>NC_136072.1:596826285-598026285 GCF_964261635.1 Lissotriton helveticus | reverse complement strand
CTGGGTGTGGTCCTCTTTCAACAGGCATCTCTTGCTGGATGTATTGTGGCCCCGCCTGAGTCACGAGAGGATCCCGCTGCGCGCTGCGCAGTCCTGCAGAAGCGCCACTTGACGTTCTTGCATTGGAACAGGGGAGCGCAGTTGATGAGGTGAAACGGCATTCCAGCATCTGAACTGTTACCGCTCACCCACTGGGGAATTCATTAACAAGATGCCGTTGGTGTAAAGCAGCTGTTCACGAGAGAAAGACAATAACACTACATGTACCAGCAAGCCACACAGGTGGCCACGCCCACTGAGCGTGTTATGGGTGTTGAAAAGTGCTGGATTCACCGCTGCCATTAGCCCACAGCCCCATGAAGAAGTGCCCACGAGGCACGAAACGCGTCGGGATGGACTGTTATTTCGTTGTGGTGCACGAAGTTGTCTGGTTCTGCCGCTGCATCAACTTATTAAAGCGATATTTGGATCTCACCTGGGTGTGGTCCTCTTTCAACAGGCATCTCTTGCTGGATGTATTGTGGCCCCGCCTGAGTCACGAGAGGATCCCACTGCGCGCTGCGCAGTCCTGCAGAAGCGCCACTTGACGTTCTTGCATTGGAACAGGGGAGCGCAGTTGATGAGGTGAACCGGCATTCCAGCATCTGAACTGTTACCGCTCACCCACTGGGGAATTCATTAACAAGATGCCGTTGGTGTAAAGCAGCTGCTCACGAGAGAAAGACAATAACACTACATGTACCAGCAAGCCACACAGGTGGCCACGCCCACTGGGGGTGTTATGGGTGTTGAAAAGTGCTGGATTCACCGCTGCCATTAGCCCACAGCCCCATGAAGAAGTGCCCATGAGGCACGAAACGCGTAGGTATGGACTGTTATTTCGTTGTGGTGCACGAAGTTGTCTGATTCTGCCGCTGCATCAACTTATTAAAGTGATATTGAAACTCACCTGGGTGTGGTCCTCTTTCAACAGGCATCTCTTGCTGGATGTATTGTGGCCCCGCCTGAGTCACGAGAGGATCCCGCTGCACGCTGCGCAGTCCTGCAGAAGCGCCACTTGACGTTCTTGCATTGGAACAGGGGAGCGCAGTTGATGAGGAGAAACGGCATTCCAGCATCTGAACTGTTACCGCTCACCCACTGGGGAATTCATTAACAAGATGCCGTTGGTGTAAAGCAGCTGCTCACGAGAGAAAGACAATAACACTACATGTACCAGCAAGCCACACAGGTGGCCACGCCCACTGGGCGTGTTATGGGTGTTGAAAAGTGCTGGATTCACCGCTGCCATTAGCCCACAGCCCCATGAAGAAGTGCCCACGAGGCACGAAACGCGTCGGGATGGACTGTTATTTCGTTGTGGTGCACGAAGTTGTCTGGTTCTGCCGCTGCACCAACTTATTAAAGCGATATTGAAACTCACCTGGGTGTGGTCCTCTTTCAACAGGCATCTCTTGCTGGATGTATTGTGGCCCCGCCTGAGTCACGAGAGGATCCCGCTGCGCGCATCGCAGTCCTGCAGAAGTGCCACTTGACATTCTTGCATTGGAACAGGGGAGCGCAGTTGATGAGGTGAAACGGCATTCCAGCATCTGAACTGTTACCGCTCACCCACTGGGGAATTCATTAACAAGATGCCGTTGGTGTAAAGCAGCTGCTCACGAGAGAAAGACAATAACACTACATGTACCAGCAAGCCACACAGGTGGCCACGCCCACTGGGCGTGTTATGGGTGTTGAAAAGTGCTGGATTCACCGCTGCCATTAGCCCACAGCCCCATGAAGAAGTGCCCATGAGGCACGAAACGCGTCGGGATGGACTGTTATTTCGTTGTGGTGCACGAAGTTGTCTGGTTCTGCCGCTGCATCAACTTATTAAAGCGATATTGAAACTCACCTGGGTGTGGTCCTCTTTCAACAGGCATCTCTTGCTGGATGTATTGTGGCCCCGCCTGAGTCAAGAAAGGACCCCGCTGCGCGCTGCGCAGTCCTGTAGAAGCGCCACTTGACGTTCTTGCATTGGAACGGGGGAGCGCAGTTGATGAGGTGAAACGGCATTCCAGCATCTGAACTGTTACCGCTCACCCACTGGGGAATTCATTAACAAGATGGCATTGGTGTAAAGCAGCTGCTCACAAGAGAAAGACAATAACACTACATGTACCAGCAAGCCACACAGGTGGCCACGCCCACTGGGCGTGTTATGGGTGTTGAAAAGTGCTGGATTCACCGCTGCCATTAGCCCACAGCCCCATGAAGAAGTGCCCATGAGGCACGAAACGCGTCGGGATGGACTATTATTTCGTTGTGGTGCACGAAGTTGTCTGGTTCTGCCGCTGCATCAACTTATTAAAGCGATATTGAAACTCACCTGGGTGTGGTCCTCTTTCAACAGGCATCTCTTGCTGGATGTATTGTGGCCCTGCCTGAGTCACGAAAGGACCCCGCTGCGCGCTGGGCAGTCCTGTAGAAGCGCCACTTGACGTTCTTGCATTGGAACAGGGGAGCGCAGTTGATGAGGTGAAACGGCATTCCAGCATCTGAACTGTTACCGCTCACCCACTGGGGAATTCATTAACAAGATGCCGTTGGTGTAAAGCAGCTGCTCACGGGAGAAAGACAATAACACTACATGTACCAGCAAGCCACACAGGTGGCCACGCCATCTGGGCGTGTTATTGGTGTTGAAAAGTGCTGGATTCACCTCTGCCATTAGCCCACAGCCCCATGAAGAAGTGCCCACGAGGCACGAAACGCGTCGGGATGGACTGTTATTTCGTTGTGGTGCACGAAGTTGTCTGGTTCTGCCGCTGCATCAACTTATTAAAGCGATATTGAAACTCACCTGGGTGTGGTCCTCTTTCATCAGGCATCTCTTGCTGGATGTATTGTGGCCCCGCCTGAGTCACGAGAGGATCCCGCTGCACGCTGCGCAGTCCTGCAGAAGCGCCACTTGACGTTCTTGCATTGGAACAGGGGAGCGCAGTTGATGAGGTGAAACGGCATTCCAGCATCTGAACTGTTACCGCTCACCCACTGGGGAATTCATTAACAAGATGCCGTTGGTGTAAAGCAGCTGCTCACGAGAGAAAGACAATAACACTACATGTACCAGCAAGCCACACAGGTGGCCACGCCCACTGGGCGTGTTATGGGTGTTGAAAAGTGCTGTACTCACTGCTGCCATTAGCCCACAGCCCCATAAAGAAGTGCCCACGAGGCACGAAACGCGTCGGGATGGACTGGTATTTCGTTGTGGTGCAAAAAGTTGTCTCGTTCTGCCGCTGCATCAACTTATTAAAGCGATATTGCAGCTCACCTGGGTGTGGTCCTCTTTCAACAGGCATCTCTTGCTGGATGTATTGTGGCCCCGCCTGAGTCACGAGAGGATCCCGCTGCGCGTATCGCAGTCCTGCAGAAGCGCCACTTGACGTTCTTGCATTGGAACAGGGGACCGCAGTTGATGAGGTGAAACGGCATTCCAGCATCTGAACTGTTACCGCTCACCCACTGGGGAATTCATTAACAAGATGCCGTTAGTGTAAAGCAGCTGCTCACGAGAGAAAGACAATAACACTACATGTACCAGCAAGCCACACAGGTGGCCACGCCCACTGGGCGTGTTATGGGTGTTGAAAAGTGTTGGATTCACCGCTGCCATTAGCCCACAGCCCCATGAAGAAGTGCCCATGAGGCACGAAACATGTCGGGATTGACTGTTATTTCGTTGTGGTGCACGAAGTTGTCTGGTTCTGCCGCTGCATCAACTTATTAAAGTGATATTGAAACTCACCTGGGTGTGGTCCTCTTTCAACAGGCATCTCTTGCTGGATGTATTGTGGCCCCGCCTGAGTCACGAAAGGACCCCGCTGCGCGCTGCGCAGTCCTGTAGAAGCGCCACTTGACGTTCTTGCATTGGAACGGGGGAGCGCAGTTGATGAGGTGAAACGGCATTCCAGCATCTGAACTGTTACCGCTCACCCACTGGGGAATTCATTAACAAGATGGCATTGGTGTAAAGCAGCTGCTCACAAGAGAAAGACAATAACACTACATGCACCAGCAAGCCACACAGGGCCACGCCCACTGGGCGTGTTATGGGTGTTGAAAAGTGCTGGATTCACCGCTGCCATTAGCCCACAGCCCCATGAAGAAGTGCCCACGAGGCACGAAACGCGTCGGGATGGACTGTTATTTCGTTGTGGTGCACGAAGTTGTCTGGTTCTGCCGCTGCATCAACTTATTAAAGCGATATTGAAACTCACCTGGGTGTGGTCCTCTTTCAACAGGCATCTCTTGCTGGATGTATTGTGGCCCTGCCTGAGTCATGAGAGGATCCCGCTGCGCGCTGCGCAGTCCTGCAGAAGCGCCACTTGACGTTCTTGCATTGGAACAGGGGAGCGCAGTTGATGAGGTGAAACGGCATTCCAGCATCTGAACTGTTACCGCTCACCCACTGGGGAATTCATTAACAAGATGCCGTTGGTGTAAAGCAGCTGCTCACGGGAGAAAGACAATAACACTACATGTACCAGCAAGCCACACAGGTGGCCACGCCATCTGGGCGTGTTATTGGTGTTGAAAAGTGCTGGATTCACCTCTGCCATTAGCCCACAGCCCCATGAAGAAGTGCCCACGAGGCACGAAACGCGTCGGGATGGACTGTTATTTCGTTGTGGTGCACGAAGTTGTCTGGTTCTGCCGCTGCATCAACTTATTAAAGCGATATTGAAACTCACCTGGGTGTGGTCCTCTTTCAACAGGCATCTCTTGCTGGATGTATTGTGGCCCCGCCTGAGTCACGAGAGGATCCCGCTGCACGCTGCGCAGTCCTGCAGAAGCGCCACTTGACGTTCTTGCATTGGAACAGGGGAGCGCAGTTGATGAGGTGAAACGGCATTCCAGCATCTGAACTGTTACCGCTCACCCACTGGGGAATTCATTAACAAGATGCCGTTGGTGTAAAGCAGCTGCTCAAGAGAGAAAGGCAATAACACTACATGTACCAGCAAGCCACACAGGTGGCCACGCCCACTGGGCGTGTTATGGGTGTTGAAAAGTGCTGTACTCACTGCTGCCATTAGCCCACAGCCCCATGAAGAAGTGCCCACGAGGCACGAAACGCGTCGGGATGGACTGTTATTTCGTTGTGGTGCAAAAAGTTGTCTCGTTCTGCCGCTGCATCAACTTATTAAAGCGATATTGAAGCTCACCTGGGTGTGGTCCTCTTTCAACAGGCATCTCTTGCTGGATGTATTGTGGCCCCGCCTGAGTCACGAGAGGATCCCGCTGCGCGTATCGCAGTCCTGCAGAAGCGCCACTTGACGTTCTTGCATTGGAACAGGGGACCGCAGTTGATGAGGTGAAACGGCATTCCAGCATCTGAACTGTTACCGCTCACCCACTGGGGAATTCATTAACAAGATGCCGTTGGTGTAAAGCAGCTGCTCACGAGAGAAAGACAATAACACTACATGTACCAGCAAGCCACACAGGTGGCCACGCCCACTGGGCGTGTTATGGGTGTTGAAAAGTGTTGGATTCACCGCTGCCATTAGCCCACAGCCCCATGAAGAAGTGCCCATGAGGCACGAAACGTGTCGGGATTGACTGTTATTTCGTTGTGGTGCACGAAGTTGTCTGGTTCTGCCGCTGCATCAACTTATTAAAGTGATATTGAAACTCACCTGGGTGTGGTCCTCTTTCAACAGGCATCTCTTGCTGGATGTATTGTGGCCCCGCCTGAGTCACGAGAGGATCCCGCTGCACGCTGCGCAGTCCTGCAGAAGCGCCACTTGACGTTTTTGCATTGGAACAGGGGACCGCAGTTGATGAGGTGAAACGGCATTCCAGCATCTGAACTGTTACCGCTCACCCACTGGGGAATTCATTAACAAGATGCCGTTGGTGTAAAGCAGCTGCTCACGAGAGAAAGACAATAACACTACATGTACCAGCAAGCCACACAGGTGGCCACGCCCATTGGGCGTGTTATGGGTGTTGAAAAGTGCTGGATTCACCGCTGCCATTAGCCCCAAACCCCATGAAGAAGTGCCCACGAGGCACGAAACGCGTCGGGATGGACTGTTTTTTCGTTGTGGTGCACGACGTTGTCTGGTTCTGCCGCTGCATCAACTTATTAAAGCGATATTGAAACTCACCTGGGTGTGGTCCTCTTTCAACAGGCATCTCTTGCTGGATGTATTGTGGCCCCGCCTGAGTCACGAGAGGTCCCCGCTGCCCGCTGCGCAGTCCTGCAGAAGCACCACTTGACGTTCTTGCATTGGACCAGGGGAGTGCAGTTGATGAGGTGAAACGGCATTCCAGCATCTGAACTGTTACCGCTCACCCACTGGGGAATTCATTAACAAGATGCCATTGGTGTAAAGCAGCTGCTCACGAGAGAAAGACAATAACACTACATGTACCAGCAAGCCACACAGGTGGCCACGCCCACTGGGCGTGTTATGGGTGTTGAAAAGTGCTGGATTCACCGCTGCCATTAGCCCACAGCCCCATGAAGAAGTGCCCACGAGGCACGAAACGCGTCGGGATGGACTGTTATTTCGTTGTGGTGCACGAAGTTGTCTGGTTCTGCCGCTGCATCAACTTATTAAAGCGATATTGAAACTCACCTGGGTGTGGTCCTCTTTCAACAGGCATCTCTTGCTGGATGTATTGTGGCCCCGCCTGAGTCACGAGAGGATCCCGCTGCGCGCTGCGCAGTCCTGCGGAAGCGCCACTTGACGTTCTTGCATTGGAACAGGGGAGCGCAGTTGATGAGGTGAAACGGCATTCCAGCATCTGAACTGTTACCGCTCACCCACTGGGGAATTCATTAACAAGATGCCGTTGGTGTAAAGCAGCTGCTCACGAGAGAAAGACAATAACACTACATGTACCAGCAAGCCACACAGGTGGCCACGCCCACTGGGCGTGTTATGGGTGTTGAAAAGTGCTGGATTCACCGCTGCCATTAGCCCACAGCCCCATGAAGAAGTGCCCACGAGGCACAAAACGCATCGGGATGGACTGTTATTTCGTTGTGGTGCACGAAGTTGTCTGGTTCTGCCGCTGCATCAACTTATTAAAGCGATATTGAAACTCACCTTGGTGTGGTCCTCTTTCAACAGGCATCTCTTGCTGGATGTATTGTGGCCCCGCCTGAGTCACGAGAGGATCCCGCTGCGCGCTGCGCAGTCCTGCAGAAGCGCCACTTGACGTTCTTGCATTGGAACAGGGGAGCGCAGTTGATGAGGTGAAACGGCATTCCTGCATCTGAACTGTTACCGTCACCCACTGGGGAATTCATTAACAAGATGCCATTGGTGTAAAGCAGCTGCTCACGAGAGAAAGACAATAACACTACATGTACCAGCAAGCCACACAGGTGGCCACGCCTACTGGGCGTGTTATGGGTGTTGAAAAGTGCTGGATTCACCGCTGCCATTAGCCCACAGCCCCATCAAGAAGTGCCCACGAGGCACGAAACGCGTCGGGATGGACTGTTATTTCGTTGTGGTGCACGAAGTTGTCTGGTTCTGCCGCTGCATCAACTTATTAAAGCGATATTGAAACTCACCTGGGTGTGGTCCTCTTTCAACAGGCATCTCTTGCTGGATGTATTGTGGCCCCGCCTGAGTCACGAGAGGATCCCGCTGCGCGTATCGCAGTCCTGCAGAAGCGCCACTTGACGTTCTTGCATTGGAACAGGGGACCGCAGTTGATGAGGTGAAACGGCATTCCAGCATCTGAACTGTTACCGCTCACCCACTGGGGAATTCATTAACAAGATGCCGTTGGTGTAAAGCAGCTGCTCACGAGAGAAAGACAATAACACTACATGTACCAGCAAGCCACACAGGTGGCCACGCCCACTGGGCGTGTTATGGGTGTTGAAAAGTGTTGGATTCACCGCTGCCATTAGCCCACAGCCCCATGAAGAAGTGCCCATGAGGCACGAAACGTGTCGGGATTGACTGTTATTTCGTTGTGGTGCACGAAGTTGTCTGGTTCTGCCGCTGCATCAACTTATTAAAGTGATATTGAAACTCACCTGGGTGTGGTCCTCTTTCAACAGGCATCTCTTGCTGGATGTATTGTGGCCCCGCCTGAGTCACGAGAGGATCCCGCTGCACGCTGCGCAGTCCTGCAGAAGCGCCACTTGACGTTTTTGCATTGGAACAGGGGACCGCAGTTGATGAGGTGAAACGGCATTCCAGCATCTGAACTGTTACCGCTCACCCACTGGGGAATTCATTAACAAGATGCCGTTGGTGTAAAGCAGCTGCTCACGAGAGAAAGACAATAACACTACATGTACCAGCAAGCCACACAGGTGGCCACGCCCATTGGGCGTGTTATGGGTGTTGAAAAGTGCTGGATTCACCGCTGCCATTAGCCCCAAACCCCATGAAGAAGTGCCCACGAGGCACGAAACGCGTCGGGATGGACTGTTTTTTCGTTGTGGTGCACGACGTTGTCTGGTTCTGCCGCTGCATCAACTTATTAAAGCGATATTGAAACTCACCTGGGTGTGGTCCTCTTTCAACAGGCATCTCTTGCTGGATGTATTGTGGCCCCGCCTGAGTCACGAGAGGTCCCCGCTGCCCGCTGCGCAGTCCTGCAGAAGCACCACTTGACGTTCTTGCATTGGACCAGGGGAGTGCAGTTGATGAGGTGAAACGGCATTCCAGCATCTGAACTGTTACCGCTCACCCACTGGGGAATTCATTAACAAGATGCCATTGGTGTAAAGCAGCTGCTCACGAGAGAAAGACAATAACACTACATGTACCAGCAAGCCACACAGGTGGCCACGCCCACTGGGCGTGTTATGGGTGTTGAAAAGTGCTGGATTCACCGCTGCCATTAGCCCACAGCCCCATGAAGAAGTGCCCACGAGGCACGAAACGCGTCGGGATGGACTGTTATTTCGTTGTGGTGCACGAAGTTGTCTGGTTCTGCCGCTGCATCAACTTATTAAAGCGATATTGAAACTCACCTGGGTGTGGTCCTCTTTCAACAGGCATCTCTTGCTGGATGTATTGTGGCCCCGCCTGAGTCACGAGAGGATCCCGCTGCGCGCTGCGCAGTCCTGCGGAAGCGCCACTTGACGTTCTTGCATTGGAACAGGGGAGCGCAGTTGATGAGGTGAAACGGCATTCCAGCATCTGAACTGTTACCGCTCACCCACTGGGGAATTCATTAACAAGATGCCGTTGGTGTAAAGCAGCTGCTCACGAGAGAAAGACAATAACACTACATGTACCAGCAAGCCACACAGGTGGCCACGCCCACTGGGCGTGTTATGGGTGTTGAAAAGTGCTGGATTCACCGCTGCCATTAGCCCACAGCCCCATGAAGAAGTGCCCACGAGGCACGAAACGCGTCGGGATGGACTGGTATTTCGTTGTGGTGCAAAAAGTTGTCTCGTTCTGCCGCTGCATCAACTTATTAAAGCGATATTGCAGCTCACCTGGGTGTGGTCCTCTTTCAACAGGCATCTCTTGCTGGATGTATTGTGGCCCCGCCTGAGTCACGAGAGGATCCCGCTGCGCGTATCGCAGTCCTGCAGAAGCGCCACTTGACGTTCTTGCATTGGAACAGGGGACCGCAGTTGATGAGGTGAAACGGCATTCCAGCATCTGAACTGTTACCGCTCACCCACTGGGGAATTCATTAACAAGATGCCGTTAGTGTAAAGCAGCTGCTCACGAGAGAAAGACAATAACACTACATGTACCAGCAAGCCACACAGGTGGCCACGCCCACTGGGCGTGTTATGGGTGTTGAAAAGTGTTGGATTCACCGCTGCCATTAGCCCACAGCCCCATGAAGAAGTGCCCATGAGGCACGAAACATGTCGGGATTGACTGTTATTTCGTTGTGGTGCACGAAGTTGTCTGGTTCTGCCGCTGCATCAACTTATTAAAGTGATATTGAAACTCACCTGGGTGTGGTCCTCTTTCAACAGGCATCTCTTGCTGGATGTATTGTGGCCCCGCCTGAGTCACGAAAGGACCCCGCTGCGCGCTGCGCAGTCCTGTAGAAGCGCCACTTGACGTTCTTGCATTGGAACGGGGGAGCGCAGTTGATGAGGTGAAACGGCATTCCAGCATCTGAACTGTTACCGCTCACCCACTGGGGAATTCATTAACAAGATGGCATTGGTGTAAAGCAGCTGCTCACAAGAGAAAGACAATAACACTACATGCACCAGCAAGCCACACAGGGCCACGCCCACTGGGCGTGTTATGGGTGTTGAAAAGTGCTGGATTCACCGCTGCCATTAGCCCACAGCCCCATGAAGAAGTGCCCACGAGGCACGAAACGCGTCGGGATGGACTGTTATTTCGTTGTGGTGCACGAAGTTGTCTGGTTCTGCCGCTGCATCAACTTATTAAAGCGATATTGAAACTCACCTGGGTGTGGTCCTCTTTCAACAGGCATCTCTTGCTGGATGTATTGTGGCCCTGCCTGAGTCATGAGAGGATCCCGCTGCGCGCTGCGCAGTCCTGCAGAAGCGCCACTTGACGTTCTTGCATTGGAACAGGGGAGCGCAGTTGATGAGGTGAAACGGCATTCCAGCATCTGAACTGTTACCGCTCACCCACTGGGGAATTCATTAACAAGATGCCGTTGGTGTAAAGCAGCTGCTCACGGGAGAAAGACAATAACACTACATGTACCAGCAAGCCACACAGGTGGCCACGCCATCTGGGCGTGTTATTGGTGTTGAAAAGTGCTGGATTCACCTCTGCCATTAGCCCACAGCCCCATGAAGAAGTGCCCACGAGGCACGAAACGCGTCGGGATGGACTGTTATTTCGTTGTGGTGCACGAAGTTGTCTGGTTCTGCCGCTGCATCAACTTATTAAAGCGATATTGAAACTCACCTGGGTGTGGTCCTCTTTCAACAGGCATCTCTTGCTGGATGTATTGTGGCCCCGCCTGAGTCACGAGAGGATCCCGCTGCACGCTGCGCAGTCCTGCAGAAGCGCCACTTGACGTTCTTGCATTGGAACAGGGGAGCGCAGTTGATGAGGTGAAACGGCATTCCAGCATCTGAACTGTTACCGCTCACCCACTGGGGAATTCATTAACAAGATGCCGTTGGTGTAAAGCAGCTGCTCAAGAGAGAAAGGCAATAACACTACATGTACCAGCAAGCCACACAGGTGGCCACGCCCACTGGGCGTGTTATGGGTGTTGAAAAGTGCTGTACTCACTGCTGCCATTAGCCCACAGCCCCATGAAGAAGTGCCCACGAGGCACGAAACGCGTCGGGATGGACTGTTATTTCGTTGTGGTGCAAAAAGTTGTCTCGTTCTGCCGCTGCATCAACTTATTAAAGCGATATTGAAGCTCACCTGGGTGTGGTCCTCTTTCAACAGGCATCTCTTGCTGGATGTATTGTGGCCCCGCCTGAGTCACGAGAGGATCCCGCTGCGCGTATCGCAGTCCTGCAGAAGCGCCACTTGACGTTCTTGCATTGGAACAGGGGACCGCAGTTGATGAGGTGAAACGGCATTCCAGCATCTGAACTGTTACCGCTCACCCACTGGGGAATTCATTAACAAGATGCCGTTGGTGTAAAGCAGCTGCTCACGAGAGAAAGACAATAACACTACATGTACCAGCAAGCCACACAGGTGGCCACGCCCACTGGGCGTGTTATGGGTGTTGAAAAGTGTTGGATTCACCGCTGCCATTAGCCCACAGCCCCATGAAGAAGTGCCCATGAGGCACGAAACGTGTCGGGATTGACTGTTATTTCGTTGTGGTGCACGAAGTTGTCTGGTTCTGCCGCTGCATCAACTTATTAAAGTGATATTGAAACTCACCTGGGTGTGGTCCTCTTTCAACAGGCATCTCTTGCTGGATGTATTGTGGCCCCGCCTGAGTCACGAGAGGATCCCGCTGCACGCTGCGCAGTCCTGCAGAAGCGCCACTTGACGTTTTTGCATTGGAACAGGGGACCGCAGTTGATGAGGTGAAACGGCATTCCAGCATCTGAACTGTTACCGCTCACCCACTGGGGAATTCATTAACAAGATGCCGTTGGTGTAAAGCAGCTGCTCACGAGAGAAAGACAATAACACTACATGTACCAGCAAGCCACACAGGTGGCCACGCCCATTGGGCGTGTTATGGGTGTTGAAAAGTGCTGGATTCACCGCTGCCATTAGCCCCAAACCCCATGAAGAAGTGCCCACGAGGCACGAAACGCGTCGGGATGGACTGTTTTTTCGTTGTGGTGCACGACGTTGTCTGGTTCTGCCGCTGCATCAACTTATTAAAGCGATATTGAAACTCACCTGGGTGTGGTCCTCTTTCAACAGGCATCTCTTGCTGGATGTATTGTGGCCCCGCCTGAGTCACGAGAGGTCCCCGCTGCCCGCTGCGCAGTCCTGCAGAAGCACCACTTGACGTTCTTGCATTGGACCAGGGGAGTGCAGTTGATGAGGTGAAACGGCATTCCAGCATCTGAACTGTTACCGCTCACCCACTGGGGAATTCATTAACAAGATGCCATTGGTGTAAAGCAGCTGCTCACGAGAGAAAGACAATAACACTACATGTACCAGCAAGCCACACAGGTGGCCACGCCCACTGGGCGTGTTATGGGTGTTGAAAAGTGCTGGATTCACCGCTGCCATTAGCCCACAGCCCCATGAAGAAGTGCCCACGAGGCACGAAACGCGTCGGGATGGACTGTTATTTCGTTGTGGTGCACGAAGTTGTCTGGTTCTGCCGCTGCATCAACTTATTAAAGCGATATTGAAACTCACCTGGGTGTGGTCCTCTTTCAACAGGCATCTCTTGCTGGATGTATTGTGGCCCCGCCTGAGTCACGAGAGGATCCCGCTGCGCGCTGCGCAGTCCTGCGGAAGCGCCACTTGACGTTCTTGCATTGGAACAGGGGAGCGCAGTTGATGAGGTGAAACGGCATTCCAGCATCTGAACTGTTACCGCTCACCCACTGGGGAATTCATTAACAAGATGCCGTTGGTGTAAAGCAGCTGCTCACGAGAGAAAGACAATAACACTACATGTACCAGCAAGCCACACAGGTGGCCACGCCCACTGGGCGTGTTATGGGTGTTGAAAAGTGCTGGATTCACCGCTGCCATTAGCCCACAGCCCCATGAAGAAGTGCCCACGAGGCACAAAACGCATCGGGATGGACTGTTATTTCGTTGTGGTGCACGAAGTTGTCTGGTTCTGCCGCTGCATCAACTTATTAAAGCGATATTGAAACTCACCTTGGTGTGGTCCTCTTTCAACAGGCATCTCTTGCTGGATGTATTGTGGCCCCGCCTGAGTCACGAGAGGATCCCGCTGCGCGCTGCGCAGTCCTGCAGAAGCGCCACTTGACGTTCTTGCATTGGAACAGGGGAGCGCAGTTGATGAGGTGAAACGGCATTCCTGCATCTGAACTGTTACCGTCACCCACTGGGGAATTCATTAACAAGATGCCATTGGTGTAAAGCAGCTGCTCACGAGAGAAAGACAATAACACTACATGTACCAGCAAGCCACACAGGTGGCCACGCCTACTGGGCGTGTTATGGGTGTTGAAAAGTGCTGGATTCACCGCTGCCATTAGCCCACAGCCCCATCAAGAAGTGCCCACGAGGCACGAAACGCGTCGGGATGGACTGTTATTTCGTTGTGGTGCACGAAGTTGTCTGGTTCTGCCGCTGCATCAACTTATTAAAGCGATATTGAAACTCACCTGGGTGTGGTCCTCTTTCAACAGGCATCTCTTGCTGGATGTATTGTGGCCCCGCCTGAGTCACGAGAGGATCCCGCTGCGCGTATCGCAGTCCTGCAGAAGCGCCACTTGACGTTCTTGCATTGGAACAGGGGACCGCAGTTGATGAGGTGAAACGGCATTCCAGCATCTGAACTGTTACCGCTCACCCACTGGGGAATTCATTAACAAGATGCCGTTGGTGTAAAGCAGCTGCTCACGAGAGAAAGACAATAACACTACATGTACCAGCAAGCCACACAGGTGGCCACGCCCACTGGGCGTGTTATGGGTGTTGAAAAGTGTTGGATTCACCGCTGCCATTAGCCCACAGCCCCATGAAGAAGTGCCCATGAGGCACGAAACGTGTCGGGATTGACTGTTATTTCGTTGTGGTGCACGAAGTTGTCTGGTTCTGCCGCTGCATCAACTTATTAAAGTGATATTGAAACTCACCTGGGTGTGGTCCTCTTTCAACAGGCATCTCTTGCTGGATGTATTGTGGCCCCGCCTGAGTCACGAGAGGATCCCGCTGCACGCTGCGCAGTCCTGCAGAAGCGCCACTTGACGTTTTTGCATTGGAACAGGGGACCGCAGTTGATGAGGTGAAACGGCATTCCAGCATCTGAACTGTTACCGCTCACCCACTGGGGAATTCATTAACAAGATGCCGTTGGTGTAAAGCAGCTGCTCACGAGAGAAAGACAATAACACTACATGTACCAGCAAGCCACACAGGTGGCCACGCCCATTGGGCGTGTTATGGGTGTTGAAAAGTGCTGGATTCACCGCTGCCATTAGCCCCAAACCCCATGAAGAAGTGCCCACGAGGCACGAAACGCGTCGGGATGGACTGTTTTTTCGTTGTGGTGCACGACGTTGTCTGGTTCTGCCGCTGCATCAACTTATTAAAGCGATATTGAAACTCACCTGGGTGTGGTCCTCTTTCAACAGGCATCTCTTGCTGGATGTATTGTGGCCCCGCCTGAGTCACGAGAGGTCCCCGCTGCCCGCTGCGCAGTCCTGCAGAAGCACCACTTGACGTTCTTGCATTGGACCAGGGGAGTGCAGTTGATGAGGTGAAACGGCATTCCAGCATCTGAACTGTTACCGCTCACCCACTGGGGAATTCATTAACAAGATGCCATTGGTGTAAAGCAGCTGCTCACGAGAGAAAGACAATAACACTACATGTACCAGCAAGCCACACAGGTGGCCACGCCCACTGGGCGTGTTATGGGTGTTGAAAAGTGCTGGATTCACCGCTGCCATTAGCCCACAGCCCCATGAAGAAGTGCCCACGAGGCACGAAACGCGTCGGGATGGACTGTTATTTCGTTGTGGTGCACGAAGTTGTCTGGTTCTGCCGCTGCATCAACTTATTAAAGCGATATTGAAACTCACCTGGGTGTGGTCCTCTTTCAACAGGCATCTCTTGCTGGATGTATTGTGGCCCCGCCTGAGTCACGAGAGGATCCCGCTGCGCGCTGCGCAGTCCTGCGGAAGCGCCACTTGACGTTCTTGCATTGGAACAGGGGAGCGCAGTTGATGAGGTGAAACGGCATTCCAGCATCTGAACTGTTACCGCTCACCCACTGGGGAATTCATTAACAAGATGCCGTTGGTGTAAAGCAGCTGCTCACGAGAGAAAGACAATAACACTACATGTACCAGCAAGCCACACAGGTGGCCACGCCCACTGGGCGTGTTATGGGTGTTGAAAAGTGCTGGATTCACCGCTGCCATTAGCCCACAGCCCCATGAAGAAGTGCCCACGAGGCACAAAACGCATCGGGATGGACTGTTATTTCGTTGTGGTGCACGAAGTTGTCTGGTTCTGCCGCTGCATCAACTTATTAAAGCGATATTGAAACTCACCTTGGTGTGGTCCTCTTTCAACAGGCATCTCTTGCTGGATGTATTGTGGCCCCGCCTGAGTCACGAGAGGATCCCGCTGCGCGCTGCGCAGTCCTGCAGAAGCGCCACTTGACGTTCTTGCATTGGAACAGGGGAGCGCAGTTGATGAGGTGAAACGGCATTCCTGCATCTGAACTGTTACCGTCACCCACTGGGGAATTCATTAACAAGATGCCATTGGTGTAAAGCAGCTGCTCACGAGAGAAAGACAATAACACTACATGTACCAGCAAGCCACACAGGTGGCCACGCCTACTGGGCGTGTTATGGGTGTTGAAAAGTGCTGGATTCACCGCTGCCATTAGCCCACAGCCCCATCAAGAAGTGCCCACGAGGCACGAAACGCGTCGGGATGGACTGTTATTTCGTTGTGGTGCACGAAGTTGTCTGGTTCTGCCGCTGCATCAACTTATTAAAGCGATATTGAAACTCACCTGGGTGTGGTCCTCTTTCAACAGGCATCTCTTGCTGGATGTATTGTGGCCCCGCCTGAGTCACGAGAGGATCCCGCTGCGCGCTGCGCTGTCCTGCAGAAGCGCCATTTGACGTTCTTGCATTGGAACAGGGGAGCGCAGTTGATGAGGTGAAACGGCATTCCAGCATCTGAACTGTTACCGCTCACCCACTGGGGAATTCATTAACAAGATGCCGTTGGTGTAAAGCAGCTGCTCACGAGAGAAAGACAATAACACTACATGTACCAGCAAGCCACACAGGTGGCCACGCCCACTGGGCGTGTTATGGGTGTTGAAAAGTGCTGGATTCACCGCTGCCATTAGCCCACAGCCCCATGAAGAAGTGCCCACGAGGCACGAAACGCGTCAGGATGGACTGTTATTTCGTTGTGGTGCACGAAGTTGTCTGGTTCTGCCGCAGCATCAACTTATTAAAGCGATATTGAAACTCACCTGGGTGTTGTCCTCTTTCAACAGGCATCTCTTGCTGGATGTATTGTGGCCCCGCCTGAGTCACGAGAGGATCCTGCTGCACGCATCGCAGTTCTGCAGAAGCGCCACTTGACGTTCTTGCATTGGAACAGGGGAGCGCAGTTGATGAGGTGAAACGGCATTCCAGGATCTGAACTGTTACCGCTCACCCACTGGGGAATTCATTAACAAGATGCCATTGGTGTAAAGCAGCTGCTCACGAGAGAAAGACAATAACACTACATGTACCAGCAAGCCACACAGGTGGCCACGCCCACTGGGCGTGTTATGGGTGTTGAAAAGTGCTGGATTCACCGCTGCCATTAGCCCACAGCCCCATGAAGAAGTGCCCACGAGGCACGAAACGCGTCGGGATGGACTGGTATTTCGTTGTGGTGCACGAAGTTGTCTGGTTCTGCCGCTGCATCAACTTATTAAAGCGATATTGAAACTCACCTGGGTGTGGTCCTCTTTCAACAGGCATCTCTTGCTGGATGTATTGTGGCCCCGCCTGAGTCACGAGAGGATCCCGCTGCGCGCTGCGCAGTCCTGCAGAAGCGCCACTTGACGTTCTTGCATTGGAACAGGGGAGCGCAGTTGATGAGGTGAAACGGCATTCCAGCATCTGAACTGTTACCGCTCACCCACTGGGGAATTCATTAACAAGATGCCGTTGGTGTAAAGCAGCTGCTCACGAGAGAAAGACAATAACACTACATGTACCAGCAAACCACACAGGTGGCCACGCCCACTGGGCGTGTTATGGGTGTTGAAAAGTGCTGGATTCACCGCTGCCATTAGCCCACAGCCCCATGAAGAAGTGCCCACGAGGCACGAAACGCGTCGGGATGGACTGTTATTTCGTTGTGGTGCACGAAGTTGTCTGGTTCTGCCGCTGCATCAACTTATTAAAGCGATATTGAAACTCACCTGGGTGTGGTCCTCTTTCAACAGGCATCTCTTGCTGGATGTATTGTGGCCCCGCCTGAGTCACGAGAGGATCCCACTGCGCGCTGCGCAGTCCTGCAGAAGCGCCACTTGACGTTCTTGCATTGGAACAGGGGAGCGCAGTTGATGAGGTGAACCGGCATTCCAGCATCTGAACTGTTACCGCTCACCCACTGGGGAATTCATTAACAAGATGCCGTTGGTGTAAAGCAGCTGCTCACGAGAGAAAGACAATAACACTACATGTACCAGCAAGCCACACAGGTGGCCACGCCCACTGGGCGTGTTATGGGTGTTGAAAAGTGCTGGATTCACCGCTGCCATTAGCCCACAGCCCCATGAAGAAGTGCCTATGAGGCACGAAACGCGTAGGTATGGACTGTTATTTCGTTGTGGTGCACGAAGTTGTCTGATTCTGCCGCTGCATCAACTTATTAAAGTGATATTGAAACTCACCTGGGTGTGGTCCTCTTTCAACAGGCATCTCTTGCTGGATGTATTGTGGCCCCGCCTGAGTCACGAGAGGATCCCGCTGCACGCTGCGCAGTCCTGCAGAAGCGCCACTTGACGTTCTTGCATTGGAACAGGGGAGCGCAGTTGATGAGGAGAAACGGCATTCCAGCATCTGAACTGTTACCGCTCACCCACTGGGGAATTCATTAACAAGATGCCGTTGGTGTAAAGCAGCTGCTCACGAGAGAAAGACAATAACACTACATGTACCAGCAAGCCACACAGGTGGCCACGCCCACTGGGCGTGTTATGGGTGTTGAAAAGTGCTGGATTCACCGCTGCCATTAGCCCACAGCCCCATGAAGAAGTGCCCACGAGGCACGAAACGCGTCGGGATGGACTGTTATTTCGTTGTGGTGCACGAAGTTGTCTGGTTCTGCCGCTGCATCAACTTATTAAAGCGATATTGAAACTCACCTGGGTGTGGTCCTCTTTCAACAGGCATCTCTTGCTGGATGTATTGTGACCCCGCCTGAGTCACGAGAGGATCCCGCTGCGCGCATCGCAGTCCTGCAGAAGTGCCACTTGACGTTCTTGCATTGGAACAGGGGAGCGCAGTTGATGAGGTGAAACGGCATTCCAGCATCTGAACTGTTACCGCTCACCCACTGGGGAATTCATTAACAAGATGCCGTTGGTGTAAAGCAGCTGCTCACGAGAGAAAGACAATAACACTACATGTACCAGCAAGCCACACAGGTGGCCACGCCCACTGGGCGTGTTATGGGTGTTGAAAAGTGCTGGATTCACCGCTGCCATTAGCCCACAGCCCCATGAAGAAGTGCCCATGAGGCACGAAACGCGCCGGGATGGACTGTTATTTCGTTGTGGTGCACGAAGTTGTCTGGTTCTGCCGCTGCATCAACTTATTAAAGCGATATTGAAACTCACCTGGGTGTGGTCCTCTTTCAACAGGCATCTCTTGCTGGATGTATTGTGGCCCCGCCTGAGTAACGAAAGGACCCCGCTGCGCGCTGCGCAGTCCTGTAGAAGCGCCACTTGACGTTCTTGCATTGGAACGGGGGAGCGCAGTTGATGAGGTGGAACGGCATTCCAGCATCTGAACTGTTACCGCTCACCCACTGGGGAATTCATTAACAAGATGGCATTGGTGTAAAGCAGCTGCTCACAAGAGAAAGACAATAACACTACATGCACCAGCAAGCCACACAGGGCCACGCCCACTGGGCGTGTTATGGGTGTTGAAAAGTGCTGGATTCACCGCTGCCATTAGCCCACAGCCCCATGAAGAAGTGCCCACGAGGCACGAAACGCGTCGGGATGGACTGTTATTTCGTTGTGGTGCACGAAGTTGTCTGGTTCTGCCGCTGCATCAACTTATTAAAGCGATATTGAAACTCACCTGGGTGTGGTCCTCTTTCAACAGGCATCTCTTGCTGGATGTATTGTGGCCCTGCCTGAGTCATGAGAGGATCCCGCTGCGCGCTGCGCAGTCCTGCAGAAGCGCCACTTGACGTTCTTGCATTGGAACAGGGGAGCGCAGTTGATGAGGTGAAACGGCATTCCAGCATCTGAACTGTTACCGCTCACCCACTGGGGAATTCATTAACAAGATGCCGTTGGTGTAAAGCAGCTGCTCACGGGAGAAAGACAATAACACTACATGTACCAGCAAGCCACACAGGTGGCCACGCCCACTGGGCGTGTTATTGGTGTTGAAAAGTGCTGGATTCACCTCTGCCATTAGCCCACAGCCCCATGAAGAAGTGCCCACGAGGCACGAAACGCGTCGGGATGGACTGTTATTTTGTTGTGGTGCACGAAGTTGTCTGGTTCTGCCGCTGCATCAACTTATTAAAGCGATATTGAAACTCACCTGGGTGTGGTCCTCTTTCAACAGGCATCTCTTGCTGGATGTATTGTGGCCCCGCCTGAGTCACGAGAGGATCCCACTGCGCGCTGCGCAGTCCTGCAGAAGCGCCACTTGACGTTCTTGCATTGGAACAGGGGAGCGCAGTTGATGAGGTGAACCGGCATTCCAGCATCTGAACTGTTACCGCTCACCCACTGGGGAATTCATTAACAAGATGCCGTTGGTGTAAAGCAGCTGCTCACGAGAGAAAGACAATAACACTACATGTACCAGCAAGCCACACAGGTGGCCACGCCCACTGGGCGTGTTATGGGTGTTGAAAAGTGCTGGATTCACCGCTGCCATTAGCCCACAGCCCCATGAAGAAGTGCCCATGAGGCACGAAACGCGTAGGTATGGACTGTTATTTCGTTGTGGTGCACGAAGTTGTCTGATTCTGCCGCTGCATCAACTTATTAAAGTGATATTGAAACTCACCTGGGTGTGGTCCTCTTTCAACAGGCATCTCTTGCTGGATGTATTGTGGCCCCGCCTGAGTCACGAGAGGATCCCGCTGCACGCTGCGCAGTCCTGCAGAAGCGCCACTTGACGTTCTTGCATTGGAACAGGGGAGCGCAGTTGATGAGGAGAAACGGCATTCCAGCATCTGAACTGTTACCGCTCACCCACTGGGGAATTCATTAACAAGATGCCGTTGGTGTAAAGCAGCTGCTCACGAGAGAAAGACAATAATACTACATGTACCAGCAAGCCACACAGGTGGCCACGCCCACTGGGCGTGTTATGGGTGTTGAAAAGTGCTGGATTCACCGCTGCCATTAGCCCACAGCCCCATGAAGAAGTGCCCACGAGGCACGAAACGCGTCGGGATGGACTGTTATTTCGTTGTGGTGCACGAAGTTGTCTGGTTCTGCCGCTGCATCAACTTATTAAAGCGATATTGAAACTCACCTGGGTGTGGTCCTCTTTCAACAGGCATCTCTTGCTGGATGTATTGTGGCCCCGCCTGAGTCACGAGAGGATCCCGCTGCGCGCATCGCAGTCCTGCAGAAGTGCCACTTGACGTTCTTGCATTGGAACAGGGGAGCGCAGTTGATGAGGTGAAACGGCATTCCAGCATCTGAACTGTTACCGCTCACCCACTGGGGAATTCATTAACAAGATGCCGTTGGTGTAAAGCAGCTGCTCACGAGAGAAAGACAATAACACTACATGTACCAGCAAGCCACACAGGTGGCCACGCCCACTGGGCGTGTTATGGGTGTTGAAAAGTGCTGGATTCACCGCTGCCATTAGCCCACAGCCCCATGAAGAAGTGCCCATGAGGCACGAAACGTGTCGGGATTGACTGTTATTTCGTTGTGGTGCACGAAGTTGTCTGGTTCTGCCGCTGCATCAACTTATTAAAGTGATATTGAAACTCACCTGGGTGTGGTCCTCTTTCAACAGGCATCTCTTGCTGGATGTATTGTGGCCCCGCCTGAGTCACGAGAGGATCCCGCTGCACGCTGCGCAGTCCTGCAGAAGCGCCACTTGACGTTTTTGCATTGGAACAGGGGAGCGCAGTTGATGAGGTGAAACGGCATTCCAGCATCTGAACTGTTACCGCTCACCCACTGGGGAATTCATTAACAAGATGCCGTTGGTGTAAAGCAGCTGCTCACGAGAGAAAGACAATAACACTACATGTACCAGCAAGCCACACAGGTGGCCACGCCCACTGGGCGTGTTATGGGTGTTGAAAAGTGCTGGATTCACCGCTGCCATTAGCCCACAGCCCCATGAAGAAGTGCCCATGAGGCACGAAACGCGCCGGGATGGACTGTTATTTCGTTGTGGTGCACGCAGTTGTCTGGTTCTGCCGCTGCATCAACTTATTAAAGCGATATTGAAACTCACCTGGGTGTGGTCCTCTTTCAACAGGCATCTCTTGCTGGATGTATTGTGGCCCCGCCTGAGTAACGAAAGGACCCCGCTGCGCGCTGCGCAGTCCTGTAGAAGCGCCACTTGACGTTCTTGCATTGGAACGGGGGAGCGCAGTTGATGAGGTGGAACGGCATTCCAGCATCTGAACTGTTACCGCTCACCCACTGGGGAATTCATTAACAAGATGGCATTGGTGTAAAGCAGCTGCTCACAAGAGAAAGACAATAACACTACATGCACCAGCAAGCCACACAGGGCCACGCCCACTGGGCGTGTTATGGGTGTTGAAAAGTGCTGGATTCACCGCTGCCATTAGCCCACAGCCCCATGAAGAAGTGCCCACGAGGCACGAAACGCGTCGGGATGGACTGTTATTTCGTTGTGGTGCACGAAGTTGTCTGGTTCTGCCGCTGCATCAACTTATTAAAGCGATATTGAAACTCACCTGGGTGTGGTCCTCTTTCAACAGGCATCTCTTGCTGGATGTATTGTGGCCCTGCCTGAGTCATGAGAGGATCCCGCTGCGCGCTGCGCAGTCCTGCAGAAGCGCCACTTGACGTTCTTGCATTGGAACAGGGGAGCGCAGTTGATGAGGTGACACGGCATTCCAGCATCTGAACTGTTACCGCTCACCCACTGGGGAATTCATTAACAAGATGCCGTTGGTGTAAAGCAGCTGCTCACGGGAGAAAGACAATAACACTACATGTACCAGCAAGCCACACAGGTGGCCACGCCCACTGGGCGTGTTATTGGTGTTGAAAAGTGCTGGATTCACCTCTGCCATTAGCCCACAGCCCCATGAAGAAGTGCCCACGAGGCACGAAACGCGTCGGGATGGACTGTTATTTTGTTGTGGTGCACGAAGTTGTCTGGTTCTGCTGCTGCATCAACTTATTAAAGCGATATTGAAACTCACCTGGGTGTGGTCCTCTTTCAACAGGCATCTCTTGCTGGATGTATTGTGGCCCCGCCTGAGTCACGAGAGGATCCCACTGCGCGCTGCGCAGTCCTGCAGAAGCGCCACTTGACGTTCTTGCATTGGAACAGGGGAGCGCAGTTGATGAGGTGAACCGGCATTCCAGCATCTGAACTGTTACCGCTCACCCACTGGGGAATTCATTAACAAGATGCCGTTGGTGTAAAGCAGCTGCTCACGAGAGAAAGACAATAACACTACATGTACCAGCAAGCCACACAGGTGGCCACGCCCACTGGGCGTGTTATGGGTGTTGAAAAGTGCTGGATTAACCGCTGCCATTAGCCCACAGCCCCATGAAGAAGTGCCCATGAGGCACGAAACGCGTAGGTATGGACTGTTATTTCGTTGTGGTGCACGAAGTTGTCTGATTCTGCCGCTGCATCAACTTATTAAAGTGATATTGAAACTCACCTGGGTGTGGTCCTCTTTCAACAGGCATCTCTTGCTGGATGTATTGTGGCCCCGCCTGAGTCACGAGAGGATCCCGCTGCACGCTGCGCAGTCCTGCAGAAGCGCCACTTGACGTTCTTGCATTGGAACAGGGGAGCGCAGTTGATGAGGAGAAACGGCATTCCAGCATCTGAACTGTTACCGCTCACCCACTGGGGAATTCATTAACAAGATGCCGTTGGTGTAAAGCAGCTGCTCACGAGAGAAAGACAATAATACTACATGTACCAGCAAGCCACACAGGTGGCCACGCCCACTGGGCGTGTTATGGGTGTTGAAAAGTGCTGGATTCACCGCTGCCATTAGCCCACAGCCCCATGAAGAAGTGCCCACGAGGCACGAAACGCGTCGGGATGGACTGTTATTTCGTTGTGGTGCACGAAGTTGTCTGGTTCTGCCGCTGCATCAACTTATTAAAGCGATATTGAAACTCACCTGGGTGTGGTCCTCTTTCAACAGGCATCTCTTGCTGGATGTATTGTGGCCCCGCCTGAGTCACGAGAGGATCCCGCTGCGCGCATCGCAGTCCTGCAGAAGTGCCACTTGACGTTCTTGCATTGGAACAGGGGAGCGCAGTTGATGAGGTGAAACGGAATTCCAGCATCTGAACTGTTACCGCTCACCCACTGGGGAATTCATTAACAAGATGCCGTTGGTGTAAAGCAGCTGCTCACGAGAGAAAGACAATAACACTACATGTACCAGCAAGCCACACAGGTGGCCACGCCCACTGGGCGTGTTATGGGTGTTGAAAAGTGCTGGATTCACCGCTGCCATTAGCCCACAGCCCCATGAAGAAGTGCCCATGAGGCACGAAACGCGTCGGGATGGACTGTTATTTCGTTGTGGTGCACGAAGTTGTCTGGTTCTGCCGCTGCATCAACTTATTAAAGCGATATTGAAACTCACCTGGGTGTGGTCCTCTTTCAACAGGCATCTCTTGCTGGATGTATTGTGGCCCCGCCTGAGTCACGAAAGGACCCAGCTGCGCGCTGCGCAGTCCTGTAGAAGCGCCACTTGACGTTCTTGCATTGGAACGGGGGAGCGCAGTTGATGAGGTGAAACGGCATTCCAGCATCTGAACTGTTACCGCTCACCCACTGGGGAATTCATTAACAAGATGGCATTGGTGTAAAGCAGCTGCTCACAAGAGAAAGACAATAACACTACATGCACCAGCAAGCCACACAGGGCCACGCCCACTGGGCGTGTTATGGGTGTTGAAAAGTGCTGGACTCACCGCTGCCATTAGCCCACAGCCCCATGAAGAAGTGCCCACGAGGCACGAAACGCGTCGGGATGGACTGTTATTTCGTTGTGGTGCACGAAGTTGTCTGGTTCTGCCGCTGCATCAACTTATTAAAGCGATATTGAAACTCACCTGGGTGTGGTCCTCTTTCAACAGGCATCTCTTGCTGGATGTATTGTGGCCCTGCCTGAGTCATGAGAGAATCCCGCTGCGCGCTGCGCAGTCCTGCAGAAGCGCCACTTGACGTTCTTGCATTGGAACAGGGGAGCGCAGTTGATGAGGTGAAACGGCATTCCAGCATCTGAACTGTTACCGCTCACCCACTGGGGAATTCATTAACAAGATGCCGTTGGTGTAAAGCAGCTGCTCACGAGAGAAAGACAATAACACTACATGTACCAGCAAGCCACACAGGTGGCCACGCCCACTGGGCGTGTTATGGGTGTTGAAAAGTGCTGGATTCACCGCTGCCATTAGCCCACAGCCCCATGAAGAAGTGCCCATGAGGCACGAAACGTGTCGGGATTGACTGTTATTTCGTTGTGGTGCACGAAGTTGTCTGGTTCTGCCGCTGCATCAACTTATTAAAGTGATATTGAAACTCACCTGGGTGTGGTCCTCTTTCAACAGGCATCTCTTGCTGGATGTATTGTGGCCCCGCCTGAGTCACGAGAGGATCCCGCTGCACGCTGCGCAGTCCTGCAGAAGCGCCACTTGACGTTTTTGCATTGGAACAGGGGAGCGCAGTTGATGAGGTGAAACGGCATTCCAGCATCTGAACTGTTACCGCTCACCCACTGGGGAATTCATTAACAAGATGCCGTTGGTGTAAAGCAGCTGCTCACGAGAGAAAGACAATAACACTACATGTACCAGCAAGCCACACAGGTGGCCACGCCCACTGGGCGTGTTATGGGTGTTGAAAAGTGCTGGATTCACCGCTGCCATTAGCCCACAGCCCCATGAAGAAGTGCCCATGAGGCACGAAACGCGCCGGGATGGACTGTTATTTCGTTGTGGTGCACGCAGTTGTCTGGTTCTGCCGCTGCATCAACTTATTAAAGCGATATTGAAACTCACCTGGGTGTGGTCCTCTTTCAACAGGCATCTCTTGCTGGATGTATTGTGGCCCCGCCTGAGTAACGAAAGGACCCCGCTGCGCGCTGCGCAGTCCTGTAGAAGCGCCACTTGACGTTCTTGCATTGGAACGGGGGAGCGCAGTTGATGAGGTGGAACGGCATTCCAGCATCTGAACTGTTACCGCTCACCCACTGGGGAATTCATTAACAAGATGGCATTGGTGTAAAGCAGCTGCTCACAAGAGAAAGACAATAACACTACATGCACCAGCAAGCCACACAGGGCCACGCCCACTGGGCGTGTTATGGGTGTTGAAAAGTGCTGGATTCACCGCTGCCATTAGCCCACAGCCCCATGAAGAAGTGCCCACGAGGCACGAAACGCGTCGGGATGGACTGTTATTTCGTTGTGGTGCACGAAGTTGTCTGGTTCTGCCGCTGCATCAACTTATTAAAGCGATATTGAAACTCACCTGGGTGTGGTCCTCTTTCAACAGGCATCTCTTGCTGGATGTATTGTGGCCCTGCCTGAGTCATGAGAGGATCCCGCTGCGCGCTGCGCAGTCCTGCAGAAGCGCCACTTGACGTTCTTGCATTGGAACAGGGGAGCGCAGTTGATGAGGTGAAACGGCATTCCAGCATCTGAACTGTTACCGCTCACCCACTGGGGAATTCATTAACAAGATGCCGTTGGTGTAAAGCAGCTGCTCACGGGAGAAAGACAATAACACTACATGTACCAGCAAGCCACACAGGTGGCCACGCCCACTGGGCGTGTTATTGGTGTTGAAAAGTGCTGGATTCACCTCTGCCATTAGCCCACAGCCCCATGAAGAAGTGCCCACGAGGCACGAAACGCGTCGGGATGGACTGTTATTTTGTTGTGGTGCACGAAGTTGTCTGGTTCTGCTGCTGCATCAACTTATTAAAGCGATATTGAAACTCACCTGGGTGTGGTCCTCTTTCAACAGGCATCTCTTGCTGGATGTATTGTGGCCCCGCCTGAGTCACGAGAGGATCCCACTGCGCGCTGCGCAGTCCTGCAGAAGCGCCACTTGACGTTCTTGCATTGGAACGTGGGAGCGCAGTTGATGAGGTGAACCGGCATTCCAGCATCTGAACTGTTACCGCTCACCCACTGGGGAATTCATTAACAAGATGCCGTTGGTGTAAAGCAGCTGCTCACGAGAGAAAGACAATAACACTACATGTACCAGCAAGCCACACAGGTGGCCACGCCCACTGGGCGTGTTATGGGTGTTGAAAAGTGCTGGATTCACCGCTGCCATTAGCCCACAGCCCCATGAAGAAGTGCCCATGAGGCACGAAACGCGTAGGTATGGACTGTTATTTCGTTGTGGTGCACGAAGTTGTCTGATTCTGCCGCTGCATCAACTTATTAAAGTGATATTGAAACTCACCTGGGTGTGGTCCTCTTTCAACAGGCATCTCTTGCTGGATGTATTGTGGCCCCGCCTGAGTCACGAGAGGATCCCGCTGCACGCTGCGCAGTCCTGCAGAAGCGCCACTTGACGTTCTTGCATTGGAACAGGGGAGCGCAGTTGATGAGGAGAAACGGCATTCCAGCATCTGAACTGTTACCGCTCACCCACTGGGGAATTCATTAACAAGATGCCGTTGGTGTAAAGCAGCTGCTCACGAGAGAAAGACAATAATACTACATGTACCAGCAAGCCACACAGGTGGCCACGCCCACTGGGCGTGTTATGGGTGTTGAAAAGTGCTGGATTCACCGCTGCCATTAGCCCACAGCCCCATGAAGAAGTGCCCACGAGGCACGAAACGCGTCGGGATGGACTGTTATTTCGTTGTGGTGCACGAAGTTGTCTGGTTCTGCCGCTGCATCAACTTATTAAAGCGATATTGAAACTCACCTGGGTGTGGTCCTCTTTCAACAGGCATCTCTTGCTGGATGTATTGTGGCCCCGCCTGAGTCACGAGAGGATCCCGCTGCGCGCATCGCAGTCCTGCAGAAGTGCCACTTGACGTTCTTGCATTGGAACAGGGGAGCGCAGTTGATGAGGTGAAACGGAATTCCAGCATCTGAACTGTTACCGCTCACCCACTGGGGAATTCATTAACAAGATGCCGTTGGTGTAAAGCAGCTGCTCACGAGAGAAAGACAATAACACTACATGTACCAGCAAGCCACACAGGTGGCCACGCCCACTGGGCGTGTTATGGGTGTTGAAAAGTGCTGGATTCACCGCTGCCATTAGCCCACAGCCCCATGAAGAAGTGCCCATGAGGCACGAAACGCGTCGGGATGGACTGTTATTTCGTTGTGGTGCACGAAGTTGTCTGGTTCTGCCGCTGCATCAACTTATTAAAGCGATATTGAAACTCACCTGGGTGTGGTCCTCTTTCAACAGGCATCTCTTGCTGGATGTATTGTGGCCCCGCCTGAGTCACGAAAGGACCCAGCTGCGCGCTGCGCAGTCCTGTAGAAGCGCCACTTGACGTTCTTGCATTGGAACGGGGGAGCGCAGTTGATGAGGTGAAACGGCATTCCAGCATCTGAACTGTTACCGCTCACCCACTGGGGAATTCATTAACAAGATGGCATTGGTGTAAAGCAGCTGCTCACAAGAGAAAGACAATAACACTACATGCACCAGCAAGCCACACAGGGCCACGCCCACTGGGCGTGTTATGGGTGTTGAAAAGTGCTGGACTCACCGCTGCCATTAGCCCACAGCCCCATGAAGAAGTGCCCACGAGGCACGAAACGCGTCGGGATGGACTGTTATTTCGTTGTGGTGCACGAAGTTGTCTGGTTCTGCCGCTGCATCAACTTATTAAAGCGATATTGAAACTCACCTGGGTGTGGTCCTCTTTCAACAGGCATCTCTTGCTGGATGTATTGTGGCCCTGCCTGAGTCATGAGAGGATCCCGCTGCGCGCTGCGCAGTCCTGCAGAAGCGCCACTTGACGTTCTTGCATTGGAACAGGGGAGCGCAGTTGATGAGGTGAAACGGCATTCCAGCATCTGAACTGTTACCGCTCACCCACTGGGGAATTCATTAACAAGATGCCGTTGGTGTAAAGCAGCTGCTCACGGGAGAAAGACAATAACACTACATGTACCAGCAAGCCACACAGGTGGCCACGCCCACTGGGCGTGTTATTGGTGTTGAAAAGTGCTGGATTCACCTCTGCCATTAGCCCACAGCCCCATGAAGAAGTGCCCACGAGGCACGAAACGCGTCGGGATGGACTGTTATTTCGTTGTGGTGCACGAAGTTGTCTGGTTCTGCCGCTGCATCAACTTATTAAAGCGATATTGAAACTCACCTGGGTGTGGTCCTCTTTCAACAGGCATCTCTTGCTGGATGTATTGTGGCCCCGCCTGAGTCACGAGAGGATCCAGCTGCACGCTGCGCAGTCCTGCAGATACGCCACTTGACGTTCTTGCATTGGAACAGGGGAGCGCAGTTGATGAGGTGAAACGGCATTCCAGCATCTGAACTGTTACCGCTCACCCACTGGGGAATTCCTTAACAAGATGCCGTTGGTGTAAAGCAGCTGCTCACGAGAGAAAGACAATAACACTACATGTACCAGCAAGCCACACAGGTGGCCACGCCCACTGGGCGTGTTATGGGTGTTGAAAAGTGCTGGATTCACTGCTGCCATTAGCCCACAGCCCCATGAATAAGTGCCCACGAGGCACGAAACGCGTCGGGATGGACTGTTATTTCGTTGTGGTGCAAAAAGTTGTCTCGTTCTGCCGCTGCATCAACTTATTAAAGCGATATTGAAGCTCACCTGGGTGTAGTCCTCTTTCAACAGGCATCTCTTGCTGGATGTATTGTGGCCCCGCCTGAGTCACGAGAGGATCCCGCTGCGCGTATCGCAGTCCTGCAGAAGCGCCACTTGACGTTCTTGCATTGGAACAGGGGACCGCAGTTGATGAGGTGAAACGGCATTCCAGCATCTGAACTGTTACCGCTCACCCACTGGGGAATTCATTAACAAGATGCCGTTGGTGTAAAGCAGCTGCTCACGAGAGAAAGACAATAACACTACATGTACCAGCAAGCCACACAGGTGGCCACGCCCACTGGGCGTGTTATGGGTGTTGAAAAGTGCTGGATTCACCGCTGCCATTAGCCCACAGCCCCATGAAGAAGTGCCCACGAGGCACGAAACGCGTCAGGATGGACTGTTATTTCGTTGTGGTGCACGAAGTTGTCTGGTTCTGCCGCAGCATCAACTTATGAAAGCGATATTGAAACTCACCTGGGTGTTGTCCTCTTTCAACAGGCATCTCTTGCTGGATGTATTGTGGCCCCACCTGAGTCACGAGAGGATCCTGCTGCGCGCATCGCAGTTCTGCAGAAGCGCCACTTGACGTTCTTGCATTGGAACAGGGGAGCGCAGTTGATGAGGTGAAACGGCATTCCAGGATCTGAACTGTTACCGCTCACCCACTGGGGAATTCATTAACAAGATGCCATTGGTGTAAAGCAGCTGCTCACGAGAGAAAGACAATAACACTACATGTACCAGCAAGCCACACAGGTGGCCACGCCCACTGGGCGTGTTATGGGTGTTGAAAAGTGCTGGATTCACCGCTGCCATTAGCCCACAGCTCCATGAAGAAGTGCCCACGAGGCACGAAACGCGTCGGGATGGACTGGTATTTCGTTGTGGTGCACGAAGTTGTCTGGTTCTGCCGCTGCATCAACTTATTAAAGCGATATTGAAACTCACCTGGGTGTGGTCCTCTTTCAACAGGCATCTCTTGCTGGATGTATTGTGGCCCCGCCTGAGTCACGAGAGGATCCCGCTGCGCGCTGCGCAGTCCTGCAGAAGCGCCACTTGACGTTCTTGCATTGGAACAGGGGAGCGCAGTTGATGAGGTGAAACGGCATTCCAGCATCTGAACTGTTACCGCTCACCCACTGGGGAATTCATTAACAAGATGCCGTTGGTGTAAAGCAGCTGCTCACGAGAGAAAGACAATAACACTACATGTACCAGCAAACCACACAGGTGGCTACGCCCACTGGGCGTGTTATGGGTGTTGAAAAGTGCTGGATTCACCGCTGCCATTAGCCCACAGCCCCATGAAGAAGTGCCCACGAGGCACGAAACGCGTCGGGATGGACTGTTATTTCGTTGTGGTGCACGAAGTTGTCTGGTTCTGCCGCTGCATCAACTTATTAAAGCGATATTGAAACTCACCTGGGTGTGGTCCTCTTTCAACAGGCATCTCTTGCTGGATGTATTGTGGCCCCGCCTGAGTCACGAGAGGATCCCACTGCGCGCTGCGCAGTCCTGCAGAAGCGCCACTTGACGTTCTTGCATTGGAACAGGGGAGCGCAGTTGATGAGGTGAACCGGCATTCCAGCATCTGAACTGTTACCGCTCACCCACTGGGGAATTCATTAACAAGATGCCGTTGGTGTAAAGCAGCTGCTCACGAGAGAAAGACAATAACACTACATGTACCAGCAAGCCACACAGGTGGCCACGCCCACTGGGCGTGTTATGGGTGTTGAAAAGTGCTGGATTCACCGCTGCCATTAGCCCACAGCCCCATGAAGAAGTGCCCATGAGGCACGAAACGCGTAGGTATGGACTGTTATTTCGTTGTGGTGCACGAAGTTGTCTGATTCTGCCGCTGCATCAACTTATTAAAGTGATATTGAAACTCACCTGGGTGTGGTCCTCTTTCAACAGGCATCTCTTGCTGGATGTATTGTGGCCCTGCCTGAGTCATGAGAGGATCCCGCTGCGCGCTGCGCAGTCCTGCAGAAGCGCCACTTGACGTTCTTGCATTGGAACAGGGGAGCGCAGTTGATGAGGTGAAACGGCATTCCAGCATCTGAACTGTTACCGCTCACCCACTGGGGAATTCATTAACAAGATGCCGTTGGTGTAAAGCAGCTGCTCACGAGAGAAAGACAATAACACTACATGTACCAGCAAGCCACACAGGTGGCCACGCCCACTGGGCGTGTTATGGGTGTTGAAAAGTGCTGGATTCACCGCTGCCATTAGCCCACAGCCCCATGAAGAAGTGCCCACGAGGCACGAAACGCGTCGGGATGGACTGTTATTTCGTTGTGGTGCACGAAGTTGTCTGGTTCTGCCGCTGCATCAACTTATTAAAGCGATATTGAAACTCACCTGGGTGTGGTCCTCTTTCAACAGGCATCTCTTGCTGGATGTATTGTGGCCCCGCCTGAGTCACGAGAGGATCCCGCTGCGCGCATCGCAGTCCTGCAGAAGTGCCACTTGACGTTCTTGCATTGGAACAGGGGAGCGCAGTTGATGAGGTGAAACGGCATTCCAGCATCTGAACTGTTACCGCTCACCCACTGGGGAATTCATTAACAAGATGCCGTTGGTGTAAAGCAGCTGCTCACGAGAGAAAGACAATAACACTACATGTACCAGCAAGCCACACAGGTGGCCACGCCCACTGGGCGTGTTATGGGTGTTGAAAAGTGCTGGATTCACCGCTGCCATTAGCCCACAGCCCCATGAAGAAGTGCCCATGAGGCACGAAACGCGCCGGGATGGACTGTTATTTCGTTGTGGTGCACGAAGTTGTCTGGTTCTGCCGCTGCATCAACTTATTAAAGCGATATTGAAACTCACCTGGGTGTGGTCCTCTTTCAACAGGCATCTCTTGCTGGATGTATTGTGGCCCCGCCTGAGTAACGAAAGGACCCCGCTGTGCGCTGCGCAGTCCTGTAGAAGCGCCACTTGACGTTCTTGCATTGGAACGGGGGAGCGCAGTTGATGAGGTGGAACGGCATTCCAGCATCTGAACTGTTACCGCTCACCCACTGGGGAATTCATTAACAAGATGGCATTGGTGTAAAGCAGCTGCTCACAAGAGAAAGACAATAACACTACATGCACCAGCAAGCCACACAGGGCCACGCCCACTGGGCGTGTTATGGGTGTTGAAAAGTGCTGGATTCACCGCTGCCATTAGCCCACAGCCCCATGAAGAAGTGCCCACGAGGCACGAAACGCGTCGGGATGGACTGTTATTTCGTTGTGGTGCACGAAGTTGTCTGGTTCTGCCGCTGCATCAACTTATTAAAGCGATATTGAAACTCACCTGGGTGTGGTCCTCTTTCAACAGGCATCTCTTGCTGGATGTATTGTGGCCCTGCCTGAGTCATGAGAGGATCCCGCTGCGCGCTGCGCAGTCCTGCAGAAGCGCCACTTGACGTTCTTGCATTGGAACAGGGGAGCGCAGTTGATGAGGTGAAACGGCATTCCAGCATCTGAACTGTTACCGCTCACCCACTGGGGAATTCATTAACAAGATGCCGTTGGTGTAAAGCAGCTGCTCACGGGAGAAAGACAATAACACTACATGTACCAGCAAGCCACACAGGTGGCCACGCCCACTGGGCGTGTTATTGGTGTTGAAAAGTGCTGGATTCACCTCTGCCATTAGCCCACAGCCCCATGAAGAAGTGCCCACGAGGCACGAAATGCGTCGGGATGGACTGTTATTTTGTTGTGGTGCACGAAGTTGTCTGGTTCTGCCGCTGCATCAACTTATTAAAGCGATATTGAAACTCACCTGGGTGTGGTCCTCTTTCAACAGGCATCTCTTGCTGGATGTATTGTGGCCCCGCCTGAGTCACGAGAGGATCCCACTGCGCGCTGCGCAGTCCTGCAGAAGCGCCACTTGACGTTCTTGCATTGGAACAGGGGAGCGCAGTTGATGAGGTGAACCGGCATTCCAGCATCTGAACTGTTACCGCTCACCCACTGGGGAATTCATTAACAAGATGCCGTTGGTGTAAAGCAGCTGCTCACGAGAGAAAGACAATAACACTACATGTACCAGCAAGCCACACAGGTGGCCACGCCCACTGGGCGTGTTATGGGTGTTGAAAAGTGCTGGATTCACCGCTGCCATTAGCCCACAGCCCCATGAAGAAGTGCCCATGAGGCACGAAACGCGTAGGTATGGACTGTTATTTCGTTGTGGTGCACGAAGTTGTCTGATTCTGCCGCTGCATCAACTTATTAAAGTGATATTGAAACTCACCTGGGTGTGGTCCTCTTTCAACAGGCATCTCTTGCTGGATGTATTGTGGCCCCGCCTGAGTCACGAGAGGATCCCGCTGCACGCTGCGCAGTCCTGCAGAAGCGCCACTTGACGTTCTTGCATTGGAACAGGGGAGCGCAGTTGATGAGGAGAAACGGCATTCCAGCATCTGAACTGTTACCGCTCACCCACTGGGGAATTCATTAACAAGATGCCGTTGGTGTAAAGCAGCTGCTCACGAGAGAAAGACAATAATACTACATGTACCAGCAAGCCACACAGGTGGCCACGCCCACTGGGCGTGTTATGGGTGTTGAAAAGTGCTGGATTCACCGCTGCCATTAGCCCACAGCCCCATGAAGAAGTGCCCACGAGGCACGAAACGCGTCGGGATGGACTGTTATTTCGTTGTGGTGCACGAAGTTGTCTGGTTCTGCCGCTGCATCAACTTATTAAAGCGATATTGAAACTCACCTGGGTGTGGTCCTCTTTCAACAGGCATCTCTTGCTGGATGTATTGTGGCCCCGCCTGAGTCACGAGAGGATCCCGCTGCGCGCATCGCAGTCCTGCAGAAGTGCCACTTGACGTTCTTGCATTGGAACAGGGGAGCGCAGTTGATGAGGTGAAACGGCATTCCAGCATCTGAACTGTTACCGCTCACCCACTGGGGAATTCATTAACAAGATGCCGTTGGTGTAAAGCAGCTGCTCACGAGAGAAAGACAATAACACTACAAGTACCAGCAAGCCACACAGGTGGCCACGCCCACTGGGCGTGTTATGGGTGTTGAAAAGTGCTGGATTCACCGCTGCCATTAGCCCACAGCCCCATGAAGAAGTGCCCATGAGGCACGAAACGCGTCGGGATGGACTGTTATTTCGTTGTGGTGCACGAAGTTGTCTGGTTCTGCCGCTGCATCAACTTATTAAAGCGATATTGAAACTCACCTGGGTGTGGTCCTCTTTCAACAGGCATCTCTTGCTGGATGTATTGTGGCCCCGCCTGAGTCACGAAAGGACCCAGCTGCGCGCTGCGCAGTCCTGTAGAAGCGCCACTTGACGTTCTTGCATTGGAACGGGGGAGCGCAGTTGATGAGGTGAAACGGCATTCCAGCATCTGAACTGTTACCGCTCACCCACTGGGGAATTCATTAACAAGATGGCATTGGTGTAAAGCAGCTGCTCACAAGAGAAAGACAATAACACTACATGCACCAGCAAGCCACACAGGGCCACGCCCACTGGGCGTGTTATGGGTGTTGAAAAGTGCTGGACTCACCGCTGCCATTAGCCCACAGCCCCATGAAGAAGTGCCCACGAGGCACGAAACGCGTCGGGATGGACTGTTATTTCGTTGTGGTGCACGAAGTTGTCTGGTTCTGCCGCTGCATCAACTTATTAAAGCGATATTGAAACTCACCTGGGTGTGGTCCTCTTTCAACAGGCATCTCTTGCTGGATGTATTGTGGCCCTGCCTGAGTCATGAGAGGATCCCGCTGCGCGCTGCGCAGTCCTGCAGAAGCGCCACTTGACGTTCTTGCATTGGAACAGGGGAGCGCAGTTGATGAGGTGAAACGGCATTCCAGCATCTGAACTGTTACCGCTCACCCACTGGGGAATTCATTAACAAGATGCCGTTGGTGTAAAGCAGCTGCTCACGGGAGAAAGACAATAACACTACATGTACCAGCAAGCCACACAGGTGGCCACGCCCACTGGGCGTGTTATTGGTGTTGAAAAGTGCCGGATTCACCTCTGCCATTAGCCCACAGCCCCATGAAGAAGTGCCCACGAGGCACGAAACGCGTCGGGATGGACTGTTATTTCGTTGTGGTGCACGAAGTTGTCTGGTTCTGCCGCTGCATCAACTTATTAAAGCGATATTGAAACTCACCTGGGTGTGGTCCTCTTTCAACAGGCATCTCTTGCTGGATGTATTGTGGCCCCGCCTGAGTCACGAGAGGATCCCGCTGCACGCTGCGCAGTCCTGCAGATACGCCACTTGACGTTCTTGCATTGGAACAGGGGAGCGCAGTTGATGAGGTGAAACGGCATTCCAGCATCTGAACTGTTACCGCTCACCCACTGGGGAATTCCTTAACAAGATGCCGTTGGTGTAAAGCAGCTGCTCACGAGAGAAAGACAATAACACTACATGTACCAGCAAGCCACACAGGTGGCCACGCCCACTGGGCGTGTTATGGGTGTTGAAAAGTGCTGGATTCACTGCTGCCATTAGCCCACAGCCCCATGAATAAGTGCCCACGAGGCACGAAACGCGTCGGGATGGACTGTTATTTCGTTGTGGTGCAAAAAGTTGTCTCGTTCTGCCGCTGCATCAACTTATTAAAGCGATATTGAAGCTCACCTGGGTGTGGTCCTCTTTCAACAGGCATCTCTTGCTGGATGTATTGTGGCCCCGCCTGAGTCACGAGAGGATCCCGCTGCGCGTATCGCAGTCCTGCAGAAGCGCCACTTGACGTTCTTGCATTGGAACAGGGGACCGCAGTTGATGAGGTGAAACGGCATTCCAGCATCTGAACTGTTACCGCTCACCCACTGGGGAATTCATTAACAAGATGCCGTTGATGTAAAGCAGCTGCTCGCGAGAGAAAGACAATAACACTACATGTACCAGCAAGCCACACAGGTGGCCACGCCCACTGGGCGTGTTATGGGTGTTGAAAAGTGCTGGATTCACCGCTGCCATTAACCCACAGCCCCATGAAGAAGTGCCCACGAGGCACGAAATGCGTCGGGATGGACTGTTTTTTTGTTGTGGTGCACGAAGTTGTCTGGTTCTGCCGCAGCATCAACTTATTAAAGCGATATTGAAACTCACCTGGGTGTGGTCCTCTTTCAACAGGCATCTCTTGCTGGATGTATTGTGGCCCCGCCTGAGTCACGAGAGGACCCTGCTGCGCGCTGCGCAATCTTGCAGAAGCACCACTTGACGTTCTTGCATTGGAACAGGGGAGCGCAGTTGATGAGGTGAAACGGCATTCCAGCATCTGAACTGTTACCGCTCACCCACTGGGGAATTCATTAACAAGATGCCATTGGTGTAAAGCAGCTGCTCACGAGAGAAAGACAATAACACTACATGTACCAGCAAGCCACACAGGTGGCCACGCCCATTGGGCGTGTTATGGGTGTTGAAAAGTGCTGGATTCACCGCTGCCATTAGCCCACAGCCCCATGAAGAAGTGCCCACGAGGCACGAAACGCGTCGGGATGGACTGTTTTTTCGTTGTGGTGCACGAAGTTGTCTGATTCTGCCGCTGCATCAACTTATTAAAGCGATATTGAAACTCACCTGGGTGTGGTCCTCTTTCAACAGGCATCTCTTGCTGGATGTATTGTGGCCCCGCCTGAGTCACGAGAGGACCCCGCTGCGCGCTGCGCAGTCCTGCAGAAGCACCACTTGACGTTCTTGCATTGGACCAGCGGAGCGCAGTTGATGAGGTGAAACGGCATTCCAGCATCTGAACTGTTACCGCTCACCCACTGGGGAATTCATTAACAAGATGCCATTGGTGTAAAGCAGCTGCTCACGAGAGAAAGACAATAACACTACATGTACCAGCAAGCCACACAGGTGGCCACGCCCACTGGGCGTGTTATGGGTGTTGAAAAGTGCTGGATTCACCGCTGCCATTAGCCCACAGCCCCATGAAGAAGTGCCCACGAGGCACGAAACGCATCGGGATGGACTGTTATTTCGTTGTGGTGCACGAAGTTGTCTGGTTCTGCCGCTGCATCAACTTATTAAAGCGATATTGAAACTCACCTGGGTGTGGTCCTCTTTCAACAGGCATCTCTTGCTGGATGTATTGTGGCCCCGCCTGAGTCACGAGAGGATCCCGCTGCGCGCTGCGCAGTCCTGCAGAAGCGCCACTTGACGTTCTTGCATTGGAACAGGGGAGCGCAGTTGATGAGGTGAAACGGCATTCCTGCATCTGAACTGTTACCGTCACCCACTGGGGAATTCATTAACAAGATGCCATTGGTGTAAAGCAGCTGCTCACGAGAGAAAGACAATAACACTACATGTACCAGCAAGCCACACAGGTGGCCACGCCCACTGGGCGTGTTATGGGTGTTGAAAAGTGCTGGATTCACCGCTGCCATTAGCCCACAGCCCCATGAAGAAGTGCCCACGAGGCACGAAACGCGTCAGGATGGACTGTTATTTCGTTGTGGTGCACGAAGTTGTCTGGTTCTGCCGCTGCATCAACTTATTAAAGCGATATTGAAACTCACCTGGGTGTGGTCCTCTTTCAACAGGCATCTCTTGCTGGATGTATTGTGGCCCCGCCTGAGTCACGAAAGGACCCCGCTGCGCGCTGCGCAGTCCTGTAGAAGCGCCACTTGACGTTCTTGCATTGGAACGGGGGAGCGCAGTTGATGAGGTGAAACGGCATTCCAGCATCTGAACTGTTACCGCTCACCCACTGGGGAATTCATTAACAAGATGCCATTGGTGTAAAGGAGCTGCTCACGAGAGAAAGACAATAACACTACATGCACCAGCAAGCCACACAGGGCCACGCCCACTGGGCGTGTTATGGGTGTTGAAAAGTGCTGGATTCACCGCTGCCATTAGCCCACAGCCCCATGAAGAAGTGCCCACGAGGCACGAAACGCGTCGGGATGGACTGTTATTTCGTTGTGGTGCACGAAGTTGTCTGGTTCTGCCGCTGCATCAACTTATTAAAGCGATATTGAAACTCACCTGGGTGTGGTCCTCTTTCAACAGGCATCTCTTGCTGGATGTATTGTGGCCCTGCCTGAGTCACGAGAGGATCCCGCTGCGCGCTGCGCAGTCCTGCAGAAGCGCCACTTGACGTTCTTGCATTGGAACAGGGGAGCGCAGTTGATGAGGTGAAACGGCATTCCAGCATCTGAACTGTTACCGCTCACCCACTGGGGAATTCATTAACAAGATGCCGTTGGTGTAAAGCAGCTGCTCACGAGAGAAAGACAATAACACTACATGTACCAGCAAGCCACACAGGTGGCCACGCCCACTGGGCGTGTTATGGGTGTTGAAAAGTGCTGGATTCACCGCTGCCATTAGCCCACAGCCCCATGAAGAAGTGCCCACGAGGCACGAAACGCATCGGGATGGACTGTTATTTCGTTGTGGTGCACGAAGTTGTCTGGTTCTGCCGCTGCATCAACTTATTAAAGCGATATTGAAACTCACCTGGGTGTGGTCCTCTTTCAACAGGCATCTCTTGCTGGATGTATTGTGGCCCCGCCTGAGTCACGAGAGGATCCCGCTGCGCGCTGCGCAGTCCTGCAGAAGCGCCACTTGACGTTCTTGCATTGGAACAGGGGAGCGCAGTTGATGAGGTGAAACGGCATTCCTGCATCTGAACTGTTACTGTCACCCACTGGGGAATTCATTAACAAGATGCCGTTGGTGTAAAGCAGCTGCTCACGAGAGAAAGACAATAACACTACATGTACCAGCAAGCCACACAGGTGGCCACGCCCACTGGGCGTGTTATGGGTGTTGAAAAGTGCTGGATTCACCGCTGCCATTAGCCCACAGCCCCATGAAGAAGTGCCCACGAGGCACGAAACGCGTCGGGATGGACTGTTATTTCGTTGTGGTGCAAAAAGTTGTCTCGTTCTGCCGCTGCATCAACTTATTAAAGCGATATTGAAACTCACCTGGGTGTGGTCCTCTTTCAACAGGCATCTCTTGCTGGATGTAGTGTGGCCCTGCCTGAGTCACGAGAGGATCCCGCTGCGCGCTGCGCAGTCCTGCAGAAGCGCCACTTGACGTTCTTGCATTGGAACAGGGGAGCGCAGTTGATGAGGTGAAACGGCATTCCAGCATCTGAACTGTTACCGCTCACCCACTGGGGAATTCATTAACAAGATGCCGTTGGTGTAAAGCAGCTGCTCACGAGAGAAAGACAATAACACTACATGTACCAGCAAGCCACACAGGTGGCCACGCCCACTGGGCGTGTTATGGGTGTTGAAAAGTGCTGGATTCACCGCTGCCATTAGCCCACAGCCCCATGAAGAAGTGCCCACGAGGCACGAAACGCATCGGGATGGACTGTTATTTCGTTGTGGTGCACGAAGTTGTCTGGTTCTGCCGCTGCATCAACTTATTAAAGCGATATTGAAACTCACCTGGGTGTGGTCCTCTTTCAACAGGCATCTCTTGCTGGATGTATTGTGGCCCCGCCTGAGTCACGAGAGGATCCCGCTGCGCGCTGCGCAGTCCTGCAGAAGCGCCACTTGACGTTCTTGCATTGGAACAGGGGAGCGCAGTTGATGAGGTGAAACGGCATTCCAGCATCTGAACTGTTACCGCTCACCCACTGGGGAATTCATTAACAAGATGCCGTTGGTGTAAAGCAGCTGCTCACGAGAGAAAGACAATAACACTACATGTACCAGCAAGCCACACAGGTGGCCACGCCCACTGGGCGTGTTATGGGTGTTGAAAAGTGCTGGATTCACTGCTGCCATTAGCCCACAGCCCCATGAAGAAGTGCCCACGAGGCACGAAACGCGTCGGGATGGACTGTTATTTCGTTGTGGTGCAAAAAGTTGTCTCGTTCTGCCGCTGCATCAACTTATTAAAGCGATATTGAAACTCACCTGGGTGTGGTCCTCTTTCAACAGGCATCTCTTGCTGGATGTAGTGTGGCCCCGCCTGAGTCACGAGAGGATCCCGCTGCGCGCATCGCAGTCCTGCAGAAGCGCCACTTGACGTTCTTGCATTGGAACAGGGGACCGCAGTTGATGAGGTGAAACGGCATTCCAGCATCTGAACTGTTACCGCTCACCCACTGGGGAATTCATTAACAAGATGCCGTTGGTGTAAAGCAGCTGCTCACGAGAGAAAGACAATAACACTACATGTACCAGCAAGCCACACAGGTGGCCACGCCCACTGGGCGTGTTATGGGTGTTGAAAAGTGCTGGATTCACCGCTGCCATTAACCCACAGCCCCATGAAGAAGTGCCCACGAGGCACGAAATGCGTCGGGATGGACTGTTTTTTAGTTGTGGTGCACGAAGTTGTCTGGTTCTGCCGCTGCATCAACTTATTAAAGCGATATTGAAACTCACCTTGGTGTGGTCCTCTTTCAACAGGCATCTCTTGCTGGATGTATTGTGGCCCCGCCTGAGTCACGAGAGGACCCCGCTGCGCGCTGCGCAGTCCTGCAGAAGCACCACTTGACGTTCTTGCATTGGAACAGGGGAGCGCAGTTGATGAGGTGAAACGGCATTCCAGCATCTGAACTGTTACCGCTCACCCACTGGGGAATTCATTAACAAGATGCCATTGGTGTAAAGCAGCTGCTCACGAGAGAAAGACAATAACACTACATGTACCAGCAAGCCACACAGGTGGCCACGCCCATTGGGCGTGTTATGGGTGTTGAAAAGTGCTGGATTCACCGCTGCCATTAGCCCACAGCCCCATGAAGAAGTGCCCACGAGGCACGAAACGCGTCGGGATGGACTGTTTTTTCGTTGTGGTGCACAAAGTTGTCTGGTTCTGCCGCTGCATCAACTTATTAAAGCGATATTGAAGCTCACCTGGGTGTGGTCCTCTTTCAACAGGCATCTCTTGCTGGATGTATTGTGGCCCCGCCTGAGTCACGAGAGGACCCCGCTGCGCGCTGCGCAGTCCTGCAGAAGCACCACTTGACGTTCTTGCATTGGACCAAGGGAGCGCAGTTGATGAGGTGAAACGGCATTCCAGCATCTGAACTGTTACCGCTCACCCACTGGGGAATTCATTAACAAGATGCCATTGGTGTAAAGCAGCTGCTCACGAGAGAAAGACAATAACACTACATGTACCAGCAAGCCACACATGTGGCCACGCCCCCTGGGCGTGTTATGGGTGTTGAAAAGTGCTGGATTCACCGCTGCCATTAGCCCACAGCCCCATGAAGAAGTGCCCACGAGGCACGAAACGCGTCGGGATGGACTGTTATTTCGCTGTGGTGCACGAAGTTGTCTGGTTCTGCCGCTGCATCAACTTATTAAAGCGATATTGAAACTCACCTGGGTGTGGTCCTCTTTCAACAGGCATCTCTTGCTGGATGTATTGTGGCCCCGCCTGAGTCACGAGAGGATCCCGCTGCGCGCTGCGCAGTCCTGCAGAAGCGCCACTTGACGTTCTTGCATTGGAACAGGGGAGCGCAGTTGATGAGGTGAAACGGCATTCCAGCATCTGAACTGTTACCGTCACCCACTGGGGAATTCATTAACAAGATGCCATTGGTGTAAAGCAGCTGCTCACGAGAGAAAGACAATAACACTACATGTACCAGCAAGCCACACAGGTGGCCACGCCCACTGGGCGTGTTATGGGTGTTGAAAAGTGCTGGATTCACCGCTGCCATTAGCCCACAGCCCCATCAAGAAGTGCCCACGAGGCACGAAACGCGTCGGGATGGACTGTTATTTCGTTGTGGTGCATGAAGTTGTCTGGTTCTGCCGCTGCATCAACTTATTAAAGCGATATTGAAACTCACCTGGGTGTGGTCCTCTTTCAACAGGCATCTCTTGCTTGATGTATTGTGGCCCCGCCTGAGTCACGAGAGGATCCCGTTGCGCGCTGCGCAGTCCTGCAGAAGCGCCACTTGACGTTCTTGCATTGGAACAGGGGAGCGCAGTTGATGACGTGCAACGGCATTCCTGCATCTGAACTGTTACCGCTCACCCACTGGGGAATTCATTAACAAGATGCCGTTGGTGTAAAGCAGCTGCTCACGAGAGAAAGACAATAACACTACATGTACCAGCAAGCCACACAGGTGGCCACGCCCACTGGGCGTGTTATGGGTGTTGAAAAGTGCTGGATTCACCGCTGCCATTAGCCCACAGCCCCATGAAGAAGTGCCCACGAGGCACGAAACGCGTCGGGATGAACTGTTATTTCGTTGTGGTGCACGAAGTTGTCTGGTTCTGCCGCTGCATCAACTTATTAAAGCGATATTGAAACTCACCTGGGTGTGGTCCTCTTTCAACAGGCATCTCTTGCTGGATGTATTGTGGCCCCGCCTGAGTCACGAGAGGATCCCGCTGCATGCTGCGCAGTCCTGCAGAAGCGCCACTTGGCGTTCTTGCATTGGAACCGGGGAGCGCAGTTGATGAGGTGAAACGGCATTCCAGCATCTGAACTGTTACCGCTCACCCACTGGGGAATTCATTAACAAGATGCCGTTGATGTAAAGCAGCTGCTCGCGAGAGAAAGACAATAACACTACATGTACCAGCAAGCCACACAGGTGGCCACGCCCACTGGGCGTGTTATGGGTGTTGAAAAGTGCTGGATTCACCGCTGCCATTAACCCACAGCCCCATGAAGAAGTGCCCACGAGGCACGAAATGCGTCGGGATGGACTGTTTTTTTGTTGTGGTGCACGAAGTTGTCTGGTTCTGCCGCAGCATCAACTTATTAAAGCGATATTGAAACTCACCTGGGTGTGGTCCTCTTTCAACAGGCATCTCTTGCTGGATGTATTGTGGCCCCGCCTGAGTCACGAGAGGACCCTGCTGCGTGCTGCGCAATCTTGCAGAAGCACCACTTGACGTTCTTGCATTGGAACAGGGGAGCGCAGTTGATGAGGTGAAACGGCATTCCAGCATCTGAACTGTTACCGCTCACCCACTGGGGAATTCATTAACAAGATGCCATTGGTGTAAAGCAGCTGCTCACGAGAGAAAGACAATAACACTACATGTACCAGCAAGCCACACAGGTGGCCACGCCCATTGGGCGTGTTATGGGTGTTGAAAAGTGCTGGATTCACCGCTGCCATTAGCCCACAGCCCCATGAAGAAGTGCCCACGAGGCACGAAACGCGTCGGGATGGACTGTTTTTTCGTTGTGGTGCACGAAGTTGTCTGATTCTGCCGCTGCATCAACTTATTAAAGCGATATTGAAACTCACCTGGGTGTGGTCCTCTTTCAACAGGCATCTCTTGCTGGATGTATTGTGGCCCCGCCTGAGTCACGAGAGGACCCCGCTGCGCGCTGCGCAGTCCTGCAGAAGCACCACTTGACGTTCTTGCATTGGACCAGCGGAGCGCAGTTGATGAGGTGAAACGGCATTCCAGCATCTGAACTGTTACCGCTCACCCACTGGGGAATTCATTAACAAGATGCCATTGGTGTAAAGCAGCTGCTCACGAGAGAAAGACAATAACACTACATGTACCAGCAAGCCACACAGGTGGCCACGCCCACTGGGCGTGTTATGGGTGTTGAAAAGTGCTGGATTCACCGCTGCCATTAGCCCACAGCCCCATGAAGAAGTGCCCACGAGGCACGAAACGCATCGGGATGGACTGTTATTTCGTTGTGGTGCACGAAGTTGTCTGGTTCTGCCGCTGCATCAACTTATTAAAGCGATATTGAAACTCACCTGGGTGTGGTCCTCTTTCAACAGGCATCTCTTGCTGGATGTATTGTGGCCCCGCCTGAGTCACGAGAGGATCCCGCTGCGCGCTGCGCAGTCCTGCAGAAGCGCCACTTGACGTTCTTGCATTGGAACAGGGGAGCGCAGTTGATGAGGTGAAACGGCATTCCAGCATCTGAACTGTTACCGCTCACCCACTGGGGAATTCATTAACAAGATGCCGTTGGTGTAAAGCAGCTGCTCACGAGAGAAAGACAATAACACTACATGTACCAGCAAGCCACACAGGTGGCCACGCCCACTGGGCGTGTTATGGGTGTTGAAAAGTGCTGGATTCACCGCTGCTATTAGCCCACAGCCCCATGAAGAAGTGCCCACGAGGCACGAAACGCATCGGGATGGACTGTTATTTCGTTGTGGTGCACGAAGTTGTCTGGTTCTGCCGCTGCATCAACTTATTAAAGCGATATTGAAACTCACCTGGGTGTGGTCCTCTTTCAACAGGCATCTCTTGCTGGATGTATTGTGGCCCCGCCTGAGTCACGAGAGGATCCCGCTGCGCGCTGCGCAGTCCTGCAGAAGCGCCACTTGACGTTCTTGCATTGGAACAGGGGAGCGCAGTTGATGAGGTGAAACGGCATTCCTGCATCTGAACTGTTACCGTCACCCACTGGGGAATTCATTAACAAGATGCCATTGGTGTAAAGCAGCTGCTCACGAGAGAAAGACAATAACACTACATGTACCAGCAAGCCACACAGGTGGCCACGCCCACTGGGCGTGTTATGGGTGTTGAAAAGTGCTGGATTCACCGCTGCCATTAGCCCACAGCCCCATGAAGAAGTGCCCACGAGGCACGAAACGCGTCAGGATGGACTGTTATTTCGTTGTGGTGCACGAAGTTGTCTGGTTCTGCCGCTGCATCAACTTATTAAAGCGATATTGAAACTCACCTGGGTGTGGTCCTCTTTCAACAGGCATCTCTTGCTGGATGTATTGTGGCCCTGCCTGAGTCACGAAAGGACCCCGCTGCGCGCTGCGCAGTCCTGTAGAAGCGCCACTTGACGTTCTTGCATTGGAACGGGGGAGCGCAGTTGATGAGGTGAAACGGCATTCCAGCATCTGAACTGTTACCGCTCACCCACTGGGGAATTCATTAACAAGATGCCATTGGTGTAAAGGAGCTGCTCACGAGAGAAAGACAATAACACTACATGCACCAGCAAGCCACACAGGGCCACGCCCACTGGGCGTGTTATGGGTGTTGAAAAGTGCTGGATTCACCGCTGCCATTAGCCCACAGCCCCATGAAGAAGTGCCCACGAGGCACGAAACGCGTCGGGATGGACTGTTATTTCGTTGTGGTGCACGAAGTTGTCTGGTTCTGCCGCTGCATCAACTTATTAAAGCGATATTGAAACTCACCTGGGTGTGGTCCTCTTTCAACAGGCATCTCTTGCTGGATGTATTGTGGCCCTGCCTGAGTCACGAGAGGATCCCGCTGCGCGCTGCGCAGTCCTGCAGAAGCGCCACTTGACGTTCTTGCATTGGAACAGGGGAGCGCAGTTGATGAGGTGAAACGGCATTCCAGCATCTGAACTGTTACCGCTCACCCACTGGGGAATTCATTAACAAGATGCCGTTGGTGTAAAGCAGCTGCTCACGAGAGAAAGACAATAACACTACATGTACCAGCAAGCCACACAGGTGGCCACGCCCACTGGGCGTGTTATGGGTGTTGAAAAGTGCTGGATTCACCGCTGCCATTAGCCCACAGCCCCATGAAGAAGTGCCCACGAGGCACGAAACGCATCGGGATGGACTGTTATTTCGTTGTGGTGCACGAAGTTGTCTGGTTCTGCCGCTGCATCAACTTATTAAAGCGATATTGAAACTCACCTGGGTGTGGTCCTCTTTCAACAGGCATCTCTTGCTGGATGTATTGTGGCCCCGCCTGAGTCACGAGAGGATCCCGCTGCGCGCTGCGCAGTCCTGCAGAAGCGCCACTTGACGTTCTTGCATTGGAACAGGGGAGCGCAGTTGATGAGGTGAAACGGCATTCCTGCATCTGAACTGTTACTGTCACCCACTGGGGAATTCATTAACAAGATGCCGTTGGTGTAAAGCAGCTGCTCACGAGAGAAAGACAATAACACTACATGTACCAGCAAGCCACACAGGTGGCCACGCCCACTGGGCGTGTTATGGGTGTTGAAAAGTGCTGGATTCACTGCTGCCATTAGCCCACAGCCCCATGAAGAAGTGCCCACGAGGCACGAAACGCGTCGGGATGGACTGTTATTTCGTTGTGGTGCAAAAAGTTGTCTCGTTCTGCCGCTGCATCAACTTATTAAAGCGATATTGAAACTCACCTGGGTGTGGTCCTCTTTCAACAGGCATCTCTTGCTGGATGTAGTGTGGCCCCGCCTGAGTCACGAGAGGATCCCGCTGCGCGCATCGCAGTTCTGCAGAAGCGCCACTTGACGTTCTTGCATTGGAACAGGGGACCGCAGTTGATGAGGTGAAACGGCATTCCAGCATCTGAACTGTTACCGCTCACCCACTGGGGAATTCATTAACAAGATGCCGTTGGTGTAAAGCAGCTGCTCACGAGAGAAAGACAATAACACTACATGTACCAGCAAGCCACACAGGTGGCCACGCCCACTGGGCGTGTTATGGGTGTTGAAAAGTGCTGGATTCACCGCTGCCATTAACCCACAGCCCCATGAAGAAGTGCCCACGAGGCACGAAATGCGTCGGGATGGACTGTTTTTTTGTTGTGGTGCACGAAGTTGTCTGGTTCTGCCGCTGCATCAACTTATTAAAGCGATATTGAAACTCACCTTGGTGTGGTCCTCTTTCAACAGGCATCTCTTGCTGGATGTATTGTGGCCCCGCCTGAGTCACGAGAGGACCCCGCTGCGCGCTGCGCAGTCCTGCAGAAGCACCACTTGACGTTCTTGCATTGGAACAGGGGAGCGCAGTTGATGAGGTGAAACGGCATTCCAGCATCTGAACTGTTACCGCTCACCCACTGGGGAATTCATTAACAAGATGCCATTGGTGTAAAGCAGCTGCTCACGAGAGAAAGACAATAACACTACATGTACCAGCAAGCCACACAGGTGGCCACGCCCATTGGGCGTGTTATGGGTGTTGAAAAGTGCTGGATTCTGTGGTAAATAAATAAATAATACCCTATTTTTGGATGAATGAATGAATAACAGATAGCTCAATAAATAAGAGTCAAGATTCGAGGTAGTAGGAGTTTCTGCAGGTTTATTACAGCATACGGGACAGGATCAGGACAACCTGCATAGGAACAGAATGACAGGGCCCAGCAGGACAACTGGGACCCAGCAGGGGAAAAAAGGCCCAGCAGCTGCTGGGGCTAGGTCTGGGATGAGCGCGCTAACATTTAATAACAAGACATTCATTTATATACATAGCGCAAACACATAGCATTACATTGCAGTAGGCGTAACAGTGGGTGGAGTAGAAGGCGTGACTCGTAACAGTCGCGAGAGATAACAGTAAAAAGAGGTGTAACTGGGAGTATACATAGACATGTGATGCAAAACGTAACAGAATATGTCATGAATGGGCGGAAACATTGGAGGGGGCTACCTAAGGAGCCGGGACCTCTAATCTAATGGTGCGCGGAAACTAGCAATGACGTGTTACTAGGAGAAGCTGGGGGCTACGAACTCTGTGCTAGGAGCAGAGACTAGAGTCTGGAGGGTCGGAGCGACATGTACCTAAACCCTATCTGGTATCTAATGTTTAGGGAACATGTTGATATAAACTAGAAGTCATAAGGGGAGAGGCTAACCTGATTCTAAGACTGGACCATGCATTATTCTACATGTAGTGCGTGAAGAATATTAAATGACCATTAAATACAGTATTTCTCTAACGTGGAGCCGAGTAGGCTAGACAATGACGGAAACTATTGATGCAGTTCAGTAGCTTAGGAATGCAGAGGAGGAGGACTGGACTGATAGCAGGAACTACAACATACTTTTGGCAGACTCAGAGGCAGAGCCGGGGTGCACCGGGCACTGCAAAGCAGGAAGTAAGTGAAGGGTCGAGGATACAGGTGGGGGCTGTATCGCTCCTCAGCGAGGCTTTCAAGAGACAGGAGCTGAATCTGTGATCCGGGCCCTTTTGAGGCCTAGAAACGGGGGCTTTATAATTGAATAACGTGCACACTGAGAAACGTGGCAACATTACTTACATAGGCCTGATATTCGTAGTATTCACGAGGACTGGAAACTAACCTACTAGAGGTGGACACAACTGTAATTGCGTCTTTAATCAGAAATGGGGAATAACATATGCATATTGGTCATGCACACATAACACATGATGGATGAGGCGTAGGGACACAGAACATGGCAAAATTTACTTTTCCACATTCCCTCCTTGTCACTACGTTTCCATCAGGAAACATCAATATTCATGATACCGTCTATCATTTCATACAGTACCATTTGCTCGTCTCGAATTGTCTTGGAACGGGATTTAGAACGGGGCTTAGGACTGGGAATACAAGAGGTAGCACACATGCTGCAAATCGCAGGGCCACATTGTATACAGAGGCAGCAGCTAAATATGATCGCTACTGCAATACCTAAGAAGGACAGGACTTTCCATCCCCATGCGGAAATTATATTCCAGAACCAACCGGACCATGTCCAGGTGCCTGGATCTTGGTGTAACAGATGGGCAATTTTATGGAGTCTGGTTATAGCTGAATAAACAGACGGTGCGTTATTTGGAATGAAAATGCAACAACTGGATCCGAGAATTCTACAGGCCCCGCCCCTGTCGGCCAGTATGACGTCAAGGACGAGACGATTCTGTAAAACGACAATTCTCATAAAGGATTGTTCTTCAGTTAAGTTACCTAGAGCAGAGGCAGTCTCATCTACTACTGCTTCGAGGGTTCTGGTTAACCTACGAATTAGCTTACTATTTACAACTGTACCTAAATAAGGGAAAACACCTTTATCTATATCAATGAATTGCTCTGCGGCGGTTTCAGTATAATCGACAATCGGGAGATTTCTCTTGTGTCTAGTGTGTACTAAGAAAGAATTCCTATGATAATCAGGTGGAGCTAGAAAAACAGGTGGCAGTAGGAAAGCAATATAACAGGTTCCCTCCCAATCGAGGGGCAGACGGACATATGCAGTTTGACCACAAACGAAATAAGAATGACGTGAAGCTTTAAAAATAGATTTCCTACTGTCACCATACTGGATAACAGTAGTACATTCACTATGACCTATATGTACAGAACCATAACTACGGACACATAATTCGCCTTTGACTGGTAGTACTGAAATAGCGGGTGAGTCTGGAGTAGTATCAGACTGAACATTCAGGACCATGAAATTCGACGAATAATTTCCTAAATTATATACTTCATTTTCTAGATCTAAACCTGTTCTATGGGGAAAACCTTGCTTGTCTGGGAAACATGTACTGTTAAGAAAAGACATATCTGTTGAGGACGACGTTAACGTGGACCATGCTCCACACGAACCATTGTGTGAGAATGGATAAGGAAACAGTGGCAGAACTCCCTTCGATGTCTGGAAAGGGGGGAGTCGACCACACACCCAACAATTAGTGGCATTGCTGGTCTGGTGTGAATAATGTAACATACGGATGAATGTATTATTACGCATGGCGAGGCGGTATGAATATTCGTGAGGAGGCAGATCACTAAACGTGTGCTCTACTGTAGCATGAGCAGACATATTTACATGAGGAACTGGAAAACACAGATAGAAAGCATAGCTGGTGCAGGAAATCATTATGCTGAGAAATAATATGAAACTCAGAAAAACGATACATTGAAGTGAACTTCGACTGACTCTCTCACTATGGGGGTCTATTTTATACATGTCAGAAACAATTTAACCGTTTCACCTAGGGGAGGACTTATACAATCAAACTGGCTGACTTATTAGACCTGAGCTTTAATTTATACTCCTGTTGCGGAGTTTTCTCTAACAAGGGAGGGGTTGTAATAATGTTCGGTGCGGGACAGTCCTTTAAAACAATGTTCTGGCAATCCTTTGAATCCTGGGAAATGTTCTTGGCAATGTCTTTGAAGGCTTGCTTCGGTCCTTTGAAAAGTTTTACATGAGAAAGATGGACCCACCCCTTCCTGCCTTCCAACTTGACGGCAGTTCGGGTGGTCAAGAGGACCTGACGTGGCTCCTTCCAACGTGGTTCCAGCGGACTTGATCTGTCAAAATTTCTGATCATCACGAGGGACCCTGGAACGATCTCGTGCGGTGCCACCTCGGTATTGTCTGGAAATGCGGCGGCAACCTGTGAACGACATGAGTTGAGGGCAGACATCAAGGAAGCTAGGTAATCTGTCAGCATATTACATGAAACATCGGTAATACTTCGGGGTCTAGGAGTACCCCACATATTAGGGGGGCGGCCGAATACGACCTCATACGGGGACAGACCTGATCTGGAATGTGCGACCATACGCATGTAAAACAGAGCGACTGGCAAAGCTACTAACCAGTCCACACCCTTGTCTTTACAGACTTTTGCAATACGGATTTTCAGAGTCTGATTATGTCTTTCGACTAGTCCAGCTGCTTCTGGATGGCGTACACAATGGAACTTCCACTGGTACCCTAACAAAAGGGAAACATGTTTCATGAGTTCGGATGAGAATGGCTGGCCGTTATCAGAATATACGACTCTAGGGAGTCCATATCTAGGGAAGAATTCACGAACCAACTGCTTGGCAGTGGTCGCGGCTGTGTAATCTGGGACTGGATATGCTTCTGTCCACCTGGACAAGGCACATACTACTACAAGGACATACTTGAAACCTCGACATCGCTCCATTTGAATATAATCCATCTGGAGGACCTCAAAAGGGTGGTCAGGGGGCTGGAAACCACCTTGTTCCACCGGGACACTTTTACCTGGATTAAACTGACAACATATCATACAGGTACGGACTTTCTGCTTGGCTGCAGCTCGTAAATGCTTGTTGAACCAAATGTTCTGGATACTGTCTAACATAGCTTTTTCTCCTAGATGTGCTGGACTATGTGCGGTATTGATAATGACTTGAACCATAGAATCGGGGAGAAACCATGTGGCTCTACCCTTCGTTAACCATCCTTGATCTGTCTGGACCCCTCCTTGTACAGACCATTTCCTGATTTCATCGGGGGTAGCATGTAACTGGATATCTATGACATCTTGTGTAGGGTCCTTAACTGTCATGCATGTAGTCAGATCTGGAATATGTGTCTTGTTTACTGGAATGTCTGGAGTCTGTGCTGTAAGTTTGGCTGTGCGGTCTGCTAAATCATTACCTTGGGAAATAATGTCAGTAACTTTCGTATGTGCTTTGCACTTCATGATAGCAATAGATGTCGGTAAATGTATGGCATCTAACAGGGCTTGAATAAGGAGACCATGCTGAATCTTGGTTCCATGAGAAGTCATAAAACCTCTCTCCTGCCAGAGTACTCCGAAGTCGTGTACAACTCCGAATGCGTAACGTGAATCTGTGTAAACATTAACTTTCAGGTTCTTGGCGTGTATACAGGCTTGTGTCAGAGCAACTAGCTCTGCTGCTTGAGCGGACAGGGTATCAATACGGTGTGTTTCAATAACTTCAGTGTCAGTAGTCACTGCATACGCGACGACTAGTTCTCCTGTACTAGTTCTCATACATGAACCATCCACATAAAGTGTCAGGTCAGGATCTGGTAACGGAATATCTGTCAGGTCTTGTCTTGGCTTTGTCGTAATGTTAACTACTTCCACACAATCATGTGGGTCTGGATTTGAACTAACTGATGGTAACAGTGTAGCAGGATTCAGAACGTTGCAGCGTCTAATTTCTATGTGTGGCTGGAACAGTGTCAATTCATAACCTGTTAAACGTGCAATTGTCAAGTGCTGAGTTTGTGTTCGGTTTAAAAGAACTTCTACTGAATGTGGGACTTGTACTGTCAGGGAATGTCCTAAAACTATGGAATCACTTTGTCTGATAGCTAGTGCTGTGGCTGCAACTGACTTGAGGCACGCAGGCAACGCCTGGGCGACTGGATCTAATGTGCTCGAAAAATAAGCACAGGGCTTGTATTGACCTGCTTGATCTTGTGTGAGAACAGATAATGCTGTACCTTCGCGTTCTGTAACAAAAAGTGTAAAAGACTTACTGTAGTTCGGTGTAGCTAGAACTGGAGCTTGACATAGGGCTTTCTTTAACTCGTTAAAACTAAGTGTATGGTCAGATGTCCAAGGGAGGACAGTCGATACGGCTGCCTCCTGTGTCGTTAACTGTATCAATGGCTTGGCTAGAAATGCATACTGGGGAATCCATTGTCTACAATAAGAAGTAAGGCCGATAAAAGCACGTACCTCCTTCTGGGTTCTGGGCTGGGGAAGACTCGCTATTAACTGGATACGGTCGGGTGTCAACTGCCTACCCCTCTTGGACAGCAAGTGTCCTAAGTATACCACTTGCTGGACACAGAATTGAAGCTTTGAAGGTGACACTTTGTGCCCCATCTCGGCTAGAAAATACAGAACTGTAAGTGATGCTCGCTCGCAAGCACGTTCAGAACGGGCTGTGATCAGTAGATCATCGACATACTGGAGCAGGGCAGTGTCAGTTGGCATGTGAATATTGTCTAGTTGTCTCTTGAGTGCTTGACTGTAAATACTAGGGCTTTCTGTGAAACCTTGAGGAGCGCGTGTAAACATATAGCTCCTCCCATTTAAACAGAATCCGAAAAGGAACTGGCTGTCTGGATGAATTGGAACACTAAAAAATGCATTCTTGAGGTCAATAACAGTGAAAAACATGGCTTCGGAATCAATGGCTGTTAACAGGGAAGAAATATCTGGGACAACTGGGTACTGAGGAATAATACATTTATTAAGCTCTCGTAAATCAATCACTAATCGATATACTGGGGGTGCATTTGGATCAGTACGCTTCATGACTGGAATGATCGGAGAATTACATACATTGGAGTCAGTTTCTACAACTACTCCTTGAGCCATGAGCTCGTCAATAATTTTGGATAAGGCTGCTACAGCCTCAGGTGGCAATCTGTACTGTCTGATTCGGGGTAACACTACACCTGGCTTGAGAGTCACACGATATGGTGTGATTTGCATGTAACCTACATCAGTTGGACCTTGCGCCCATAGATGCTGCGGAACATTAGACAATCTTGAATCAAAATCTCGTAACACATAGTGACCCTTAAAGTCACGTAGGAACAGACGTATTCCCTCTGGGGAGCAGCAAATAACTGCACCTAATTCTTTCAGTGTCTTAATACCTAACAGATTTTCTGGACATGACTTAGTAAGTAACAGATCAGTAGTACGGGACAATGGACCTACTTCTAGAGTAACTGGCTTTGATATCTCATTAACTATGGGTTTTCCTGAAAATCCAAGGGAAACATTTCTTGAGCCTGAGAGCGGAGCCCCTGGAACTTCGGCATGACTAATTGTGGTCCTACTTGCCCCTGTATCGATCAAAAACTTTCTGTCTTTCCCTAATACTTGGCTGTGAACATAGGGACCTTCTTGGTCTACTGGTATCTCGATGAGAGGCAAGCCTACCTCCCTCTCTAGGCTGTTTCATGAATATGACTGGTACTCTGGATACTCAGACTGTGCATACTGGTACATCTGCTGCGTGACATGCTGTGTTGCAGCAATAGGCTGCGGTACTGTAACTGTCTGTTGTGCATTCTGTGGCTGAGGAATCTGTGAAACTTGTTCTTGTCTAGGCGGACGTGGTCTTTCTTTAGTCTTACCAGTAGCTATATTATGTTTCAGAACTGCACACTCGTTTATAAAATGACCTGGCTGTTTACAATAATTGCAATTCCCTTTAACGGGAGCTGCAGGATGACTGGCTTGATTCGGACCCCTCTTCTGACTGTCTTGAGGAATAGATTGTGCAACTAGCACTTTCATTTTCGTGTCTTTCATACGTTTTCTTTCGTGTTCTTGCTCTTCTCTGATTCTATTTTGGTGGTACTGGAGCATCTGGAGCATCTGGGACGGAGTATTTGCTTGCCAGGTGCTTTCGACTTTCAAAACTCGGTTTTTAATTTGTGGACTTGAATTCTCGACTAATTTGGTAACGAAAAGATGAGGGTATGACTCACTACTTGTCTTGAGACCACTATTAATACTGAAACATTTCTCGAATCTAGAATAAAAATCACTAATGTCTTCATCTTGTTTCTGTTTACAGGCTGAGATTGCATCCCAGTCTTCTTTCCTAGTTGTCAATAATCTGGGTAAAACTTGAATCAATAATTCTGGTAATTCTTTACATTTATCTCCAAGACCGGTACCTGGTACTCGTGCCTTGTCTTCAGCTTCTAGAGCTGCCCAATCGATCTTTTTCTCTCCCACCTCCCATTCTTTTTCTTTTAACTTTTCATACACCCCTGCGGGTAGCAGGACCTTTAACATTTTAATGACATCTGGGTAAGTGTATTCTCCCATACGGAGCATGTCTTTTAATTCTCTATGGAACCCTGCTGGATCTTTGTCATGACAGGGAATTAATTTCTTCATCTCGAGAAGTTCCATCTTTGAAATCGGAGTGTATACAAACACTCGTTGCATATCGCCACCCGCCCCTTGGACTGGGTGGACTTCTCGTAACGGATTCTGTCTGTCTATATAGAATGGTTTACTTTCTGGGGGTGAGACATGAACAAAATGCGGGTTCAAAAACGTTCTATACTTGTGGCGCTGTTCTAGAATGACACTAATTAAATCGGTACCTAGACCCCTCCATCTGTACTGGAGTAACTCGTTCAGGATATCGTGTAACGGGCCTGGATCAGAATGTTGACCCTCATACAGGGTAATGAGGTGCTGGATCATATACATACCCACCAGTCGTTGCTCGGCTGGGGGCAGTTTCAGAAACATTTGTGCCACTATTTCGTCTGGAAAAGTGGTAGAATCAGTAATCCATCGGACTGCTGATCGGGCTAATTCTTGTTCATGCATGGTATTTAACTCGCTATAACCGACTCGTGATTTCAGAATGTGATCGGTAGCTTGAAATGCTTGTTCTAGAGAGCGAGGCTCTCGTTCTGGTGCTGGATGATGAAAAATAGACTTGGGTTCTAGACGTAAATGGCGATCTGGAAATCTGGAATTTCCTACATACGCTATTCTGGCGGGATTCTCGTCTTCCTCTTCAGGATCAGAGATACTTTCTTTCTCGCTTACTTGTGCTGCTTTACGCTGTTCGTGTAACCTTATTATTTCTTTACGAATTTTCTTGTACATACTTTCCATGGCACTAATGGTCTTGTGCTTACCCTCGGCTATATTATCACTCCACCTTGTCAGGATTCTCATTTCGGCGGGATCTTTAGACGGGTAATCTTGTTCTCTTATTAGACAATTGATCAGGAACTTTAATATCATGAGCTGAATCTCGGCTTTTCTTTGAGACATAATCTCGCCAATACTTTCTGGATCATCCCCTGTACGGATGAAACGATATATTCTGTCTAGATCTTCTTTCATATTCGGCAAGGTGACTAGATACTCGGTCACCCTTCTTACGCGTACGGAATATAAAACCATATTATACTCGCCTGGGACTGTGTCATAGACACATTCGGCAAGGGCTTGTCTGATTTCTGTAACAGACTTATTACTTTTAGGAGTACGCTGTGATGCTTGAGCATGTAATTCGAGTGCTGTTAAACGCTTGTGTGGCGGCGGGGTTTGAGGAGGACCCCCTCCTGCGGCCCCTAGACTAGAATCGTCGACTGACATTCTTCGTGCTTGCAGGGTCGGTAATTGTAACGTGGGCTGAACTTGTATGACAGGCTGACCCGGGGGTACCGTAACAGGTACTCCGGTGTCTGGAGAAACGGGAAGTGCCTGATTTACAGGGACTGGTGGAGCGCGAACTGGATTTGCATATTCTGGGACTGTGTCGTCCAAATAGGACGAAATAAAAATATCAGCTGCTGTCGGTTTGTGACGTAGCTTGGTCGGAACTAATGGTGGCGGGAAATTACTGGGTGCCTCTGGGGTCGCTTTTGGCAAGCCTTCGGCAAGGAGAGGATACATACCCTTAATAAGGGCATGCCTCTGTCTGTCTGACTGTTCGGTTTTGACTTGTTCACCTATCTCGATTAATTCTCTTTCTTGGGCTCGTTCTTGGGATTCTCTACTTAACTCTGACTTTCTGACTTCCTTTTCCGTTCTTCTATGCGCTTCCTTACGCCATAACTCGATGGCATCTTTCTGTGACTGTCTGGCTTTCTTTTTCCATAATGCTTCTTCTACTCGCATGATACATTCGGCATCCCATGTACCCGATACGGGCCATCTATACTTTTCTTCCAACTGTTTGGTATACTCTACCCATAAGTCTAGATACAATATGGCGCTTATGCCATGTTTCTGATACATAAAGTGACCTGGACTGTCCCTAGGCGGAACAGGAACTGCTGCTTCCAGCAGACCCTTTCTAGTTTTTAACTGACGTAACTTTGAAAAGAGCGGCATTCTAAACTTGAATCGGAACACAATACAATACACGAAAAACAATAACAATTGGGAAAACAATTCAGGCATACCACAACATTGGAAATACATTAAACAACATTATAAATAACAGTTCGAACAGAATACTACCTGAAAAACTGAAAACAGAAACAGAACAGAATTTCTCGAGAACGGAACAGACTAGAGTTACTGGATGCACTGCTATAACAGTACGGAACATACCGGTCCCATAAAGGGACACATCAAGACCCGTATCCACCTAGGTGAACACTTCGTTTGTGAGCTTGGGTACCACCAACCCACGGACCAGGAGTCAATTTAGACTGACCCTGTCTAGACACTACCCCAGCAATGGTACCCACCGGGCAGCACGGAACGGAAGGCCTCGGACGGGACTGGACTACGACGACGAACTTCGGACTTCGGACTTCAGTTACGGGTGGACCTCCGGATACCTCGGACCTTGGACTCTCGGCTTGGGCTCTGGTCGGGACTCGCCGCGTTCCTCCACCGTCTCGTTCGGATGCTGGACCGCCTCCTCCGTCTCCTCCGTGGGCCTGAGGGATACTTGAAGCAGAAATATCTGCACTTGGCCAGTATGGTTCCGTCACGACTGCAGAGGGTCAGGGGGTCGGCGTGGCTTCACCGACGCGTGGGGAAAGGGCAAGTCCCTATTCGGGCGCCATTATGTGGTAAATAAATAAATAATACCCTATTTTTGGATGAATGAATGAATAACAGATAGCTCAATAAATAAGAGTCAAGATTCGAGGTAGTAGGAGTTTCTGCAGGTTTATTACAGCATACGGGACAGGATCAGGACAACCTGCATAGGAACAGAATGACAGGGCCCAGCAGGACAACTGGGACCCAGCAGGGGAAAAAAGGCCCAGCAGCTGCTGGGGCTAGGTCTGGGATGAGCGCGCTAACATTTAATAACAAGACATTCATTTATATACATAGCGCAAACACATAGCATTACATTGCAGTAGGCGTAACAGTGGGTGGAGTAGAAGGCGTGACTCGTAACAGTCGCGAGAGATAACAGTAAAAAGAGGTGTAACTGGGAGTATACATAGACATGTGATGCAAAACGTAACAGAATATGTCATGAATGGGCGGAAACATTGGAGGGGGCTACCTAAGGAGCCGGGACCTCTAATCTAATGGTGCGCGGAAACTAGCAATGACGTGTTACTAGGAGAAGCTGGGGGCTACGAACTCTGTGCTAGGAGCAGAGACTAGAGTCTGGAGGGTCGGAGCGACATGTACCTAAACCCTATCTGGTATCTAATGTTTAGGGAACATGTTGATATAAACTAGAAGTCATAAGGGGAGAGGCTAACCTGATTCTAAGACTGGACCATGCATTATTCTACATGTAGTGCGTGAAGAATATTAAATGACCATTAAATACAGTATTTCTCTAACGTGGAGCCGAGTAGGCTAGACAATGACGGAAACTATTGATGCAGTTCAGTAGCTTAGGAATGCAGAGGAGGAGGACTGGACTGATAGCAGGAACTACAACATACTTTTGGCAGACTCAGAGGCAGAGCCGGGGTGCACCGGGCACTGCAAAGCAGGAAGTAAGTGAAGGGTCGAGGATACAGGTGGGGGCTGTATCGCTCCTCAGCGAGGCTTTCAAGAGACAGGAGCTGAATCTGTGATCCGGGCCCTTTTGAGGCCTAGAAACGGGGGCTTTATAATTGAATAACGTGCACACTGAGAAACGTGGCAACATTACTTACATAGGCCTGATATTCGTAGTATTCACGAGGACTGGAAACTAACCTACTAGAGGTGGACACAACTGTAATTGCGTCTTTAATCAGAAATGGGGAATAACATATGCATATTGGTCATGCACACATAACACATGATGGATGAGGCGTAGGGACACAGAACATGGCAAAATTTACTTTTCCACAATTCACCGCTGCCATTAGCCCACAGCCCCATGAAGAAGTGCCCACGAGGCACGAAACGCGTCGGGATGGACTGTTTTTTCGTTGTGGTGCACGAAGTTGTCTGGTTCTGCCGCTGCATCAACTTATTAAAGCGATATTGAAGCTCACCTGGGTGTGGTCCTCTTTCAACAGGCATCTCTTGCTGGATGTATTGTGGCCCCGCCTGAGTCACGAGAGGACCCCGCTGCGCGCTGCGCAGTCCTGCAGAAGCACCACTTGACGTTCTTGCATTGGACCAAGGGAGCGCAGTTGATGAGGTGAAACGGCATTCCAGCATCTGAACTGTTACCGCTCACCCACTGGGGAATTCATTAACAAGATGCCATTGGTGTAAAGCAGCTGCTCACGAGAGAAAGACAATAACACTACATGTACCAGCAAGCCACACATGTGGCCACGCCCCCTGGGCGTGTTATGGGTGTTGAAAAGTGCTGGATTCACCGCTGCCATTAGCCCACAGCCCCATGAAGAAGTGCCCACGAGGCACGAAACGCGTCGGGATGGACTGTTATTTCGCTGTGGTGCACGAAGTTGTCTGGTTCTGCCGCTGCATCAACTTATTAAAGCGATATTGAAACTCACCTGGGTGTGGTCCTCTTTCAACAGGCATCTCTTGCTGGATGTATTGTGGCCCCGCCTGAGTCACGAGAGGATCCCGCTGCGCGCTGCACAGTCCTGCAGAAGCGCCACTTGACGTTCTTGCATTGGAACAGGGGAGCGCAGTTGATGAGGTGAAACGGCATTCCAGCATCTGAACTGTTACCGTCACCCACTGGGGAATTCATTAACAAGATGCCATTGGTGTAAAGCAGCTGCTCACGAGAGAAAGACAATAACACTACATGTACCAGCAAGCCACACAGGTGGCCACGCCCACTGGGCGTGTTATGGGTGTTGAAAAGTGCTGGATTCACCGCTGCCATTAGCCCACAGCCCCATCAAGAAGTGCCCACGAGGCACGAAACGCGTCGGGATGGACTGTTATTTCGTTGTGGTGCATGAAGTTGTCTGGTTCTGCCGCTGCATCAACTTATTAAAGCGATATTGAAACTCACCTGGGTGTGGTCCTCTTTCAACAGGCATCTCTTGCTTGATGTATTGTGGCCCCGCCTGAGTCACGAGAGGATCCCGTTGCGCGCTGCGCAGTCCTGCAGAAGCGCCACTTGACGTTCTTGCATTGGAACAGGGGAGCGCAGTTGATGACGTGCAACGGCATTCCTGCATCTGAACTGTTACCGCTCACCCACTGGGGAATTCATTAACAAGATGCCGTTGGTGTAAAGCAGCTGCTCACGAGAGAAAGACAATAACACTACATGTACCAGCAAGCCACACAGGTGGCCACGCCCACTGGGCGTGTTATGGGTGTTGAAAAGTGCTGGATTCACCGCTGCCATTAGCCCACAGCCCCATGAAGAAGTGCCCACGAGGCACGAAACGCGTCGGGATGGACTGTTATTTCGTTGTGGTGCACGAAGTTGTCTGGTTCTGCCGCTGCATCAACTTATTAAAGCGATATTGAAACTCACCTGGGTGTGGTCCTCTTTCAACAGGCATCTCTTGCTGGATGTATTGTGGCCCCGCCTGAGTCACGAGAGGATCCCGCTGCATGCTGCGCAGTCCTGCAGAAGCGCCACTTGGCGTTCTTGCATTGGAACCGGGGAGCGCAGTTGATGAGGTGAAACGGCATTCCAGCATCTGAACTGTTACCGCTCACCCACTGGGGAATTCATTAACAAGATGCCATTGGTGTAAAGCAGCTGCTCACGAGGGAAAGACAATACCACTACATGTACCAGCAAGCCACACAGGTGGCCACGCCCACTGGGCGTGTTATGGGTGTTGAAAAGTGCTGGATTCACCGCTGCCATTAGCCCACAGCCCCATGAAGAAGTGCCCACGAGGCACGAAACGCGTCGGGATGGACTGTTATTTCGTTGTGGTGCCCGAAGTTGTCTGGTTCTGCCGCTGCATCAACTTATTAAAGCGATATTGAAACTCACCTGGGTGTGGTCCTCTTTCAACAGGCATCTCTTGCTGGATGTATTGTGGCCCCGCCTGAGTCACGAGAGGATCCCGCTGCGCCGTCCTGCAGAAGCGCCACTTGACGTTCTTGCATTGGAACAGGGGAGCGCAGTTGATGAGGTGAAACGGCATTCCAGCATCTGAACTGTTACCGCTCACCCACTGGGGAATTCATTAACAAGATGCCGTTGGTGTAAAGCAGCTGCTCACGAGAGAAAGACAATAACACTACATGTACCAGCAAGCCACACAGGTGGCCACGCCCACTGGGCGTGTTATGGGTGTTGAAAAGTGCTGGATTCACCGCTGCCATTAGCCCACAGCCCCATGAAGAAGTGCCCACGAGGCACGAAACGCGTCGGGATGGACTGTTATTTCGTTGTGGTGCACGAAGTTGTCTGGTTCTGCCGCTGCATCAACTTATTAAATCGATATTGAAACTCACCTGGGTGTGGTCCTCTTTCAACAGGCATCTCTTGCTGGATGTATTGTGGCCCCGCCTGAGTCACGAGAGGATCCCACTGCGCGCTGCGCAGTCCTGCAGAAGCGCCACTTGACGTTCTTGCATTGGAACAGGGGAGCGCAGTTGATGAGGTGAAACGGCATTCCAGCATCTGAACTGTTACCGCTCACCCACTGGGGAATTCATTAACAATATGCCGTTGGTGTAAAGCAGCTGCTCACGGGAGAAAGACAATAACACTACATGTACCAGCAAGCCACACAGGTGGCCACGCCCACTGGGCGTGTTATTGGTGTTGAAAAGTGCTGGATTCACCTCTGCCATTAGCCCACAGCCCCATGAAGAAGTGCCCACGAGGCACGAAACGCGTCGGGATGGACTGTTATTTTGTTGTGGTGCACGAAGTTGTCTGGTTCTGCCGCTGCATCAACTTATTAAAGCGATATTGAAACTCACCTGGGTGTGGTCCTCTTTCAACAGGCATCTCTTGCTGGATGTATTGTGGCCCCGCCTGAGTCACGAGAGGACCCCGCTGCGCGCTGCGCAGTCCTGCAGAAGCACCACTTGACGTTCTTGCATTGGACCAGGGGAGCGCAGTTGATGAGGTGAAACGGCATTCCAGCATCTGAACTGTTACCGCTCACCCACTGGGGAATTCATTAACAAGATGCCATTGGTGTAAAGCAGCTGCTCACGAGAGAAAGACAATAACACTACATGTACCAGCAAGCCACACATGTGGCCACACCCCCTGGGCGTGTTATGGGTGTTGAAAAGTGCTGGATTCACCACTGCCATTAGCCCACAGCCCCATGAAGAAGTGCCCACGAGGCAGGAAACGCGCCGGGATGGACTGTTATTTCGCTGTGGTGCACGAAGTTGTCTGGTTCTGCCGCTGCATCAACTTATTAAAGCGATATTGAAACTCACCTGGGTGTGGTCCTCTTTCAACAGGCATCTCTTGCTGGATGTATTGTGGCCCCGCCTGAGTCACGAGAGGATCCCGCTGCGCGCTGCGCAGTCCTGCAGAAGCGCCACTTGACGTTCTTGCATTGGAACAGGGGAGCGCAGTTGATGAGGTGAAACGGCATTCCAGCATCTGAACTGTTACCGTCACCCACTGGGGAATTCATTAACAAGATGCCATTGGTGTAAAGCAGCTGCTCACGAGATAAAGACAATAACACTACATGTACCAGCAAGCCACACAGGTGGCCACGCCCACTGGGCGTGTTATGGGTGTTGAAAAGTGCTGGATTCACCGCTGCCATTAGCCCACAGCCCCATCAAGAAGTGCCCACGAGGCACGAAACGCGTCGGGATGGACTGTTATTTCGTTGTGGTGCATGAAGTTGTCTGGTTCTGCCGCTGCATCAACTTATTAAAGCGATATTGAAACTCACCTGGGTGTGGTCCTCTTTCAACAGGCATCTCTTGCTTGATGTATTGTGGCCCCGCCTGAGTCACGAGAGGATCCCGTTGCGCGCTGCGCAGTCCTGCAGAAGCGCCACTTGACGTTCTTGCATTGGAACAGGGGAGCGCAGTTGATGAGGTGCAACGGCATTCCTGCATCTGAACTGTTACCGCTCACCCACTGGGGAATTCATTAACAAGATGCCGTTGGTGTAAAGCAGCTGCTCACGAGAGAAAGACAATAACACTACATGTACCAGCAAGCCACACAGGTGGCCACGCCCACTGGGCGTGTTATGGGTGTTGAAAAGTGCTGGATTCACCGCTGCCATTAGCCCACAGCCCCATGAAGAAGTGCCCACGAGGCACGAAACGCGTCGGGATGGACTGTTATTTCGTTGTGGTGCACGAAGTTGTCTGGTTCTGCCGCTGCATCAACTTATTAAAGCGATATTGAAACTCACCTGGCTGTGGTCCTCTTTCAACAGGCATCTCTTGCTGGATGTATTGTGGCCCCGCCTGAGTCACGAGAGGATCCCGCTGCGCGCTGCGCAGTCCTGCAGAAGCGCCATTTGACGTTCTTGCATTGGAACAGGGGAGCGCAGTTGATGAGGTGAAACGGCATTCCAGCATCTGAACTGTTACCGCTCACCCACTGGGGAATTCATTAACAAGATGCCGTTGGTGTAAAGCAGCTGCCCACGAGAGAAAGACACTAACACTACATGTACCAGCAAGCCACACAGGTGGCCACGCCCACTGGGCGTTTTATGGGTGTTGAAAAGTGCTGGATTCACCGCTGCCATTAGCCCACAGCCCCTTGAAGAAGTGCCCACGAGGCACGAAACGCGTCAGGATGGACTGTTATTTCATTGTGGTGCACGAAGTTGTCTGGTTCTGCCGCTGCATTAACTTATTAAAGCGATATTGAAACTCACCTGGGTGTGGTCCTCTTTCAACAGGCATCTCTTGCTGGATGTATTGTGGCCCCACCTGAGTCACGAGAGGATCCCGCTGCATGCTGCGCAGTCCTGCAGAAGCGCCACTTGGCGTTCTTGCATTGGAACAGGGGAGCGCAGTTGATGAGGTGAAACGGCATTCCAGCATCTGAACTGTTACCGCTCACCCACTGGGGAATTCATTAACAAGATGCCATTGGTGTAAAGCAGCTGCTCACGAGGGAAAGACAATACCACTACATGTACCAGCAAGCCACACAGGTGGCCACGCCCACTGGGCGTGTTATGGGTGTTGAAAAGTGCTGGATTCACCGCTGCCATTAGCCCACAGCCCCATGAAGAAGTGCCCACGAGGCACGAAACGCGTCGGGATGGACTGTTATTTCGTTGTGGTGCACGAAGTTGTCTGGTTCTGCCGCTGCATCAACTTATTAAAGCGATATTGAAACTCACCTGGGTGTGGTCCTCTTTCAACAGGCATCTCTTGCTGGATGTATTGTGGCCCCGCCTGAGTCACGAGAGGATCCCGCTGCGCGCTGCGCAGTTTTGCAGAAGCGCCACTTGACGTTCTTGCATTGGAACAGGGGAGCGCAGTTGATGAGGTGAAACGGCATTCCAGGATCTGAACTGTTACCGCTCACCCACTGGGGAATTCCTTAACAAGATGCGGTTGGTGTAAAGCAGCTGCTCACGAGAGAAAGACAATAACACTACATGTACCAGCAAGCCACACAGGTGGCCACGCCCACTGGGCGTGTTATGGGAGTTGAAAAGTGCTGGATTCACCGCTGCCATTAGCCCACAGCCCCATGAAGAAGTGCCCATGAGGCACGAAACGTGTCGGGATTGACTGTTATTTCGTTGTGGTGCACGAAGTTGTCTGGTTCTGCCACTGCATCAACTTATTAAAGTGATATTGAAACTCACCTGGGTGTGGTCCTCTTTCAACAGGCATCTCTTGCTGGATGTATTGTGGCCCCGCCTGAGTCACGAGAGGATCCCGCTGCACGCTGCGCAGTCCTGCAGAAGCGCCACTTGACGTTCTTGCATTGGAACAGGGGAGCGCAGTTGATGAGGTGAAACGGCATTCCAGCATCTGAACTGTTACCGCTCACCCACTGGGGAATTCCTTAACAAGATGCGGTTGGTGTAAAGCAGCTGCTCACGAGAGAAAGACAATAACACTACATGTACCAGCAAGCCACACAGGTGGCCACGCCCACTGGGCGTGTTATGGGTGTTGAAAAGTGTTGGATTCACCGCTGCCATTAGCCCACAGCCCCATGAAGAAGTGCCCATGAGGCACGAAACGTGTCGGGATTGACTGTTATTTCGTTGTGGTGCACGAAGTTGTCTGGTTCTGCCGCTGCATCAACTTATTAAAGTGATATTGAAACTCACCTGGGTGTGGTCCTCTTTCAACAGGCATCTCTTGCTGGATGTATTGTGGCCCCGCCTGAGTCACGAGAGGATCCCGCTGCACGCTGCGCAGTCCTGCAGAAGCGCCACTTGACGTTCTTGCATTGGAACAGGGGAGCGCAGTTGATGAGGTGAAACGGCATTCCAGCATCTGAACTGTTACCGCTCACCCACTGGGGAATTCATTAACAAGATGCCGTTGGTGTAAAGCAGCTGCTCACGAGAGAAAGACAATAACACTACATGTACCAGCAAGCCACACAGGTGGCCACGCCCACTGGGCGTGTTATGGGTGTTGAAAAGTGCTGGATTCACCACTGCCATTAGCCCACAGCCCCATGAAGAAGTGCCCACGAGGCACGAAACGCGTCGGGATGGACTGTTATTTCGTTGTGGTGCACGAAGTTGTCTGGTTCTGCCGCTGCATCAACTTATTAAAGCGATATTGAAACTCACCTGGGTGTGGTCCTCTTTCAACAGGCATCTCTTGCTGGATGTATTGTGGCCCCGCCTGAGTCACGAGAGGACCCCGCTGCACGCAGTGCAGTCCTGCAGAAGCGCCACTTGACGTTCTTGCATTGGAACAGGGGAGCGCAGTTGATGAGGTGAAACGGCATTCCAGCATCTGAACTGTTACCGCTCACCCACTGGGGAATTCATTAACAAGATGCCATTGGTGTAAAGCAGCTGCTCACGAGAGAAAGACAATAACACTACATGTACCAGCAAGCCACACAGGTGGCCACGCCCACTGGGCGTGTTATGGGTGTTGAAAAGTGCTGGATTCACCACTGCCATTAGCCCACAGCCCCATGAAGAAGTGCCCACGAGGCACGAAACGCGTCGGGATGGACTGTTATTTCGTTGTGGTGCACGAAGTTGTCTGGTTCTGCCGCTGCATCAACTTATTAAAGCGATATTGAAACTCACCTGGGTGTGGTCCTCTTTCAACAGGCATCTCTTGCTGGATGTATTGTGGCCCCGCCTGAGTCACGAGAGGACCCCGCTGCACGCAGTGCAGTCCTGCAGAAGCGCCACTTGACGTTCTTGCATTGGAACAGGGGAGCGCAGTTGATGAGGTGAAACGGCATTCCAGCATCTGAACTGTTACCGCTCACCCACTGGGGAATTCATTAACAAGATGCCATTGGTGTAAAGCAGCTGCTCACGAGAGAAAGACAATAACACTACATGTACCAGCAAGCCACACAGGTGGCCACGCCCACTGGGCGTGTTATGGGTGTTGAAAAGTGCTGGATTCACCGCTGCCATGAGCCCACAGCCCCATGAAGAAGTGCCCACGAGGCACGAAACGCGTCGGGATGGACTGGTATTTCGTTGTGGTGCACGAAGTTGTCTGGTTCTGCCGCTGCATCAACTTATTAAAGCGATATTGAAACTCACCTGGGTGTGGTCCTCTTTCAACAGGCATCTCTTGCTGGATGTATTGTGGCCCCGCCTGAGTCACGAGAGGATCCCGCTGCGCGCTGCGCAGTCCTGCAGAAGCGCCACTTGACGTTCTTGCATTGGAACAGGGGAGCGCAGTTGATGAGGTGAAACGGCATTCCAGCATCTGACCTGTTACCGCTCACCCACTAGGGAATTCATTAACAAGATGCCGTTGGTGTAAAGCAGCTGCTCATGAGAGAAAGACAATAACACTACATGTACCAGCAAGCCACACAGGTGGCCACGCCCACTGGGCGTGTTATGGGTGTTGAAAAGTGCTGGATTCACCGCTGCCATTAGCCCACAGCCCCATGAAGAAGTGCCCATGACGCACGAAACGCGTAGGTATGGACTGTTATTTCGTTGTGGTGCATGAAGGTGTCTGATTCTGCCGCTGCATCAACTTATTAAAGTGATATTGAAACTCACCTGGGTGTGGTCCTCTTTCAACAGGCATCTCTTGCTGGATGTATTGTGGCCCCGCCTGAGTCACGAGAGGATCCCGCTGCTCGCTGCGCAGTCCTGCTGAAGCGCCACTTGACGTTCTTGCATTGGAACAGGGGAGCGCAGTTGATGAGGAGAAACGGCATTCCAGCATCTGAACTGTTACCGCTCACCCACTGGGGAAATCATTAACAAGATGCCGTTGGTGTAAAGCAGCTGCTCACGGGAGAAAGACAATAACACTACATGTACCAGCAAGCCACACAGGTGGCCACGCCCACTGGGCGTGTTATGGGTGTTGAAAAGTGCTGGATTCACCGCTGCCATTAGCCCACAGCCCCATGAAGAAGTGCCCACGAGGCACGAAACGCGTCGGGATGGACTGTTATTTCGTTGTGGTGCACGAAGTTGTCTGGTTCTGCCGCTGCATCAACTTATTACAGCGATACTGAAACTCACCTGGGTGTGGTCCTCTTTCAACAGGCATCTCTTGCTGGATGTATTGTGGCCCCGCCTGAGTCACGAGAGGATCCCGCTGCGCGCATCGCAGTCCTGCAGAAGTGCCACTTGACGTTCTTGCATTGGAACAGGGGAGCGCAGTTGATGAGGTGAAACGGCATTCCAGCATCTGAACTGTTACCGCTCACCCACTGGGGAATTCATTAACAAGATGCCGTTGGTGTAAAGCAGCTGCTCACGAGAGAAAGACAATAACACTACATGTACCAGCAAGCCACACAGGTGGCCACGCCCACTGGGCGTGTTATGGGTGTTGAAAAGTGCTGGATTCACCGCTGCCATTAGCCCACAGCCCCATGAAGAAGTGCCCATGACGCACGAAACGCGTAGGTATGGACTGTTATTTCGTTGTGGTGCATGAAGGTGTCTGATTCTGCCGCTGCATCAACTTATTAAAGTGATATTGAAACTCACCTGGGTGTGGTCCTCTTTCAACAGGCATCTCTTGCTGGATGTATTGTGGCCCCGCCTGAGTCACGAGAGGATCCCGCTGCACGCTGCGCAGTCCTGCAGAAGCGCCACTTGACGTTCTTGCATTGGAACAGGGGAGCGCAGTTGATGAGGAGAAACGGCATTCCAGCATCTGAACTGTTACCGCTCACCCACTGGGGAAATCATTAACAAGATGCCGTTGGTGTAAAGCAGCTGCTCACGAGAGAAAGACAATAACACTACATGTACCAGCAAGCCACACAGGTGGCCACGCCCACTGGGCGTGTTATGGGTGTTGAAAAGTGCTGGATTCACCGCTGCCATTAGCCCACAGCCCCATGAAGAAGTGCCCACGAGGCACGAAACGCGTCGGGATGGACTGTTATTTCGTTGTGGTGCACGAAGTTGTCTGGTTCTGCTGCTGCATCAACTTATTAAAGCGATACTGAAACTCACCTGGGTGTGGTCCTCTTTCAACAGGCATCTCTTGCTGGATGTATTGTGGCCCCGCCTGAGTCACGAGAGGATCCCGCTGCGCGCATCGCAGTCCTGCAGAAGTGCCACTTGACGTTCTTGCATTGGAACAGGGGAGCGCAGTTGATGAGGTGAAACGGCATTCCAGCATCTGAACTGTTACCGCTCACCCACTGGGGAATTCATTAACAAGATGCCGTTGGTGTAAAGCAGCTGCTCACGAGAGAAAGACAATAACACTACATGTACCAGCAAGCCACACAGGTGGCCACGCCCACTGGGCGTGTTATGGGTGTTGAAAAGTGCTGGATTCACCGCTGCCATTAGCCCACAGCCCCATGAAGAAGTGCCCATGAGGCACGAAACGCGTCGGGATGGACTGTTATTTCGTTGTGGTGCACGAAGTTGTCTGGTTCTGCCGCTGCATCAACTTATTAAAGCGATATTGAAACTCACCTGGGTGTGGTCCTCTTTCAACAGGCATCTCTTGCTGGATGTATTGTGGCCCCGCCTGAGTCACGAAAGGACCCCGCTGTGCGCTGCGCAGTCCTGTAGAAGCGCCACTTGATGTTCTTGCATTGGAACGGGGGAGCGCAGTTGATGAGGTGAAACGGCATTCCAGCATCTGAACTGTTACCGCTCACCCACTGGGGAATTCATTAACAAGATGGCATTGGTGTAAAGCAGCTGCTCACAAGAGAAAGACAATAACACTACATGCACCAGCAAGCCACACAGGGCCACGCCCACTGGGCGTGTTATGGGTGTTGAAAAGTGCTGGATTCACCACTGCCATTAGCCCACAGTCCCATGAAGAAGTGCCCACGAGGCACGAAACGCGTCGGGATGGACTGTTATTTCGTTGTGGTGCACGAAGTTGTCTGGTTCTGCCGCTGCATCAACTTATTAAAGCGATATTGAAACTCACCTGGGTGTGGTCCTCTTTCAACAGGCATCTCTTGCTGGATGTATTGTGGCCCTGCCTGAGTCATGAGAGGATCCCGCTGCGCGCTGCGCAGTCCTGCAGAAGCGCCACTTGACGTTCTTGCATTGGAACAGGGGAGCGCAGTTGATGAGGTGAAACGGCATTCCAGCATCTGAACTGTTACCGCTCACCCACTGGGGAATTCATTAACAAGATGCCGTTGGTGTAAAGCAGCTGCTCACGAGAGAAAGACAATAACACTACATGTACCAGCAAGCCACACAGGTGGCCACGCCCACTGGGCGTGTTCTGGGTGTTGAAAAGTGCTGGATTCACCGCTGCCATTAGCCCACAGCCCCATGAAGAAGTGCCCACGAGGCACGAAACGCATCGGGATGGACTGTTATATCGTTGTGGTGCACGAAGTTGTCTGGTTCTGCCGCTGCATCAACTTATTAAAGCGATATTGAAACTCACCTGGGTGTGGTCCTCTTTCAACAGGCATCTCTTGCTGGATGTATTGTGGCCCCGCCTGAGTCACGAGAGGATCCCGCTGCGCGCTGCGCAGTCCTGCAGAAGCGCCACTTGACGTTCTTGCATTGGAACAGGGGAGCGCAGTTGATGAGGTGAAACGGCATTCCTGCATCTGAACTGTTACCGTCACCCACTGGGGAATTCATTAACAAGATGCCATTGGTGTAAAGCAGCTGCTCACGAGAGAAAGACAATAACACTACATGTACCAGCAAGCCACACAGGTGGCCACGCCCACTGGGCGTGTTATGGGTGTTGAAAAGTGCTGGATTCACCGCTTCCATTAGCCCACAGCCCCATCAAGAAGTGCCCACGAGGCACGAAACGCGTCGGGATGGACTGTTATTTCGTTGTGGTGCACGAAGTTGTCTGGTTCTGCCGCTGCATCAACTTATTAAAGCGATATTGAAACTCACCTGGGTGTGGTCCTCTTTCAACAGGCATCTCTTGCTGGATGTATTGTGGCCCTGCCTGAGTCATGAGAGGATCCCGCTGCGCGCTGCGCAGTCCTGCAGAAGCGCCACTTGACGTTCTTGCATTGGAACAGGGGAGCGCAGTTGATGAGGTGAAACGGCATTCCAGCATCTGAACTGTTACCGCTCACCCACTGGGGAATTCATTAACAAGATGCCGTTGGTGTAAAGCAGCTGCTCACGAGAGAAAGACAATAACACTACATGTACCAGCAAGCCACACAGGTGGCCACGCCCACTGGGCCTGTTATGGGTGTTGAAAAGTGCTGGATTCACCGCTGCCATTAGCCCACAGCCCCATGAAGAAGTGCCCACGAGGCACGAAACGCATCGGGATGGACTGTTATTTCGTTGTGGTGCACGAAGTTGTCTGGTTCTGCCGCTGCATCAACTTATTAATGCGATATTGAAACTCACCTGGGTGTGGTCCTCTTTCAACAGGCATCTCTTGCTGGATGTATTGTGGCCCCGCCTGAGTCACGAGAGGATCCCGCTGCGCGCTGCGCAGTCCTGCAGAAGCGCCACTTGACGTTATTGCATTGGAACAGGGGAGCGCAGTTGATGAGGTGAAACGGCATTCCTGCATCTGAACTGTTACCGTCACCCACTGGGGAATTAATTAACAAGATGCCATTGGTGTAAAGCAGCTGCTCACGAGAGAAAGACAATAACACTACATGTACCAGCAAGCCACACAGGTGGCCACGCCCACTGGGCGTGTTATGGGTGTTGAAAAGTGCTGGATTCACCGCTTCCATTAGCCCACAGCCCCATCAAGAAGTGCCCACGAGGCACGAAACGCGTCGGGATGGACTGTTATTCCGTTGTGGTGCACGAAGTTGTCTGGTTCCGCCGCTGCATCAAATTATTAAAGCGATATTGAAACTCACCTGGGTGTGGTCCTCTTTCAACAGGCATCTCTTGCTGGATGTATTGTGGCCCCGCCTGAGTCACGAGAGGATCCCGCTGCGCGCTGCGCAGTCCTGCAGAAGCGCCATTTGACGTTCTTGCATTGGAACAGGGGAGCGCAGTTGATGAGGTGAAACGGCATTCCAGCATCTGAACTGTTACCGCTCACCCACTGGGGAATTCATTAACAAGATGCCGTTGGTGTAAAGCAGCTGCTCACGAGAGAAAGACAATAACACTACATGTACCAGCAAGCCACACAGGTGGCCACGCCCACTGGGCGTGTTATGGGTGTTGAAAAGTGCTGGATTCACCGCTGCCATTAGCCCACAGCCCCATGAAGAAGTGCCCACGAGGCACGAAACGCGTCAGGATGGACTGTTATTTCGTTGTGGTGCACGAAGTTGTCTGGTTCTGCCGCTGCATCAACTTATTAAAGCGATATTGAAACTCACCTGGGTGTGGTCCTCTTTCAACAGGCATCTCTTGCTGGATGTATTGTGGCCCCGCCTGAGTCACGAGAGGATCCCGCTGCGCGCATCGCAGTCCTGCAGAAGTGCCACTTGACGTTCTTGCATTGGAACAGGGGAGCGCAGTTGATGAGGTGAAACGGCATTCCAGCATCTGAACTGTTACCGCTCACCCACTGGGGAATTCATTAACAAGATGCCGTTGGTGTAAAGCAGCTGCTCACGAGAGAAAGACAATAACACTACATGTACCAGTGTGGTTCCGTAAAAATTACGACGTTCTTGGCATTACCGAATATGGACGAGTTTGGTATCCACGAACCGTAAATGGCGAGTTCAGTAAGTGTACGTATTTTCGCTGCATTACCTAGAAGGGTTCGCCTAATTTACTTGGTTCTTCATCTGAACCCTCGGGTTCCATTTTAAGATACGGCATCCATTTTGTTTCTTGCCCTCACGTAGTCAGTGAGCAGGCAACTGTCCGCCTCCTGACCTTCTGGTTCCCAAGCCTTGCGGAAGACGCATATTCCTTTCATGCGTCTTTATGACCGGAGGAATGACACAGCAAAGGCAGATGGCTCAGCTTGAGGGTAATCTGGTCGTACCGGTCTATTGTGACAGCCATGCAGACGATGGGACCCAGCTCTTTGATCCTACGATCATGTTTTCAATATTACCCCCACACTCTTTTCTCTACACGTGTCTGACTTCCTTGCAGCTGCTCTTGTCTTTTCTTCTTGGTCATTTACAACTCTAATGGGTGTGGCTAATGGTGGGAAGATGTGCTTTTACAGTTGGGAACCGGCATTGCTACTGTAATTATGTTCCGGGATTCTGAACACATGAAAGCGACCCTCTTGAAGTTTACTGTGGGAACTGAATTGTAATCTTTTGTTCACATGTTGTGCAATGGCAACATTTTGTATAAAAGAGTGCGACCTACATATGCAATTTGAAGCAGACTCGCAGAACCTACATGCCGATGTACTTCTAATGACTCTTGTTTCCCTGCAGTAAATAAACGCTGATCTTTGACGCCGAAGGAAGTGTCCCGTGTCTCTGTCACTTGTGCGCCGAAACAGGTATCCCATGAAGGTTATAGGTGTTGTTCCCTGGCACCGCTGGTTCTGTTAAAAGTCCAGTCCTTCAGTTGGCGCCCAACGTGGGGCGACATCAGCGGTACCGGTCCAAAGCCTGACGATCATGAGGAACTTCGTGTGAAATCTCCGAGGGAAGGTGCACCCCGCTTCATCGATCCTGTTGTCGAAATAAGTGGCCCGAAGATTTTTCCCTGCGAAGATTCCCGCCTCCTGACGGCTGCGACGGACCGATGCCCTGACTGTCGACCTGTCTTCGACGCCCGGCGCAGACCTTACGTACAAGCGAGACGATAGACGGGCCTTCCTGGTGACGCCATTGAAGTTCTGAGTTAAGTATTTGTGGGTCGCTCCCAGTCCTTAGTGGTTGTTCTAGCTTCTTGAAAGCTTTGTTGTAGCCTTTTAAGGCTTTGTTGTATTAGCTCATCGAGCTTTGTTGTAGCCTTTACAGGCTTTGTTGTTGCAGCTCACTGAGCTTTGTGGTAGCCTTAAGGCTTTGTTGTATTGCATGGTTCCATTGCATTTGTGGTTCTTAGTATTGGTTCTTAGTATTTTATTTGACAGTTGCAATTGCCAAAAACCGAGGGTTTTTGTCTTACACGAAGGTTTAGTACTTCGGTAACCCTTGAAGTTTGATACTAGGTTAGTGTGCATGATGCCTAGCCATAGTGGTTTGTTTGGTATCTTCAAATGTTGCGCAATGGATTCCCGGTTGGAGGACTCGTGTCCGATACCTCCAGTTGGAACTCCGATATATGAGCTCTACAGTCGACACGGTGTGGGTCCTATTATATATAATGAGTACTGGGTCCGCTACACGAAGAAAGACGGTGACCTTAGTTGGCCACCACATGGAAGTTTTGAACTTACGATTTTAGATAATCTTGAGGCTAAATTATTTTTAAAGAAAGCTAGGCCAGCTATGTTTGATTCTTTTCGGCTGTGGCGTAAAGAGGCCAAGCAGAAGGAAATCAAACAGCTTAAAAAGGATCGAAGAGAAGGGTTTGTTCCGATAATGCAAGTTGTACAACAAAGTACAACAGAGAAAAAGAAGAAAAAGAAATGGAAGTTTCCACTAGACTACATCACATGAGTGTAGATAAATGTTATCCGGTTTTACCGACTAGTCTAGAAGGGAAAGAAGAAGATTCAAAGGAGGATTCCTTGTTAGCGTATTTAATGAAATCGCCACCTCCTTATGCACAGGGTGCTACAGCCCCTGTAGTACCTCCTGTTGTTCCGGCGGCTGCGGGTCAGCCCGTTGTTAATCCTACGTTTGTCCCACCATCTGCCCCTGTACCTGTACCTCCGCAGTCTGTTATTTCTGTTATCCCGACTACCTTGTCTGTTTCTACTATGCCTTCCTTCGCTTCTAATGTTGTTGCTCCTGCTCTTCTTTCTTCTTCTCCTTCTGTTCGTAATCGTATCCCTAACACTGTCGCTACTCTTTATTCACCGCTTTCTGGTCAGTTATTCCCATCCGATACTTCTGAAACTCCCCAGAGACGGAGTCAGATCCCTAGTGGAAGGGAGAAAGAGACGTTAGTGACTATTGCACATAGATGGATAAGACACCCTGCTAACTACACTCCACGTGTGGTCTTCGACACGTTTTCTCAGTTTAATGAGCCTACGCAGAGATTCGTATTCGAAGAAATGTGTAACTTTTTGAGGGAAGAATGGTATAACGATGATCTAGATAACGTACCGCCCGATATAACTGAACTCCAGAGTCACTTTTCGAACGGTATGATTGTAGGGGGTGATGTACGACGTGCCTTGGAACGTTTGTTAGCGTTCAGATCCTCAGTGCATTCTCGAGTGTCATTTGATGATGCCACTGAGAATTGGAAAGCGGCCCCTGGTCAGTATCCTATGCGAGAGGTTCCGCCACTTTGGGTGCCTGGTGATCCACAAGCTATCCCTCCGGTTTTACTGCATTTTCGAAGAGTGTGGATACACCTCCCATGGAAACGATCGGAAGTTTTGCAAGTGAAGCAATCCTTACCTGATCCGCGTAAGAATCCGGCTGGTTATTATAAGGAGCTATCCCAATTGGTGGAAGCTTCTGTTATGAACCTTGCCGATATCGACATGTTGTTTGGTAATGTTGTACCACAACCAGTTTGGGCAAAAATTCGTCAAGCCAACCACGCAAATGAGTTAGGTGGTGATTGGGCCGCACTGATAGCGGCTGATGCATTACAAGTTGGTGGGGCTAAGCCTGAGCAGTTGATCTTGGATTTACCTCAGAAAATCATTACGCTCATGAAAACTCTCATGCCAGCGATGAAGGTAAACTGGGATAAGTTATCAGCTTGTAAGCAAAAGAAAGACGAGAGTGTCTCGGATTTCTTCACAAGGTTTGAGGAAGCGTTTATCGACCACAGCGGTCAGGACATGGGCGCTGAGGGAGGCCAACGGTTATTTGTCGACAAGTTTGTGTCGAATTTGTTGCCTGAGCTAAGCAACAAATTGAAGAATTCAGAGAGTGCGTGGGCGGTTTCAACCACTGCACAGATATTAGCAACGGCTCAATACTATGAGAATAGGGAAAAGGAAGAAAGTGATTGTGTAGATAAGAAAACGAAGGAGCTCAAAACGAAGGTTTTGTTGCAGCAAGCGTATCCTCCACGATCAAATCAAAATGATTCACAACAGCAGTATCGACCACGAGCACAGTCCGATAGGATGCAGCCGCGTTCTGACAACTCTGACTATAGATCTTCACTTGGGTATAATCAGTGCGCATATTGTAGAAGAGAGGGACACATAAAATATGATTGTCCTGCTTTACGGGACCGTCTAAATGGTGTGTCGACACGAGGAAACCGTGGTGGTGGTCCTCAACAGGCATCACGAGGTAGAGGACGTGTTTCACCCCAAAATCAGATTGATCACCATCAAAATCAATTAGACACGAATAATTGTTTTGACCAGCGAAATGCGGGGTCAGTTCGATCTGCACAATATAATGTGGACGATTACTATGTAGAACATGAGACTGTTGCAAACGACCATTACTAGGACAGCCACCGACAAAGAGAGGGAGTAGTATCAGTTCCGGTCGATCAGAGATGGAGCATTACGTTGCAGTGGCAACATCGGGCGTAGTTGAGCCTTTTCTGTTAGACACTGGTGCGACGAAAAGTTCCATCATGCATTCGAAACTACCTGGCGCACTTTTGTCCCTCTTAACGAACGTTTCCGTTGGATTCTCTGGCGCCCCTGTTAGCAACCCCGTCTCTAGTCCTTTGCCCCTTACGATTGGACCTCGTGAGCTAACGGCTCCACTGATTCTGTCTACCGGCTGTGGTGAGAATCTTTTGGGTCTGGATTGGTTGAAACGACTATATGCAACTTTGTATTGTTCCCCCGAAGGAGTGGAGCTTACATTAGGGCGGAGAGTGATCTCTCCTATGTATTTATCGGTCGATAAATTCCCACCAGAATTGAGTTCCCTCCCTGCGTCTCTATGGGCCACAGGTCCCAATGATGTGGGTCTGTTAGACATTCCACCGTATGTGATTCAATTGAAACCAAAGGTGCGATTACCACGTTTACCTCAATATCGTATCTCACTTGATGGCGAGCGAGCGCTGTTAGCGATCGTTCATGATCTCATTGGAAAAGGTGTTATTGAAGAAACTCGTGGAAACGTGTGTAATAGCCCTGTATTGCCTATTTTGAAACGAACTGACCCATCTAAACCTCCTGTGTATCGTTTCGTAATAGATTTGAGAGAAGTAAATAAAATAGTGATTCCACAATTCCCTGTGGTCCCTGATATCACGGCCTTACTAACAATGATTCCGGCCTCTGCCTCCTGGTTCACGGTGATCGATCTAAAGAATGCTTTCTTTAGTATCCCGATTGCTGAGGAAAGCAGAGACCTATTTGGATTCACATTAGGTGGTCGCAGTTTTAGGCTAAAACGCGCTCCACAGGGCTACTGTGAGAGTCCGTCAATCTACAGTCAAGCACTTAAAAGTCAGCTTGATGCCTTTGTTTTACCGACGGGTGCGGCTTTGATTCAATACGTTGACGACCTGTTAGTAGCAGCTGATTCAGAGGCTATTTGCAAAACAGCTACAGTATCATTATTGCATTATCTACATGACTTACATCACAAGGTATCGCCTTCTAAGCTACAATATTGTTGTCAAGAAGTTACCTATTTAGGTCACTTATTGTCAAAAGAAGGGAGAAGGTTGACCCCAGAGAGAATCGCAGCGATTTCCCGAATGACTGTGCCAAAAACCCAGAGAGATGTTCGTGCCCTTTTAGGTATTACGTCCTATTGCAGACAATGGATTCCAAATTTTTCATTGTTGGCGAAACCATTGATAGCCCTTACGTGCAAGGATGTTTCATCTCCTTTGCCTTGGACTGAAGAGTGTCAGAAAGGTTTTTCTGAATTGCGTGATGCGTTGTGTTCGGCTCCTGTGTTGGGTACCCCTGATTACAGTAAGCCGTTTACACTATACGTTCACAAGAGAGATGGCTGTGCGTTGAGTGTTCTGACACAACCTTTTGGCGGCAAACAACGTCCATGCGCATATTTTTCCTCGACTTTAGATCCAGTAGCTAGAGCCTTGCCGAGTTGTTTAAGAGCAACAGCGGCAGCTGCGGCGTCCATTCGACAGTCCGCAGGTCTGGTCATGGATAATATGCTTACGGTGATGGTCCCGCATGCAGTTGACACTCTTTTGAATCGAACGAAAACTCAACACTTGACGAGCGCAAGATTGTCTGGATATGAGTTGACGTTACTGGCCAGTCACATACGGATAAAACGATGTAATGTGTTGAATCCAGCAACATTGCTGCCGATCGACACGGAGTCAAGTGGTGAAGCACTACATGACTGCTATCTCAGAACTGAAGAGGAAACCAAGGGTCGTATTGACCTAAAAGATACTCCATTGGCAGATCCCGATGGTACTTTGTATGTGGATGGTTCCTGTTTTAAGTTACCGAATGGTGATGTGACGACTGCGTATGCTGTAGTAACATTGAGTACGATTGTGGAAAGCGCAAGATTGAGTCAGAATTCGGCTCAGGCTGCTGAGCTGATCGCATTGACAAGAGCGTGTGTATTGTCTAAAGATAAACAGGTGAATGTGTTTACAGATAGCCAGTATGCGTTTGGTGTGGCACATAGTTTTGGGCGATTGTGGAGAGAGAGAGGATTCCTTACGTCGCATGGCACGAAGATTCAGCATGGTCAGCTTGTGAATGACCTTTTTAGATGCACTCACATTGCCTAAACAGGTGGCCGTAGTCAAATGTAGTGCACATCAGAAAGTGACGGACGATGTGGGTCGTGGTAATGCGTTTGCGGATGAAACGGCTAAAAAGACAGCTAAAGATTTGACGAACAGAATGTATGTTACGAGTTCAGTGAGATGGCCAACTGAGACTGGTATGTGTGAAGACACGATTGAGAGTGTGAAGGGAATACAGAATGAAGCCACTGAGACAGAAAGGACTAAATGGAAAGAGAGCACGGGAAGATTGGATGAGAACGGATGTTGGGTTGATTTGTCAGAAAAGCAGAGATGGATGTTACCGGATGCATATGTGCTCGCTGTCGTTACAATGGCTCATGGTACAGCGCACATCAGCACAAAAGGCATATGCAAGTTGTTGTCTCATGTATGGAAGAATGATGGGATTACTAAGTGTGCAGAGAGAGTGGTTAAGAATTGTATGGTGTGTTTGATGCACAATCCTGGTAAGGGCACTCCCACTCCACCTGGCCATTTTGCCCCTCCTACGTACCCTTTCGAAGTTATCCAGTTGGACTTCATCCACATGGAGAGATGTAACAATTTGAAATTCGTTTTAGTTGTGGTGTGTGCATTCTCTAGATGGATTGAGGCTTACCCCCTTAAGGATAATACGGCCTTATCCACGGCAAAAATTTTGCTCAAAGAGTATTTTCCCCGCTACGGAATGCCTCGGGTTGTATGGTCGGACAACGGAAGTGAGTTTGTGGGAAGTGTGATGAGATGAAGAGTGTGTGTCGTGGCTTAGGGATAGTACAGAAGTTCCATAGTGCAAACCACCCACAATCAGCAGGCTTGGTGGAAGGATACAATGGCACCCTAAAACTAAAATTGGCTAAAATTCAGGCAACAACTGGTTTATCATGGCCCGATGCTTTGCCTCTAGCTCTCCTATCGACCAGGGCAACTGTACACTCACGAGTAGGGCTTAGTCCATATGAGATTGTGTTTGGCCGTCCTGCTAACATATGGGGAGTCCCAAGGCCTAAAGAGTTTGATAGAATCGAATATCCCATGTTGATTGATTATCTTTATGATCTGACTGCTAAATTGAGTTTGATTCATCAACAGGTCTTTGAGGCTCTGCCATCACGAACAGAGGGTCCTGGTCATCGGCTCCAACCCGGGGACTGGCTCCTTGTCCGCAACTTCGGACGAAAACGGAACCTTGAGCCGAGATTTGTGGGACCATTCCAGGTGCAACTAGCTACGAGGACGGCAGTTCGGCTGGAAGGCCGGAAGCACTGGGTACACGCTACCCACACCAAGAAGATCCCATTTCCTTTGCCGTCGGACACCTGGATGAGAAGAGGTTTTACTTCATCTGAAACCGACGTTCCACAACGTTTTGTCCCATTTAGCGAAGCTCAGCCCATATCTGACACCCTTATTGATCGCCCTCAAACAGTTTCCTTTCCATCAACCCTGGAAAATTCGAGTGCTGAACAATTGCCTGAACAATCGGACACTCATTTGCCGTCCAATCCACTATTTGAAGATCAGACTCGCCCTGGGAGCAGCCGATACTTTCTTCGTCCACGTACAAGAGATTATTAAAAAGATTTTTGTTTTTAGGTTCCACACTTGCCCTGAACATAGTGGACATTGTATATTGAGTATCTTTTTCCTTTTTCGTACAGCCAAGAACATTATAATAAATTGAATAATTGATTTAGCTAGAACCTACCATCCAGGTTGGCCGTAGGGCCGTGCGGGTACTTCCTTCTGTTTAGCAGCTATCGACACTAGGTCGGTTTCTTTTGTCATTTTCTGGGAACTCCCGGGAATTGGCAATCGCTACTCAAAACGAAGTGCGTCAAGAACGTCGCGGACGGTCGTTAGGGGATGGAATCATCATTGTTTGAGCTGTCGAAAAGAGAGAAAATGTCGGTGCGAAGATCTGCATTAGATAAGGTGTTTCGTACAAAATGTTTTTTATTACAGATTTTCATGCTGTTCCTGACTGTATCTATGTTGCTGGTGGGGGGAGTATATTTTGGGTCCCAATTCTTACTGCTTTCCACTATATCTACTCTTCCATCTCATGATCTAAATTTCGTTTCAACTGTTTCTCCGCATTCCTTTCATTTTCTGCCTCAACACGAACAAGCCAGACGTGCGGAATTTAGAAACAACTCTTTTATTCAACTCTTGCATCAGCATCAGTTAGTGGTAAACACTACCAATTGTTGGGTGTGTGGGTTAATGCCACATACCATGGATAAGGGTATTCCGTATTTGGTGCTGCCTTATAGTTCCCAAGGGTCGGCTCGAGCATTGCAAACTATGTTCCGTAGCGCACTAGATTCCTACCCCCATCGAGAACCACGCTCAGCAAACTCTGGTCCTGGCCCGTACCACAAGACTCTGGCGAGAGCTATTGCCGACTTAGATAGAGATATTTTTGACGCATCGCTTATTCCAGAAGAGGAGGTGCGAGCATATAAGGAACTGAGTGAGGCTGAGTATAGCTTATCAGTGGGTGATAGGCAGCTTAAAAGCTCATCACCGATATGGATTGTACCTCACCTTGGTAACCTCTGTCTGAAAGGTCTTGGTCGAAATCCGAGAGCTCAGTTTGGGGAGAGTGCGTGTACTGAGACATATGTTTTACCAACGCTCTCATCCCCTGTCTTCCTAACTGCCAAGGGTACCTATTTTGTATGTTATGATCGAGCCTATACCTGGTTACCCCATGACTTCTCGGGTACCTGCTACATTGCAAATCTTTTGCCTCCAACTTTCACTGTTGCCTCAGATTACCACAGAACTAGAGTCGTGAGAGGTGTTGTTGACAAAGAAGATACTGCCGGTCAAGAAGCAGGAGACTTCTTTAAGGGTTTCCTACCGTTTTGGGGCCCTATGGTCAATAGCAGGAACCTGAGGCAGTTAACTCGTGTAGTAGAATCAACTGCCAACATAACTGCAAGTGCCCTTGGTAATTTGACAGCCGAGCTTCAGGCAGATAGACTGATGACGTTACAGAACCGTATGGTTCTAGACGTGGTTCTAGCAGATAGAGGTGGTGTTTGTAAGGTCATCCATTCGAGCTGCTGCATATTCATACCTGATAACGCTCCAACAGTTTATCAAGCCATCTCTAAGTTGCACAAAATTTCTGAGTCCATACACGTGGACGAAGGAAATTGGACACTTCTGGGATGGTTTTGGGGCCTGATGTCGACTTGGGGTTGGAAAATTCTGATGATCATAGGAGTTGTTGTGACATTTCTGTTCACGTGTTGTCTGTGTGTACAGTGTGGTCCTGCCTTATGTGGCCTTTGCGCTACAACGTGTATAAGAAGGCCACCTGTTGCCAGAGAGGCATTGATGGATAGAATAATGTATCAGCAACATCTAAATGACCTGATGAATATCGAGATCGATTATGATTCCGACTAGTGCTTGCCTACATGAGGGCAAAAGGAGCGTCTGTGGTTCCGTAAAAATTACGACGTTCTTGGCATTACCGAATATGGACGAGTTTGGTATCCACGAACCGTAAATGGCGAGTTCAGTAAGTGTACGTATTTTTGCTGCATTACCTAGAAGGGTTCGCCTAATTTACTTGGTTCTTCATCTGAACCCTCGGGTTCCATTTTAAGATACGGCATCCATTTTGTTTCTTGCCCTCACGTAGTCAGTGAGCAGGCAACTGTCCGCCTCCTGACCTTCTGGTTCCCAAGCCTTGCGGAAGACGCATATTCCTTTCATGCGTCTTTATGACCGGAGGAATGACACAGCAAAGGCAGATGGCTCAGCTTGAGGGTAATCTGGTCGTACCGGTCTATTGTGACAGCCATGCAGACGATGGGGCCCAGCTCTTTGATCCTACGATCATGTTTTCAATATTACCCCCACACTCTTTTCTCTACACGTGTCTGACTTCCTTGCAGCTGCTCTTGTCTTTTCTTCTTGGTCATTTACAACTCTAATGGGTGTGGCTAATGGTGGGAAGATGTGCTTTTACAGTTGGGATTCGGCATTGCTACTGTAATTATGTTCCGGGATTCTGAACACATGAAAGCGACCCTCTTGAAGTTTACTGTGGGAACTGAATTGTAATCTTTTGTTCACATGTTGTGCAATGGCAACATTTTGTATAAAAGAGAGCGACCTACATATGCAATTTGAAGCAGACTCGCAGAACCTACATGCCGATGTACTTCTAATGACTCTTGTTTCCCTGCAGTAAATAAACGCTGATCTTTGACGCCGAAGGAAGTGTCCTGTGTCTCTGTCACTTGTGCGCCGAAACAGGTATCCCATGAAGGTTATAGGTGTTGTTCCCTGGCACCGCTGGTTCTGTTAAAAGTCCAGTCCTTCACCAGCAAGCCACACAGGTGGCCACGCCCACTGGGCGTGTTATGAGTGTTGAAAAGTGCTGGATTCACCGCTGCCATTAGCCCACAGCCCCATGAAGAAGTGTCCATGAGGCACGAAACGCGTCGGGATGGACTGTTATTTCGTTGTGGTGCACGAAGTTGTCTGGTTCTGCCGCTGCATCAACTTATTAAAGCGATATTGAAACTCACCTGGGTGTGGTCCTCTTTCAACAGGCATCTCTTGCTGGATGTATTGTGGCCCCGCCTGAGTCACGAAAGGACCCCGCTGCGCCCTGCGCAGTCCTGTAGAAGCGCCACTTGACGTTCTTGCATTGGAACGGGGGAGCGCAGTTGATGAGGTGAAACGGCATTCCAGCATCTGAACTGTTACCGCTCACCCACTGGGGAATTCATTAACAAGATGCCATTGGTGTAAAGCAGCTGCTCACAAGAGAAAGACAATAACACTACATGCACCAGCAAGCCACACAGGGCCACGCCCACTGGGCGTGTTATGGGTGTTGAAAAGTGCTGGATTCACCGCTGCCATTAGCCCACAGCCCCATGAAGAAGTGCCCACGAGGCACGAAACGCGTCGGGATGGACTGTTATTTCGTTGTGGTGCACGAAGTTGTCTGGTTCTGCCGCTGCATCAACTTATTAAAGCGATATTGAAACTCACCTGGGTGTGGTCCTCTTTCAACAGGCATCTCTTGCTGGATGTATTGTGGCCCTGCCTGAGTCACGAGAGGATCCCGCTGCGCGCTGCGCAGTCCTGCAGAAGCGCCACTTGACGTTCTTGCATTGGAACAGGGGAGCGCAGTTGATGAGGTGAAACGGCATTCCAGCATCTGAACTGTTACCGCTCACCCACTGGGGAATTCATTAACAAGATGCCGTTGGTGTAAAGCAGCTGCTCACGAGAGAAAGACAATAACACTACATGTACCAGCAAGCCACACAGGTGGCCACGCCCACTGGGCGTGTTATGGGTGTTGAAAAGTGCTGGATTCACCGCTGCCATTAGCCCACAGCCCCATGAAGAAGTGCCCACGAAGCACGAAACGTATCGGGATGGACTGTTATTTCGTTGTGGTGCACGAAGTTGTCTGGTTCTGCCGCTGCATCAACTTATTAAAGCGATATTGAAACTCACCTGGGTGTGGTCCTCTTTCAACAGGCATCTCTTGCTGGATGTATTGTGGCCCCGCCTGAGTCACGAAAGGACCCCGCTGCGCGCTGCGCAGTCCTGTAGAAGCGCCACTTGACGTTCTTGCATTGGAACGGGGGAGCGCAGTTGATGAGGTGAAACGGCATTCCAGCATCTGAACTGTTACCGCTCACCCACTGGGGAATTCATTAACAAGATGCCATTGGTGTAAAGCAGCTGCTCACAAGAGAAAGACAATAACACTACATGCACCAGCAAGCCACACAGGGCCACGCCCACTGGGCGTGTTATGGGTGTTGAAAAGTGCTGGATTCACCGCTGCCATTAGCCCACAGCCCCATGAAGAAGTGCCCACGAGGCACGAAACGCGTCGGGATGGACTGTTATTTCGTTGTGGTGCACGAAGTTGTCTGGTTCTGCCGCTGCATCAACTTATTAAAGCGATATTGAAACTCACCTGGGTGTGGTCCTCTTTCAACAGGCATCTCTTGCTGGATGTATTGTGGCCCTGCCTGAGTCACGAGAGGATCCCGCTGCGCGCTGCGCAGTCCTGCAGAAGCGCCACTTGACGTTCTTGCATTGGAACAGGGGAGCGCAGTTGATGAGGTGAAACGGCATTCCAGCATCTGAACTGTTACCGCTCACCCACTGGGGAATTCATTAACAAGATGCCGTTGGTGTAAAGCAGCTGCTCACGAGAGAAAGACAATAACACTACATGTACCAGCAAGCCACACAGGTGGCCACGCCCACTGGGCGTGTTATGGGTGTTGAAAAGTGCTGGATTCACCGCTGCCATTAGCCCACAGCCCCATGAAGAAGTGCCCACGAAGCACGAAACGTATCGGGATGGACTGTTATTTCGTTGTGGTGCACGAAGTTGTCTGGTTCTGCCGCTGCATCAACTTATTAAAGCGATATTGAAACTCACCTGGGTGTGGTCCTCTTTCAACAGGCATCTCTTGCTGGATGTATTGTGGCCCCGCCTGAGTCACGAGAGGATCCCGCTGCGCGCTGCGCAGTCCTGCAGAAGCGCCACTTGACGTTCTTGCATTGGAACAGGGGAGCGCAGTTGATGAGGTGAAATGGCATTCCTGCATCTGAACTGTTACTGTCACCCACTGGGGAATTCATTAACAAGATGCCATTGGTGTAAAGCAGCTGCTCACGAGAGAAAGACAATAACACTACATGTACCAGCAAGCCACACAGGTGGCCACGCCCACTGGGCGTGTTATGGGTGTTGAAAAGTGCTGGATTCACCGCTTCCATTAGCCCACAGCCCCATCAAGAAGTGCCCACCAGGCACGAAACGCGTCGGGATGGACTGTTATTTCGTTGTGGTGCACGAAGTTGTCTGGTTCTGCCGCTGCATCAACTTATTAAAGCGATATTGAAACTCACCTGGGTGTGGTCCTCTTTCAACAGGCATCTCTTGCTTGATGTATTGTGGCCCCGCCTGAGTCACGAGAGGATCCCGTTGCGCGCTGCGCAGTCCTGCAGAAGCGCCACTTGACGTTCTTGCATTGGAACAGGGGAGCGCAGTTGATGAGGTGAAACGGCATTCCAGCATCTGAACTGTTACCGCTCACCCACTGGGGAATTCATTAACAAGATGCCGTTGGTGTAAAGCAGCTGCTCACGAGAGAAAGACAATAACACTACATGTACCAGCAAGCCACACAGGTGGCCACGCCCACTGGGCGTGTTATGGGTGTTGAAAAGTGCTGGATTCACCGCTGCCATTAGCCCACAGCCCCATGAAGAAGTGCCCACGAGGCACGAAACGCGTCCGGATGGACTGTTATTTCGTTGTGGTGCACGAAGTTGTCTGGTTCTGCCGCTGCATCAACTTATTAAAGCGATATTGAAACTCACCTGGGTGTGGTCCTCTTTCAACAGGCATCTCTTGCTGGATGTATTGTGGCCCCGCCTGAGTCACGAGAGGATCCCGCTGCGCGCTGCGCAGTCCTGCAGAAGCGCCATTTGACGTTCTTGCATTGGAACAGGGGAGCGCAGTTGATGAGGTGAAACGGCATTCCAGCATCTGAACTGTTACCGCTCACCCACTGGGGAATTCATTAACAAGATGCCGTTGGTGTAAAGCAGCTGCTCACGAGAGAAAGACAATAACACTACATGTACCAGCAAGCCACACAGGTGGCCACGCCCACTGGGCGTGTTATGGGTGTTGAAAAGGATTAGGATGCATTATGGGAGGGGTAGTTTTTCGTGAAAACACGCCCTGTCAGGTCTCTTTTGCAAGATATAACAGTCTAATTATTTGACTTTCGACTGACTTAATGGCTAAGTGCCAGTGGTTTTATTGAGATAAAACCATTATATTGCGGGTCGAGTTATTATCTCGCTCGCTACATACATGTACAATTACAGTACATTGTGGGTGATGTACTGTAATTGTACATGTATGTAGCGAGCGAGATAATAACTGCATCCTAATTGCTACGTGGGCAGGAGGGTATAAATAGTAAAAAGAAAGAATGGACTTGTAACTACCGTGAGCAAGAACAGTAATCTGTTTGAAACGCGTAGGTGAGGAAGTCGTTTCCTTGATGGATTAAAAAAGCTTAATCAAAACCTAGAAGAGTGCGGTGTTTTATTTCTATTTTTGCTTTGGAAAATTGTAACGAGTCGTGTCCTTGACTCGGCACCGGCACCAGCTGTATGGCCGCTCCTCCTCCAGAAGGGACATTTGCTTGAACAAATATATATATATATATATATATATATATATATATATATATATATATATATATACATGACCAAGAACAACTTGTTGTTCGAAACGCGTTATCTTGACTGCTTGATTTGCCATTAAAAAACATTGCTGCAGAATTACGGGCTTGTGTGGATTTCTTACCTGGATTCCAGATTTGTATGTATATATATATATATATATATATATATATATATATATATATATATATATAAATTACCTACTGGCGGTCGCCAGTAGGTAGTTATAGTAAGGACCTAGTTTCCATAGGAAATCCGCAACATTCTATTGGGAATAACTTTGGCGTTGATGGACGGAATTGGCTGAAGTTCTCCAAGAAAATGGCCAGCTCCGCTCCGCTCCTTCCCTTAAAGTTTGGAGGGGATTCATCAAGCGGGGGCCGAGATAAAAGGGGGGTCCCAAAAAGTGTTTTCCCCATGTTAATTTCCATAGGGCGGTTGGACTCACTTTTAGCCCGAACGGCTGAATGGATTTCCACCAAACTTGGCAAAATTGTAGGGACTGGTAGCCCGATGTGCCTTTGCTATGTCTCAAGATATGTGCTCCAGTGGTTTTTGAGTAATGTAGGTTCAAAAAAATACATATATCTATAAGCGCGCCCGGTACGCGCACCGGGGCGCGCACCAACGCGCTACGCGAGTACGCGAGCGGAAAGCTGATTGGCTCTCGGGTGTCTGTCAACATTCCAAACAGTCCGGAGCGGCCGCCATCTTGTGTCTCGGTAGGATCGAGACACAAGAGGTGGCAAAAATAAAGGGGGAAATGACCAAAAGGGGGCAGGGTAAACCCCCCTGACCCCCTAGGTTTGATGTGGGGGCCATAAAAGGGCCACGCTGGGGAAAAACATTTTTTTTTTTTTTTTCGATTTTTGCGGGGGATGCGCCCGGTACGCGCACCGGGGAGCGTACCGGGAAGCGTACCCTGGAGAAAAGAGAATGACAGAGTTTTTTAAACAATTTAGCATTTTTTTATAAATTGGAGGTAGTTCTAAAAAGAACTGTTTGTTTTATTCTTTTTGTTGTTTTATATTTTTTTATTGTTTTGTTGAACATTTTTAACTTTTTTTGGCTTTTATGAACAATTTTATATTTTTTTTGTAATTTTTATGGGGACAAATAAAAAACAGGGAATTGTAAACGGCTCAACTGGAGCAAAAAAAATCAGGAAAAAATTAAGGTTTCTTTCTGCAGTTGTGGTTGTCTCCAGCACGGTTGATCAATTTGATACTTTGCTCTCCATAGGAAATTGTAGTCCCGCAAAATATACAAACTATTTTAAAATCTCCAAACTGAGTTTGGATATTTGGGACCATCTCCCTTGTCTGTGGACCCGATGGAGTGGGTTGTTTGCTTCTGGAGGTGCTGGGAGAAGATTGGGGAGGGTTTCGCGTCAGTTCTCTGACCTCTGCCGCAGCATAGTTGTTTGGGTGCCTGCGTTGCATATGGCGCATCATAGTATTGTTGCCAAAAGAATACTTTTTTGCAGGGTTCCCCCTGGAAAGTACAGTGCCACAACTGAGACATGTCCCTTTTGGCGCATTATCTTTCTTTAGTCCCCTTGGGATTTTAAAAAACTCCCACACAAAGTGCTCCTTAGGTTTATAGGGGGTATTATCTTCAGGCAGGAACCGCCTCTCCTCCTCCTCCTCTTCTTCTTCTTCACCACCACTGTGGTGTTGTGGTGGTCCTTGTGGTGGTGGTGGTGGTGGTCGTTGAGGTGCTCCTGCTGCTGCTGTAGCCATTTCTCAGGTCTTCAAACAGGTCTTCCTCAGTCAAAGTACAAAGTGAGAATGAGGAAAAAAGGTGGGGGCTTTCATCATTTGGAAAAATAAACTGCTCTGAACCAATGAAAAGTGTTATTTTCAGGTCACATGACCCGACGCGCTTACGCTACGCGCCCCGGGGCGCGCCCGGGTGCGCACCCGGGGCGCGCCCTGGTGCGCACCCGGGGCGCTTACGTAGCGCGATCGTATGCGCTTAGGCGCATCCGGGTGCGCTTACACCGTGCGTCATAAGACGCATCTCGCGGCTACGCGATACGTCACGATGATGTTTTCGTTTGTGGCAATAGCGCTAACGGGACGCTCACCGGTACGCGCACCGGGGTGCGCCGCAAGACTGCGCTTACCGGTGCGCTCACCGGTACGCGCACCGCGAGCGCTCCAGGGCAAAAAAATAAAAAATACAAAAAAAAAACATGAACAATATACATTAAAATAGTATTACATAAATATACAATATAGGATTCATTATAAAAAATATTAAATTTCATAGCTATAGAAATTTGCTATTAAAAAACCTTTGATATTCACTGAAAAAAACATAGGTTTGAGGACCTATATATAGTTAGAAATTAGCATTTACAAAACCTATGAAATTCACTGAAAAAACCATAGGTTTCACACCAGTTATAGTTAGGAATTAGCATTTAAGAAACCTATTAAATTCACTGAAAAAACCATAGGTTTGACACCAGTTATAGTTAGCTGGAAATTTTACTGACATAAAACCATTGAAATTCCCACGTTATAGTTAGTTGGACTCACTATAACTCGCGCGCCCGCAATCCACTGCTGATGATGTCACATATTACATCATTCATGACATGGTCAGTGACATCACTGATGACATCACTGATGACATCTCAAATGACATCACTGATGACATCATCCATGTGATAATACGATGTACCTCCTCACACTCTAATCTAACCTTTGATACACCCAGTGTTAAATACAATCTACCATTCCTGAAATTATTGACACACCAATACCCGTAACTACATACGCACTCACTGATTCCTAGGTCTACACACACATCCACTCATTCACCCATACAATCACTCATACATACAGTCACTCATCAATACAACACTATCATATCCACTCATACACCTATACAGACACTCACACGCTGACACTCATCCACAGAGTTACTCACACACCTAGTCAGTTATGCAAAGAATCAATCACACTCCCATTTCCTCAACTACACAGTTATACACACTAAACCTTACTTATTCAAACATATACTAACACATACTTACTCTCTTTTACAATCACTGATACAAGTACACATTGATCCATACAGTCACGTACGCAATCACAGGCTCTCATGTATAGTCATTTATATATGCCAACTCTCACATGCACTGAGTTTTACATATGTACTTACTTGGACATGGAGCACTGAGATAGCTATTCACTCACCAACACATCCATGCAGACAGTCAACCACCCATACAGCTCTTTCCACATGCACTGTTGAACCCATATACCAAGTGAATCAACTGCTCACACATATATGCACAGAGTCAAACACCTCTCAGCCACCCACACACACACTCACCCTCACATACAACTACTTGGACAACCAATCAATAACCCATATAGCCACTCATATAGCTACTGATCAACACATGCAGCAGCTTACACAACAACAGACATAATGATGCACACATTCAGACAGTTTAGTCACTAACCAATGCATTTAGTAAGACACATTTAATCACTCACTCATGCAGTCAGTCACGCACCTACTAAATCCTTCATCCTGACACTCATACATCCACTCATTCTTCAATATATAAAACATATATTAACTTTTCAGAAACACACGTTCACTGGATGATGTCATCAGTGATGTCATTTGAGATGTCATCAGTGATGTCATCAGTGATGTCATATGAGATGTCATCAGTGATGTCATCAGTGATGTCACTGACCATGTCATGAATGATGTAATATGTGACATCATCAGCAGTGGATTGCGGGCGCGCGAGTTATAGTGAGTCCAACTAACTATAACGTGGGAATTTCAATGGTTTTATGTCAGTAAAATTTCCAGCTAACTATAACTGGTGTCAAACCTATGGTTTTTTCAGTGGATATATATATATATAATATATATATATATATATATATATATATAAACTATATCAAATAAACTCGAAAAAACTTTTAAAAAATTGCCAATTTAATAATACGTAAAAAGTGGGGAAAAAAATTACAAATATTTTACAAATAACATGCATTTCTATATATAAACAACATCAAATTAAATACACAAACACATAAAAATAAACATATTTAAACAATATTAACAACATCAAATTAAATACACGAACACATGAAAATAATACATATTTAAACAATATTAACAAAACTATTCAGTATTAGAAATAATTAATATACTATTCCCTCTCCAGTCGGTGCAACAGTAGAGAAAGCGTTGGACCCAGGAAGGGTAAAATCTACAATTAACAATCCAGTCTGGACAATTTTCATTTTTGGGGGAAGTTTTATTTAGCACAAACTTGACCCGAAGATATCAGGTATCAGAGCACTTTACATGAGCACCAGTTGCGTTACATAAGGACACATTCATTTTTGTTAATCACAATAGTAGGGAAAGCGTTGGACTGCGGAGGCATAAAATTCCCACTCCAGTCTGTGCAACCGTAGGGAAAGCGCTGGACTCAAGAGGGGTAAAAGTTACTATTCTCACTCCAGTCGTGCAACAGTAGGAAAAGTACTTCACTTCAAACACATACCATATTTTCATACATGTATTCATTCAACAAAACTATAAAACTATTAATATAAACATTTTAATATATATACATTTAAAAAACAATTAAACAATGTACATGATTATAAACATTTTATCCATTAAATCAGATAATAAATGCTATTATTTAATTAAATTCCCATACTCCACTCCCACATACCTAACAGCCCAAATGTTAAATATAGTTAAAAGAAAACATTACAACACAATGAACATAATAAGGCCCGATTACGATGCAGGCAAGAAGGGCTCTGACCGTCGGTTGGAGCCCTCCTGCCGGCATCGAAATCACCGATTCGATTCCCTTCCGACCGAGCCATTTGATGGGCTTGGTTGGAAGGGAATCCAAATCAGTCTGCCGAATGGCTTACGATGGGCTGGGAGAGCCGGTCTGCCATTCGGAAGGCCCACAGTAATCCCCCGGCCGGCTCTTTCCGGCCGAGAGATTACGATGGCAGTTGCCCACTGCCTTTTTGTGCCAGCCTTTCCGGCATAAAAAGGCATTGGGAAAAAGTTTTGGGGGCCCCCAGCAGGGCACCTATGGATGCAAGGCTGCTGATCCCTGCACCCGGTTGCAGGTACCTTGAGGTGCCTGCCTCGGGGTGCAGGGATGAACTGCAGCTTAGCATTTTGCTATGAGAGCATGCATTCTGTTTGGAATGCATGCTCCCATAGCAAAGTATAGGATTGCGACCGAACAGAATTGGTCACATCCTAATTCCTGGAATGGAAACAACTACAGGAGGTGGTTCGGTTCCAGTTCCAGAATGATGCCATAAGGACTCTGGCCCGTCCGACATCGTAATTGGCCCCTAAGTAATAAATAACATATTTAATAATAAATTAATAATTAATTATTAATAATTATTGCTTAAGTAACCACCCCCCTACAAATACAACACACCTATTACATAAGAAAAAAAATATATTTATTAAATTATGTACATAATTATAAATAAATTACATATTTTTATTCAAATTAATAATTTATTGAAATGTAATATTTACTTAATCAACTTACCACCCTACACCACTACAAGCCCAACAACCTCACATAAAATATAACTTAATATACTAATTAGACAATTGACATAATTAATTATCATTTCATTATTATTCAATGATTACTTAATTAACTTCCCACCCTATACCCCTACAAACTCAACAAACCGCACATAAACTATAACTTAAAAAATATTATAATTACATAATTTACACAATTGATTATCAATCAACTAATTAATCAAAAAGAATCATGAATTATTAATTATTACGTAATTAACTTCCCACCCTATACCCCTACATAGCCAACAACCCGCACCTAAAATATAACTTTACAAAAATAATATTTACACAATTTACATAACTAATAATCAATTAAACTAATAATAGTAATTAAAAAGTGATTATTAATTAATTATACTTAATTACCTTCCCACCCTGTACCCCTAAAAACCTCCACACTGTAAATTACAATTAACTTTTGAATTAAAATTATAAATAACCTAAAATTACAAACTATATTTAAAAACATTAACAACAATTATGCAAACAGTATATGACATATACAATTAAAATATTATTTAAAACACAAAGATAAGTAAAAAATTATATTTTGTACAACTATATTATTGTAAACGATATTAACAACAATGATATTTATGACTACAGTGATACTCTGCACCTGTGACAACCTTAATGGAACTGCACAAAGGTAGCTTGTCCTGGGTCAAAGCTTGATTCCACCAGGCAGTGGGAACCCTGTGAGAGCCAAAGGCATCACCAGACTCCCCTGGACTAGTGGCACTTGTCCCTTGCAACCGCAGGTAAAAAACAATGCACTGGAACCGAAGATTCGCTGGTCATCGGCCCTTTTGAGGCATCGCCCAAAAGTAGATGGTTCAGTGAATTGCGGGAAATGTAGTCCTGACCTCCACGAAATTTCAGGTGACTACCATGTTCCCCAGGACGTCCGGACATCAAATTAACTTTCTACAGTGCTTATCTCTACCAAGGCTTGTTGGTCGTCAGTCCAGCAACCACCCCCTTTACGCAAAGCTGCACCTTCAGGGAACTTTACAAAACCTTCATCCGAAGTCAGCAGTGGCTTTGTTGTTGACTTTTTGTGCCCCTTTTCCCCACCACCACCGTGTAGGTGGTAAAACTAGCTCTTCCACAGCTCCCGCTTCAGCACCAAAGACAGCCAGGACAAATCTGCACCTGGGCTTCTCGAGCCAGGTAAAACTGAAATGTTTTCCGTCTCCTGGTCCCAGGTCCTGCAGCACCTTTACCCTCCTTGGTTTCCACCCAACTCGACCTGCAAGTGAACTAACTTTTTAGCTTCTAAAGATGGGCTATCTGTAAAGTTTTCACCAAAATATGAGGGCTGCAGGTAGTATGTTCTTTAGCACTCTCAGCCCTTGGTTATTTTAAGTGAATAGTCTCTCTTTGGACAAGTTTTGCATAGACCTACATTGTTCTTGTAGATACTTTTTAATATTCTGTGGTGTATTTCTCATGAGTTTCACTGTCTGCAAACAGCGTGGTACAAAGTAAACTCTCCATGTACTAACCCCTTCCATGCTCATCACGGAACGGTTCCGTCATCAGCGTCGGTGCTCCGGTGCTGATGACGGAACCTTTCCGTCATGAGCCAATACGCTTTTAAACCCTTCAGCACTGCAGCGAAATTCGCGCAGCACTGAAGGGGCTAAACAATATTTACAGTACCCACTTTTCTACTCATATCCACTTCATTACTCACTGTAGGTACGGTGACTTAAGGGTTTAATACAGATAAAGACTGTCTGTAGTAGGGCATTAGTTATGTGACGGAAGTTGAGTATCTGGAGAAACTTGGTTTTCTCTGAACAGTTGTATACAGATTAACACTGTGCACAGTAGGGGTTACCCATCTACATGTGGGTGATTGTTAATATGAACTCGGCTGCCCATAAAGTGTATGGTATAGGGTCAGCGCTGTGCATACAAGCTTGATTCACCTATTGGGGTTGTATGTGTGATGGCAATAATGATGCTTCATATTATTCTGAGCTATTTTGTACTTACTTTCAGACTTCTGCCATACTCTTTTATAGAGTAATGTGTACAAAAGTAGCTTGGATGATGTCATGAGTGATGTCATAAGTGATGTCATCGACCATGTCATGAGTGATGTAATATGTTAAGTCATAAGTAGTGAATGGCGGGGCGCAAGTTATTGAATTTCTGTGGTTTTTTTTGTTCAAAAAGTTATGTTGGCACTGACATAGTCATGAAAAAAACGTCACTTTAACATTGTTTTCTTTTCAGTGATTACATATATACACAAGAGGATACTCCAGCACTTCAGGGCGATCAAGAACAAAGACACAGCGTAACCCGTGGCACGACACTTTGAGGAAGCACATAGTCCTAACCCCAATGACCTTAAATACTTTCTATTGAACGCCATCCCCCCTAACAAAAGAGGTGGTGATAGGGAGAAAGCGTTTAGACAACTGGAAACACGATATGTCATTGATCTCGACACTAAGGCCCCCTGGGGCCTTAACGTAACAGAGGAACTTTACACTAGCCTCTAAAGGTGAAAGGGATACCGAGTGATGATATGACAATATGTCCTTGGTTATGACTTTAGGAGCTTTTAACATTGTTTAATGAAACAGATTGAACTATAGAACCTATCCTGATAGAGATATATATCGAAACATCAGGATCCAAGCAGCCACTTACTTCCAATATTTCTATTTACACACTTTTACACGGTTTTACGATGGGGTTTTAAATTGGGTAAGTATCAATTAGAAGTTTTTTTGTAACTACATTCTTTATTTGCGCAAAATTGATGTCTGAGCAGTTGAAAAACTAAAAGCATATTGTTTACATGGGACGTAATATGAACAAGGCATTTGCACTTTATTTGGCCAGCCATAATAGCACTTTCAAGTATATGATAACATATCTTGATAACGTATGCTAGTACTGTATTATGCATCAGCACTTTAAATACAATGGGTTTTTAGAGTATGTATACATTAACAGTATTGTTGACATGCGTTGCCACTTTTAGAAAACCATATGATGATGAAACCATTTTACAGTTTTTTAGCAATGCTTTTAATGATGTTATATTTATATCTATATATTTATATATTTATTTATATATATCAATTCTTATATTTATATAATACACTGTGGTTAGTTATGTCATGGCTGGTTCTCTAGAGCATCAATTTGCCAGTAGTCCATGGAAAAGGTATTTAAACCTGAACGCTAAACAATCATACTACCTACCTGCACAAGACGTCGGCATCTTCCGCCCCGCTTGTCTCCTCCCGCTCCGCGTGTGCTGTTGCAGCGGGAAAGTGGCTCCTGAGGAGTTTAACTTCGCTGGTCCTGATCAGGTGAGGCCGTCGGTGCCACGTGGAGCCCGGTGTTTTCTTCTGCAGCCTGGGTGGTCCCGTGCATCACTGTCACGGAGGCCGCACCCGCGCGGAGGCACGTGCTTTGCCAGAGGGCTGGGCGTTTAAGCTCCGCCCCTTCTCTACACCCTACGAGCCTCAGGTCCCCAGTGCTCTACGTGGGCAGCGCTTGTGGCTGGAGACACCACCACCTGGGCATATTTCACCCTCACCAGTCTCTCCAGGACGGAGGAGCAGGAGCAGGCACACTTCACCCTCACCATTCCCTTCAGTAAGGAAGTAACTGTGCAGTGGCACGCTGCTGGGCCATAAGGTGGGGCGGCGCAGTGCTGGGCCCGGCATTGATTGCACTGCCGTCTGCGTGCATACTCTGTTGGCTGAGAAAGGGGGTTACATCCCAGTCACCACTACCCTGGGCACCAACAAAGGAGAGGTGAAACAAGAAAAGAAAGTTAAAGCAGGAGGGCAACTACATGAGAGAAAGGAAGTGTTTTGGATGTTTCCAGTGCAACCAAAGCCACCGCCCCACTGCTCTACACATCTCACATACCCAAGGTTCATCAGCACCTACTAAGTACACACAAGATGGCTACAGTACCACCTGTAGAACCCGTCCTGTTAGATTGTCCGCCTTTCGTGCAAGTGGCCAAGTGGGAAGATTGGCTGGACCGGCTGGAGACATACTTTGCGGCAATGGGTCTGGAAGCTGAACGGCAGCACCCTATGCTGCTACACCTGGGGGTGCTGCCATACAGAGGCTGGGAAAATCGGTGACGGAAGCCGGCCCACCCAACACATATGCCATGTTAAAAGCAGCGCTAACTGGGCATTTTGAGCTGCTTGCTCACCAAGACTACGAACGTTTTCTCCTGAGGTAGGTGAGGCAGCTTCCCAAGGAGTCAGTGGACAGTTTCTACACCTGGCTCAGAGAACTGGCGAGTACATGCACGCTGACAGATGCCAACGACGAGATACGGGAGCAATTTATTCAGGGCGGTGCATCCGTAAAACTGAGAAAACAGATACTTCAAGTCCCGGGAATGTCAATGGCTGACATATGAACAATGGGAAGGTCGAAGAAGCTATTGAAGGTGTGAGCGGCGCACATGGAGGCAGCTTTGCAGCGCCAGGTGAAGATAGAACCGGTTAATGCTGTAGCCCCTGGAAATCCCACAAGAAAGCCGGAGTGCAGCAAAACACCATCTACTGCAAGAATCTGCTATGGCTGTGGGGGACCGTTCCCCCACCAAGGGCCATGTCCTTCCCAAGGAAAGAAATGTTTGGCATGCAACGAACTCCATCATTTGCAAAGGTATGTCGCTCTGCATCACGGGGAAGGCCGCGGAATAAACTAGTTAACCCGTGGACAACCCCAAGACTGTGGAAGATGAAGAGGACATGGATGACGATACTTCGAGGGGGCAGTACATGTGATCCACGCCATGCAACCAGACGGATGTCCAAAGGGGCGGATCCCGAAGTGCAGCGTACTAGTTGCCAGACACCCAGGTCAGGCACACGGGGCGTCCATTAACATCATGATGAGCTCGCTGTTACAGACCCTCCCCGCAACACCGGTTTTAAGGCAAACTTCGACCCAAGTGTTCGCTTATGGATCAACTGCCCCTCTTCCATTGGCTGGTGTTTTCACCACTGACATCTCTCATAACTCTACTCAAGCCAAAGACTATGTTACCCAGGAAGGGTTTGGAATGCTATTAAGCTGCTGAACTGCCGAGCATCTACAACTGGTGGCGTTCACAATTCACCAAGAGAGTGTGGAATCCCTGGTAGTCTAATTCAAGCTCCTATTCGAAGGGATCGATGTCTCAAGGATCACATGGTCCGTCTGCACATGGATTACACAGTTCAAACAGTAGCCTTCAAGCATCGATGAGTGGCATTTCATCTACGGCCAAAGGTGGAGGAGGAGCCGAGGAAACTAGAGCAGGTGGACATCATCTAACAAGTCGAGGGACCGACTCCCTGGGTATCCCCCAGTGTTGTGGCAAGGAATCCCAAACAGCCAGGCGAGGTGAGAATCTGTGTCGACATGAGGCTACCCAATCATGCTATAAAGAGACAGCATCATCTAACTCCCACAGTCGATGACATCGTGGCCGGAGTGAGCCGCTCTCGGTGGTTCTCCAAAATGGATTTACGGGCCGGATACCACCAACTCATGCTGGACCCAGAGTCAAGGGCCATAACCACGTTTTCGACACATGTGGGACTCTGAAAATCCAAAAGACTCAGTTTTGGGGTCTCCAGTGCTGCTGAGGTATTTCAAGATACCATTCAAGGGGTCCTGGCTGGCCTAAATAGGGTTCTCAACATCAGCAATGATATCCTTGTGCACACCCCTACACTAAAAGAACACCTGGACCGCCTAAGAGATGTCTTCCAGCGATTACGAGACAGTGGTCTGGCTCTTCACGAAGAGAAATGCGTGTTTCTTCAGAAGGAGATCGCTTTTTTCAGATATTGTTTCTCCCAACATGGATATCACATGGACGCACAATATCACTCTTTACCTAGGGCTCAATCCACACACCCACATGCACCCAACGGCAGTTCTCTAAAAGATCTCCGCGAAAGAGCCCTTCGGGGGACCCGTAGGGCATTACACCGCTGGCCCGAAAAGGAGCCACTGCCCAATGATGAAGCATGGCATCCTTCGGGGTGTGTAGGGGTAATAAGAGACAAGACGTGTCTTTTCCCAATCCCCCACCTTCTCACTTAGTCCTAGACCTAGTACTCTTTCCTCCTCTCTTTCTTTGTTTTCCTTGTAGTGAGGGTTTGACTTCCCGCAACACTCACTCTGGAACAGTGACCCCCCTTTGTTGACTTCATGGTCCTGAAGAATGCCAGCAGTCCCGATCTCGCCCTCCCTCCCTCCCTCCTCTCCATCCTTAGTTTTCCGTTTGGACCATAGTTATGATAGGCGTTAGGCGCTAACGTTTAGACATGTTACACTTGCTTTTGTGCTAAACAAAGGAGGAATGTTATGTTCTGGTGTGCTGTCCCACCATCCATGTTCAGAGGGGTGTGTCCCGGGTGATACCCGGGACACTCTTAATGATGGTAGGGCCCATGTGAAGGAGGGGCCGGAAGAGGGCAAATGAATAAAGAGGGGTACCGGAACACGAGGCAGGAATCCAGTACCACACAAACATACTACTTGTGTGTGTTGCATTTTATTCGGCATCCTGTGTCTTGGCCTCCAAACCACGAGGCAATCCTGAGCCCACAACAGAGGTCAAGCCATAACTAATTCTATGTATATGTAGTCTTGTAAATGTGTGTGAATATATATGTGTGTATATACAGGGCCAGCGCTAGGCATGGGCATTGTGGACAGCTGCCCAGGGCCTCACGCTCTGCTGAAAGACAAGGGGGCCCCGCTTCCGTGTGAAAGGCCACACTTTCACAGTTAGCCCACCTGCTCCTATGCAGACCCCTGCCCCACACTATCACAATACACATGCGAGATGTCTCGAGCTGACCTTGCTGTTCTGGGCATCGTCGTGGCATTCCTGGGGGTGCAGGTGTGGGGGGAAAGTACAAACAGAGTGGGAAGGCACAGCACCAGGCCAGCAATTATGGCTCAGAGTGTCAGGGGCGGGGCAGCACCTCTCTTAAGTACCGGCCATTCCCTTTCTGCATTTTGTTGCTAGGTGACAGAAGGCCCCTTTGTTTCCAGGACCAGCCAGACACAGGTAAGGCGAGGTGGGTGAGGGGAGGAGGGAGTAGCCAGATCAACTGGTTTTTGTTAACTTTTGCATCAGTGCTGGGGCAGTGTTTTACGAAATGCCTCCTACTGCTTCGAAGGCCATGGGGAGGGGCCCTCTTTCCCTGGGCCTCTAAGCACAATGAACAGCTGCAAGGTCCAGGTGTGGAGCCCCTTCAAGGCCTTGTAGCCAGTACTCACTCTTTCCCTTCCTTTATTTGTTCCACTGTGAAATTAATCCAAAATATAAAAACGCTTTTGCTGGAAATGTCGTCTTTTTTCTGACATTATTCACTTCCAAAGTGCAGTCTTGGGATGGAGACAAATAAAATGTTCAAAATGTAAAAAATGACCAAAGCAAGACAGAGTGGGTCGAAAAGGGGCCTGATTGATTTTATTCACACCCAAAACACTTTACAGAGTTTGCCAGTGAAGCGCTACTTTTGTTCTCTTGTCTTTCTCTGAACAGCATCGTTTTCCCCGGGTGGGGAAGTGCACCATTACTGGATGTACTGTAATACCTGCTTGATGGGCGGATTCAAAAACAAAATGCCTACTGCAGCTCTGTATTCATGAATGTAGTCTTGTTAAACCATATTGCTTAAGTTTTGTAAGGCTATAAGCAATGGACATAGAAACTGGTCCCTTCCGGCCCTGTAGTCATGGCCTTAACTTAATAATAAGAGCAAAAGCGTTAAGGTAACCATGTTGTTCCTGCTTACATTTCACACGCTTTTACTTAATCTACATTTCTTATGAGTGTTTGCTTTTTCCAGGATGTTGTCACTTTTTTTTTTAGGCAGCATATTGCTTGTCTTGTGCCTAATTTGAATTGAGTCCCCTCCAGGTGTTTAGCGGGGCGCAATTGGGTTGTAGTTGAAGGCAGTGCGAGTTTCTCTCAGTGGGGCAGTATGGTGTTCAGTAGGGAATGGATGTGGCACAATGGTCAGAGCTGCCGAATTTGGAACTGGGGAACCAGGTTCAGCCTTCATGACCAGTCCACCAGATCACTCTCCTGAGAGAGCACATTTCCATGCTGTACTTTAGAAAGCCCGAAAGACCTAAGAAGAATGGTGTCTGAACACCAGCAGGTGGACCATAGCGGTGGCAAGTGTGGGTTAACCTTAAAGGCCTGTCCACTACAACCCCTATTGTAGCTCACCTCGAGTCTTTTGGGTAGGCCTATGAAGCAGCACACCTTAGAGCAACAGTGACTCTCTCACTGAGGTCACAGAACCCTTGAGCAGGAACATCTAACGCGGTGTGACCGATGAGATCGCCCTGAGCGCTGACTTTGAGTGGGGGCGTCATGTTTGCGAGTATATTATGTTTCTAAAAGAACTTGCTGCCTTCTTCCTGGCGTCCAGCAATTTTCAGCAACAATAAAAATGGCATGACAACTCCGGTGATTAATGTTCCTCTTAGAGAGAGGTGGAGTTTTGTCAAGTGGAAGTTTTGACTTGTGGAAAGGTAGCACAGGGGGATAATGTGTCTGCTGCAAACAACATGTACCATGCAGTTCACGAAGTTCACCCACATAATGTAAATAGGCCAGTGGGTTACTGCTTTTGTCAGCGAGATCCTATTGTTACTTACAGTTTATAAGTCAAAATCCTAACATAGAACAATGAGCTATTAATTGTCATCTAAGAGATGCATGCAAACTGCAAGGTATAAATTACAGCATTATGTTTTTTTTCCCCAGCCTTGATTATCCTAATGTTGCAAAAAGGGTTCATTTGGACAAAAACGATTCTGGTTATTAAAGAGAACCCCCAACCATGGTATTAAGTTCTAAATTCAGAGGTTATGTTTCTCCAGACCAATCACTATTAAACTATACTGCCTACAAGTATGATTGTCATGTGACTCCTAGTTCTTTGTCTTATGTAACATTACCTATTGTGATTTACACACATATGAGTGATTGTCTCTCTGTAATGTGTGAAATAAAGTTCTCTGACACCCTATACTGGTATCAGTGGCGCTGTAAATCAAACTAAATGCATCTGAGCGAGGATGTGGTTATGGAGACTTGAGGGGCACTGTTAAAGAGTGGTAGTGAGTGAATCCGTGGCAAAGCAGGTCATTAGGGTGCACCAACATTGTTGCACAGGGCTCCACAAGCGCTAAAGGTGGCCACTTCTACTTCCTACAGTTCTAACACCAAATCAAAAACGTTGATTTGAAAACCCCTTGAATCTGAAGCATACCTTCAATTCAATGTATGATTTAGCAGTGTTCTTGGTTGTTCTAAGTCTTTTTTATTTATGTACAATCTTTATTTGTTTGCAATGGTGTCTTGTAATTTTGTACTACATGTGTTGTGTTTTTGCTCTTAACATCATTCTGGCGAGTAAAGTGCCTACACACAAAAAAGATTGACCTATGTCTCTTAGCATGTGCGTGTGGGATACTGGTGAGAGGATTTACGTTCAAACAAATGAGGAAGTATTAATGTCATCCTAAGGTAGCACAATAATGGCACAGACAGATAAGGGAGCCTTTTGAAATTTGAAACTATATCCATGGTGTGAGAGGTTTTCTCTTCTGTCACTTTATATTTTGAATGATCCCGCCCCTCATTACCTCAACTAGATCTCCCCCTTTATGAGGCAGAACTGGAAATTGTATCATGCACTCATTTGGAGTAAACAATGTACATCTTTGTGAGACCTGCTCCTAGCTTTTCCATCCAATGTGACAAATGTAGTCCATTTAATACAGTTTTAAAATAAATGGACTTATTTCATTTGTATATTTATCTTTTTGTCCATGTTACTGATAGCCATGTTAGGTCTCATCAGTGATGCCAAATAAGATCAATAGTCCTGTGATGTCCCTTTCTGTGATGTCACTTCTTGTGATGTTACCAAGGGCGGCTCCTCCACTAGCGTGGAGGAGTGTCGCCCCCCTGCTTTCTCGCAGTGCGAGAAGCAGAAACAAAAAATGCTAAAACTACCAATTGTATGTTTCTGCTTCTCGCACTGCGAGAAAGCAGAAGTGTTTGGTTGGGGGCAGGTGGGTTTGCTTTAGGGCAGGGGAAGAGTGCCTTGCCCACCTCCGAGGACTCTCAGGTGGTGGCAGCTCCTGAGGTTCGCTGGGGGAATTGACAGCAACACGAACTGCTACACCGCGCATAATACTTTTAGAAAGCCTGAGGACAGCGCGGGCATGATTTAGATGCTGGTGCTGTTCCGATATTTTAAAATTATTTTAAAAGTGTCACTCACCCTTTTTGCGCACTGTATTGATTTGTAAAGCACTACTTGAGTTGTACCTCGCCCGTTCCACGGCGGCTGACTGTGCCGTTTGTGTGGAGGGCGAGGCGCCATCTTGGACTGGGTTGGACCAGAGCAAGCGGTCTAGCTCTTCTGGGGAGGCAGGGCATAAAACGATTGACAGCCCAGGGCCCTCCGAGAACTCTCAGGTGGTGGCAGCTCCTGAGGTTCGCTGGGGGAATTGACAGCAACACGAACTGCTACACCGCGCATAATACTTTTAGAAAGCCTGAGGACAGCGCGGGCATGATTTAGATGCTGGTGCTGTTCCGATATTTTTAAAGTATTTTAAAAGTGTCACTCACCATTTTTGCGCACTGTATTGATTTGTAAAGCCCTTCTTGAGTTGTACCTCCCCCGTTCCACCGCGGCTGACTGTGCCATTTGTGTGGAGGGCAAAGCGCCATCTTGGACTGGGTTGGACCGGAGCTAGCGGTCTAGCTCTTCTGGGGAGGCAGGGCATAAAACGATTGACAGCCCAGGGCCCTCCGAGGACTCTCAGGTGGTGGCCGCTCCTGAGGTTCGCTGGGGGAATTGACAGCAACACGAACTGCTACACCGCGCATAATACTTTTAGAAAGCCTGAGGACAGCGCGGGCATGATTTAGATGCTGGTGCTGTTCCGATATTTTTTAAATTATTTTAAAAGTGTCACTCACCATTTTTGCGCACTGTATTGATTTGTAAAGCACTACTTGAGTTGTACCTCGCCCGTTCCACCGCGGCTGACTGTGCCGTTTGTTTGGAGGGCGAGGCGCCATCTTGGACTGGGTTGGACCGGAGCTAGCGGTCTAGCTCTTCTGGGGAGGCAGGGCATAAAACGCAATGTGTCTTCGAGAGCGCAGCGGACGAGCACAGCAGGCGCGACGATTGCGTGCCGAAGGTAAGCCCGTCTGCGCCCGTCCGCGGCCGGCCGGGGCCAGGGGCCATAGACCATGCCCAAACATTTTCTTACTCATCGGATGATTTACTCTCCTTAAAACCTCCTGATCATCTCTGCCCAACTTTACCCTCGCATATTTTGAAGCGCACTTTTAACTACGGTATCGCTAAAGACACACTTTCCGGCCCGATCACAAATACAAAAATTCCCAATTTACCAGCACTCACGTAAACACTAAGACACAGCTGAAACTTTGCTACATGTATTTGAATACACGATCAATGGTAAAACATCAAATGGACATTTTCTTACTATTGACCTCTCAGAATCCTGATATTCTTCTGATTACAGAAACCTGGCTTACCGAAGACTCACTAACAGACATTTTAGCTGCACTCCCGTCAGATTACTACATCATAACAGCTAACCGTCCTTCTGGTAAATCGGGTGGGGGGGTTGCCGCTATTATCCATAAAAATCACAATTTCATTGCACTCCCTTCCTTGGTTTTAACAGATACTGAGAATATTGTCATCAAAACCGACACTGACAGTGGGGCCCTTGTATTAGTTTTGCTTTATCGACCCCCACACTCCATGCCTACGTTCCCTATATCACTTATAGAACAACTAGCCTCGCTGGTAACAAACTACCCTAAAATCGCCCTGATCGGGGATCTTAATTATTGGTTTGACAGCACAGATGTTGATACCCAGGCATCAGAACTTCTAGACCTGCTCACAGACATAAATCTGACCCAATATATACACTCCCCCACCCAGGAGAAAGGTCACAGCCTGGACCAAATATGGTCCCATAACCTTTCACTTTCTGCTATTTCCATAATGCCCTGCATCTGGTCTGACCACTTTCTCATTCACTTCACATTCACAATCAGCAGGTACATGAGATCGTCACCTCGGGCGGGTGGGGAAATCAGGAAATGGAAAGCCACAAACTTACCGGCCTTTCTAGACACACTTCCACGTCATTGCCCTCTACAAGTACCGACCTAGACAGTATGGAGATGGCGCTTCTGCAATGGCTCCAACAGGCGGCTGACACTCACGCGCCTCTAGTGAACTTCTCTCGTTCACGTAATAGTGATGCACACAAATGGTTTACTCCTGATCTAAAGCATCTAAAGCTTGAGGTCCGGCAAAAAGAAAGGAAATGGCGAACAAACTACCAACTACAAGACAAAGTGGCCTACTGTTTTGCTCGAAAAAACTATCAAAAAACTATTTTAAAGCATAAAACAGACTATTTCTCAGCAAAAATTTTAAAATCTCAGAATAAATCTAAAGATGTTTTTAACATAGTTAACGATCTCTGCAACAATGAGAGAACAGTCCCTCCTGTAATCCCCATGCAAGAACTATGTGACTCTCTAAATAATTTTTTTAAACACAAGATCGTCACCATAAAACAGAGCATACCTATACCCTTAAATCAGGCTCCTATGGATGACAGTTACTTTAACCCTGTCACACTAGAATCCCTCCCTCCCATTTATACAAAGTCCTTCTCGGAACTCCTTTCCCGCGTCAAATCAGGCTCTCCTAATGATATCTGTCCACCATATATTTTTAAAGAGATAGGATTAGCTATTCCACAAGGCATTCTTCCTATACTAAATGAGTCACTCTCACAGGGTGAGGTACCCAGCAGCTTCAAAAACGCTCTGCTTATTCCCCTAGTAAAGAAACCGGGAGTGAACCCGTTGGATTCAACCAACTACAGGCCTATTTCTCTCCTGCCCAATCTGTCTAAACTTTTAAAGGCGTATGTCTCTAGTTGCCTGTCAAACTTTATTGAGAGTACTGAGTATCTGGTACCGAACCAGGCAGGCTTCTGTCCATGCCACTCTACTGAAGCCGTGATACTAGTAGTACAAGACACTCTAAGGTCCAATGCAGATAAGGATATCCATCAGGCCCTTGTGCTCCTCGATTTGTCGGCCGCGTTCGACAAGGTTGACTATGACATTCTGATCAACCGTGTCGAGCAGGCGGGCCTCAGGGGCCCTGGTCTGAGCTGGATAACCTCCTTCATTGAAGGCCGCACACAATCAGTGCGATTAGGGACTTTCACAGCTTCTAGATCTCTCTCCACCTGTGGGGTCCCTCAGGGATCCTCATTTTCCCCGTTATTGTTTAATCTATACCGCCGCCCATTATTACAGTCCCTAAAGAATTATAAAGTCACCATTTTTAATTATGCAGACGACCTTCAGCTTGTCTTTCCCTTAAATACTCCAGACTCTGTGGCCGAGTTCCAAAAGACTATGACACACATACAGAGATGGATGAATGTCAACCATCTTAAGCTGAACCCGGGTAAGACGGAATTGATCTTGCCCGGGAAAAGCGAACTAAGCTGGGGTCCACACTTTTGGCCACTTGACCTGCCCCCCCCCTGCTAAATCTATGTCGGTCAAGAGCCTGAGGGTCACGCTCAGTGCAGATCTTTCTCTCAAAGCACAGGTGGGAGCTGTGGTATCTGCCAGCTTCTTCCAGCTTAGAAAGATTAAAAAAATAGCACACTTGTTGTCACATTCTGCACTGATTCAGGTGACTATCGCACTTGTTCTCTCCCGCTTAGACTTTTCAAACAGCCTCTACTTAGGACTCCCAGCAGGTCTTTTGAGAAGACTACAACTGGTCCAGAACCAGGCGGCCAGACTTATCTGGAAACAACTAAAATGGCAATCTATTAGACCTGGCCTGGAAAAGCTACACTGGCTTCCGGTAACTCAAAGAGTGGCCTTTAAAACCGGATGCATCACCTTCAAAGCTCTACAGAACAAAGGCCCCAATTTTATCAGGAAGCTAGTGTCAAAATATGTCCCTTCACGGAACCTCCGTTCCGCTCACAAGGCACTAGTAATTGTACCTCGGTTTAAAAGGAAACGACAGGGCGGCAGCTGCTTTCACCACCTAGCGGCCTCCCTCTGGAACTCCCTACCACTGTCGATCAGACAGAGCCAGGATCTCCTGATATTCAGACAGACCTTAAAGACCTGGCTTTTCAAACAGGCCTACCATTAGAGTATTATGTTGTGTTTATACTACCCTCTTCGATAGCGCCATGAAGCTCACGGGCGTACGAGTGCTTTAAAAATATATATTAACATAACATAACATAACTGCTAAGGGCGCTGACTGTTTGGTCGGCCCTCCGGGGCCAACCAAACCAGTCATGCGCACTCTGGCCTTTCTCCATGTAGGCTGCAATGCAGCCTAATGGAGAAAATGGCCTCCCCATAGGTGCCTGGCTGGTCGGCGCCCCGACCAATTACAAAGCTGCCCATGCAGCATTGTGATTGGCTTAGAGGAGGGAGGCTGCCTGCTTCCTGTTCATGCCAGAGGCAGGAAAGCAGGAGAGCAGGTCAGGAGCAGAGATGACGCGAGACCTGGTAAGGTAAGTTTATTTTATTTATAAAATGTACCCCCCCCGCGTGAACCCCCACGAGACCGCCACCCTCGAGACACCCCCACCCGCGAGTCATGCCGGCAGCGACTGGATGTTTCCTGCAAAGTAGAGGGGCCTCACATCTTCCCTTTCGCCCGGGGCCCCAGAAGTTCTAGGACCGGCACTGTGTATATACACAAACACACGCACGCATGCACTGCATACACACTTCCAAGGCTACGCAAAAAAACGGGACTGGACAGATATAAAACTAAGACTAAGGGGCCTCATTTATGAAAAGTGACGCATCGCTGTGTGAAAGCAGCGATGCGTCACTTTTCACTGCGACCCCTATGATGCGTCATATTTACATTATGACGCATCAATGTGCAAGGAGTTACAGATACGTCAGTATTTCTGACGTATCTGTAAGCGTAAAAGTGACGCATTGCTGGAGTGTGTCACAAAAGTGACGCAACTCCAGCAATGCGTCCTTTCATATGGGGCAAGCCCCATGTGAAAGGGACTGCGTCAGTCTTACGCCTGCTGTGAGGCAGGCGCAAGATTTTGACGCAACGGCGTCCTAGAAGTGACGCTGTGAAATCTTATAGATTTCACTGCGTCACTTCTATGACACTTTCTTGCGTCAATACGCCCCCCTTGCATACATTATACCTGGTGCAGGTATAATGTGGCGCAGGGGTTTACAAAGTGACGAATCTACCTAGATGCGTCACTTTGTAAATATGGCGCAACAAGGCGTATTTTTTACACCACTGGTGCGTCACAAAAAGTGACGCACAGGCGGCGTAAAAGTGACGCAAGGGCTCATAAATGAGGCCCAAGGTCTTTAGTCCTTCTTGTCAGACCTGTCCCGGTTTTTGCTACTCAAAATCTGGTCACCCTATATAACAGGTGCACAGAGGCGCACGTGTTCTGTGCCTTGTTATGTTTGGGCCCTTGGAATCTCTACTACGTCACTGAATCGACATAATGTAATGTCAAAACACTTCGTAATGTGCAATGCACATTGACCGATCTGTTGTTTTTGGGTTGCGGCGCTGTTTAATAAAACTGTGTCGTGCATGTGTTGCCAGTATGCCAACTGATTTTACATTATTTTAAGCTTGTGCTAGCAGAAAGACTCCCGTGTAACCAGCACGCCATCTACTGGACTTTTATGAACATGAATTATAGAACTCGTTATAATTTGATACATTTTCATTCACGTGCACAACTTCTGGAACATGGTAAAAGCACACTCGGGAGCACGAAAACAAGGTGCCCTGTGTCTCTGAGATGACTATAAACCATGTGGTGTATTAATTTTTGGGAAAACATTGGGCACAGACAGCATATCTGCAAGTGGCTGCCTGCTGGTAAAAACCTATTGTTTTTAAAGCTGAAAATGAGAGAATTCTGATTTTTCTCAAGCAGTAGTCCAGAAAATAAATCTCTTACATTTTTCAGAGATCAAAGTTTGACCTTAAGGCCTGTACAAGTGGTCCGTTAACCCCAATCTTTACTGGCCCCGGAAACAATCAGACCAGGAGAGTTTCTTTGGAGTGTATTATATGCTATTTATGGACTGATGGCCGCAGATGAAATGTCCAGGTTACATACCAAGGGGGAATGGGTAATAGCTGTGTGAATCAGTGGTATTTGGAATACCGTATTCCTGTTTCTCCTGGTAATCCCTCACATTTAAGGAGGGCGGACCTTTAACATTGGCGAGCTGGGCGCCGACCTTAAGAGGGGCTTAGGAGCTACCTGCAGCAGCCCCCCTCTGACCCCTGGCTGCGAAGAAAAGTGTGTTAAACACTGGTACTCTTGTCCGCATTCTCTGTTTACGTCACATGACCCCGGTCCCCCACCTTACTCTCATTCCCCTCACTTTCCCTCCACTCAGGCCTGATTCGAGCAGGTGGGCCAAGTCCACCATGGAATACCCTGGCCCACCCAAGGCCCTTCAGAACTGAAAAAAAGTGTTTTTCACCCTAATGTTTCACAGGGGCATGCAGCCCTGGGGAATCTCCCGTATCGTTTATTTTAACGATTAACACCATTGACATAGGCTACTTTCAGACCTGGCAAGAGTTGTGAAGTCAGCAGAGTTTATTAGCTGCTATGATGCACAAACGACCAGCATGGATATCCTGAAAACTGAATTATGATTCTGGGATTATTGCATCAAATGTTTAAATTTCAATGTTTTGCAAAGTAATAAGCTGCCAGAGTTTTTTAAAAACATGAAAAGCTGTAAAGTGGCTCTGTATGGCACCAGAAACATTTCTGCTGCTGCACATGACCAGGAGCATGCTGCAGTCTTAAGGTTCTGCATCTTAAAGATGTGACAAGGAGCCTCCCTCCCCTTTCCCAAAGCCAGAAGCACATACATCAAAGAAAGCGAAGTATGTAGCTCTTTGGTTGTTAAAAATGTCGAATGCGAACAGACGCCAATACCTAAGATATCAGATAGATCAAATACGTTGTTGTTTTTTGGCCTGTACCCACTCACCTTCATGGCCCACCCATGCTTCTTTATAGCCCTCCCAAAGAAAAAATGCTATAGCCAGGCGTGCCTCCACTCCTCCCAATTCCCCAACAGACAGGCAATGGGTAGGAGGGAGCACCAAATTTGGTTTCGCCCAGGGCGCTATCTGAAGGCCACTTCTGCCTTTCAGGGTCACTTATTACCCAATGGATTGTTCGAAAGAGGGGCAATCTTCCAAGCAAGCCACTTCACTTAAATCAAATGAGGCCAAGACAGAGTTGTACGTGATAGGACAAGCCTCCTAGATGAGCTCAGACGCATCTGCAGCCAGCACAGGTAAGCACGGTGGGGCTGGGAAGGGCGCAGCGGGGGGAAGCCAACAGACAATGGAATAGGTGTTATTTATTTATTCAATTATACCTAGGCTTTCCTGTTTTCAGTTTCTATTTTTGGTAAATTCTGGTGTTTTTTTCAGTGTTTTTAATACCTTAAAAAAACAGTGTTTATCACTGGTTACAAATGTTCGCACAATAAGAACAACAGAAACTGTGTTTTTTCCGGTGTTTATGGAACGTTTTGCTTTTATTATTGCTTTATTTCTGCACTGATAGTGCATGTGAATAGACATTGTGCATACAGGGTGCATGAGTTTCAAATACATTTTTAAAAATCACACTCATTTTAGTGCACCATACAATACTTCTTTAGCGAGTATTTCGTCATGCACACTTGCTCTTTCCTTCCCAAGTAAACATTTATCTGTGAAAACCATTTTACCTATCAGTATAAGAATCAAATGGATTTCCTGATTCTCTACAGTTTATAAAATAATTAAATAAGACCTAAAACATGCTTCTCAACCCTGCATCATTAAACCAAAAGACCACAAAAAGGAAAAAAACCAAAAGGAAGAAAAAACTATATTTTAGTGACATCCCTAAGCAAGAAAACTCAAGCAGAATAATTTAAGCTCAGTCTTTCTCGCTGCTGCCTTATGTAACAAAAGTTACATTGTATTGACCCCTTCAGGAAGAAATAGAAATTACTCTTTCATTCACCTTTTCCTTTATTTGAATGACATTTAGTTTGGGGTTGCAAAGGTGTTTTTTCAGTGTTTATATGTTTACACTGGTGAGGGCTATTTTCCTTTCGGTGGGGTTTTATCAGTTATTATAGGTTTAAACTCAAAACCAGCCTAATTATACCTATTACGTCATCTGCAACTTCCCCTGCTCCCACCCCACCCGCACCCACCCCCGCATTTACCTGTGCTGGCCGCCGCTGCTCAGACGCCATCTGATAATCCTGAGACATGGATGAAGAGCCAGTAGTCCATCAGTTTGTAAATGTAGGAGTGATTATGGACAGTAAACTTTGAGGATAGGCCCAGGTAAGAACGTTGACAAAAAAGTACCTTTACACTAGGAGTGGCCTATGGATTAATATATGTCGAAAAAGGATCCTGTGTTTGACACATTATACCTGTGTTCTCCTAGCAAAGTATAATTAAAATCAATAGGATATGGATAGGATATGTTAACAGTTTATTTAGCACCTTAATTCAGGTCCAAAATCAATACAAAATACTTGACAAGGTAAGCTTAAAAGTAAGTGTCAATGCATTTGTTGTTTGGTTGAAATTAAATCATGATTTATGCCCTGAAACACCAATGGTAAACCACACTGGCCGCCTGTCACTTATTCCCTATGTCACAAAAAGGACATCATTGACATTATGTTGCAGCACTAGCATGTGACAGGCAGGAAGGTAGAGTTTTTGTTTTCTTAAGAATTACAGAAACAGAGGGCCCAATTGGGCCATGGTCAGGTGTCGATTTTTAGGTCTCTCATACCAGACAGCACAAACTGTCTGTTGGCAGAAACACATATTGTCATCTTACTGATTGCTTAGAGTCCCCCACCAGTTGCTTAACATTTGGTAGCTTTATTGTGACTCTTATTGGCTTGCTTTTTATTATTCAGCTTTGGCGAACTTTGCTTCCCCTTCTTGTATTTGTCCCTCCCCTAGTACATGTAAACATTACTTTTGTTTTTCACTTCTCACTTTTGAAGTACAGTTTTTGTCGTTTTGTTTAAGCACTCCACGAAAGTGCCTGTTTTTCCCGCTGTCTCACTCGAGTACTACTCTTCCCTCTCTTGCACATGTGCAGCTCCTCGACCCCCACCATGTTGTGCCCACCCTCCTATGCTTCTCCTACTGCGTTGGTTATTTGCTTCCCTCCACCCACGCCTCAAATAAAGAAAAAAACTCCTTTACCCTGCTTTAAAAAACAAAACAATTTACTGATACAACTTGGATCCATATCGCGGGCACCTACAAAATGAGGCAGGCGGACGTTTGATGCCGCCTTTTTTCTTTAGTCTTATGCCATGATCTTGGATGCTCTACAGCATCACTAGAAGCCATTGCCATTGGTGAGACCTATTGGCTTTGCTAGGGTTGACTTAGAGCACTGCCATCAGTGGCGGCTGGTGACATTTGAAAGTGGTGAGGCGAAAATTTCCGTCGGAGGGCACCGAGGCAAGTGAGCATGGCGAGCGAGCGCGACCATCTTAAGTGGGGTTCGGGGGGATATTCCCCTGAGAAATTATTTTAAAAAAGAGTGGGTAAATGGTGCATTTTCAAGCAAATTTGAGAAGCAAGAAGGTTAATAAAGCAATTGTGAAAGTGCAGTTATTACATTAAGAAAAGGGATGTCATATTTCCCTCTGCCTTTCGAGTAAGTCTTTAAAGAATTATTGCGGAGGTGAGTCTGAGTCCTTCCCCTTTTTACTTTTATCAGTCTCCTACTACAAAGGCAGGGATTTACATTTTAATAAATAATAAAACTTTCCATCCATAAACTCCCTCCTTTTCTTTCCTACCCTATTTGCATAAATCCCCAGAAAGGTGAATTTCTGTTAGTGCAACTGCTATTACCTCTCTAATGAAGATGGACCCAAGCAGTGGCGGTTTCTGCCTGTGGGCGTCGGGGTTCCGCCCCCGTTGCCAAAAGTGCTTGATCATATTTGATTTATTTAAAAAATATCCCTTTTTTTCCTTCTAAATAATATAATACTTTAGTCTCCATGACCATTAGTGAAAACAGCCAGGCACTGTCTGCCCGAGCAGCCCCAATCACTGATACCGCCGCCGTGACTAGACGCAGGCATGTCAAGTGACGTGACTGACCCCTTGCGGGCACAAAGAAGCCTAAGTGTTTGCCAGCTGAGAACCTCACAGCCCTGAAGGCGGTGATGTCATCAGCTCGGCAAAGACCTAGCTTCCGGGCCCAGTCTTCACCCCCTGATGGTGTGGAGGTGAAGTTAGCCCCAGGCATTTTAAATCCAAGCCCTGGATCGCTAACCCTCCACGTCAAACAGAGAGTGGAGATTGTCACCCCACCGTTTCCCAACTCATTACACGGCGTGGTGGGACCCACCCTGTGACGAATTCGGAAAGGGGTGTGGCAGGCGGGAAGCCGATGATTCGAGTCTGGCAGAGTAGCGTATGGATTGGCTTAAGGGTCAGGAGTTGTCTGGGAGCCTGTGCACGGCAGAGGAGCTGAGCACCGAGACGGCAAGGCAGCAGGTACGTTTTATTTGATTTTTTTCATGGACGCTGTTGTGAAGGGGGAGGTAGGGGTTGCATACGCTGTGTAAGAGTGACCGGACTTGTGCAACGTGTTCCTGCAGTGTTAAACTAAAATTGTTGAAGGAACTGGTTTTTAAAAGATCGCATGTTCCCCTCCATAGTTATTCACACTGCACTGAATTGTGTGGTCACTGAGTTTATGTTCGTCTCGATTCATTGGTGTATTGTTTCGGAGGGAGGCAAGTATGCATTTTCAGTTCGCTAAGAATTTCCTTCCATGTATATAAATGCAATCCCCCTATTTTAGGTGCGAAATTTCAAGTTTTAGTGAACACGTATAACTTTTTGTTTCTGCCTCGCAAAATACCACTCAGTGTAACGGAAGTCGATTTACAAACAAATGCACACAATTCTCGGATGGTCCTTTTTAGGTCTCAGGCCCAGCGTACACTGCGCAGCAATGTCGCCCAGCCAGAGTCCTTTTCTCTGGGTTTTGAAAATGGACCTAGGAATTCCGCGCAGCTCGTGCGTGTTATTTCCTAGGTCCATTTTCATTGGCCTTTGTGTGCGTGTACTTTTAAACCAGAACACGCAATAGGCCATGGGCGGTCGCGTAGCTCAGCCCATGGCCTATTGGTGTCTGTTACGCACACCAGAGGCCATATGTCTTCAATTATCTCGGCCGTCACGGCCGTGATAATTGAAGACATATGCTCGCAGTGGCGCGCGCGGACCACTTGCGGGCTTTTTAATTTTTTTACAAGAGAATCGCTTTCGCGATCGCTCGTTTTTTAGGCAATCCAAATGCAGGTATTGTGAGGAAACCCACCCTTCAAATGCAAAAGTAAGTTGGGATTTCTGTGGGGACCTCTTGTAACCATCTAAAGTATATTTGAGGTCTGAATCCTTCCTTAACAGCACCTTATTTAAACATTGTTGACATAGCCTCTTGTTCTCCCTGATTAAGATTGGCCTTGTTAATTCTGATATGAGCAGTAACTCCTGCTAAGGCACAGCTGGAATTAATTCTCTGCCCTATCTCATTCTCTTGACCTTCCTCTCTCCCTTACAAGGACCCTGCCCTGGTATCCCACTAGCCGGGCCTCACCGGCGTAACCCCTGGCCTGTGCCGCCCCTTGTGTCCAGCCCGAGCTTGCATTGAAGCCCGTTGCCCGAAGGAGCCAAGTCGCCCTGCACAACAAACCCATGCCGGTCACGGGCATGGAGAGCAGGGATGCAGTGCTGGGGAAGCACATCACTTCCAGTTACGTAGCACGCAGCAGCGCGGCACGGTGGGAATTGTAGTTAACCACTGTTCTCGTGGCATCGAGGGTGCTGACGCCCCGTGCTACCTCTCCCCATCGGACGGATGGCGTGCCCTGTTTGCGCAGAAACTACACGCCCCATGATGCACCTCGAAGAAGAGTAAGATGGTAGAAGATAGAGAAAGCAGGGGCTGAGGGACAGCAAGAAGTTCAGCCGCAGGACAAGAATGATCGGAGGGACACTTTCCTGTTCCCGACACGGACGCCGCTGCCAGTGAATTTAATTGCACCCTTAAAGGTTTTTACTGCGCGTGTGTCATGGGATCGTTGCACGGTGTTTGGGTGACAGTAGTGTCACTGTAAAGTGTAGAGTGAAAGTGAGGATATGGTAAAGTTTATAAAGAGCAATCACGTGTTGACTGTTGGGGACAGTGGCGTCATTGTAAGATCTGTCGATATTCCTGACGTCATATGGCAGTTTTTTTGAGTGCAGGTATGACGTCACTACATGGACTTCAGGCATCAGAGATACACAACCATGGGAAGACAGTAAAACAAGACCTTTGATAAAGAGTGCAGCTAGCATTTTGTTCAAGCTGTAATGCCTTTATCGGGCCCAGAAGAATTCCAAACAGTTGCCAAAGAATAAAAACTTGAAGACATTCAGAGTCCTTCTGGTGATAGGGCAATCAATACACGTTCAGTGCTAAGAGGCGCTAGACAAGGGTGAAGATTGGTGGTAAAAGTTATGGTTGTCATACTAATGACAAAAAAGCTAATTGCAGCACCGTGTGATGGCGGAGTAATACGTTCCAGTGTATTGTAGTCGGACAGATTATACAGAATATGTCCAGGTGGGCCCATCATAGCATACCACAGTGCTCAAAGTCTGCATTCCCTGCAAACCTCTTCCAGAGCTCTTTGAGTATAGGCTGGTGTTACCATCCACTAAATCGCACCCCATCGGCAGTTCTTGACGTCGCACCCATGGTTCTGCAATTTGGCTGAAGCAATAACAGAATCCAACCCCTAAATCATCAGCACCAGATGCAAGGCATCATCCCATCTAGGAGTCTGCCTTTGATTGATTGGTTCTTCCTGCACTATATATTGTAAGGTGATGACAAGTCCTCTCCTGCTAAATTGCCCTGCTGTGATGGCAGGGAGGGTATCGAGATCATGTTCTCTAAAGTCAATTTAGATGTACTCTTTCATAGTTAGCAAGAATTCTCCTTTATTAGATTTCTGTAACCCAATCTTAAATTTTTAGCCAGCATCACTTTGTTTAGTCATTTTAAATCCTGACACTTCGTGTTAAAAGTGAAAGTGCTCGCCTCAAAATGCTGGTACGGCCTACTTAGTTTTGTGAAAGAAGCTTGCCCAATAGTGCTGTACGCGGTGGGATTGAGTGGTGCTGTAGGCGTTGCGGGTTGAGTGGTGCTGTAGGCGGTAGGGATTGAGTGGTGCTGTAGGTGTTGCCGGTTGAGTGGTGCTGTAGGCGGTGCTGGTTGAGTGGTGCTGTAGGCGTTGTGGGCTGAGTGGTGCTGTAGGCGGTGGGGATTGAGTGGTGCTGTAGGCGTTGCAGGTTGAGTGGTGATGTAGGCATTGTGGGTTGAGTGGTGATGTAGGTGTTGCGGGTTGAGTGGTGCTGTAGGCGTTGCAGGTTGAGTGGTGCTGTAGGTGATGCTGGTTGAGTGGTGCTGTAGGCGTTGCAGGTTGAGTGGTGCTGATTGAGTGGTGCTGTAGGCGTTGCGGGTTGAGTGGTGCTGTAGGCGGTGGGGATTGAGTGGTGCTGTAGGCAGTGGGGATTGAGTGGTGATGTAGGCGTTGTGGGTTGAGTGGTGCTGTAGGCATTGTGGGTTGGGTGGTGCTGTAGGTGTTGCGGGTTGAGTGGTGCTGTAGACGTGGGCTGAGTGGTGCTGCAGGCGGTGGAGTTTGAGTGGTGCTGTAGGTGTTGCAGGTTGAGTGGTGATGTAGGCGTTGTGGGTTGAGTGGTGATGTAGGTGTTGCGGGTTGAGTGGTGCTGTAGGCGTTGCAGGGTGAGTGGTGCTGGAGGTGTTGCTGGTTGAGTGGTGCTGTAGGCGTTGCGGGTTGAGTGGTGCTGATTGAGTGGTGCTGTAGGCGTTGCGGGTTGAGTGGTGCTGTAGGCGGTGGGGATTGAGTGGTGCTGTAGGGATTGAGTGGTGAAGTAGGCATTGTGGGTTGAGAGGTGCTGCAGGCGTTGTGGGTTGAGTGGTGCTGTAGGCGTTGCAGGTTGAGTGGTGCTGTAGGCGGTGGGGATTGAGTGGTCCTGTAGGTGTTGCAGGTTGAGTGGTGATGTAGGCGTTGCGGGTTGACTGGTGATGTAGGCGTTGCGGGTTGAGTCGTGCTGTAGGCGTTGCGGGTTGAGTGGTGCTGTAGGTGGTGGGGGTTGAGTGGTGCTTTAGGAGTTGCCGGTTGAGTGGTGATGTAGGCGTTGCGGGTTGAGTGTTGCTGTACGCGGTGGGATTGAGTCGTGCTGTAGGCGTTGCGGGTTGAGTGGTGCTGTAGGCGGTGGGGATTGAGTGGTGCTGTAGGCGTTGCCGGTTGAGTGGTGATGTAGGCGTTGCGGGTTGAGTGGTGCTGTAGGCGTTGCGGGTTGAGTGGTGCTGATTGAGTGGTGCTGTAGGCGTTGCGGGTTGAGTGGTGCTGTAGGCGGTGGGGATTGAGTGGTGCTGTAGGGATTGAGTGGTGATGTAGGCGTTGCGGGTTGAGTGGCGCTGTAGTCGTTGCAGGTTGAGTGGTGATGTAGGCATTGCGGGTTGAGTGGTGATGAAGGCCTTGCGGGTTGAGTGGTGCTGTAGGCGTTGTGGGTTGAGTGGTGCTGTAGGTGTTGCTGGTTGAGTGGTGCTGTAGGCAGTTGCGGGTTGAGTGGTGCTGATTGAGTGGTGCTGTAGGCGTTGCGGGTTGAGTGGTGCTGTAGGCAGTGGGGATTGATGGGTGCTGTAGGCGGTGGGGATTGAGTGGTGATGTAGGCGTTGTGGGTTGAGTGGTGCTGTAGGCGTTGCGGGTTGAGTGGTGATGTAGGCAGTGGGGATTGAGTGGTGCTGTAGGTGTTGCAGGTTGAGTGGTGATGTAGGCACTGCGGGATGAGTGGTGATGTAGGCGTTGTAAGTTGAGTGGTGCTGTAGGCGTTGCAGGTTGAGTGGTGCTGTAGGCATTGCAGGTTGAGTGGTGCTGTAGGCGGTGGGGGTTGAGTGGTGCTGTAGACGTTGCCGGTTGAGTGGTGATGTAGGCGTTGCGGGTTGAGTGGTGTTGTATGCGGTGGGATTGAGTCGTGCTGTAGGCGTTGCGGGTTGAGTGGTGCTGTAGGCGGTGGGGATTGAGTGGTGCTGTAGGCATTGCCGGTTGAGTGGTGGTGTAGGCATTGCAGGTTGAGTGGTGATGTAGGTATTGTGGGTTGAGTGGTGCTGTACGCGTTGGGGATTGAGTGGCGCTGTAGGCATTGCGGGTTGAGTGGTGATGTAGGCGTTGCTGGTTGAGGGGTGCTGTAGGCGGTGGGCGTTTTTAGCAGGCACACTCCTCTAGTCGTCAGTGTACACTTTCACCAGGCACACACCACTATCCGTCACTGCATGCTTTCACCAGACATTCACACCACCAGTTGACTGTGCACGCTTTCACCGGGCACAAACATCACCACACGTCAGTGCACAGTTCCACCAGGCACACACCACCAGAAGTCAGTGCACGCTTTCACCTGGCACACACACCACCAGCCGTCAGTGCACGCTTTCACCAGGCACACACACCACCAGCCATCAGTGCATTCTTCCATCAGGCACACACACCACCAGCCGGCAGTGCACACTTCCACCAGGCACACACACCACCAGACATCAGTGAACAATTTCTACAGGCACACACACCACCAGCCATGATTCCACTACACAACACATGCATACACTCCATGACACATGGCTAAAAGACATTGCCATTTACAATGCCATTAGCTCTAACTCAAATAAATCCGAGACCTATTGCATTTCCAATGCTTGTTGTCTATGACCTCTCCCCTCACAGCCAGACAGCAGCCCTCCTTCGGGCGCTTGAGATTTGTTTGGAGTTGGTTACTCAAGCCACTGCCTAACACACATTCCACAACTTCTCAAGGCGCTGCTTTCATGGAAGCAATGCACACATGAACCTGCTCTGGGCTTTCTTGTCTCTGCTAAGGTGAACAGGCTTTTGTTTCTCGCTGTATGAGTTCACTGGATTTAGTTACTCTTTCATAACAATTTATTTTCAGCTCGGTACATGACAAATAACATGTGCACTTGCATTTTCTTTGACGAAATCTCGTGGGAAAGAAATAACTATTTGTTTACTTTTGGGATTTGACTACAAATCCAATCACAGGCTTTGCTCTACTTTTAATAGTATTTGTCAGAGAAATGCAGATGTCAACCTTGCGATGGTCCTACTGGGGTTCCTGCAGTATTTTATTCTTTAAAGAGTAGTTTCTTTGTTTTCTTCCCACATCACCACAATATTTAACTACACTTTATCCAAATATATTCCCTTTTTCTCGCCCACGCATTTTCCAAAGCTGTTTGTGCCGCTGCTGTGCTGGGGGGGAGTGACCAGTATATACCCCGAAAGGTTACACACAACTGCATTGATTAAAAAGAAGGGGGCTCAGGGAGGACCCCTGAGGCACCCCTGTAGACACCTCCTGAGGAGCCGAGGAGAATGAGGAAGCCACACCTGTTGAGTACGCCCTTCTAATAAGGAGTTGAGCCACCTCAGGGCAGCACCAGCAATCCCCATATCCGCCAGGCTGGTAAGCAGTAAAGAGTGGGGAACTTTTATCAAATGCTGCAGAGAGGGCAAGCATATTAGGAGCAGCCCTACCCTTTGAATCTAGGCACTTCCAAATAGCTTCCGGGACTTCCACCAAGGCAGACTCGGTACTATAGGAGGCTCTGAAATCGGATTGAGCTGGGTCAAGAAGACTTGCACCTTCGACATAGTCGGTAAGCTGCTTATTGACCACCTTTTCACAGGCTTTTGCCATAGCAGGGAGAAGGGAAATGGGGCGGAAATTGACTGGAGTCAGTGGATCTAACAACGTTTTTTTTAGGAGCAGCACCATTTTTGCCTTTTTCCAAGCTGTAGGAACATAGGCCTCTTGAAGAGACAGATTAATCAGTCTGTTATCTTCAGGGTTTACAGTCTCAGCGACCAAAGCCAAAAGTCTGGCAGCACAGGGGTCAGTCGGAGAGCCTAATTTTAATGCCTTAAGAACTCTCAGTGACTCCAGAAGATCAATGGGAGAGAAAGCCATCAAGGAGGATGAAACATTAGGTAACTACTCCTGGATCAAGGGCCTGATCAATGCATAATTGCCTAGTGTAAAGGACTCCTGGATGGAGCGAATTTTGTCAACAATAAAAATTCGACAACTCCTCACACCAACCATTGGAATAGTGAATACGAATAGATTCTACACAAGGGGCCATAAAACTCTGAACGATCAAGAACATTTCTTTAGCATTATTTCTAGCTAAATCAATCTGATCCGCAAAGTAAAGGCTCTTGGCCTGGGATATAGAGGAGTAATACAACTTCTGTGTTATCCCATGGTTCCTCTTTGCCAGGGTGCAGTAAAACAGCCGCCACCGGCGTTCCAGTTTTTTGCAGAGTTGTTTCTGCATCTTAAACTCCTGCGTGAACCACAGCTTTGAAAGGGAATCCCTAGAAAGTTTAGGAAGGGATGTAGGACAGAGACGGTCCACCGACTTCTTTATCCAGCTGGAGAAGCTGTCCAGCTCATTATCCAAAGCATCAAGGGGGGGGGTCTAGACTCAGCTAGAACATGACTAAACGACACTTGGTCAATTTTGTCAAAGGCCGGGCTATGAGCAACACGAGTGGGGGAATGTTACCAACCAGGACCCCAAAAAAATAGTATAAAAGGTGGTCGGACCAAAGCACCGGAAGAGAGGCGTCCATCTTGATGAGCAAATTGGAGCAAATCCATTGGAGCATCCATCCAAGCATGCGACTGCCTCCATCCAACCATGAGACTGCATCCATCCGAAGCATGAGACTGCATTGATGCAAGCAGAAGAATGCATTCATCCAAGGTTGAGACTGCATCCATCCGAAGCATGAGACTGCATTGATGCAAGCACAAAAATGCATCCATCCAAGAATGAGACTGCATCCATCCAAACATGAGAGTGCATCCATCCAATATTGGGACTGCATCCATCCAGGGATGAGACTGCATCAATCCAAGCATGAGACTGCATTAATCCAAGCATGAGTCTGCGTCCAGCCAAGCTCGAGACAGGATCCAGCCAAGCATTAATCTGCATACATCCATGCATAAGATTGCATCCATTGAAGCATGAGACTGCAACTATCCTAGCAAGAGAGTGCATCGATACAAGCATGAAATTGCTTAAATCCAAGCATGAGATGAGAATGCATCCTTCCAAGCAATAGACTGCATCCATCCAAGAATGAGACTACATCGGTCCAAGCCAGAGAGTGCATCTATCCAAGCATGCGACTGCATAAATCCAAGCATGAGACTACATCAATCCAAACATGAGACTGCATTAATCCAAGCATGAGTCTGCATCCAGCCAAGCATGAGACTGAAAAACATCCATGCATAAAACTGCCTCCATCCAAGCACAAGATTGCATCCATTCAAGCGTGAGACTGCATCTATCCAAGGAAGAGAGTGCATCGATTCAAGCATAAAATTGCATAAATCCAAGCATGAGACTGCATCCTTCCAAGCAATAAACTGCATCCACCCAAGAATGAGACTGCACCAATCCAAGCAAGAGAGTGCATCTATCCAAGCATGTTACTGCATAAATCCAAGCATGTGACTGCATAAAACCAAGCCTAAAACTGCATCACTCCAAGCATGAGACTGCATCCATCCAAGCAAGAGAGTGCATATATAGCCGAACATGAGAGTGCATTCAATCAAGCATGAGACTGCAAAAATCCAAGTGTGAGACTTTTCCATTCAAGCATGAGACTGCTTCCATCCAAGCTTGAGGCTGCACCAAAAGCAAGGGAGTGGATCCATCCAAGCATGAGACTGCATCCATTGAAGCACGAGGCAGCACCACAAGCAAGAGGTTGCATCCATTCAAACATGAGACGGCATCCACCCAAGCATGAGAATGCATCCGTTCAAGCATGAGACCGCATCCCTTCAAGCATTAGACTGCATTCACCCAAGCATGAGACTGCATCCATCTACGCATGAGACTACATCAATCCAAGCATGAGGATGCACCACAAGCAAGAGAGTGCACCACTCCATACATGACAGTATGTTTTCATGCATGAGACTGCATATCTTCAGGCATGAGACTGCATCGCTTCAAGCATGAGACCGTACAACTTCAAAGGCAGAATTCCATTCCTCCAAGCTAGAGAATGACCTTACCAAAAAAGAGATGGTAACCTTGCAAAGACAAGCCAACATTCCCCCAACTATGAGGCAACATGCCTTCAATAATGAGACTGCATGTCTTCAAACATGAGACTGCATGTCTTCACACATGGTATTGTATGTCTTCAAATATGAAACTGTACATCCTCCAAATGTATGATTTCATCAACGTTAAATGTTATCGCCCAATATCCCTCCTGGACTCCACAGCCAAAATTATTGGGAGGATAGTCCTGGATTGTTTACTCGACTGGACTAATAAAAATACAATACTCGCCCCAAGTCAGTATGGGTTCAAAAAGAGACTTGGAACCATTGAGCAGTGCCTCAACCTTCACTTAATTGTGGATAAATACAAGTATGCTAAAGGAGTCTCTACCCTCCTAGCGTTTATGGACCTGTCAAGCGCTTTTGAATATGTATACAAAACAAAGCTGTGGTCCATTTTAGAGAATATGGGCATCAACGAGGGGATGGTTTAATTTTGAGGACTTCTTCACCATGACCTGACGGCAACAGTTAGGTGTGGTAGTGTCGGTGAATGCACAGAATCGTTCAGTATTAAGCGGGGTGCGCCAAGGATGCGTGCTTGCCCCAATTCTTTTTCTCCTCTATACGAATGATCTGGAAAATACTCTGGTATCCGTCGGGGCAGAAGTGCTGTGCATGGAGAAAAAGCCCATTCCAGCACTCATATATGATGATGATGTAGTGCTCCTGGCAAGGATGGCCAACGGCCTCAAGAGGCTTATATTTTGTTATGTCAGTTTCATGAAAAAGTTGGGCTTGGAGACTAATCTTAAGAAAACCTTTGCTATGGTTTGTGACCCAGAAATACGAAAACATGCACCCTCAGTATTGCTGGCAAAACATTAGACAGGGTCAGTTCCTTCCCGTATCTGGGATTGGGCTTTGATGAGTGCGGTACTTGGTCTACCTGTACTAAAAATAGAATAATGGCTTTACCCAAGCTGTTGGTACTACTTCCTTGCTTGCCAGGTACATCTGCAAAAAAAACATTGCGCAGAAATTAGAGATCTATAAATGGAAATGCTTGCCAATTTTGACATATGGAAGAAAGAGAATAGATTTTGGCCCAGCTTTCTAGGTGTCCCTCCCTCTACCCCGCATTTTTCATTGCATCTAGAGTTGGCTTGGGATATGTTCAAGGCACTATTAAGGCCGCACTCTTGGCTCTTTGGTGTTCTATTTGGTATAAGAAAGAAGACAAACTTAATCAAGCAGTCATTAGAGATTGTTTAACTTGTGAGCATGGTTCAACCATACCGTGGTTAAAGTATACCAAAGAGGGTGTCTCCGTGCTGGGATGTGCCCACTTCTTTGAGCACCCTGAGACAATTGTGAAGAAAGACAGAAACTGGGTCCAGGACTGTTTTTTAAAGCATAAACAAGCTACTAGGGAACAAACGGAAGTGGCTAAACCAGCAGGCCGAGATTATTGCATCATTCAAACGGTGCCAACTATTGCCCCATACTTATTATACGGGATTAATGTGTATGAGAGAACACTACTGGCAAGGTTCAGGTTAAGCTCCTTCCGTTGGTTAATTTGTTGTCTCCTTGGCCAGTATTCTTTGAATTCCATTTGTATTTGTCCATGTGATGAGCATTCAAGCCAAACCATTTACACTTTTTCTACTTTTGTCAATTGTACTTGCCGTACACAAGGACATTTTTATTACCCCTATTACATAGACATAAATTGTCTGAGTGTAAAGCAGCCCTATTTTACCTGCTGCAACTCAATGATCACTGTGCACGCCATGCAGTTGCTAGCTTCTTGAAATGTGTTTTAGCCAAAAGAAGGAACATGTTGTTTTGAAGAAATAGTTTTTATTTTCCATTTTACAAAGTGTTGTGGGTCTTGTATTGTAAAGTGAAAGTTTGTCCCTGGAATCTTACTTTTTATACATCTTGTCTTTTTTAGTTTTGATGCCCTTGGATTCAAAATGGATGCGCTGTCACTTTACATATCGTAAATTATTCTATAATTTTTAGTCTTTTTAAAATATGTGTTTTATATTGCATGATTCTTTCTTATTGTATATATCTTTTATGATCTGCTTTCAGGAGATCGAATAAAGACGAATGCGTGCATGTCAGACAGCATGTCTTCACGCATGAGACTGCATGTCTTGAAACATGAAACTACACACCCTCGAAACATAAAATTGCATCATCCCTCCAAATATGAGACCACATTGATGCAAGCATGAGATTGCATCGTCTTAAGCAATAGACACCACTCCACACATGAGACTGCATCACTCCAAATATAACACAACATCCTTCAGACCACAGAACAAATTATACCATGCACGAGACAGCCTGCCTACCGACATGAGACTGCAACTCTTCAAGCATGAGACTCTATCAATCCAAGCATTACACTGCACCCCCTCTAAGCTTGACATTACATTCCTCTAAACATGAGGTTGCATTGATGTAAACAAGAGAATGCATTTCTTCAAGAAATAGTCTGCTCTGCTACAAACAAGAGATGGCATCCCTCCAAACATGAGATTGAATCCCTCAAAAATGAGACAGCATATCATGGCACATGAGTAAGCATGCTCAAAAACAAAAGACTGCATCCATTCAACAAAGAGACTGCTGCACTCCAAGCATGAAACTGCATCCACCTAGTCACGAGATGCCGTTCCACAAAATATGTGACTGCAACCCTTGAAACATGGTGTGACTCTCCCCTTCCAATCATTAGTCAGTATCCATCCATGGAAGAGACTTCACCACTTCTAAACATGAGACTGCATCCATCCAAAATGAGGCTGAATCCATTCAGCAAAGAGACTGTGGGGCTGTATGCATGGAACTGCACCCACCTAACCACAAGACATCAGCCCACCAAACATGGGACATCATCCCATCAAACATGGGACACCAAGCTACCAAATATGAGACATCATCCTACTAAACATGGGAAATCATCCTTCCAAACATGAGATGTCAGCCCACCAAACATAAGACATTATCCCACTAAACATCAACATACCACCAAACAAGCAACATCATCCCACCAAACGTGCAACATCATCCCACCAAACATGAGACATCATCCCACCAAACAATAGACACCATCCCACCAAACATCAGATATCATCCCACCAAACATGAGGCAGCATTCCTTCATACAAGAGATGTCATCCCACCAAACACAAGACACCATCCCACCAAACATCAGTTCACCACCAAGCATGAGACATCATCCCACCAAACATGGGAAACCATCCCTCCAAATATGAGACGTCACCCCACCAAACATGAGATGTAATCCCACCAAACATTAGACAGCATTCCTTCATCCATCAGATACCACCCCACCAAACATGAGACATCATCCTACCAAACACGGGGCATCATCGCACCAAACACAAGACATCATCCCACCAAACAAAAGACATCATCCCACCAAACATTGGACATCATCCCACCAAACATTGGACATCATCCCACCAAACATTGGACATCATCCCTCTAGACATGAGACATCATCCCACCAAACAGGAGATGTTATCTCACCAAACATGAGACACCATCCAACTAAACATGAGATACCAACCCACCAAGCATGACAATTCGTCCCACCAAACATGAGACAGAATTCTTTCATAGAAGAGACGTCATCCCACTAAACATGACATCATCGCACCAAACATGAGACATCATCCCACCAAAAATCAACATCCCACCAAACATGAAACATCATCCTACCAAACACGAGACTTCATCCCACCAAAAACGAGACAGCATTCCTTCATACAAGTGTTATCATCCCTCCACCATGAGACATCATCCTATCAAACATGAGACATCATCCCACCAAACATGAGACATCATCTCACCAAACATTAGTCATCATCCCAGCAAACATGAGAAGTAATCCAAATAAACATGAGACATCCTCCCCAAAACATGGGACATCAACCCACCAAACATGCATGAGACGTCATCCCTCCAAACATGAGACGTCATCCTGCCAAACATGAGACAGCATTCCTTCATACAATATATGCATCCCCCAATCATGAGATGTCATCAGACCAAACATGAAACGTCATCCCACCAAACATGAGACATTATCCCACCAAACATGAGACACCATCTCGCCAAACATGAGACACCAACCCACCAAACATGAGACACCATCCCACCAAACATGAGATATCATCCCACCCAACATGAGACACCATCCCAACAAACATGGGATACCACACTACCAAACTTGAGAATTCATCCCACCAAACATGAGACAGCATTCCTTCATACATGAGACGTCATCACACCAAACATGACACATCATCCTACCAAACATTAGACATCATCCCACCAAACATGAGGTAGCATTCTGTCATACAAAAGACATTAACCCCAAACATGACACGTCTTCCCACTAAACACGAGACACCATCCCACCAAACATGGAATAACACCCCACCAAACATCAGATATCATCCCACCAAACTTGAGACAGCATTCCTTCATACAAGAGATATCATTCCACCAAACATGAGACATCATCCCATCAAACATGAGAAGCCATCCCACCAAACATGGGATAGCATACCTTAATACAAGAGACATCATTCCAACAAACATGAGAAGTCATCCTACCAAACATCAACATCCCACCAAACATATCCCACCAAACATTGGACATCATCCCTCTAGACATGAGAAGTCATCCACTAAACATGAGACACCATCCCACCAAACATGAGATACCACCCCACCAAACATGAGAAATTGTCCCACCAAACATGAGACAGAAGTCCTTCATACAAGAGACGTCATCCCACCAAACATGAGACATCATCTTATCAAACATGAGACGTCATCCCACCAAACATGAGACAGCATTCCTTCATACAAGAGACGTCACCCCCCCCAAACATGAGACGTCATCCTACCAAACATGGGACATCAAGCTACCAAATATGAGACATCATCCTACTAAAAATGGGAAATCATCCTTCCAAACATGAGATGTCAGCCCACCAAACATAAGACATTATCCCTCCAAACATCAACATACCACCAAACATGCAACATCATCCCACCAAACGTGCAGCATCATCCCACCAAACATGAGACATCATCCTACCAAACTAGACACCATCCCACCAAACATCAGATATCATCCCACCAAACATGAGACAGCATTCCTTCATACAAATGATGGCATCCCACCAAACATGAGACACCACCCCACCAAACATCAGTATCCCACCAAACATGAGACATCATCCCACCCAACATGGGAAACCATCCCTCCAAATATGAGACGTCATCCCACCAAACATGAGATGTAATCCCACCAAAAATGAGACATCATCCTACCAAACACGGGGCATCATCGCACCAAACACAGGACATCATCCCACCAAACAAGAGACATCATCCCACCAAACATTGGATATCATCCCACCAAACATTGGACAGCATCCCTCTAGACATGAGACATCATCCCACCAAACAGGAGATGTTATCCCACCAAACATGAGACACCATCCAACTAAACATGAGATACCAACCTAACAAGCATGAGAATTCGTCCCACCAAACATGAGACAGAATTCCTTCATAGAAGGGACGCCATCCCACTAAACATGACATCATCCCACCAAACATGAGACATCATCCCACCAAACAGCAACATCCCACCAAACATGAGACAGAATTCCTTCATAGAAGAGACGCCATCCCACTAAACATGACATCATCCTACCAAACATGAGACTTCATCCCACCAAAAACGAGACAGCATTCCTTCATACAAGTGTTATCATCCCTCCACCATGAGACATCATCCAATCAAACATGAGACATCATCCCACCAAACATGAGACATCATCTCACCAAACATTAGTCATCATCCCAGCAAACATGAGAAGTAATCCAAATAAACATGAGACATCCTCCCCAAAACATGGGACATCAACCCACCAAACATGAGACGTTATCCCAAAAAACATGAGACGTCATCCCTCCAAACATGAGACGTCTTCCTGCCAAACATGAGACAGCATTCCTTCATACAATATATGCATCCCCCAATCATGAGATGTCATCACACCAAACATGAAACGTCTTCCCACCAAACATGAGACATTATCCCACCAAACATGAGACACCATCCCGCCAAACATGAGACACCAACCCACTTAACATGAGACACCATCCCACCAAACATGAGATATCATCCCACCCAACATGAGACACCATCTCAACAAACATGGGATACCACACTACCAAACTTGAGAATTCATCCCACCAAACATGAGACAGCATTCCTATATACAAGAGACGTCATCACACCAAACATGACACATCATCCTACCAAACATTAGACATCATCCCACCAAACTTGAGGTAGCATTCTGTCATACAAAAGACATTAACCCCAAACACGATACGTCGTCCCACTAAACACGAGACACCATCCCACCAAACGTGGGATAACACCCCACCAAACATCAGACATCATCCCACCAAACTTGAGACAGCATTCCTTCATACAAGAGATGTCATTCCACCAAACATGAGACATCATCCCATCAAACATGAGAAGCCATCCCACCAAACATGGGATAGCATACCTTAATACAAGAGACATCATTCCAACAAACATGAGACGTCATCCTACCAAACATCAACATCTCACCAAACATATCCCACCAAACATTGGACATCATCCCTCTAGACATGAGAAGTCATCCACTAAACATGAGACACCATCCCACCAAACATGAGATACCACCCCACCAAACATGAGAATTTGTCCCATCAAACATGAGACAGAAGTCCTTCATACAAGAGACGTCATCCCACCAAACATGAGACATCATCTTATCAAACATGAGACGTCATCCCACCAAACATGAGATAGCATTCCTTCATACAACAGACGTCACCCCCCAAACATGAGACATCATCCTACCAAACATGGGACATCAAGCTACCAAATATGAGACATCATCCTACTAAACATGGGAAATCATCCTTCCAAACATGAGATGTCAGCCCACCAAACATAAGACATTATCCCACCAAACATGCAACATCATCCCACCAAACATGAGACATCATCCCACCAAACTATAGACACCATCCCACCAAACATCAGATATCATCCCACCAAACATGAGACAGCATTCCTTCATACAAGAGATGTCATCCCACCAAACATGAGACACCATCCCACCAAACATTAGTATCCCACCAAACATGAGACATCATCCCACCAAACATGGGAAACCATCCCTCCAAATATGAGACGTCATCCCACAAAACATGAGATGTAATCCCACCAAACATGAGACAGCATTCCTTCATACATGAGATACCACCCCACCAAACATGAGACAACATTCCTTCATATAAGAGACGTAATCCCACCAAACATGAAACATCATCCTACCAAACATGAGACATCATCCCTCCAAACATGAAACACCATCCCTCCAAACATGAAGCATCATCCCAAGAAATATGAGTCATCATCCTACCAAACACGGGGCATCATCGCACCAAACACAGGACATCATCCCACCAAACAAGAGACATCATCCCACCAAACATTGGATATCATCCCACCAAACATTGGACATCATCCCTCTAGACATGAGACATCGGCCCACCAAACAGGAGATGTTATCCCACCAAACATGAGACACCATCCAACTAAACATGAGATACCAACCCACCAAGCATGAGAATTCGTCCCACCAAACATGAGACAGAATTCCTTCATAGAAGAGACGCCATCCCACTAAACATGAGATATCATCCCACAAAACATCAACATCCCACCAAACATGAAACATCATCCTACCAAACATGAGACGTCATCCCCCAAAAACGAGACAGCATTCCTTCATATAAGTTTTATCATCCCTCCACCATGAGACATCATCCTATCAAACATGAGACATCATCCCACCAAACATGAGACATCATCTCACCAAACATTAGTCATCAACCCAATAAACATGAGAAGTAATCCAAATAAACATGGTACATCATCCCCAAAACATGGGACATCAACCCACCAAACATCAGACGTTATCCCAAAAAACATGAGACGTCATCCCTCCAAACATGAGACGTTATCCCGCCAAACATGAGACAGCATTCCTTCATACAATATATGCATCCCCAAACATGAGATGTCATCACACCAAACATGAAACGTCACCCACCAAACATGAGACATTATCCCACCAAACATGAGACACCATCCCGTCAAACATGAGACACCAACCCACCAAACATGAGACACCATCCCATCATACATGAGATATCATCCCACCCAACATGAGACACCATCCCAACAAACATGGGATACCACACCACCAAACTTGAGAATTCATCCCACCAAACATGAGGCAGCATTCCTTCATACAAGAAACGTCATCACACCAAACATGACACATCCTCCTACCAAACATTAGACATCATCCCACCAAACATGAGGTAGCATTCTGTCATACAAAAGACATTAACCCCAAATATGAGACGTCATCCCACTAAACATGAGACACCATCCCACCAAAAGTGGGATAACACCCCACCAAACATCAGACATCATCCCACCAAACATGAGACAGCATTCCTTCATACAAGAGATATCATTCCACCAAACATGAGACGCCATCCCACCCAAACATGGGATAGCATACCTTAATACAAGAGACATCATTCCAACAAACATGAGACGTCATCCTACCAAACATCAACATCCCGCCAAACAAATCCCACCAAACATTGGACATCATCCCTCTAGACATGAGACGTCATCCACTAAACATGAGACACCATCCCACCAAACATGATATACCACCCCACCAAACATGAGAATTTGTCCCACCAAACATGAGACAAGAGACGTCATGAGACAAGAGACGTCATCCCACCAAACATGAGATATCATTCCTTCATACAAGAGACGTCACCCCCCCAAACATGAGACATCATCCCACCAAACATGAGATACCATCCCACCAAACGTGAGATACCAACCCACCAAACATCAGACACCATCCCACCAAACATGAGATACCACCTCACCAAACATGAGAATTCGTCCCACCAAACATGAGACAGTATTCCTTCTTACAAGACACATTATCGTGGAACTAACACCACAATTCATGTGTCTATAATTGTCTACATTGAAATATGAAAAAGAATTTATGAAGAATAAAGAATAAATTCAACTGTCAGACTACTTATGATTTAAAGCGTTTTTTAATGGGATCACTACATTAGTTTGAAGAATAAGCTGTGCACTGAGGGGACGTCTCCCTTGGGGGAACGCTTCACTAGATATATTATGATGCTCAAACACCAGAGAATGATACCCAGTCTGCACGTAAACTATTTCATCCATTGAACCCAAACCCTCACTTTTGAACATTAGGTGTGCATGTACCACCCGTGACTATTTCATACAAGGGGCGCCATCCCACCAAACATGAGACACCATCCTACCAAACATGAGATACCATCCCATTGCATCGCGAGTGCTGGTGTGAGTGTTGGAGTTCCAGAGCAGAGCCGAGCCGAGCGTTGGTGCGGTCGCCTCCCGCCTCCTGCCTGCCATTTGTTTCCAAAATCAAAGCTGCAGCAGTTGAACGGTAGCTGCGGGCAGTGGAGACTGTGGAGACGGCATGGTGAGCGGGGGCGGGTGGGGAAGTATTTGAAACTGTAGCCGGTGCCTCGGAGTCCCGAAAGGAGTGGGAGGCAAACCAAGAGGTGCAACCAAGTAACGACCGCTAGCTGTGGGCTGAAATACAACAGAGCAGGTGAGGAGCAGGTGTTCTCCTGCCGCGCACCTGAAGTTTTGGAATCCTGCCCAGCCCTGCCCCGCCCCCGCCTGCTCTGCCTGCCATTCCTTGTTCTGCCTGCCATTCCTTGCCCTGAACTCTGTGCCTCTGTGCAGCATCACCGAGTCAAAGGAGTGTGTGAGAGGGCAAGAAATAAGAGTTCTCAGTCCCTCAAGAGCCCTCACGATTTGAGCAATTGCACCTGGGCTCTGTACTGACCTCTGTGTGACCTGTGTGGTCTCTGTGATCTCCCCCAGCCCTGCCGCCCACTGCAGGAAGGTGCTGGGTGGAGGTGGAGGTAACGGGGGGTTGAGGTCAGGTCAGTTGAGGTCAGTGGAGGCTTTGGACTATCGGTGCATTGGATCAGTCCTGGATCGTTTACTCGAATGGACTAATAAAGCATTACGCCTGTCTTTTCATTTGGTTGCGCTGTGTGTCCTGTGCTTTAAGTTCAAGAGGCAAGTGATCAACATCACCACAGCCCTGTATCCAGCGGGAGGCGAAGCTTAAGGTCTGTGACGCTTAAAGGCACTGGTCAGGAGGGGTGTGAATAAGGAAACACCCTTGGATCCTGAAACTGCAGTTATCTGCGGTTTCCTATGGAGTTCATTGGTCCTATGGTCTGGGCTTGTGGCATGGAACTTATATTTCCCAGTGCTGTCCAGTAAAGATCGATAAAGGCCAGTAAAGACAGGACAGCTGTGGTGAGCTGAGAGCATCGAGATCTCCACCCCTATATCCCTTAAGCAGCCCAGTAAAGCTGTAACAAAACCTAATTAAGTATCTTGTAATGCCATCTAGGTGTTTGCGCTCAAGTGTATCAGTGAAAACAGCGCCAGTCTTAGAGAGTTAATATTCGAGCCAGAGGAGTCCCCTTAAACTTCAAAAAAACATGCGGCGCAGGAGAAATAGGGATCACCTTTCTCACCTGAAAACGTATCCATCGGTGATGTCAATGTTTGCGAAAGGTGTAAGGTGCTCCAAGCTTGGGAAGGGGTTAAAGGGAGAAAAAAAGGAGGTCCAGGAGGATGAGGTGATGGACTTTCATGTATCATCAGAGAATGAGGAAGGCATCCAGTCCACTAATTCAGAAGTCAAGGCAGCTCTTTACCCTGCCGTAATTATTAAACAGAACAATAATGGTGAAAACTTGCAGCAGTTGTTGTCATCTGTACAGCCACCAGGCGAAAGTGTTGTTTTACAAATAGGAGGGGTGAGTAGTAAAACTGAAATGGATCTATTGGTGGGCAAAGAAGAAGGCCCCCCGAATAAGAATGTGAAAAGAAAGGGTCCTACCCCATTATCTCCATTGGCAGGATTGGTATCTCTTTTTGACAACTCAGTCTGAACAGATTAGAGCCTGGTTTCCCCCCTCCTAAATTGGGTGAACTGTCATTAAAAGTGCCACAGTGTACAGAAATTAGCTTTAGCTCTGAGCAGGCGAAAATGGAGGATTATACCCTTCCGGATATTGCTAACCAAATGGAAAAGAATGAGGAATTGACGGCACAGCTGAAAAAGATAGGCGCCATGGAGATGGATCCGGAACTGTTCCCGGTTTTAATAGCCGGTCAACCACATATGCCTGCTCTGTATAGCAGTACACCCACTAGCTCATCCCATGCTCATTTATTAGGACTTTCTGTTGAAAGGACATCAGAAGTATTACTGAATAGGGGGGTAGAGAACAGCATGAACTCTTTGGAGAATGTGCAGATGGGGGGAACCTTGGAGATTTTTTATGCACTAGAGAGAATTCTTTCCTCAATTCTATCTTTGCTACAAAAAAGCACAGTAAATACTGATCATATTTTGGAAGTACTCTCGCCTATATTAATAGGGGTCCAAGAGACCAATCAGATTAAGCAAGCCATAAAGAATTTGGTAAAGGTTTCTGAAATACCCAGTCGTTCATGTCAAAAATGTAACGGGATGCTAAGAAATTGTATTAAATCTGTGTACGGGGAATTGAAAGCAACGAATGAGGGCTCTAAAAGTGTCCCGCTTAAAGGTAGTCCAATTGCAAGTTTACCTTCAGTTAAACTCCCTGAGAGTGCAGCGAAGGGGGAAAATTAAATCTAAAAGAATCCCCAGTAACACCCCCATTACGAGTTTACCCTATTTTTAAAAAAAGTAACCCAAACAACCCAAGTCTACAGTTAATTGAAGAAGTAGCAAATACTTCAGATATTGTACGTTTAGGTGAGGCCTCAGTATTGAGTGAAAGAAATATCAGAATTGTTCGAAGGGGTAAGAAGAAGAGCAGGATTCGATGTACTCCTAAACGGAAAAAGAAAAAATGCGGTTTCCTCCAGTAAGCTAGGGAGTAAATAGTTTAAAATCTCCTCTAAGTAGAAAGGACACAGGGACTTTGGGGCAACTCAAATTGAATTTGTGTCAAAATGCTGGGCAAAATAATGATAACCAGTCGATCTGTTCGAACCTGGTGCTGACTCACCCACAGTGCCAAGAGGGCCAAGAAGAAAGTGGGATACATCATGAGATAAACAGAGACCCCATATCAGGAAATGTATCTGAAAACTTACATGAGCCTGCAATAGATCAATATTCAGCTACCGGAGGTGCCCTTTTCCATCCCCGTGGACGGGATACTTTCCCAGCACGGTTTGATTCCGGCCACAGGAAAGTTGGGATAGGGGACTTGTCCACAGTTTTTAACAGTAATGGGGGCAAGTTAGAGAGAGACTCGGTTTTAGGGCAGCCCGGTAATAGGCCAATAAGGAATGCAGGGTCAGGAGTCGGGCAGGTGAGCAGGTCCTTGCTTTTTGTTTCTCTGTTTGAAATTGAACCAATGTTATTGAATAGAAGTGCCCTCCTGCAGTTGATAACAGAAATAAAGGACTTGGGGCCATTAATAAGTAAATATATCGAGACGGTATTTAGACTGGAGGAGCATCCCTCCCCCAAGAACTAGAGTTACTTTTTCATCAGGTGTAGTTTCATCATTGGTTATAGCTAATGCAGACTGCTTTAGAAAAAGAGGTATAGATGTGATTGATAGCACACCCCCCTGCCGAGTTCCTTCAGAAAGCTTAAGAACGTTTCATCGGATGCAAGGGTTTGGGTTCTCTAACAATAGGGATGCAAAAATCCCCATAAATCTTAAAGACATCGAAATAACTGTAGGGAGAAGCCTAGGAAACAGAGAAATAAACATTTTAGGCCCTGAGGCCCGAAGGCCTAATAGTCCTAACGTGGAGGATGAGGTTGCAAAGTGGAGCTGGGTAGCAGGTACCCTGAATGGGTCAAAAATATCTACCATAAAGCCCAAAGTGCGGGGTAGCCAATTGGGAAACATCCTATCCTGGAATGTGGCGGGGTGGGCAAAACGAGTTGTAAGCTTAAATCATTATTAGAATTTGACCCCAAAATAATTTGCCTCCAGGAAACGTGGATGAGGGAGCAGTGTCAGTATGAGAATTTTTATGTGTATTGTTGTACAACAAGAAAATCTGTAAAAGGGCACACAAGTGGACTTTAGCTATTTTACTCAGCTGTGACATAAGATGGGATCCTGTGATCTATAAGCACCCCTCAAAATGCTGTATCGGAGTAAAGTTGAGGATTGGTGAAGATAACCTGGGGCAATTAATTTCTCTTTTACTGGTAAACCTGTATATTCCCCCAGGGAGAGCGTCAAGCGTATTGGTCGACTCAATCTGTGCTTTTGTGCAAAGGATAAGTAACAATGAAGAATGCTCACGTATAATGATTGTGGGTGATTTTAACGCTAAATTATCCAATAGTGCAGTGATGTCTTTTTCTAACCTGGAACTGGAGGAGGTATGGGCCATCAGAAAGGCTTGTTACTTTTGCAAAATGTTAGAAGTTTAGACCTTGTAACGTTAAACAGTAGATTCCCGGAGGATTCCCCTGCAGCTTATACCTTTAGGGGTGCATGTGGCCACTCTTTAATTGATTATATGGCAGTATCTTTTCAACTATTTAATTTATGTACCCAATTTAAGGTATCTCCCACAAATATGAGTGACCTTAGTATTTTAGCTGTAAAAATGGACATAGAAATTGAGAAGCCTGAACGGTGGAATCAGAGGGATGAAAAGGTCTCATATAATTGTAATAGTGGGCGTACTTCCTGGTCAAATAATTTGCTCCCGAAATTTAAGAGGGTCTTTGAAAATATCGTCTTTACTTCCAGCCAAGAAACCCCAGTTCAGAGGTTCGAGAGAGTCTTGGCTGCAATTAGAACATTTGGAAGAATGAAGCAAGACATTTGTTTTACTCCATTAGTAATAATACCATGGGAAATAAAAAAATTGAATCGGGAAATTAATGGTTTAATTAGAGACCAATTTAGGAAGCCTACGAAACAAAGGCAGAGAGAAATAAGTAGATTGAAACAGGTACGGAAAAGGAAAATGAGACATCATCCCACCAAACATTGGACTTCTTCCCTCCAAACATGAGACGTCATCCCACCAAACATGTGACGTCTTCCCACCAAACATGAGATAGCATTCCTTCATACAAGAGACATCATCCCCCCAAACATGAGACATCACCCCACCAAACATAAAATGTGATCCTACCAAACATGAAACATCAACCCACCAAACAGGAGACATCAACCCACCAAACATGAGACAGCAGTCCTTCAAACAAGAGTCATCATCCCTCCAACTTGAGACATCATCTCTTCAATCATGAGATGTCATCCTACCAAATATGAGACATCATAACACCAAACATGAGATAGCATTCCTTCATACAAGAGACGTCACGCCCCCAAACATGAGACGTCATTCCACCAAACATGAAACGTTGTCCCACCAAACATGACAAAATTATCCCACCAAACATGAGACATCAACCCACCAAACATGAGACGTCATCTCACCAAACATCAACATCCCTCCAAACATGAGACATCATCCCACCAAACATAAAATGTGATCCCACAAATCATGCGACATCATCCCACCAAACATGAGACATCATCCCACCAAACATGAGACATCATCTCACCAAACATGAGACGTCGTCCCACCAAACATGTGACGTCATCCCACCAAACATGAGACAGCAGTCCTTCAAACAAGTGTCATCATGTCACGATCCTAGCCAGGTAGAAGGGAATGACTGTGTGATCTAGCCCTTCTGACTACATGTCCCAGAATGCCCGGACAGTGGTCTGTTTTCTGTTTTTTTTTCCTTTTCTTTCTTTTCACTTCTGCTTCGTATTTAGGCTCCTCCTCTCAGCCAGTTCGGTGCTTGTCACCTGAGTGTCTTGCTGATCGAGGCAGAGGAAAAGTTGCAAGCGGCTTTTTCAATTCAGCCCATGATGGTTTGTCTGTATTGCCTGGGACGCCCGCCGGTACTTCTGGATTAACCGGGGGCATTTTGAACTACTCATTTTCGTCATAGCGATACCGCGCTGTGATACATCCGGGTTCGGCGACTTTGGACGGAGGCGTTTGTTTCATTTGGTTTCCATTCATGATCGCGCTGGAGCGCATTCGTGAACTCTGACCCCTTCAGAAGCAACCGAGCGGAGCAGTGGCGGCTCGCATCGTGCTGGAAGCGGTGAGCTGCGGTTTTTAGGAGTCTACCCCTTTTTAGGTTTCGCCTGCCGAAGGCTGCGCTCTGCGCAGCTTTTCGGCGCAGGCGAAATCTATTGTTTACAATATGGGCTTCAGGAACGTCCCCCGGCTCCCATTGGCTAGCTCCATAAATGGAGGCTAGCCATTGGGAGCCGGATCTGTCCGTCAAGGCCGGACCAGATTCGGGGGCGTTCCCGCGATTTTTTCGCTCTCCACCTCTGCAATGTCGTCATCGCGGTGGTGGGCGGAGTTTCGTTTTTTTTTTTTCTGGGTTTGTTTTTGTCATTCCATGCCGACCACGGCCGGCGGAGGAAGCCCAGGTGAGTGCTTGTTCATTATGCACCCCGAATGCATACACATGATGGACGCCCCCAGTTCTGCCCGAGAGCAATGCCCACGTACTGTGGAGTTCCCCAGTTCTGCCCATGGTTCTGATCGCCCCCCCCACACTATGCAACCCCCGGACTTTCCCATCACAGACTCGTGCCCCTGTCTGGAGCTGCGGGCGGCGGCGGGGGGTGGCTGCTCCCCGTCCGTCCTGCGCTGACCCCCGGCCCTGGCCACGCCCCCCGTTCTTGTTGTCTTTCCTTTTCTTCCTCCGTTCTCTTTCTGTTTCCTCTCTTCTTCACCCTCCTGCTTCAGGCGTCTTCTCCACTGATTACCTGCCTCATATGTTTCTTTCTCTTCAGTACGTATCTCTCTCTCTTCTCCCCCCTCTCCCCTCGTCCCGACTCATTTCCTCTCAATGCTCTCTTTCCCCCGCCTCTTTCTCCTCCCCTTTCCCTCACCCGCTCCTGATTTTATCCACGTGTGTCCCTTCGGTCCCTTCTCCTTTCTCCTCCCGCTGCTCCCTCCTTCCTCTCTCTGTCTCCCATGGCACTGTTGCCCTCTTGTGCCCCCCGCACCCTCCCGTCTCCCCTCCCTCTCCCCCTCCATGTCGGTTTTTCCTTCTCCCCCTGGCCCTCCCTCCGCCTCTTCTCCTCTCTTGCTCCTGATTTTATCTCCGTGTGTCCCCTCGGTCCCTTCTCCTTTCTCCTCCCGCTGCTCCCTCCTTCCTCTCTGTCTCCCATGGCATTGTTGCCCTCTTGTGCCCCCGTACCCTCCCGTCTCCCCTTCCTCTCCCCCTCCATGTCGGTGTTTCCTCCTCCCCCTGGCCCTCCCTCTGCCTCTTCTCCTCTCTCCTCCCTCCTCCCTCCCTCTCTCTCCCTCGCCGGGAGCTGCTGGCTGGGTCAGTGGCTGGGCTCGGCTGGAGGCAGTGCGGGCGGTGGGTCCCCGGGTGCATCCTCGGCCGGATCCCTTCCTGGCTGGATCCCAGCCCGAGCCCCGGGTCTGGTGGCTCTGGATCCCCTGCAGCCGCTTCAGAAAACTTTCCCCCCGCTGCTGCTTAGCCGACGCTGCTGCTGCTGAGGGCTGAGGCGACCCCCGCGCTCTGAACGCCTCATCTGGACTCCCAGCGCTGGTCTGCTGGCTGCGGCTCTGGTCTGCGCCCCTCTGATCTCTGCTCCTCTGATCTCTGCTCCTCTGATCTCTGCTCCTCTGAACTCTGCTCCCTACTCCTCTGTTGCTTCTGTGCTCTGACCTCGTCTCCTCTGTTGCCTCTGTGCTCTCATCTCTTCTCCTCTGTTGCCTCTGTGCTCTGATCTCTTCTCCTCTGTTGCCTCTGTGCTCTCATCTCTTCTCCTCTGTTGCCTCTGTGCTCTGATCTCTTCTCCTCTGTTGCCTCTGTGCTCTGATCTCTTCTCCTCTGTTGCCTCTGTGCTCTAATCTCTTCTCTGTTGCCTCTGTGCTCTGATCTCTTCTCCTCTGTTGCCTCTGTGCTCTCATCTCTTCTCCTCTGTTGCCTCTGTGCTCTGATCTCTTCTCCTCTGTTGCCTCGGTGCTCTTATCTCTTCTCCTCTGTTGCCTCTGTGCTCTAATCTCTTCTCTGTTGCCTCTGTGCTCTGATCTCTTCTCCTCTGTTGCCTCTGTGCTCTCGTCTCTTCTCCTCTGTTGCCTCTGTGCTCTCGTCTCTTCTCCTCTGTTGCCTCTGTGCTCTCATCTCTTCTCCTCTGTTGCTTCTGTGCTCTGATCTCTTCTCCTCTGTTGCCTCTGCGCTCTCATCTCTTCTCCTCTGTTGCCTCTGTGCCCTGATCTGCGCTCCTCTGATCTCTTCTCCTCTGTTGCCTTTTTTTTCTGTAGTTATTGTGAAAGAGACATGCAGCCTGGGTCAGGCTGAGTGGGAGCTTTGCCCGGCCCCTCTAAAAAAATAATGTATTTTCATGCCCAACACAAACTCGAAAGTGAAATAGAGCATAGTGGCAAAACATGATTTACACAGGATCACACAATTTGATCAGTTTATTAGGCTAGGAATGAATTCCATGTCTTCTAGTTTGAAACTTTGCGACTAAATGCACCCGTTGCAAATGCACAGAACCACAGCTACAAATTCTGAACCAGCACCTTTAACCATTTCCCGTCTATAGCATTTACATGCTCCAAAACGAACTGTAATTCTACAATGCCTGACTATAATTCACCCCACGATGATTATTTGTTTACAAGTGTTTTTCCTAGAGTCCTCTTTGCTCTGAAGCATGTGAGCACTATAGAAATAACACTAGAGTAATCTTCAATCTTTAGTGCAGTAAACAAACAGTTATTCAACGAAGGATGTGCAATGTTTAGTGCTGTACATATGATAGTTTAAGTGAAGTCATTTTTGCCGGGTGTCTCTGTCTGGTGAGTATTACCTCCTAGCTAAGACTTGTTTTTTGTATCTATCTTTAGCCAGTTTTCATCGTAGTGCAAAATGCTAACTGAAATAGTTGCAATACAAATCGCATTTGCGAGAGATTAAGCTATTGCCATTGTAAATAACAATGCCATTTATTTATCTGTTTTCAAAACCAACACATAAATAAAAAGTTTGTCACACAATGCCAATAGCTCAAACTTTTCCAAAGGCGAAACCGTTGCATTGTAAATGCTTGTTTGTATTTTGGAAGTTTCCTTACTTTTCAGGCTTCCGGAATAGACCTTTATTACGCGCTAGCAATTACTAGTGTGATCTGGATTACTCTTGTTTTGCTTTTTACTTGCCGATTTTGAAGGGATTAAGAAAAACGCAAGTCTCCTTTATTTTGCAACGTAGAGCCGTTGAGAGGCTCGGATTCTGCATACACTATACTGGGCTTCAGAGTGAGGAGAAGTAACTCTGGGGCTACTTATATCTGGGCAGTTTCTGAACTACATTTATCGAACTATGCAGGAAGATGCCTACAGATAAGTAGATATCTGCTTGTATTGGTTTTTTACATTGACATTTGTTATCTACTAAGGCAAAGATATCCTGAACTATCAAAACAAGACTTCTTTTCTTTTCATTACTTTATTTTTTCCTTTTTGTGCCTTTATTCTTAGGATGCTTGTGGCCGCTAACTAGTGAGTTGATTATCATATTAGTACATAGTATACACTTGCATGTACAGGGATAGAGGGAAGTCTCATCTCTGTTTATTGTGTCGCTTATTTATGGAAACCGGAATCAGTGTGGTCCACCTCAACTCAACCCCGGCTGTAGATGGTTTCTGGCTGCCACAGTGTTATATTTTATTTCTCCATTTTTTTCCCTTCCCCTTTTGTGGTCATATCCGTGGAGTGTACAAATAAAGCTCCCGGGTAGGGCCGCTAAGGGGGAAGGGGTGAACTAGCTTCATCGCTTCTGCTGTACCCGGCTTTGCAAGGTTAGTTAACCAGACTCTATTGCGACACATCATCCCTCCAACTTGAGACATCATCTCTTCAAACATGAGATGTCATTCTACCAAATATGAGACATCATCTCACCAAACATGAGATAGAAGTCCTTGAGAAAACAAGTTAACAAATCTATTTAATACGGTGTTGTGTACTGGGTATTGTTGCAAAAAAGGAAGTTCTTGTGTGATAGGGGGTAGGATCTAAGAATGTGTGTCTAGTGTGTGTCTGTCTGTGTGCACACGTATGTGTGTCTGTAAATGTACGTGTACACATATGTTCCTCTTCGCAGGAGTGATTTCGCATTGGCGCTGCCATAGGTTATGGTTGCAAGTATTAATAGGATAAAATGATTATGTGGTGATATTTCAATTTATTAGATGCAATTGAAAATTTTGAAAAAATTTGATATTTATCCGCTTAAATTATTCCCATTCACATAACAATCCCATATGCATACCTGAGGTACAGCTCCTTCAGAATAATAAAAAAAAAGCAATAATCCTTTTGCTCCAAAAATTGCTGTTGCAGGATATCAGAGACACAGCACATTTCAGGCATGTTTCTTTGTTACTCTCTCCAGCAATATTACTTAACAGTGTTGCCACCTGTCAATTTGTATGCATGCACATGACAGCAAGGTCTTATTCAGTATGCAAGGTGAGGATCTCAGTACAGCCTTTCAAGTAGGAAATTTGCTAAATAAATGTGCTCCTAAGAAGGCATAAACGCCTATAGGACACCTCCTCCCTGAAAAAATAATGAAGAAATAGGGTATTAGACTCTACGGGGCTCATGGTGCCCAGGCATGGAGTCCACTTACTCTGAAGATGCATCGTGAACCAGCTCTAATCCTTGTTATGACTAAACCTCTGATCAGATATCAGTATTCTATAGTATCCTCAGTAAATGCGGCACTTTGAAAATAACCACAAATAGATCAGTAAATAATGACATTAACTTGTCCTGGGAAATACCATACAAAAGTCAAGTTGTGCGCTATACAAATGATTATTAGGGATGTATGTCACTACAACGCACACTTTTACAACGCATACCTTTACAACGCATTTTTTTCAACGCATACCATTACAACGCATAACATTACATAGCATGTTTGGTAAGTATTGGATAGTGTAGGGGTAAAAATTACTATTCTAACTCCAGGGGGTGCAACAGTAGGGTAAGTGTTGGATAGTGTAGGGGTAAAAATTACTATTCTAACTCCAGGGGGTGCAACAGTAGGGTAAGTGTTGGATGGTAATGTTATGCGTTGTAATGACATGCGTTGTAGTGGTGTGCGTTGTAGTATCAAGCGTTGTAATGGTTGTGTTGTAATTGCATGCGTTGTAATGGATGTTGCGTTGTAAAAGTTTTGTTGTAATGGTAGTGCGTTGTTAAAGTTGCGTTGTAAATGTTGTTTCCCGCTAATTAGCAGTGACTTTAGCAATTACATATAGGTTTAGAGGTGCTTTTAAATCGTGCACTGTTTGTACCATTATTACTGACTCGCAACCTGCTTTAAAGTGTATAGTTGGTAAGAATTTTGTAAATATTGCCCTGCCAACCACTCCTCCTGGAACTACCCAAATAGTGTACTTGCAGTTGTGAAAGTGGGCATAATTGGACTGGGACAGAAAATATGTCAATCCACCAAAATAAAGTGCCCACCATTAGCGAATCAGATAGCTACAAATGTGGCCCACGATTGCAAATAGGGTCAGTTTTGAACTTGTAAAGACATACTGCATAGGTATTTTATAAGGTGTTTGCTTGTAGCAATATCAGAAATATCAACAGTAAAAACCGGTCCACCAGACTTTAAAACACACCCACAAACAGCCAAAAAATGCCCCACACACTGACGTGTCAGAACAGCCCTACCAGCACTGCCAGATTGCCCTATGTTGAGGGCCACTGGAATTATACAACTTTGCAGTCTCTACGTTTTCAGCATAGTTTTGGATTTGCTGCATTACCCATCATCTGCTGCAAATTTTAACAACAAAAATGCTACTTCTAGCTCAAATGGTTCAAAAGTTGACAAAAATACACCACACACGTTGCTACACAATGGGGAGCTCTTCACTGAGCAATAAGCATGTGAGGAAAAGACGTCTGCTTTAAAGGAAGATTTGCAAAAATGTCTCCGACATTCTTTGTATTGATCCTTAGCGTTCAAACAATAGGATTTTCTCCAGTGTCACTCTGGATTTTGACAACGGCTCTTCTCTTCCCGTAATGTGGAACAGAACAACAGGGGTGATGGCTTGGACCTTTTTGTTACCTGAAGTTTTAATGCAGCCACTGAATCAAGGGTGTTAATAGTCTATTTGTTAAAACTAGACGCATCTGTGTCGAGGTCGGACTTCTGATACAAGATTGTAGCTTTAGGGACAGGAGTATTATCTCGATGATAAGGACTGGATCAGGGAAGATGAAGGAGGAAGTAATGCCCTAGTTACATACTGTTAATCATAACTCCATCATCTCCGATACAGTCCTATATTTCCCACCTGCCTACCCTGTGTAAGGGATTGATTATATATATGGGTTTCTGTTTGCATTATTTGAGCTTGTACAAATGACAAGAAGTGATGTTGGTGTTCCTCCCTTACCTACTGGCTGCTGGGTAGTGACGGCCATGTTGGGAGAATGTTACAGGGCAGCTATTTAGGGAACAGGTTCTGCAGGAAGGAAATTAAGTCTTGCAGGTAAGGACTGGAAAATGGAAGATAGAAGAGGAGGAAATGTGCCTTTCCTGCTGCCAAATATAATCAACCCTGCTGCATACGTTTGCCCTCCATTGCCACATAATTTCATTGTCCATTGCAATACCAGGCATTGTCCATGCCTGGTATTGCATCTTTAATGTCCAGTTTTCATGTAAAATGTGTATGTACCGTACAGTATGGGGCATATAGGGTGATTGTGAGAATGCTGGGTGTGTGCACACTAAATATTGAATGGCTGATTTTTTTTCATTTGACCTGCCATTGTCTATTTTTTAAAACATTAGTAGTATTACCGACTCCCAAATGGATACATCCCCTCTTGTAGCAAAGGTAGGGTATGTGTGAAAGATTCCCACTGCGCAGAAGAAAGCTAATTGCCACTCTGTTGCTCCTTGCCATGAGTAGAAATGCAATGGCATGGACATGCAGGCCTCCCCCTACAATCACAAAATGGCAGACTGACGCAGCCTACAGTGTTGACCTTACAGACACATTCACGTACAAGTCTACGGTGCCTATAAAAATTAGACCAAAACAGATGGGGGTCCTTTGATGTCATGTTTACCCAGTAGATCCTGTGCCTTTCCTGAGATTCCTAGCCCTAATTTTAAAGATGACCAACATAATATACAGTCATTATTCTTGATAGGCACTGATCCAACCAAAGGCAAATATGTGATTGCAAAATGCTTGCCTAACCTCCATACCTAATCTATGGATGCAGTTTCATGCCTAGAGGGGTGACTCCAACACGCTTGCCTAACCTTCAAATGTGGAATGATAAATATTGTTTATGTTGCTGCTTGTAAATTGTGTAAATCACTTGTCCGTAAAGTATGACTCCAAATTGCTGTGTCGCAAATACAAATAGAATGTATTTTTCCATCACCCTGGATACAACTTGTCCTGAAATGGTAAGACTCACAGTTTTATTTAAACCTACTTAAAAAAGTAGGTTTAAATAGAACTCATGTTTGGTGGGATGGTGTCTCATCTTTGGTGGGATGATATCTCATGTCTAGAGGGATGATGTCCAATATTTTGTGGGATGATGGCTCATGTTTGGTGGGATGATGCCTCATGTATGGTGGGATGATGTCTCTTCTTTGGTGGGATACTGTCTCATGTTTGGTGGGATAACGTGTCATGTTTGGTGGGAATACGTTTCATGTTTGGTGGAATGACGTGTCATGTTTGGGAGCATGCCGGCCTAGACGCATTGAACCTGCATCAGATTGTCCACAATCCGACACACACCGCTGGACATATCCTAGATGTCATTTTTACTAATACTGAACTAGTTACCTTTCAAACTATAACTCCAGTCACATGGTCAGACCACCACCTGCTTGCTTTCCAACATAAAACACTAAGCGACTCACCTAAAACTACCTTACATCCATCCACCTATCGGCCGTGGAACAAACTTAATTTGGAACACTTGGAAACACAACTAACATCCAGTATAAATCTGGAAACCATAAATTCAGTTCAGAGTCTATATGAGTGGCTACAGGAAGCTTTTGAAATCCTGATACCACTCAAAACAACACAACAGAACAAAAGAAAAAAAGAGCATTGGCGAAACATAGAAATAAAGGACATAAAACAACAAATTAGAAAGCTGCAACGTACCTGGCTCAAAACAAACGCCAAACAAGACAAACTTCACCTACAGAAAATTAACAGATTATACAAGTCGGCTATCAAAAAAGCTAAGAAAAGGTACTATTCAGACAGAATTCAAAACGCTAAATGTGCAAATAAAGAATTCTATAAAATACTCAATAATTTTCGAAAACCAAATTGCTTGGAAGGAATTCATCCTGTTACTCAAGATTTCACAGACAAACTGGCAAATCATTACACGGACAAAGAAGACACGTTGGACTCGTACTTAAATCAGAAACAAAGCACCAGCACTAACCCTTGTACAAAACAACTATCCAAGAATTTTCTAATCAAGCCTATCCGTTCCTTCCAACACATCTCACACAATGAATTTATGGACCTGGTCAAAGCAAGCAGGCCTGCCGGCAGCCCTTCTCACCCCTGTCCGCCACAAACTTTCAAAACAATTTTTTTAACAACCTCTGCTGCCATTCCAGTAAGAAGAATCATCAACAATTCCTTAACTACTGGAATATTTCCAGAACAACTCAAAAAATGATTACTGTATTTGCATGTGGTTGTTACAGTTTAAAATTGCAGTTTTGACCTGCATGTGATTGCATATTTTATCACCTGTTTTGTGTTTGAAACTTGTGGTTTTCCCTGCCCATGATTGCCTGCATGTACTGTGTTGAATTGTGGGATTTGCAGTCCAACCTCTGTAGTTTGTCCCTCTCATTCCTCGGTGACAAATCTGTTTTCCCTCCAAATTTCTCCTTTGCTCTGTGCTAAGACCTGTGTGTTAAAACAGTTCACCCCCAGCCACCATTTTGTGTTCACAAGCCAGTGAGGCCAGCCCCCCTTCCCCTCCCGCAACAGGGATATTCTACATCAGAGGGTGCTTCTGTGAGCTGTTTAAACTGTACTTAACTGGGGCCTGTGCACTTTTTTGGCCAGCAGGGGGAGAAAAGTTTTATTCAAATAGTATTGTTAGATTTCGAGTTAGTGAAGACTTTACCTGCAGAAGTCCAAAGTGTAGATTGAGCTTGTCTGTCTCCTATGAGATTCTAAACAGGAGAAGTAGCTTCCAACTCCCTGGCCAGCAAACCTTGTCTGAGGTCGCTGAGACCTTATATGGTCTGCTAGTGGTTGGCACATGTGTACGCTGATTGGTGGTTGTATCTGGTGTTGCTATTGCATTAGGTCATCAGTTGGGTATTTGAGGGTTCTGATTGGTTTCTGGGTCTGTGATTCAATCATTGTAGGGTTGGGACTAGGGCTAGGGTTAGGATTTCTATTGGAAGTAGGGACTAGGGTTTCCTATGCTATTGGTTGTTGGTAGAAGGGTGGGACTAGGGATAGGGTTAGACCTTTAATTGGAAGTAGCTATTTAAGGGCTTCTGGTGTGATTGGTTGTTGGACTAGTTGTGGGACTAAGAGTAGGGTTAGGCTTTCTATTGGAAGTAGGGACTAGGGCTACCTGTGCCATTGGCTGCTTGGACTTTGGTTGGGACTACTGGTAGGGCCTTTTATTGGACATAGAGATCAGGGTTTTTTAACTGATTGGGTGCTTGGACTAGGGCTACGATTGGCTGTAAGGTCCTGGTCTCCTATTGGTTCTAGATGTTAGGGCTAGTGTTGTGATTGGATAGTGTTAGGGCTAGGGTTACCATTGGCTGAAGGTGTCACCTGATTACTAGGGCTATAGAAAAGGCCATGCTTGTGGCGTCTCAGCTAAGGGCGGAGAGGACAAGGGTAGTTGCCTGTTTGAGCCTGTTACGGGCAGAGAGGACAAGGGTAGTTGCCTGTTAAGGGCGGAGAGGACAAGGGTAGTAGCCTGAGCCTGTTTGAGCCGGTTCTGGATTCCAGCCGGTTTGAGCTGGTTTGAGCTGGTTTTAACCGGTTTGAGCCGGTTTGAGCCAGTTTGGGCCAGTTTGAACCGGTTCTAGCCAGTTTGAACTGGTCTGAGCCGGTTTGAGCCAGTTTGAACCGGTTTGAGCCAGTTTAAACCGGTTTGAACCGGTTTGAGCCAGTTTGAACCGATTTGAGCCTGTTTGAGCCAGTTTTAACCGGTTTAATCCAGTTTGAACTGGTTTGAGCCTGTTTGAACCGGTTTGAGCCAGTTTGAACCGGTTTGAGCCCATTTGAACAGGTTTGAGCCAGTTTGAACGGGTTTACGGGCGGAGAGGACAAGGGTAGTTGCCTGTTTGAGCCTGTTAAGGGCCGAGAGGACAAGGGTAGTTGCCTGTTAAGGGCGGAAAGGACAAGGGTAGTAGCCTGAGCCTGTTTGAGCCGGTTCTGGATTCCAGCCGGTTTGAGCCGGTTTGAGCCGGTTCGAGATTCCATCTGGTTTGAGCCGCTTTGAGATTCCAGCCGGTTTGAGCTGGTTTCAGCCGGTTTGAGCCGGTTTGAGCCAGTTTGAGCCGGTTTGAACCGGTTTGAGCCAGTTCGAACCGGTTTGCGCCCGTTTGAACAGGTTTGAGCCCGTTTGAACCGGTTTGAGTCGGTTTGAGCTGATTTGAACCAGTTTGCATTGGTTTGAGCCAGTTTGAGCCAGTTTGATCCAGTTTGAACCAGTTTAAACCGGTTTGAACCGGTTTGAGCCAGTTTGAACCGGTTTGAGCCGGTTTGAATGAGCTTGTACCGGTTTGAGCCAGTTTGAGACGGTTTGAATCAGTTTGAACCGGTTTGAGCCAGTTTGAAACAAGTTAAACCGGTTTGAGCCAGTTTGAGCCAGTTTAAACCAGTTTAAACCGGTTTGAACCGGTTTGAGCCAGTTTGAACCAGTTTGGGCCGGTTTGAGCCGGTTTGAGCCAGTTTTAACCAGTTTGAGCCAGTTTGAACCAGAATAAACCGGTTTGAGCCAGTTTGAACCGGTTTACGGTTTGAGCCAGTTTGAACCGGTTTAAACCGGTTTGAACCAGTTTGAACCAGTTTGAGCCGGTTCTGGATTCCAGCCAGTTTCAACCGGTTTGAGCCGGTTCGAGATTCCATCTGGTTTGAGCCGCTTTGAGATTCCAGCCGGTTTGAGCTGGTTTGAGCTGGTTTGAACCGGTTTGAGCCGGTTTGAGCCGGTTTGAGCCAGTTTGAACCAGTTCTAGCCAGTTTAAACTGGTTTGAGCCAGTTTGAACCAGTTTGAGCCAGTTTAAACCGGTTTGAACCGGTTTTAGCCAGTTTGAACCGTTTTGAGCCGGTTTGAGCCAGTTTTAACCGGTTTAATCCAGTTTCAACCGGTTTGAACCGGTTTGAGCCAGTTTGAACCGGTTTGAGCCGGTTTGAACCAGCTTGTACCGGTTTGAGCCAGTTTGAGACGGTTTGAACCAGTTTGAACCGGTTTGAGCCAGTTTGAAACAATTTAAACCGGTTTGAGCCAGTTTGAGCCAGTTTGAACCAGTTTAAACCGGTTTGAACCAGTTTGAGCCAGTTTGAACCAGTTTGGGCCGGTTTGAACCGGTTTGAGCCGGTTTGAGCCAGTTTTAACCAGTTTGAGCCAGTTTGAACCAGAATAAACCGGTTTGAGCCAGTTTGAACCGGTTTACGGTTTGAGCCAGTTTGAACCGGTTGAAACCGGTTTGAACTAGTTTGAACCAGTTTGAGCCGGTTCTGGATTCCAGCCAGTTTGAACCGGTTTCAGCCGGTTCGAGATTCCATCTGGTTTGAGCCGCTTTGAGATTCCAGCCGGTTTGAGCTGGTTTGAGCTGGTTTGAACCGGTTTGAGCCGGTTTTAGCCGGTTTGAGCCAGTTTGGGCCAGTTTGAACCAGTTCTAGCCAGTTTGAACTGGTTTGAGCCGGTTTGAGCCAGTTTGAACCAGTTTGAGCCAGTTTAAACCGGTTTGAACCGGTTTGAGCCAGTTTGAACCGTTTTGAGCCGGTTTGAGCCAGTTTTAACCGGTTTAATCCAGTTTCAACCGGTTTGAGCCCGTTTGAACCGGTTTGAGCCAGTTTGAACTGGTTTGAGCCCATTTGAACAAGTTTGAGCCAGTTTGAACGGGCGGAGAGGACAAGGGTAGTTGCCTGTTTGAGCCTGTAAAGGGCCGAAAGGACAAGGGTAGTTGCCTGTTAAGGGCGGAGAGGACAAGGGTAGTAGCCTGAGCCTGTTTGAGCCGGTTCTGGATTCCAGCCGGTTTGAGCCGGTTTGAGCCGGTTCGAGATTCCATCTGGTTTGAGCCGCTTTGAGATTCCAGCCGGTTTGAGCTGGTTTGAGCCGGTTTGAGCCAGTTTGAACCAGTTTGAACCGGTTCGAGCCAGTTTGAACCGGTTTAAGCCGATTTGAGCCAGTTTGAACCGGTTTAAGCCAGTTCGAACCGGTTTGAGCCCGTTTGAACAGGTTTGAGCCCGTTTGAGCCAGTTTGATCCAGTTTGAACCAGTTTAAACCGGTTTGAACCGGTTTGAACCGGTTTACAGTTTGAACCGGTTTGAGCCGGTTTGAACCAGTTTGTACCGGTTTGAGCCAGTTTGAGCCATTTTGAACCAGATTGAACCGGTTTGAGCCAGTTTGAAACAATTTAAACCGGTTTGAGCCAGTTTGAGCCAGTTCGAGCCAGTTTAAACCGGTTTGAGCCAGTTTGAACCAGTTTAAACCGGTTTGAACCGGTTTGAGCCAGTTTGAACCGGTTTGGGCCGGTTTGAGCCAGTTTTAACCAGTTTGAGCCAGTTTGAACCAGAATAAACCGGTTTGAGCCAGTTTGAACCGGTTTACGGTTTGAGCCAGTTTGAACCGGTTTAAACCAGTTTGAACCAGTTTGAGCCGGTTTGAGCCAGTTTGAACCAGTTTGAACCAGTTTGAGCCGGTTTGAACCAGTTTGAGCCAGTTTGAACCAGTTTGAGCCGGTTTGAGCCGGTTCAGGACTAGGGCCGGAAATTTTGCCCTTTTTCGCATTTAGAAATACCCAACCCACACCATCTACATCCACAAACAGAGCAACACACACAAACCAAATGTACACCACGCACAACACTATGCACAATTTAATGTACCAGCATGCCCCACCAACCCAACCAAACCACATCTACACACCCTACTATCCCAACTACCACACTTATCCACCATCACCCACAAACAGTACACAACTCTATCCTATACCACTAACCAATATACTCATCACTAACACAACGCCAATCAACACCGTACATAACTACATCCCATTCAGACACACTCTCCCTGCTGTAATTACACCTAACGACCCCGTTTTATCAATAACAAACATATAATGATCCTTCCATCAGTTGTCCAACAAACACACTCCTCTCCCTTCTACCATAATAACACTAACACACAACACACACACACTGCACACCACCATACTTTGTAACTCTTGAAACAAACCAGTCTAAGATAAACACTCTCACGTATACTTCATTCCCTCCTACACACAACCTACACTCTACTCATAAGTACATCACCACCCCTCTATATAACAAGCTCCTCTCACAAACACTACACAACCAAATCCAGTGCATGAAACCTATACATCAGCACCCCTTTTCACTACACCTCAAAAGCGAAACATATCACACACACCAGCACAACAAGATCTTCAGAGCACAACACCTCATAATACTTACCATCACAAAATACATACATATACCCACCTTCAAACAACATAAAGGAACAAACTCCAATGCCAAGGTTTCACTCTTCCACCACACCTAACACAGATACAGCAATACAGCACCTCTCTTCTAACCGCCTCTCATCCATTGGACAATTTAGAACATTACGACATGACCCACATGCTGCACCACCTCCCCTGACTCTTACACCTTCCGCCATAAACACACGCAGAAAATATAAGCAACATGCCACACCTCACAACTTTGCTTCCCCAAGTCTACCTCACATCAATGTTACACCACAAAAGCAACACAGCACTCCAACTCACTCTCAAACACCATCTCCAACACATACACATACAGACCCATGTAAATGTCTTTCTAGCATGCTGGATGAGGAACACAATACAAAACAGCTACACGATTGCTATCCTAATACAGCTAATACCAGCACTTAAAACACAACTGCTACACACCCACACAATACTGATCACTGTTCTACAAACCAAAGTCCCACTATCACCAAAGGCCCCTCTCTACACTGTCTACTAATAAATGCTCGATCCCTCTCTAAAAACAAGCATCACACCTACGACCTTCTCACTGATGCAAAACCAGACATACTATTCATAACCGAATCATGGTTGGGAGAGGATATGGCTCGAGTCCTGCATGAAGCCATTCCTCTAGGCTATCAAATAATCACCCAAAATCGTATTGCCAGAAATGAAGGTGGTCTAGCTGTTGTATTCAGGCAAACAATACATATCACTAAAGTTGACAACATCTCCATGAAGAATTGTGAGGCTCTTCTTACAAGATGCAATCCTACACCGTCTTCCACCTGTAACTTCCTGCTCCTTTACAGACCTCACCTAGCAAGGCAACATTCCCCGATGCACTTCTAGACACAGTTTCGAACCTGATAACAATACACTCCAACCTATGCGTTCTGGGTGACCTCAATATTTGGTTTGATAAAACCAATATGACCCATCCAAAAACAATAATCACCGGCCTAGACGCATTGAACCTGCATCAGATTGTCCACAATCCAACACACACCGCTGGACATATCCTAGATGCCATTTTTACTAATACTGAACTAGTTACCTTTCAAACTATAACTCCAGTAACATGGTCAGCCCACCACCTGCTTTGTTTCCAACATAAAACAACACTAAGCGACTCACCTAAAACTACCTTACATCCATCCACCTATCGGCCGTGGAACAAACTCCATTTGGAACACTTGGAAACACAACTAACATCCAGTATGAATCTGGAAACCATAAATTCAGTTCAGAGTCTATATGAGTGGCTACAGGAAGCATTTGACATCCTGATACCACTCAAAACCACACAACAGAACAAAAGAAAAAAAGAGCATTGGCGATACATAGAAATAAAAGACATAAAACAACAAATTAGAAAGCTGCAACGTACCTGGCTCAAAACAAACACCAAACGAGACAAACTTCACCTACAGAAAATTAAAAGATTATACAAGTCGGCTATCAAAAAAGCTAAGAAAAGGTACTATTCAGACAGAATTCAAAACTCTAAATGTGCAAATAAAGAATTCTATAGAATACTCAATTAATTTCGAAAACCATATTGCTTAGAAGGAATTCATCCTGTTACTCAAGATTTCACTGACAAACTGGCAAATCATTACACGGACAAAGCAGACACGTTGGACTCGTACTTAAATCAGAACCAAAGCACCAGCACTAACCCTTGTTCAAAACAACTATCCAAGAACGCTCTAATCAAGCCTATCCGTTCCTTCCAACACATCTCACACAATGAATTTATGGACCTGGTCAAAGCAAGCAGGCCTGCCGGCAGCCCTTCTCACCCCTGTCTGCCACAAACTTTCAAGACAATTTTTTTATCAACCTCTGCTGCCATTCCAGTAAGAAGAATCATCAACGATTCCTTAACTACTGAAATATTTCCAGAAGAACTCGAAAAGTGATTACTGTCTTTGCATGTGGTTGTTACAGTTTAAAATTGCAGTTTTGACCTGCCTGCGATTGCATATTTTATCACCTGTTTTGTGTTTGAAACTTCTGGTTGTCCCTGCCCATGATTGCTTGCATTTACTGTGTTGAATTGTGGGAATTGCAGTCCAACCTCTGTAGATTGTCCCTCTCATTCCATGGTGACAAATCTGTTTTCCCTCCAAATTTCTCCTTTGCTCTGTGCTAAGACCTGTGTGTTCAAACAGTGCACCCCCAGCCACCATTTTGTGTTCACAAGCCAGTGAGGCCAGCCCCCCTAGTCCCCCCGCAACAGGGATATTGTACATCAGAGGGTGCTTCTGTGAGCTCTTTAAACTGTAATTAACTGGGGCCTGTGCATTTTGTTTTTTGGCCAGCAGGGGGAGTAAAGTTTTATTCAAACAGTGTTGTTAGATTTCGAGTTAGTGAACACTTTACCTGCAGAATTCCAAAGTGTGGATTGAGCCTGTCTGTCTCCTAGGAGATTCTAAATAGGAGAAGCAGTTTCCAACTCCCTGGCCAGCAAACCTTGTCTGAGGTCGCTGAGACCTTATATGGTCTGCTAGTGGTTGGCACATGTGTACACTGATTGGTGGTTGTATCTGGTGTTTCTGTTGCGTTAGGGTCATTGGTTGGGTATTTGAGGGTTCTGATTGTTTTTTGGGTCTGTGATTCAATCATTGTAGGGTTGGTACTAGGGCTAGGGTTAGGATTTCTATTGGAAGTAGAGACTAGGGCTTCCTATGTTATTGGTTGTTTGGAGTAGGGTGGGACTAGGGCTAGGGTTAGACCTTTAATTGGAGGTAGCTGTTTAGGGCTTCTAATGTGATTGGTTGTTGGACTAGTTTTGGGACTAAGAGTAGGGTTAGGCTTTCTATTGGAAGTAGGGACTAGGGCTACCTGTGCCATTGGCTGCTTTGACTTGGGTTGGGACTACTGGTAGGGCCTTTAATTGGACATAGAGATCAGGGTTTTTTAACTGATTGGGTGCTTGGACTAGGGCTAAGATTGGCTGTAAAGTCCTGGTCTCCTATTGGTTCTAGATTTTAGGGCTAGTATTGTGATTGGATAGGGTTAGGGCTAGGGTTCCCATTGGCTGAAGGTGTCACCTGATTACTAGGGCTATAGAAAAGGACAGGCTTGGGGCGTCTCAGCTAAGGGCGGAGAGGACAAGGGTAGTTGCCTGTTTGAGCCTGTTAAGGGCAGAGAGGACAAGGGTAGTTGCCTGTTAAGGGCGGAGCAGAGGCCAAGGTAGTAGCCTGAACCTGTTTGAGCCGGTTCTGGATTCCAGCTGGTTTGAGCCGGTTTGAGCCGGTTCGAGATTCCATCTGGTTTGAGCCGCTTTGAGATTCCAGGTGGTTTGAGCTGGTTTGAGCTGGTTTGAGCCGGTTTATGCCGGTTTGAGCCAGTTTGGGCCACTTTGAACCAGTTTGAGCCAGTTTGAACTGGTTTGAGCCGGTTTGAGCCAGTTTGAACCGGTTTAAGACAGTTTGCACTGGTTTGAGCCGGTTTGAGCCAGTTTGAACTGGTTTAAGCCAGTTTGAACCGGTTTGAGAACGTTTGAACCGGTTTGAGCCAGTTTGAACCGGTTTGAGCCGGTTTTAGCCAGTTTGAACCAGTTTAAGCCAGTTTAAACCGGTTTGAGCCAGTTTGAAACAATTTAAACCGGTTTGAACATTTGAACTGGTTTAAGCCAGTTTGAACCGGTTTGAGAACGTTTGAACCGGTTTGAGCCAGTTTGAACCGGTTTGAGCCGGTTTGAGCTAGTTTGAACCGGTTTAAGCCAGTTTGAACCGGTTTGAGCCAGTTTAAACCGGTTTGAGCCAGTTTGAACCGGTTTGAGCCGGTTTTAGCCAGTTTGAACCAGTTTAAGCCAGTTTAAACCGGTTTGAGCCAGTTTGAAACAATTTAAACCGGTTTGAACGTTTGAACTGGTTTAAGCCAGTTTGAACCGGTTTGAGAACGTTTGAACCGGTTTGAGCAAGTTTGAACCGGTTTGAGCCGGTTTGAGCTAGTTTGAACCGGTTTAAGCCAGTTTGAAACAATTTAAACCGGTTTGAACGTTTGAACTGGTTTAAGCCAGTTTGAACCGGTTTGAGAACGTTTGAGCCAGTTTGAGCCAGTTTGAACCGGTTTGAGCCGGTTTAAGCCGGTTTGAACCAGTTTGAGCCAGTTTGAACTGGTTTGAGCCAGTTTGAACCAGTTTAAACCGAGCCAGTTTGAACCGGTTTACGGTTTGAACCGGTTTGAGCCAGTTTGATCCAGTTTAAACCGGTTTGAACTGGTTTGAGCCAGTTTGAACCAGTTTAAACCGGTTTGAGCTGGTTTGAGCCAGTTTGAACCAGTTTAAACCAGTTTGAGCTAGTTTGAGCCAGTTTGAACCAGTTTAAACCGGTTTGAAACAGTTTGAGCCAGTTTGAACTGGTTTGAGCCAGTTTGAACCGGTTTGAGCCGGTTTGAGCCAGTTTAAGCCAGTTTGAACTGGTTTGAGCCAGTTTGAGCCGGTTTGAGCCAGTTTGACCCGGTTTAAGCCTGTTTGAACTGGTTTGAGCCAGTTTGAACCGTTTTGAGCCAGTTTGAACCGGTTTAAGCCAGTTTGAGCCAGTTTAAACCGGTTTGAGCCAGTTTGATCCAGTTTAAACCGGTTTGAACTGGTTTGAGCCGGTTTAAACCGGTTTGAAACAGTTTGAGCCAGTTTGAACCGGTTTACGGTTTGAACAGGTTTGAGCCGGTTTCAGCCGGTTTGGGACGGTTTGAGCCGGTTTGAGCCAATTTGAACCAGTTTGAGCCAGTTTGAACCAGTTTAAACCGGTTTGAGCCAGTTTGAACCGGTTTGAGCCGGTTTGAACCAGTTTGAATCGGTTTGAATCAGTTTGAGACGGTTTGAGCCAGATTGAGCCGGTTTGAGCCGGTTTAAGCCAGTTTGAGTCGGTTTGAGCCAGTTTGAGCAAGTTTGAACCGGTTTGAGCTGGTTTGGGGCGGTTTGGAACTAGGGCCAGAAATGCTGCCCTTTTTCTCATTTAGAAATACCCAGCCCACACCATCCACGTCCAGAAACAGAGCAACACACTCAAACCAAATGTACAACACGCACAACACTATGCACAGATTAATGTACCAGCATGCCCCACCAACCCAACCAAACCACATCTACACACCCTACTATCCCAACTACCACACTTATCCACCATCACCCACGAACAGTACACAACTCTATCCTATACCACTAACCAATACACTCATCACTAACACAACGCCAATCAACACCGTACATAACTACATCCCATTCAGACATACTCTCCTTGCTATAATTACACCTAATGACCACCTTTTATCAATAACAAACATATATTGATCCTTCCATCAGTTGTCCAACCAACACCCTCCTCTCCCTTCTACCATAATAACACTAACACACAACACACACACAGCACACCACCATACTTTGTAACTCTTGAAACTAACCAGTCTAAGATAAACACTCTCACGTAAACTTCATTCCCTCCTGCACACAACCTACACTGTACTCATAAGCACATCACCACCCTCTCTACATCACAAGCTCCTCTCACAAAAACTACACAACCAAATCCAGTGCATGAAACCTATACATCAGCACCCCTTTTCTCTACACCTCAAAAGCAAAATAGATCACACACACCAGCACAACAAGATCTTCAGAGCACAACACCTCATAATACTTACCATCACAAAATACATACATATACCCACCTTTCAAACCACATAAAGGAACAAACTCCAATGCAAAGGTTTCACTCTTCCACCACACCTAACACAGATACAGCAATACAGCACCTCTCTTCTAACCGCCTCTCATCCATTGGACAATTTGGAACATTACGACATGACCCACATGCTGCAGCACCTCCCCTGACTCTTACACCTTCCGCCATAAACACACGCAAAAAATATAAGCAACATGCCACACCTCACAACTTTGCTTCCCCAAGTCTACCTCACATCAATGTTACACCACAAAAGCAACACAGCACTCCAACTCACTCTCAAACACCATCTCCAACACATACACATACAGACCCATTAAAATGTCTTCTTAGCATGCTGGATGAGGAACACGATACAGAACAGCTACACGATTGCTATCCTAATACAGCTAATACCAGCACTTAAAACACACCTGCTACACACCCACACAATACTGATCACTGTTCTACAAACCAAAGTCCCACTATCACCAAAGGCCACTCTCTACACTGTCTACTAATAAATGCTCGATCCCTCTCTAAAAACAAGCATCACACCTACGACCTTCTAATTGATGCAAAACCAGACATACTATTCATAACCGAATCATGGTTGGGAGAGGATATGGCTCCAGTCCTGCATGAAGCCATTCCTCTAGGCTATCAAATAATCACCCAAAATCGTATTGCCAAAAATGGAGGTGGTCTAGCTGTTGTATTCAGGCAAACAATACATATCACTAAAGTTGACAACATCTCCATAAAGAATTGTGAGGCTCTTCTTACAAGATGCAATCCTACACCGTCTTCCACCTGTAACTTCCTGCTCCTTTACAGACCTCACCTAGCAAGGCAACAGTCCCAGACGCACTTCTAGACACAGTTTCAAACCTAATAACAATACACTCCAACCTATGCGTTCTGGGTGACCTCAACATTTGGTTTGATAAAACCAATAGGACCCATCCAAAAACAATAATCACCGGCCTAGACGCATTGAACCTGCATCAGATTGTCCACAATCCGACACACACAGCTGGACATATCCTAGATGTAATTTTTACTAATACTGAACTAGTTACCTTTCAAACTATAACTCCAGTCACATGGTCAGACCACCACCTGCTTGCTTTCCAACATAAAACACTAAGCGACTCACCTAAAACTACCGTACATCCATCCACCTATCGGCCGTGGAACAAACTCAATTTGGAACACTTGGAAACACAACTAACATCCAGTATAAATCTGGAAATCATAAATTCAGTTTAGAGTCTATATGAGTGGCTACAGGAAGCTTTTGACATCCTGATACCACTCAAAACCACACAACAGAACAAAAAAAAAGAGCATTGGCGAAACATAGAAATAAAAGACATAAAACAACAAATTAGAAAGCTCAAAACAAACGCCAAACGAGACAAACTTCACCTACAGAAAATTAAAAGATTATACAAGTCGGCTATCAAAAAAGCTAAGATAAGGTACTATTCAGACAGAATTCAAAACGCTAAATGTGCAAATAAAGAATTCTATAGAATACTCAATGAATTTCGAAAACCATATTGCTTAGAAGGAATTCATCCTGTTACTCAGGATTTCACTGACAAACTGGCAAATCATTACACGGCCAAAGCAGACACGTTGGACTCGTACTTAAATCAGAACCAAAGCACCAGCACTAACCCTTGTACAAAACAACTATCCAAGAATGTTCTAATCAAGCCTATCCGTTCCTTCCAACACATCTCACACAATGAATTTATGGACCTGGTCAAAGCAAGCAGGCCTGCCGGCAGCCCTTCTCACCCCTGTCCACCACAAACTTTCAAGACAATTTTTTTAACAACCTCTGCTGCCATTCCAGTAAGAAGAATCATCAACGATTCCTTAACTACTGGAATATTTCCAGAAGAACTTAAAAAGTAATTACTGTATTTGCATGTGGTTGTTACAGTTTAAAATTGCAGTTTTGACCTGCCTGTGATTGCATATTTTATCACCTGTTTTGTGTTTGAAACTTGTGGTTTTTGCTGCCCATGATTGCTTGCATTTACTGTGTTGAATTGTGGGATTTGCAGTCCAACCTCTGTAGTTTGTCCCTCTCATTCCTCGGTGACAAATCTGTTTTCGCTCCAAATTTCTCCTTTGCTCTGTGCTAAGACCTGTGTGTTAAAACAGTGCTCTCCCAGCCACCATTTTGTGTTCACAAGCCAGTGAGGCCAGCCCCCCTGCCCCCCGCAACAGGGATATTCTACATCAGAGGGTGCTTCTGTGAGCTGTTTAAACTGTACTTAACTGGGGCCTGTGGACTTCGTTTTTTGGCCAGCAGGAGGAGAAAAGTTTTATTCAAACAGTATTGGTAGATTTAGAGTTAGTGAAGACTTTACCTGCAGAAGTCCAAAGTGTGGATTGAGCCTGTCTGTCTCCTAGGAGATTCTAAACAGGAGAAGCAGCTTCCAACTCCCTGGCCAGCAAACCTTGTCTGAGGTCGCTGGTATCTTATATGGTCTGCTAGTGGTTGTCACATGTTTACACTGATTGTTGGTTGTATCTGGTGTTTCTATTGCATTATTGTCATTGGTTGGATATTGGAGGGTTCTGATTGGTTTTTGGGTCTGTGATTCAATCATTATAGGGTTGGGACTAGGGCTAGGGTTAGGATTTCTATTGGAAGTAGGGACTAGGGTTTCCTATGTTATTGGTTGTTGGGAGTAGGGTGGGACTAGGGCTAGGGTTAGACCTTTAATTGGAAGTAGCTATTTAGGGCTTCTGGTGTGATTGGTTGTTGGACTAGTTGTGGGACTAAGAGTAAGGTTAGGCTTTCTATTGGAAGTAGGGACTAGTGCTACCTGTGCCATTGTCTGCTTGGACTTGGGTTGGGACTACTGGTAGGGCCTTTTATTGGACATAGAGATCAGGGTTTTTTTAACTGATTGGGTGCTTGGACTAGGGCTAAGATTGCCTGTAAGGTCCTGTTCTCCTATTGGTTCTAGATGTTAGGGCTAGTGTTGTGATTGGATAGTGTTAGGGCTAGGGTTCCCATTGGCTGAAGGTGTCACCTGATTACTAGGGCTATAGAAAAGGCCAGGCTTGGGGCGTCTCAGCTAAGGGCGGAGAGGACAATTGTAGTTGCCTGTTTGAGCCTGTTAAGGGCAGAGAGGACAAGGGTAGTTGCCTGTTAAAGGCGGAGAGGACAAGGGTAGTAGCCTGAGCCTGTATGAGCCGGTTCTGAATTCCAGCTGGTTTGAGCCGGTTTGAGCCGGTTCGAGATTGCATCTGGTTTGAGCCGCTTTGATATTCCAGCCGGTTTGAGCTGGTTTGAGCTGGTTTGAGCCGGTTTGTGCCGGTTTGAGCCAGTTTGGGCCACTTTGAACCGGTTTGAGCCAGTTTGAACTGGTTTGAGCCGGTTTGAGCCAGTTTGAACCGGTTTAAGCCAGTTTGAACCGGTTTGAGAACGTTTGAACCAGTTTGAGCCAGTTTGAACCGGTTTGAGCCGGTTTTAGCCAGTTTGAACCAGTTTAAGCCAGTTTAAACCGGTTTGAGCCAGTTTGAAACAATTTAAACCGGTTTGAACCAGTTTGAACTGGTTTGAGCCAGTTTAAACCGGTTTGAGCCAGTGAACCCGTTTAAACCGGTTTGAGCTGGTTTGAGCCAGTTTGAAGCAGTTTAAACTGGTTTGAGCCAGTTTGAACCATTTTAAACCGGTTTGAACCAGTTTGAGCCAGTTTGAACCGGTTTGAGCTGGTTTGAGCTAGTTTGAACTGGTTTAAGCCAGTTTGAACTGGTTTGAGCCAGTTTGAGCCAGTTTGAACCAGTTTGAGCCGGTTTGAGCCAGTTTGAACCAGTTTAAGCCAGTTTGAACTGGTTTGAGCCAGTTTGAGCCAATTTGAACCAGTTTAAACTGGTTTGAACCGGTTTGAGCCAGTTTGAGCCAGTTTGAACCAGTTTAAACCGGTTTGAACCAGTTTGAGCCAGTTTGAGCTGGTTTGAGCCGGTTTGAGCCAGTTTGAGCCGGTTTAAACCGGTTTGAGCTGGTTTGAGCCAGTTTGAACCGGTTTGAGCCAGTTTGAACCAGTTTGAGCCGGTTTGAGCCAGTTTGAACCAGTTTAAACTGTTTTGAACCGGTTTGAGCCAGTTTGAACCAGTTTAAACCGGTTTGAGCCAGTTTGAACCGGTTTGAGCCGGTTTAAGCAGGTTTGAACCAGTTTGAGCCAGTTTGAACTGGTTTGAACCAGTTTAAACCGAGCCAGTTTGAACAGGTTTACGGTTTCAACCGGTTTGAGCCGGTTTGAGCCGGTTTGAGCCAGTTTAAACCGGGTTGAGCCAGTTTGATCCAGTTTAAACCGGTTTGAACTGGTTTGAGCACAACAAGATCTTCAGAGCACAACACCTCATAATACTTACCATCACAAAATACATACATATACCCACCTTTCAAACCACATAAAGGAACAAACTCCAATGCAAAGGTTTCACTCTTCCACCACACCTAACACAGATACAGCAATACAGCACCTCTCTTCTAACCGCCTCTCATCCATTGGACAATTTGGAACATTACGACATGACCCACATGCTGCATCACCTCCCCTGACTCTTACACCTTCCGCCATAAACACACGCAAAAAATATAAGCAACATGCCACACCTCACAACTTTGCTTCCCCAAGTCTACCTCACATCAATGTTACACCACAAAAGCAACACAGCACTCCAACTCACTCACAAACACCATCTCCAACACATACACATACAGACCCATTAAAATGTCTTCTTAGCATGCTGGATGAGGAACACGATACAGAACAGCTACACGATTGCTATCCTAATACAGCTAATACCAGCACTTAAAACACACCTGCTATACACCCACACAATACTGATCACTGTTCTACAAACCAAAGTCCCACTATCACCAAAGGCCACTCTCTACACTGTCTACTAATAAATGCTCGATCCCTCTCTAAAAACAATTATCACACCTACAACCTTCTAATTGATGCAAAACCAGACATACTATTCATAACCGAATCATGGTTGGGAGACGATATGGCTCCAGTCCTGCATGAAGCCATTCCTCTAGGCTATCAAATAATCACCCAAAATCGTATTGCCAAAAATGGAGGTGGTCTAGCTGTTGTATTCAGGCAAACAATACATATCACTAAAGTTGACAACATCTCCATAAAGAATTGTGAGGCTCTTCTTACAAGATGCAATCCTATACCGTCTTCCACCTGTAACTTCCTGCTCCTTTACAGACCTCACCTAGCAAGGCAACATTCCCAGACGCACTCCTAGACACAGTTTCAAACCTAATAACAATACACTCCAACCTATGCGTTCTGGGTGACCTCAACATTTGGTTTGATAAAACCAATAGGACCCATCCAAAAACAATAATCACCGGCCTAGACGCATTGAACCTGCATCAGATTGTCCACAATCCGACACACACAGCTGGACATATCCTAGATGTAATTTTTACTAATACTGAACTAGTTATCTTTCAAACTATAACTCCAGTCACATGGTCAGACCACCACCTGCTTGCTTTCCAACAGAAAACACTAAGCGACTCACCTAAAACTACCGTACATCCATCCACCTATCGGCCGTGGAACAAACTCAATTTGGAACACTTGGAAACACAACTAACATCCAGTATAAATCTGGAAATCATAAATTCAGTTTAGAGTCTATATGAGTGGCTACAGGAAGCTTTTGACATCCTGATACCACTCAAAACCACACAACAGAACAAAAAAAAGAGCATTGGCGAAACATAGAAATAAAAGACATAAAACAACAAATTAGAAAGCTGCAACGTACCTGGCTCAAAACAAACGCCAAAGGAGACAAACTTCACCTACAGAAAATTAAAAGATTATACAAGTCAGCTATCAAAAAAGCTAAGAAAAGGTACTATTCAGACAGAATTCAAAACGCTAAATGTGCAAATAAAGAATTCTATAGAATACTCAATGAATTTCGAAAACCATATTGCTTAGAAGGAATTCATCCTGTTACTCAAGATTTCACTGACAAACTGGCAAATCATTACACGGACAAAGCAGACACGTTGGACTCGTACTTAAATCAGAACCAAAGCACCAGCACTAACCCTTGTACAAAACAACTATCCAAGAATGTTCTAATCAAGCCTATCCGTTCCTTCCAACACATCTCACACAATGAATTTATGGACCTGGTCAAAGCAAGCAGGCCTGCCGGCAGCCCTTCTCACCCCTGTCCACCACAAACTTTCAAGACAATTTTTTTAACAACCTCTGCTGCCATTCCAGTAAGAAGAATCATCAACGATTCCTTAACTACTGGAATATTTCCAGAAGAACTGAAAAAGTAATTACTGTATTTGCATGTGGTTGTTACAGTTTAAAATTACAGTTTTGACCTGCCTGTGATTGCATATTTTATCACCTGTTTTGTGTTTGAAACTTGTGGTTTTTGCTGCCCATGATTGCTTGCATTTACTGTGTTGAATTGTGGGATTTGCAGTCCAACCTCTGTAGTTTGTCCCTCTCATTCCTCGGTGACAAATCTGTTTTCCCTCCAAATGTCTCCTTTGCTCTGTGCTAAGACCTGTTTGTTAAAACAGTGCTCTCCCAGCCACCATTTTGTGTTCACAAGCCAGTGAGGCCAGCCCCCCTGCCCCCCGCAACAGGGATATTCTACATCAGAGGGTGCTTCTGTGAGCTGTTTAAACTGTACTTAACTGGGGCCTGTGGACTTCGTCTGAGGTCGCTGGTATCTTATATGGTCTGCTAGTGGTTGTCACATGTTTACACTGATTGTTGGTTGTATCTGGTGTTTCTATTGCATTATTGTCATTGGTTGGATATTGGAGGGTTCTGATTGGTTTCTGGGTCTGTGATTCAATCATTGTAGGGTTGGGACTAGGGCTAGGGCTAGGATTTCTATTGGAAGTAGGGACTAGGGTTTCCTATGTTATTGGTTGTTGGGAGTAGGGTGGGACTAGGGCTAGGGTTGGGCCTTTAATTGGAAGTAGCGATTTAGGGCTTCTGGTGTGATTGGTTGTTGGACTAGTTGTGGGACTAAGAGTAGGGCTAGGCTTTCTATTAGAAGTAGGGACTAGGGCTACCTGTGCCATTGTCTGCTTGGACTTGGGTTGGGACTACTGGTAGGGTCTTTTATTGGACATAGAGATCAGGGTTTTTTAACTGATTGGGTGCTTGGACTAGGGCTAAGATTGCCTGTAAGGTCCTGGTCTCCTATTGGTTCTAGATGTTAGGGCTAGTGTTGTGATTGGATAGTGTTAGGGCTAGGGTTCCCATTGGCTGAAGGTGTCACCTGATTACTAGGGCTATAGAAAAGGCCAGGCTTGGGGCGTCTCAGCTAAGGGGGGAGAGGACAATTGTAGTTGCCTGTTTGAGCCTGTTAAGGGCAGAGAGGACAAGGGTAGTTGCCTGTTAAAGGCGGAGAGGACAAGGGTAGTAGTCTGAGCCTGTTTGAGCCGGTTCTGGATTCCAGCTGGTTTGAGCCGGTTTGAGCCGGTTCAAGATTGTATCTGGTTTGAGCCGCTTTCATATTCCAGCCGGTTTGAGCTTGTTTGAGCTGGTTTGAGCCGGTTTGTGCCGGTTTGAGCCAGTTTGGGCCACTTTGAACCAGTTTGAGCCAGTTTGAACTGGTTTGAGCCGGTTTGAGCCAGTTTGAACCGGTTTAAGCCAGTTTGATCTGGTTTGAGCCGGTTTGAGCCAGTTTGAACCGGTTTAAGCCAGTTTGAACCGGTTTGAGAACATTTGAACCGGTTTGAGCCAGTGAACCAGTTTAAACCGGTTTGAGCTGGTTTGAGCCAGTTTGAAGCAGTTTAAACCGGTTTGAGACAGTTTGAAGCAGTTTAAACCGGTTCAAACCAGTTTGAGGCAGTTTGAACCGGTTTGAGCCGGTTTGAGCTAGTTTGAACCGGTTTAAGCCAGTTTGAACTGGTTTGAGCCAGTTTGAGCCAGTTTGAACCAGTTTGAGCCGGTTTGAGCCAGTTTGAACCGGTTTAAGCCAGTTTGAACTGGTTTGAGCCAGTTTGAGCCAGTTTGAACCAGTTTGAGCCGGTTTGAGCCAGTTTAAACCGGTTTAAGCTGGTTTGAGCCAGTTTGAGCCAGTTTGAACCAGTTTAAACCGGTTTGAACTGGTTTGAGCCAGTTGAGCCGGTTTGAGCCAGTTTGAACCGGTTTGAGCCAGTGAACCAGTTTAAACCGGTTTGAGCTGGTTTGAGCCAGTTTGAAGCAGTTTAAACCGGTTTGAGACAGTTTGAAGCAGTTTAAACCGGTTCGAACCAGTTTGAGGCAGTTTGAACCGGTTTGAGCCGGTTTGAGCTAGTTTGAACCGGTTTAAGCCAGTTTGAACTGGTTTGAGCCAGTTTGAGCCAGTTTGAACCAGTTTGAGCCGGTTTGAGCCAGTTTGAACCGGTTTAAGCCAGTTTGAACTGGTTTGAGCCAGTTTGAGCCAGTTTGAACCAGTTTGAGCCGGTTTGAGCCAGTTTAAACCGGTTTAAGCTGGTTTGAGCCAGTTTGAGCCAGTTTGAACCAGTTTAAACCGGTTTGAACTGGTTTGAGCCAGTTGAGCCGGTTTGAGCCAGTTTGAACCGGTTTAAGCCAGTTTGAACTGGTTTGAGCCAGTTTGAGCCAGTTTGAACCAGTTTAAACCGTTTTGGACCAGTTTGAGCCAGTTTGAGCCGGTTTGAGCCGGTTTGAGCACGTTGGAACCGGTTTAAGCCTGTTTAAACCAGTTTAAACCAGTTTAAACCAGTTTAAACCGGTTTGAAACTGTTTGAGCCAGTTTGAACCGGTTTGAGCCAGTTTGAACCAGTTTAAGCCAGTTTGAACCAGTTTGAGCCGGTTTGAACCAGTTTGAATTGGTTTGAACCAGTTTGAGACGGGTTGAGCCAGTTTGAGCTGGTTTGAGCCAGTTTGAGCCGGTTTGAGCCGGTTTGAGCCCGTTTGAACCGGTTTAAGCCTGTTTGATCCGGTTTGAGCCAGTTTGAACCAGTGTGAGCCAGTTTGAACCAGTTTAAGCCAGTTTGAGCCGGTTTAAGCCAGTTTGAGCCAGTTTAAACCGGTTTGAGCCAGTTTGATCCAGTTTAAACCGGTTTGAACTGGTTTGAGCCAGTTTAAACTGGTTTGAGCCAGTTTGAGCCAGTTTGAACCAATTTAAACTGTTTTGAACCGGTTTGAGCCAGTTTGAACCTGTTTAAACCGGTTTGAGCCAGTTTGAGCCGGTTTGACCCGGTTTAAGCGGGTTTGAACCAGTTTGAGCCAGTTTGAACTGGTTTGAGCCAGTTCAAACCAGTTTAAACTGAACCAGTTTGAACCGGTTTACGGTTTGAACCGGTTTGAGACGGTTTGAGCCAGTTTAAACTGGTTTGAGCCAGTTTGATCCAGTTTAAACCAGTTTGAACTAGTTTGAGCCAGTTTAAACCAGTTTAAACCGGTTTGAGCCAGTTTGAGCCAGTTTGAACCAGTTTAAACTGTTTTGCACCAGTTTGAGCCAGTTTGAGCCAGTTTGAACCAGTTTAAACCGGTTTGAACCGGTTTGAGCCAGTTTGAGCCGGTTTTTGCCGGTTTGAGCCAGTTTGAACCAGTTTAAGCCAGTTTGAACCGGTTTGAGCCAGTTTGAACCGGTTTGAGCCAGTTTGAGCCAGTTTAAGCCAGTTTGAGCCAGTTTAAACCGGTTTGAACTGGTCTGAGCCAGTTTGAACCAGTTTAAACCGGTTTGAAAGTTTGAGCCAGTTTGAGCCAGTTTGAACCGGTTTACGGTTTGAACGGGTTTGAGCCGGTTTTCAGCCGGTTTGGGCCGGTTTGAATCGGTTTGAGCCGGTTTGAGCCAATTTGAACCAGTTTGAGCCAGTTTGAACCAGTTTAAACCGGTTTGAGCCAGTTTGAACCGGTTTGAGCCGGTTTGAACCAGTTTGAATCGGTTTGAACCAGTTTGAGACGGGTTGAGCCAGTTTGAGCCGGTTTGAGCCAGTTTGAGCCAGTTTGAGCCAGTTTGAGCCGGTTTGAGCCAGTTTGAGCAAGTTTGAACCGGTTTGAGCTGGTTTGAGGCGGTTTGGAACTAGGGCCAGAAATGCTGCCCTTTTTCTCATTTAGAAATACCCAGCCCACACCATCCACATCCACAAACAGAGCAACACACTCAAACCAAATGTACAACACGCACAACACTATGCACAGATTAATGTACCAGCATGCCCCACTAACCCAACCAAACCACATCTACACACCCTACTATCCCAACTACCACACTTATCCACCATCACCCACGAACAGTACACAACTCTATCCTATACCACTAACCAATACACTCATCACTAACACAACGCCAATCAACACTGTACATAACTACATCCCATTCAGACACCTTTTATCAATAACAAACATATATTGATCCTTCCATCAGTTGTCCAACCAACACCCTCCTCTCCCTTCTACCATAATAACACTAACACACAACACACACACAGCACACCACCATACTTTGTAACTCTTGAAACTAACCAGTCTAAGATAAACACTCTCATGTAAACTTCATTCCCTCCTACACACAACCTACACTGTACTCATAAGCACATCACCACCCCATCTACATCACAAGCTCCTCTCACAAAACCTACACAACCAAATCCAGTGCATGAAACCTATACATCAGCACCCCTTTTCACTACACCTCAAAAGCAAAATAGATCACACACACCAGCACAACAAGATCTTCAGAGCACAACACCTCATAATACTTACCATCACAAAATACATACATATACCCACCTTTCAAACCACATAAAGGAACAAACTCCAATGCAAAGGTTTCACTCTTCCACCACACCTAACACAGATACAGCAATACAGCACCTCTCTTCTAACCGCCTCTCATCCATTGGACGATTTGGAACATTACGACATGACCCACATGCTGCATCACCTCCCCTGACTCTTACACCTTCCGCCATAAACACACGCAAAAAATATAAGCAACATGCCACACCTCACAACTTTGCTTCCCCAAGTCTACCTCACATCAATGTTACACCACAAAAGCAACACAGCACTCCAACTCACTCTCAAACACCATCTCCAACACATACACATACAGACCCATTAAAATGTCTTCTTAGCATGCTGGATGAGGAACACGATACAGAACAGCTACACGATTGCTATCCTAATACAGCTAATACCAGCACTTAAAACACACCTGCTACACACCCACACAATACTGATCACTGTTCTACAAACCAAAGTCCCACTATCACCAAAGGCCACTCTCTACACTGTCTACAAATAAATGCTCGATCCCTCTCTAAAAACAAGCATCACACCTACGACCTTCTAATTGATGCAAAACCAGACATACTATTCATAACCGAATCATGGTTGGGAGAGGATATGGCTCCAGTCCTGCATGAAGCCATTCCTCTAGGCTATCAAATAATCACCCAAAATCGTATTGCCAAAAATGGAGGTGGTCTAGCTGTTGTATTCAGGCAAACAATACATATCACTAAAGTTGACAACATCTCCATAAAGAATTGTGAGGCTCTTCTTACAAGATGCAATCCTACACCGTCTTCCACCTGTAACTTCCTTCTCCTTTACAGACCTCACCTAGCAAGGAAACATTCCCAGACGCACTTCTAGACACAGTTTCAAACCTAATAACAATACACTCCAACCTATGCGTTCTGGGTGACCTCAACATTTGGTTTGATAAAACCAATAGGACCCATCCAAAAACAATAATCACCGGCCTAGACGCATTGAACCTGCATCAGATTGTCCACAATCCGACACACACAGCTGGACATATCCTAGATGTAATTTTTACTAATACTGAACTAGTTACCTTTCAAACTATAACTCCAGTCACATGGTCAGACCACCACCTGCTTGCTTTCCAACATAAAACACTAAGCGACTCACCTAAAACTACCGTTCATCCATCCACCTATCGGCCGTGGAACAAACTCAATTTGGAACACTTGGAAACACAACTAACATCCAGTAAAAATCTGGAAATCATAAATTCAGTTTAGAGTCTATATGAGTGGCTACAGGAAGCTTTTGACATCCTGATACCACTCAAAACCACACAACAGAACAAAAAAAAAGAGCATTGGCGAAACATAGAAATAAAAGACATAAAACAACAAATTAGAAAGCTGCAACGTACCTGGCTCAAAACAAACGCCAAACGAGACAAACTTCACCTACAGAAAATTGAAAGATTATACAAGTCGGCTATCAAAAAAGCTAAGAAAAGGTACTATTCAGACAGAATTCAAAACGCTAAATGTGCAAATAAAGAATTCTATAGAATACTCAATGAATTTCGAAAACCATATTGCTTAGAAGGAATTCATCCTGTTACTCAAGATTTCACTGACAAACTGGCAAATCATTACACGGCCAAAGCAGACACGTTGGACTCGTACTTAAATCAGAACCAATGCACCAGCACTAACCCTTGTACAAAACAACTATCCAAGAATGTTCTAATCAAGCCTATCCGTTCCTTCCAACACATCTCACACAATGAATTTATGGACCTGGTCAAAGCAAGTAGGCCTGCCGGCAGCCCGTCTCACCCCTGTCCACCACAAACTTTCAAGACAATTTTTTTAACAACCTCTGCTGCCATTCCAGTAAGAAGAATCATCAACGATTCCTTAACTACTGGAATATTTCCAGAAGAACTCAAAAAGTAATTACTGTATTTGCATGTGGTTGTTACAGTTTAAAATTGCAGTTTTGACCTGCCTGTGATTGCATATTTTATCACCTGTTTTGTGTTTGAAACTTGTGGTTTTTGCTGCCCATGATTGCTTGCATTTACTGTGTTGAATTGTGGGATTTGCAGTCCAACCTCTGTAGTTTGTCCCTCTCATTCCTCGGTGACAAATCTGTTTTCGCTCCAAATTTCTCCTTTGCTCTGTGCTAAGACCTGTGTGTTAAAACAGTGCTCTCCCAGCCACCATTTTGTGTTCACAAGCCAGTGAGGCCAGCCCCCCTGCCCCCCGCAACAGGGATATTCTACATCAGAGGGTGCTTCTGTGAGCTGTTTAAACTGTACTTAACTGGGGCCTGCGGACTTCGTTTTTTGGCCAGCAGGAGGAGAAAAGTTTTATTCAAACAGTATTGGTAGATTTAGAGTTAGTGAAGACTTTACCTGCAGAAGTCCAAAGTGTGGATTGAGCCTGTCTGTCTCCTAGGAGATTCTAAACAGGAGAAGCAGCTTCCAACTCCCTGGCCAGCAAACCTTGTCTGAGGTCGCTGGTATCTTATATGGTCTGCTAGTGGTTGTCACATGTTTACACTGATTGTTGGTTGTATCTGGTGTTTCTATTGCATTATTGTCATTGGTTGGATATTGGAGGGTTCTGATTGGTTTTTGGGTCTGTGATTCAATCATTATAGGGTTGGGACTAGGGCTAGGGTTAGGATTTCTATTGGAAGAAGGGACTAGGGTTTCCTGTGTTATTGGTTGTTGGGAGCAGGGTTGGACTAGGGCTAGGGTTAGACCTTTAATTGGAAGTAGCTATTTAGGGCTTCTGGTGTGATTGGTTGTTGGACTAGTTGTGGGACTAAGAGTAAGGTTAGGCTTTCTATTGGAAGTAGGGACTAGTGCTACCTGTGCCATTGTCTGCTTGGACTTGGGTTGGGACTACTGGTAGGGCCTTTTATTGGACATAGAGATCAGTTTTTTTTTTAACTGATTGGGTGCTTGGACTAGGGCTAAGATTGCCTGTAAGGTCCTGTTCTCCTATTGGTTCTAGATGTTAGGGCTAGTGTTGTGATTGGATAGTGTTAGGGCTAGGGTTCCCATTGGCTGAAGGTGTCACCTGATTACTAGGGCTATAGAAAAGGCCAGGCTTGGGGCGTCTCAGCTAAGGGCGGAGAGGACAATTGTAGTTGCCTGTTTGAGCCTGTTAAGGGCAGAGAGGACAAGGGTAGTTGCCTGTTAAAGGCGGAGAGGACAAGGGTAGTAGCCTGAGCCTGTTTGAGCCGGTTCTGAATTCCAGCTGGTTTGAGCCGGTTTGAGCCGGTTCGAGATTGCATCTGGTTTGAGCCGCTTTGATATTCCAGCCGGTTTGAGCTGGTTTGAGCTGGTTTGAGCCGGTTTGTGCCGGTTTGAGCCAGTTTGGGCCACTTTGAACCGGTTTGAGCCAGTTTGAACTGGTTTGAGCCGGTTTGAGCCAGTTTGAACCGGTTTAAGCCAGTTTGAACCGGTTTGAGAATGTTTGAACCGGTTTGAGCCAGTTTGAACCGGTTTGAGCCGGTTTTAGCCAGTTTGAACCAGTTTAAGCCAGTTTAAACCGGTTTGAGCCAGTTTGAAACAATTTAAACCGGTTTGAACCAGTTTGAACTGGTTTGAGCCAGTTTAAACCGGTTTGAGCCAGTGAACCCGTTTAAACCGGTTTGAGCTGGTTTGGGCCAGTTTGAAGCAGTTTAAACCGGTTTGAGCCAGTTTGAAGCAGTTTAAACCGGTTTGAACCGGTTTGAGCCAGTTTGAACCGGTTTGAGCTGGTTTGAGCTAGTTTGAACTGGTTTAAGCCAGTTTGAACTGGTTTGAGCCAGTTTGAGCCAGTTTGAACCAGTTTGAGCCGGTTTGAGCCAGTTTGAAGCGGTTTAAGCCAGTTTGAACTGGTTTGAGCCAATTTGAACCAGTTTAAACTGGTTTGAACCGGTTTGAGCCAGTTTGAGCCAGTTTGAACCAGTTTAAACCGGTTTGAACCGGTTTGAGCCAGTTTGAGCCGGTTTGAGCCAGTTTGAGCCGGTTTAAACCGGTTTGAGCCGGTTTGAGCCAGTTTGAACCGGTTTGAGCCAGTTTGAACCAGTTTGAGCTGGTTTGAGCCAGTTTGAACCAGTTTAAACTGTTTTGAACCGGTTTGAGCCAGTTTGAACCGGTTTGAGCCAGTTTGAACCGGTTTGAGCCGGTTTAAGCAGGTTTGAACCAGTTTGAGCCAGTTTGAACTGGTTTGAGCCAGTTTGAACCAGTTTAAACCGAGCCAGTTTGAACAGGTTTACGGTTTCAACCGGTTTGAGCCGGTTTGAGCCAGTTTAAACCGGGTTGAGCCAGTTTGATCCAGTTTAAACCGGTTTGAACTGGTTTGAGCCAGTTTAAACCAGTTTAAACCGGTTTGAGCCAGTTTGAACCAGTTTAAACCGGTTTGAGCTGGTTTGAGCCAGTTTGAACCAGTTTAAATCGGTTTGAGCCAGTTTAAATCGTTTTGAGCTGGTTTGAGCCAGTTTAAACCAGTTTAAACCGGTTTGAAACAGTTTGAGCCCGTTTGAACCGGTTTGAACCAGTTTAAGCCAGTTTGAACCGGTTTGAGCCAGTTTGAACAGGTTTGAGCCGGTTTGAGCCAGTTTGAACCGGTTTAAGCCAGTTTGAACTGGTTTGAGCCAGTTTGAAGCAGTTTAAACCGGTTTGGACCGGTTCGAGCCAGTTTGAGCCAGTTTGCGCCCGTTTGAACCGGTTTAAGCCTGTTTGAACCGGTTTGAGCCCGTTTGAACCGGTTTGAGCCTGTTTGAATCAGTTTAAGCCAGTTTGAGCCGGTTTAAGCCAGTTTGAGCCAGTTTAAATCGGTTTGAGCTGGTTCGAGCCAGTTTAAACCAGTTTAAACCGGTTTGAAACAGTTTGAGCCCGTTTGAACCGGTTTGAGCCAGTTTGAACCAGTTTAAGCCAGTTTGAACCGGTTTGAGCCAGTTTGAACAGGTTTGAGCCGGTTTGAGCCAGTTTGAACCGGTTTAAGCCAGTTTGAACTGGTTTGAGCCAGTTTGAAGCAGTTTAAACCGTTTTGGACCGGTTCGAGCCAGTTTGAGCCAGTTTGCGCCCATTTGAACCGGTTTAAGCCTGTTTGAACCGGTTTGAGCCCGTTTGAACCGGTTTGAGCCAGTTTGAATCAGTTTAAGGCAGTTTGAGCCGGTTTAAGCCAGTTTGAGCCAGTTTAAAGCGGTTTGAGCAAGTTTGATCCAGTTTAAACCGGTTTGAACTGGTTTGAGCCAGTTTAAACCAGTTTAAACCAGTTTGAGCCAGTTTGAACCAGTTTAAACTGTTTTGAACCGGTTTGAGCCAGTTTGAACCAGTTTAAACCGGTTTGAGTCAGTTTGAGCCAGTTTGAACCGGGTTGAGCCGGTTTAAGCCGGTTTGAACCAGTTTGAGCCAGTTTGAACTGGTTTGAGCCAGTTTGAACCAGTTTAAACCGAGCCAGTTTGAACCGGTTTACGGTTTGAACCGGTTTGAGCCGGTTTGAGCCAGTTAAACCGGTTTGAGCCAGTTTGAGCCAGTTTGAACCAGTTTAAACTGTTTTGAACCGGTTTGAGCCAGTTTGAACCAGTTTAAACCAGTTTGAACTGGTTTGAGCCAGTTTGAGCCAGTTTGAACCAGTTTAAACCGGTTTGAACCGGTTTGAGCCAGTTTGAGCCAGTTTGAACCGGTTTAAGCTGGTTTGAGCCAGTTTGAGCCAGTTTGAACCAGTTTAAACCGGTTTGAACTGGTTTGAGCCAGTTGAGCCGGTTTGAGCCAGTTTGAACCGGTTTAAGCCAGTTTGAACTGGTTTGAGCCAGTTTGAGCCAGTTTGAACCAGTTTAAACCGTTTTGGACCAGTTTGAGCCAGTTTGAGCCGGTTTGAGCCGGTTTGAGCCCGTTTGAACCGGTTTAAGCCTGTTTAAACCAGTTTAAACCAGTTTAAACCAGTTTAAACCGGTTTGAAACTGTTTGAGCCAGTTTGAACCGGTTTGAGCCAGTTTGAACCAGTTTAAACCAGTTTAAACCGGTTTGAAACTGTTTGAGCCAGTTTGAACCGGTTTGAGCCAGTTTGAACCAGTTTAAGCCACTTTGAACCGGTTTGAGCCAGTTTGAATCGGTTTCAGCCGGTTTGAGCCAGTTTGAACCGGTTTAAGCCAGTTTGAACTGGTTTGAGCCGGTTTGAGCCAGTTTGAACGGGTTTGAGCCAGTTTGAACTGGTTTGAGCCGGTTTGAGCCAGTTTGAACCAGTTTGAGCCGGTTTGAACCAGTTTGAATCGGTTTGAACCAGTTTGAGACGGTTGAGCCAGTTTGAGCCGGTTTGAGCCAGTTTGAGCCGGTTTGAGCCGGTTTGAGCCCGTTTGAACCGGTTTAAGCCTGTTTGATCCGGTTTGAGCCAGTTTGAACCAGTGTGAGCCAGTTTGAACCAGTTTAAGCCAGTTTGAGCCGGTTTAAGCCAGTTTGAGCCAGTTTAAACCGGTTTGAGCCAGTTTGATCCAGTTTAAACCGGTTTGAACTGGTTTGAGCCAGTTTAAACTGGTTTGAGCCAGTTGAGCCAGTTTGAACCTGTTTAAACCGGTTTGAGCCAGTTTGAGCCGGTTTGACCCGGTTTAAGCGGGTTTGAACCAGTTTGAGCCAGTTTGAACTGGTTTGAGCCAGTTCGAACCAGTTTAAACTGAACCAGTTTGAACCGGTTTACGGTTTGAACCGGTTTGAGACGGTTTGAGCCAGTTTAAACCGGTTTGAGCCAGTTTGATCCAGTTTAAACCAGTTTGAACTAGTTTGAGCCAGTTTAAACCAGTTTAAACCGGTTTGAGCCAGTTTGAGCCAGTTTGAACCAGTTTAAACTGTTTTGCACCGGTTTGAGCCAGTTTGAACCAGTTTAAACCAGTTTGAACTGGTTTGAGCCAGTTTGAGCCAGTTTGAACCAGTTTAAACCGGTTTGAACCGGTTTGAGCCAGTTTGAGCCGGTTTGAGCCGGTTTGAGCCAGTTTGAACCAGTTTAAGCCAGTTTGAACCGGTTTGAGCCAGTTTGAACCGGTTTGAGCCAGTTTGAGCCAGTTTAAGCCAGTTTGAGCCAGTTTAAACCGGTTTGAACTGGTCTGAGCCAGTTTGAACCAGTTTAAACCGGTTTGAAAGTTTGAGCCAGTTTGAGCCAGTTTCAACCGGTTTACGGTTTGAACGGGTTTGAGCCGGTTTCAGCCGGTTTGGGCCGGTTTGAATCGGTTTGAGCCGGTTTGAGCCAATTTGAACCAGTTTGAGCCAGTTTGAACCAGTTTAAACCGGTTTGAGCCAGTTTGAACCGGTTTGAGCCGGTTTGAACCAGTTTGAATCGGTTTGAACCAGTTTGAGACGGGTTGAGCCAGTTTGAGCCGGTTTGAGCCAGTTTGAGCCAGTTTGAGCCGGTTTGAGCCAGTTTGAGCAAGTTTGAACCGGTTTGAGCTGGTTTGAGGCGGTTTGGAACTAGGGCCAGAAATGCTGCCCTTTTTCTCATTTAGAAATACCCAGCCCACACCATCCACATCCACAAACAGAGCAACACACTCAAACCAAATGTACAACACGCACAACTCTATGCACAGATTAATGTACCAGCATGCCCCACTAACCCAACCAAACCACATCTACACACCCTACTATCCCAACTACCACACTTATCCACCATCACCCACGAACAGTACACAACTCTATCCTATACCACTAACCAATACACTCATCACTAACACAACGCCAATCAACACCGTACATAACTACATCCCATTCAGACACACTCTCCTTGCTGTAATTACACCTAATGACCACCTTTTATCAATAACAAACATATATTGATCCTTCCATCAGTTGTCCAACCAACACCCTCCTCTCCCTTCTACCATAATAACACTAACACACAACACACACACAGCACACCACCATACTTTGTAACTCTTGAAACTAACCAGTCTAAGATAAACACTCTCACGTAAACTTCATTCCCTCCTACACACAACCTACACTGTACTCATAAGCACATCACCACCCCATCTACATCACAAGCTCCTCTCACAAAACCTACACAACCAAATCCAGTGCATGAAACCTATACATCAGCACCCCTTTTCACTACACCTCAAAAGCAAAATAGATCACACACACCAGCACAACAAGATCTTCAGAGCACAACACCTCATAATACTTACCATCACAAAATACATACATATACCCACCTTTCAAACCACATAAAGGAACAAACTCCAATGCAAAGGTTTCACTCTTCCACCACACCTAACACAGATACAGCAATACAGCACCTCTCTTCTAACCGCCTCTCATCCATTGGACGATTTGGAACATTACGACATGACCCACATGCTGCATCACCTCCCCTGACTCTTACACCTTCCGCCATAAACACACGCAAAAAATATAAGCAACATGCCACACCTCACAACTTTGCTTCCCCAAGTCTACCTCACATCAATGTTACACCACAAAAGCAACACAGCACTCCAACTCACTCTCAAACACCATATCCAACACATACACATACAGACCCATTAAAATGTCTTCTTAGCATGCTGGATGAGGAACACGATACAGAACAGCTACACGATTGCTATCCTAATACAGCTAATACCAGCACTTAAAACACACCTGCTACACACCCACACAATACTGATCACTGTTCTACAAACCAAAGTCCCACTATCACCAAAGGCCACTCTCTACACTGTCTACAAATAAATGCTCGATCCCTCTCTAAAAACAAGCATCACACCTACGACCTTCTAATTGATGCAAAACCAGACATACTATTCATAACCGAATCATGGTTGGGAGAGGATATGGCTCCAGTCCTGCATGAAGCCATTCCTCTAGGCTATCAAATAATCACCCAAAATCGTATTGCCAAAAATGGAGGTGGTCTAGCTGTTGTATTCAGGCAAACAATACATATCACTAAAGTTGACAACATCTCCATAAAGAATTGTGAGGCTCTTCTTACAAGATGCAATCCTACACCGTCTTCCACCTGTAACTTCCTGCTCCTTTACAGACCTCACCTAGCAAGGAAACATTCCCAGACGCACTTCTAGACACAGTTTCAAACCTAATAACAATACACTCCAACCTATGCGTTCTGGGTGACCTCAACATTTGGTTTGATAAAACCAATAGGACCCATCCAAAAACAATAATCACCGGCCTAGACGCATTGAACCTGCATCAGATTGTCCACAATCCGACACACACAGCTGGACATATCCTAGATGTAATTTTTACTAATACTGAACTAGTTACCTTTCAAACTATAACTCCAGTCACATGGTCAGACCACCACCTGCTTGCTTTCCAACATAAAACACTAAGCGACTCACCTAAAACTACCGTACATCCATCCACCTATCGGCCGTGGAACAAACTCAATTTGGAACACTTGGAAACACAACTAACATCTAGTAAAAATCTGGAAATCATAAATTCAGTTTAGAGTCTTTATGAGTGGCTACAGGAAGCTTTTGACATCCTGATACCACTCAAAACCACACAACAGAACAAAAAAAAAGAGCATTGGCGAAACATAGAAATAAAAGACATAAAACAACAAATTAGAAAGCTGCAACGTACCTGGCTCAAAACAAACGCCAAACGAGACAAACTTCACCTACAGAAAATTAAAAGATTATACAAGTCGGCTATCAAAAAAGCTAAGAAAAGGTACTATTCAGACAGAATTCAAAACGCTAAATGTGCAAATAAAGAATTCTATAGAATACTCAATGAATTTCGAAAACCATATTGCTTAGAAGGAATTCATCCTGTTATTCAAGATTTCACTGACAAACTGGCAAATCATTACACGGCCAAAGCAGACACGTTGGACTCGTACTTAAATCAGAACCAATGCACCAGCACTAACCCTTGTACAAAACAACTATCCAAGAATGTTCTAATCAAGCCTATCCGTTCCTTCCAACACATCTCACACAATGAATTTATGGACCTGGTCAAAGCAAGTAGGCCTGCCGGCAGCCCGTCTCACCCCTGTCCACCACAAACTTTCAAGACAATTTTTTTAACAACCTCTGCTGCCATTCCAGTAAGAAGAATCATCAACGATTCCTTAACTACTGGAATATTTCCAGAAGAACTCAAAAAGTAATTACTGTATTTGCATGTGGTTGTTACAGTTTAAAATTGGAGTTTTGACCTGCCTGTGATTGCATATTTTATCACCTGTTTTGTGTTTGAAACTTGTGGTTTTTGCTGCCCATGATTGCTTGCATTTACTGTGTTGAATTGTGGGATTTGCAGTCCAACCTCTGTAGTTTGTCCCTCTCATTCCTCGGTGACAAATCTGTTTTCGCTCCAAATTTCTCCTTTGCTCTGTGCTAAGACCTGTGTGTTAAAACAGTGCTCTCCCAGCCACCATTTTGTGTTCACAAGCCAGTGAGGCCAGCCCCCCTGCCCCCCGCAACAGGGATATTCTACATCAGAGGGTGCTTCTGTGAGCTGTTTGAACTGTACTTAACTGGGGCCTGTGGACTTCGTTTTTTGGCCAGCAGGAGGAGAAAAGTTTTATTCAAACAGTATTGGTAGATTTAGAGTTAGTGAAGACTTTACCTGCAGAAGTCCAAAGTGTGGATTGAGCCTGTCTGTCTCCTAGGAGATTCTAAACAGGAGAAGCAGCTTCCAACTCCCTGGCCAGCAAACCTTGTCTGAGGTCGCTGGTATCTTATATGGTCTGCTAGTGGTTGTCACATGTTTACACTGATTGTTGGTTGTATCTGGTGTTTCTATTGCATTATTGTCATTGGTTGGATATTGGAGGGTTCTGATTGGTTTTTGGGTCTGTGATTCAATCATTATAGGGTTGGGACTAGGGCTAGGGTTAGGATTTCTATTGGAAGAAGGGACTAGGGTTTCCTGTGTTATTGGTTGTTGGGAGTAGGGTTGGACTAGGGCTAGGGTTAGACCTTTAATTGGAAGTAGCTATTTAGGGCTTCTGGTGTGATTGGTTGTTGGACTAGTTGTGGGACTAAGAGTAAGGTTAGGCTTTCTATTGGAAGTAGGGACTAGTGCTACCTGTGCCATTGTCTGCTTGGACTTGGGTTGGGACTACTGGTAGGGCCTTTTATTGGACATAGAGATCAGGTTTTTTTTTAACTGATTGGGTGCTTGGACTAGGGCTAAAATTGCCTGTAAGGTCCTGTTCTCCTATTGGTTCTAGATGTTAGGGCTAGTGTTGTGATTGGATAGTGTTAGGGCTAGGGTTCCCATTGGCTGAAGGTGTCACCTGATTACTAGGGCTATAGAAAAGGCCAGGCTTGGGGCGTCTCAGCTAAGGGCGGAGAGGACAATTGTAGTTGCCTGTTTGAGCCTGTTAAGGGCAGAGAGGACAAGGGTAGTTGCCTGTTAAAGGCGGAGAGGACAAGGGTAGTAGCCTGAGCCTGTTTGAGCCGGTTCTGAATTCCATCTAGTTTGAGCCGGTTTGAGCCGGTTCGAGATTGCATCTGGTTTGAGCCGCTTTGATATTCCAGCCGGTTTGAGCTGGTTTCAGCTGGTTTGAGCCGGTTTGAATCGGTTTGAACCAGTTTGAGACGGTTTGAGCCAGTTTGAGACGGTTTGAGCCAGTTTGAGCCGGTTTGAGCCAGTTTGAGCAAGTTTGAACCGGTTTGAGCTGGTTTGGGGCGGTTTGGAACTAGGGCCAGAAATGCTGCCCTTTTTCTCATTTAGAAATACCCAGCCCACACCATCCACATCCACAAACAGAGCAACACACTCAAACCAAATGTACACCACGCACAACACTATGCACAATTTAATGTACCAGCATGCCCCACCAACCCAACCAAACCACATCTACACACCCTACTATCCCAACTACCACACTTATCCACCATTACCCACGAACAGTACACAACTCTATCCTATACCACTAACCAATACACTCATCACTAACACAACACCAATCAACACCGTACATAACTACATCCCATTCAGACACACTCTCCCTGCTGTAATTACACCTAGCGACTACCTTTTATCAATAACAAACATATAATGATCCTTCCATCAGTTGTCCAACAAACACCCTCCTCTCCCTTCTACCATAATAACACTAACACACAACACACACACTGCACACCACCATACTTTGTAACTCTTGAAACCAACCAGTCTAAGATAAACACTCTCACGTCTACTTCATTCCGTCCTACACACAACCTACACTCTACTCATAAACACATCACCACTCCCTCTACATCACAAGCTCCTCTCACAAACACTACACAACCAAATCCAGTGCATGAAACCTATACATCAGCACCCCTTTTTACTACACCTCAAAAGCAAAACATATCACACACACCAGCACAACAAGATCTTCAGAGCACAACACCTCATAATACTTACATCACAAAATACATACATATACCCACCTTTCAAACCATATAAAGGAACAAACTCCAATGCCAAGGTTTCACTCTTCCACCATACCTAACACAGATACAGCAATACAGCACCTCTCTTCTAACCGCCTCTCATCCATTGGACAATTTAGAACATTACGACATGACCCACATGCTGCACCACCTCCCCTGACTCTTACACCTTCCGCCATAAACACACGCAAAAAATATAAGCAACATTCCACACCTCACAACTTTGCTTCCCCAAGTCTACCTCACATCAATGTTACACCACAAAAGCAACACAGCACTCCAACTCACTCTCAAACACCATCTCCAACACATACACATACAGACCCATGTAAATGTCTTTCTAGCATGCTGGATGAGGAACACAATACAAAACAGCTACACGATTGCTATCCTAATACAGCTAATACCAGCACTTAAAACACACCTGCTACACACCCACACAATACTGATCACTGTTCTACAAACCAAAGTCCCACTATCACCAAAGGCCAGTCTCTACACTGTCTACTAATAAATGCTCGATCCCTCTCTAAAAACAAGCATCACACCTACGACCTTCTCACTGATGCAAAACCAGACATACTATTCATAACCGATTCATGGTTGGGAGAGGATATGGCTCATGTCCTGCATGAAGCCATTCCTCTAGGCTATCAAATAATCACCTAAAATCATATTGCCAAAAATGGAGGTGGTCTAGCTGTTGTATTCAGGCAAACAGTACATATCACTAAAGTTGACAACAACTCCATAAAGAATTGTGAGGCTCTTCTTACAAGATGCAATCCTACACCGTCTTCCACCTGTAACTTCCTACTCCTTTACAGACCTCACCTAGCAAGGCAACATTCCCAGACGCACTTCTAGACACAGTTTCAAACCTGATAACAGTACACTCCAACCTATGCGTTCTGGGTGACCTCAACATTTGGTTTGATAAAACCAATATGACCCATCCAAAAACAATAATCACCGGCCTAGACGCATTGAATCTGCATCAGATTGTCCACAATCCGAACACACCGCTGGACATATCCTATATGTCATTTTTACTAATACTGAACTAGTTACCTTTCAAACTATAACTCCAGTCACATGGTCAGACCACCACCTGCTTGCTTTCCAACATAAAACACTAAGCGACTCACCTAAAACTACCTTACATCCATCCACCTATCGGCCGTGGAACAAACTTAATTTGGAACACTTGGAAACACAACTAACATCCAGTATAAATTTGGAAACCATAAATTCAGTTCAGAGTCTATATGAGTGGCTACAGGAAGCTTTTGAAATCCTGATACCACTCAAAACAACACAACAGAACAAAAGAAAAAAAGAGCATTGGCGAAACATAGAAATAAAGGACATAAAACAACAAATTAGAAAGCTGCAACATACCTGGCTCAAAACAAACGCCAAACAAGACAAACTTCACCTACAGAAAATTAACAGATTATACAAGTCGGCTATCAAAAAAGCTAAGAAAAGGTACTATTCAGGCAGAATTCAAAACGCTAAATGTGCAAATAAAGAATTCTAAAAAATACTCAATGAATTTCGAAAACCAAATTGCTTGGAAGGAATTCATCCTGTTACTCAAGATTTCACAGACAAACTGGCAAATCATTACACGGACAAAGAAGACACGTTGGACTCGTACTTAAATCAGAAACAAAGCACCAGCACTAACCCTTGTACAAAACAACTATCCAAGAATTTTCTAATCAAGCCTATCCGTTCCTTCCAACACATCTCACACAATGAATTTATGGACCTGGTCAAAGCAAGCAGGCCTGCCGGCAGCCCTTCTCACCCCTGTCCGCCACAAACTTTCAAAACAATTTTTTTAACAACCTCTGCTGCCATTCCAGTAAGAAGAATCATCAACGATTCCTTAACTACTGGAATATTTCCAGAACAACTCAAAAAGTGATTACTGTATTTGCATGTGGTTGTTACAGTTTAAAATTGCAGTTTTGACCTGCATGTGATTGCATATTTTATCACCTGTTTTGTGTTTGAAACTTGTGGTTTTCCCTGCCCATGATTGCTTGCATTTACTGTGTTGAATTGTGGGATTTGCAGTCCAACCTCTGTAGTTTGTCCCTCTCATTCCTCGGTGACAAATCTGTTTTCCCTCCAAATTTCTCCTTTGCTCTGTGGTAAGACCTGTGTGTTAAAACAGTGCTCTCCCAGCCACCATTTTGTGTTCACAAGCCAGTGAGGCCAGCCCCCCTGCCCCCCGCAACAGGGATATTCTACATCAGAGGGTGCTTCTGTGAGCTGTTTAAACTGTACTTAACTGGGGCCTGTGGACTTCGTTTTTTGGCCAGCAGGAGGAGAAAAGTTTTATTCAAACAGTATTGGTAGATTTAGAGTTAGTGAAGACTTTACCTGCAGAAGTCCAAAGTGTAGATTGAGCCTGTCTGTCTCCTAGGAGATTCTAAACAGGAGAAGCAGCTTCCAACTCCCTGGCCAGCAAACCTTGTCTGAGGTCGCTGGGATCTTACATGGTCTGCTAGTGGTTGTCACATGTTTACACTGATTGTTGGTTGTATCTGGTGTTTCTATTGCATTATTGTCATTGGTTGGATATTGGAGGGTTCTGATTGGTTTCTGGGTCTGTGATTCAATCATTGTAGGGTTGGGACTAGGGCTAGGGTTAGGATTTCTATTGGAAGTAGGGACTAGGGTTTCCTATGTTAATTGGTTGTTGGGAGTAGGGTGGGACTAGGGCTAGGGTTAGACCTTTAAATGGAAGTAGCTATTTAGGGCTTCTGGTGTGATTGGTTGTTGGACTAGTTGTGGGACTAAGAGTAGGGTTAGGCTTTCTATTGGAAGTAGGGACTAGGGCTACCTGTGCCATTGTCTGCTTGGACTTGGGTTGGGACTACTGGTAGGGCCTTTTATTGGACATAGAGATCAGGGTTTTTTAACTGATTGGGTGCTTGGACTAGGGCTAAGATTGCCTGTAAGGTCCTGGTCTCCTATTGGTTCTAGATGTTAGGGCTAGTGTTGTGATTGGATAGTGTTAGGGCTAGGGTTCCCATTGGCTGAAGGTGTCACCTGATTACTAGGGCTATAGAAAAGGCCAGGCTTGGGGCGTCTCAGCTAAGGGCGGAGAGGACAATTGTAGTTGCCTGTTTGAGCCTGTTAAGGGCAGAGAGGACAAGGGTAGTTGCCTGTTAAAGGCGGAGAGGACAAGGGTAGTAGCCTGAGCCTGTTTGAGCCGGTTCTGAATTCCAGCTGGTTTGAGCCGGTTTGAGCCGGTTCGAGATTGCATCTGGTTTGAGCCGCTTTGATATTCCAGCCGGTTTGAGCTGGTTTGAGCTGGGTTGAGCCGGTTTGTGCCGGTTTGAGCCAGTTTGGGCCACTTTGAACCGGTTTGAGCCAGTTTGAACTGGTTTGAGCCGGTTTGAGCCAGTTTGAACCGGTTTAAGCCAGTTTGAACCGGTTTGAGAACGTTTGAACCGGTTTGAGCCAGTTTGAACCGGTTTGAGCCGGTTTTAGCCAGTTTGAACCAGTTTAAGCCAGTTTAAACCGGTTTGAGCCAGTTTGAAACAATTTAAACCGGTTTGAAGCAGTTTGAACCGGTTTGAGCCAGTTTAAACCGGTTTGAGCCAGTGAACCAGTTTAAACCGGTTTGAGCTGGTTTGAGCCAGTTCGAAGCAGTTTAAACCGGTTTGAGCTAGTTTGAACCAGTTTAAACCGGTTTGAACCGGTTTGAGCCAGTTTGAACCGGTTTGAGCTGGTTTGAGCTAGTTTGAACCGGTTTAAGCCAGTTTGAACTGGTTTGAGACAGTTTGAGCCAGTTTGAACCAGTTTGAGCCGGTTTGAGCCAGTTTGAACCTGTTTAAGCCAGTTTGAACTGGTTTGAGCCAGTTTGAGCCAATTTGAACCAGTTTAAACTGGTTTGAACCGGTTTGAGCCAGTTTGAACCGGTTTAAGCCAGTTTGAACTGGCTTGAGCTAGTTTGAACTGGTTTGAGCCAGTTTGAGCCAGTTTGAACCAGTTTAAACCGGTTTGAACCGGTTTGTGCCAGTTTGAGCTGGTTTGAGCCGATTTGAGCCAGTTTGAGCCGGTTTAAACCGGTTTGAGCCAGTTTGAACCGGTTTGAGCCAGTTTGAACCAGTTTAAGCAAGTTTGAGCCGGTTTGAGCCAGTTTGAACCATTTTAAACTGTTTTGAACCGGTTTGAGCCAGTTTGAACCAGTTTAAACCAAGCCAGTTTGAACCGGTTTACGGTTTGAACCGGTTTGATCCGGTTTGAGCCAGTTTAAACCGGTTTGAGCCAGTTTGATCCAGTTTAAACCGGTTTGAACTGGTTTGAGCCAGTTTAAACCAGTTTAAACCGGTTTGAGCCAGTTTGAACCAGTTTAAACCGGTTTGAGCTGGTTTGAGCCAGTTTGAACCAGTTTAAACCGGTTTGAGCCAGTTTGATCCAGTTTAAACCAGTTTAAACCGGTTTGAAACAGTTTGAGCCAGTTTGAACTGGTTTGAGCCAGTTTGAACCAGTTTAAGCCAGTTTGAACCGGTTTGAGCCAGTTTGAACCGGTTTGAGCCGGTTTGAGCCAGGTTGAACCGGTTTAAGCCAGTTTGAACTGGTTTGAGCCAGTTTGAACCAGTTTAAACTGGTTTGGACCGGTTTGAGCCAGTTTGAGCCGGTTTGCACCCGTTTGAACCGGTTTAAGCCTGTTTGAACCGGTTTGAGCCAGTTTGAACCAGTTTAAGGCAGTTTGAGCCGGTTAAAGCCAGTTTGAGCCAGTTTAAACCGGTTTGAGCCAGTTTGATCCAGTTTAAACCGGTTTGGACTGGTTTGAGCCAGTTTAAACTAGTTTAAACCGGTTTGAGCCAGTTTGAGCCAGTTTGAACCAGTTTAAACTGTTTTGAACCGGTTTGAGCCAGTTTGAACCAGTTTAAACCGGTTTGAGCCAGTTTGAGCCAGTTTGAACCGGTTTGAGCCGGTTTAAGCCGGTTTGAACCAGTTTGATTCAGTTTGAACTGGTTTGAGCCAGTTTGAACCAGTTTAAACCAAGCCAGTTTGAACCAGTTTACGGTTTGAACCGATTTGAGCCGGTTTGAGCTAGTTTAAACCGGTTTGAGCCAGTTTGATCCAGTTTAAACCAGTTTGAACTAGTTTGAGCCAGTTTAAACCAGTTTAAACCGGTTTGAGCCAGTTTGAGCCAGTTTGAACCAGTTTAAACTGTTTTGAACCGGTTTGAGCCAGTTTGAACCAGTTTAAACCAGTTTGAACTGGTTTGAGCCCGTTTGAGCCAGTTTGAACCAGTTTAAACCGATTTGAACCGGTTTGAGCCAGTTTGAGCCGGTTTGAGCCGGTTTGAACCAGTTTGAACCAGTTTCAGCCAGTTTGAACCGGTTTGAGCCAGTTTGAACCTGTTTAAGCCAGTTTGAGCCGGTTTAAGCCAGTTTGAGCCAGTTTAACCCGGTTTGAACTGGTTTGAGCCAGTTTGAACCAGTTTAAACCGGTTTGAAACAGTTTGAGCCAGTTTGAGCCAGTTTGAACCGGTTTACTGTTTGAACGGGTTTGAGCCGGTTTCAGCCGGTTTGGGCCGGTTTGAATCGGTTTGAGCCGGTTTGAGCCAATTTGAACCAGTTTGAGCCAGTTTGAACCAGTTTAAACCGGTTTGAGCCAGTTTGAACCGGTTTGAGCCGGTTTGAACCAGTTTGAATCGGTTTGAACCAGTTTGAGGTGGTTTGAGCCAGTTTGAGCCAGTTTGAGCCGGTTTGAGCCAGTTTGAGCAAGTTTGAACCGGTTTGAGCTGGTTTGAGGCGGTTTGGAACTAGGGCCAGAAATGCTGCCCTTTTTCTCATTTAGAAATACCCAGCCCACACCATCCACATCCACAAACAGAGCAACACACTCAAACCAAATGTACAACACGCACAACACTATGCACAGATTAATGTACCAGCATGCCCCACCAACCCAACCAAACCACATCTACACACCCTACTATCCCAACTACCACACTTATCCACCATCACCCACGAACAGTACACAACTCTATCCTATACCACTAACCAATACACTCATCACTAACACAACGCCAATCAACACCGTACATAACTACATCCCATTCAGACACACTCTCCTTGCTGTAATTACACCTAATGACCACCTTTTATCAATAACAAACATATATTGATCCTTCCATCAGTTGTCCAACCAACACCCTTCTCTCCCTTCTACCATAATAACACTAACACACAACACACACGGCACACCACCATACTTTGTAACTCTTGAAACTAACCAGTCTAAGATAAACACTCTCACGTAAACTTCATTCCCTCCTACACACAACCTACACTGTACTCATAAGCACATCACCACCCCCTCTACATCACAAGCTCCTCTCACAAAAACTACACAACCAAAATCCAGTGCATGAAACCTATACATCAGCACCCCTTTTCACTACACCTCAAAAGCAAAATAGATCACAAACACCAGCACAAAAAGATCTTCAGAGCACAACACCTCATAATACTTACCATCACAAAATACATACATATACCCACCTTTCAAACCACATAAAGGAACAAACTCCAATGCAAAGGTTTCACTCTTCCACCACACCTAACACAGATACAGCAATACAGCACCTCTCTTCTAACCGCCTCTCATCCATTGGACAATTTGGAACATTACGACATGACCCACATGCTGCATCACCTCCCCTGACTCTTACACCTTCCGCCATAAACACACGCAAAAAATATAAGCAACATGCCACACCTCACAACTTTGCTTCCCCAAGTCTACCTCACATCAATGTTACACCACAAAAGCAACACAGCACTCCAACTCACTCTCAAACACCATCTCCAACACATACACATACAGACCCATTAAAATGTCTTCTTAGCATGCTGGATGAGGAACACGATACAGAACAGCTACACGATTGCTATCCTAATACAGCTAATACCAGCACTTAAAACACACCTGCTACACACCCACACAATACTGATCACTGTTCTACAAACCAAAGTCCCACTATCACCAAAGGCCCCTCTCTACACTGTCTACTAATAAATGCTCGATCCCTCTCTAAAAACAAGCATCACACCTACGACCTTCTCACTGATGCAAAACCAGACATACTATTCATAACCGAATCATGGTTGGGAGAGGATATGGCTCGAGTCCTGCATGAAGCCATTCCTCTAGGCTATCAAATAATCACCCAAAATCGTATTGCCAGAAATGAAGGTGGTCTAGCTGTTGTATTCAGGCAAACAATACATATCACTAAAGTTGACAACATCTCCATGAAGAATTGTGAGGCTCTTCTTACAAGATGCAATCCTACACCGTCTTCCACCTGTAACTTCCTGCTCCTTTACAGACCTCACCTAGCAAGGCAACATTCCCCGATGCACTTCTAGACACAGTTTCGAACCTGATAACAATACACTCCAACCTATGCGTTCTGGGTGACCTCAATATTTGGTTTGATAAAACCAATATGACCCATCCAAAAACAATAATCACCGGCCTAGACGCATTGAACCTGCATCAGATTGTCCACATTCCAACACACACCGCTGGACATATCCTAGATGCCATTTTTACTAATACTGAACTAGTTACCTTTCAAACTATAACTCCAGTAACATGGTCAGCCCACCACCTGCTTTGTTTCCAACATAAAACAACACTAAGCGACTCACCTAAAACTACCTTACATCCATCCACCTATCGGCCGTGGAACAAACTCCATTTGGAACACTTGGAAACACAACTAACATCCAGTATGAATCTGGAAACCATAAATTCAGTTCAGAGTCTATATGAGTGGCTACAGGAAGCATTTGACATCCTGATACCACTCAAAACCACACAACAGAACAAAAGAAAAAAAGAGCATTGGCGATACATAGAAATAAAAGACATAAAACAACAAATTAGAAAGCTGCAACGTACCTGGCTCAAAACAAACACCAAACGAGACAAACTTCACCTACAGAAAATTAAAAGATTATACAAGTCGGCTATCAAAAAAGCTAAGAAAAGGTACTATTCAGACAGAATTCAAAACTCTAAATGTGCAAATAAAGAATTCTATAGAATACTCAATTAATTTCGAAAACCATATTGCTTAGAAGGAATTCATCCTGTTACTCAAGATTTCACTGACAAACTGGCAAATCATTACACGGACAAAGCAGACACGTTGGACTCGTACTTAAATCAGAACCAAAGCACCAGCACTAACCCTTGTTCAAAACAACTATCCAAGAACGCTCTAATCAAGCCTATCCGTTCCTTCCAACACATCTCACACAATGAATTTATGGACCTGGTCAAAGCAAGCAGGCCTGCCGGCAGCCCTTCTCACCCCTGTCTGCCACAAACTTTCAAGACAATTTTTTTATCAACCTCTGCTGCCATTCCAGTAAGAAGAATCATCAACGATTCCTTAACTACTGAAATATTTCCAGAAGAACTCGAAAAGTGATTACTGTCTTTGCATGTGGTTGTTACAGTTTAAAATTGCAGTTTTGACCTGCCTGCGATTGCATATTTTATCACCTGTTTTGTGTTTGAAACTTCTGGTTGTCCCTGCCCATGATTGCTTGCATTTACTGTGTTGAATTGTGGGAATTGCAGTCCAACCTCTGTAGATTGTCCCTCTCATTCCATGGTGACAAATCTGTTTTCCCTCCAAATTTCTCCTTTGCTCTGTGCTAAGACCTGTGTGTTCAAACAGTGCACCCCCAGCCACCATTTTGTGTTCACAAGCCAGTGAGGCCAGCCCCCCTAGTCCCCCCGCAACAGGGATATTGTACATCAGAGGGTGCTTCTGTGAGCTCTTTAAACTGTAATTAACTGGGGCCTGTGCATTTTGTTTTTTGGCCAGCAGGGGGAGTAAAGTTTTATTCAAACAGTGTTGTTAGATTTCGAGTTAGTGAACACTTTACCTGCAGAATTCCAAAGTGTGGATTGAGCCTGTCTGTCTCCTAGGAGATTCTAAATAGGAGAAGCAGTTTCCAACTCCCTGGCCAGCAAACCTTGTCTGAGGTCGCTGAGACCTTATATGGTCTGCTAGTGGTTGGCACATGTGTACACTGATTGGTGGTTGTATCTGGTGTTTCTGTTGCGTTAGGGTCATTGGTTGGGTATTTGAGGGTTCTGATTGTTTTTTGGGTCTGTGATTCAATCATTGTAGGGTTGGTACTAGGGCTAGGGTTAGGATTTCTATTGGAAGTAGAGACTAGGGCTTCCTATGTTATTGGTTGTTTGGAGTAGGGTGGGACTAGGGCTAGGGTTAGACCTTTAATTGGAGGTAGCTGTTTAGGGCTTCTAATGTGATTGGTTGTTGGACTAGTTTTGGGACTAAGAGTAGGGTTAGGCTTTCTATTGGAAGTAGGGACTAGGGCTACCTGTGCCATTGGCTGCTTTGACTTGGGTTGGGACTACTGGTAGGGCCTTTAATTGGACATAGAGATCAGGGTTTTTTAACTGATTGGGTGCTTGGACTAGGGCTAAGATTGGCTGTAAAGTCCTGGTCTCCTATTGGTTCTAGATTTTAGGGCTAGTATTGTGATTGGATAGGGTTAGGGCTAGGGTTCCCATTGGCTGAAGGTGTCACCTGATTACTAGGGCTATAGAAAAGGACAGGCTTGGGGCGTCTCAGCTAAGGGCGGAGAGGACAAGGGTAGTTGCCTGTTTGAGCCTGTTAAGGGCAGAGAGGACAAGGGTAGTTGCCTGTTAAGGGCGGAGCAGAGGCCAAGGTAGTAGCCTGAACCTGTTTGAGCCGGTTCTGGATTCCAGCTGGTTTGAGCCGGTTTGAGCCGGTTCGAGATTCCATCTGGTTTGAGCCGCTTTGAGATTCCAGGTGGTTTGAGCTGGTTTGAGCTGGTTTGAGCCGGTTTATGCCGGTTTGAGCCAGTTTGGGCCACTTTGAACCAGTTTGAGCCAGTTTGAACTGGTTTGAGCCGGTTTGAGCCAGTTTGAACCGGTTTAAGACAGTTTGCACTGGTTTGAGCCGGTTTGAGCCAGTTTGAACTGGTTTAAGCCAGTTTGAACCGGTTTGAGAACGTTTGAACCGGTTTGAGCCAGTTTGAACCGGTTTGAGCCGGTTTTAGCCAGTTTGAACCAGTTTAAGCCAGTTTAAACCGGTTTGAGCCAGTTTGAAACAATTTAAACCGGTTTGAACATTTGAACTGGTTTAAGCCAGTTTGAACCGGTTTGAGAACGTTTGAACCGGTTTGAGCCAGTTTGAACCGGTTTGAGCCGGTTTGAGCTAGTTTGAACCGGTTTAAGCCAGTTTGAACCGGTTTGAGCCAGTTTAAACCGGTTTGAGCCAGTTTGAACCGGTTTGAGCCGGTTTTAGCCAGTTTGAACCAGTTTAAGCCAGTTTAAACCGGTTTGAGCCAGTTTGAAACAATTTAAACCGGTTTGAACGTTTGAACTGGTTTAAGCCAGTTTGAACCGGTTTGAGAACGTTTGAACCGGTTTGAGCAAGTTTGAACCGGTTTGAGCCGGTTTGAGCTAGTTTGAACCGGTTTAAGCCAGTTTGAAACAATTTAAACCGGTTTGAACGTTTGAACTGGTTTAAGCCAGTTTGAACCGGTTTGAGAACGTTTGAGCCAGTTTGAGCCAGTTTGAACCGGTTTGAGCCGGTTTAAGCCGGTTTGAACCAGTTTGAGCCAGTTTGAACTGGTTTGAGCCAGTTTGAACCAGTTTAAACCGAGCCAGTTTGAACCGGTTTACGGTTTGAACCGGTTTGAGCCAGTTTGATCCAGTTTAAACCGGTTTGAACTGGTTTGAGCCAGTTTGAACCAGTTTAAACCGGTTTGAGCTGGTTTGAGCCAGTTTGAACCAGTTTAAACCAGTTTGAGCTAGTTTGAGCCAGTTTGAACCAGTTTAAACCGGTTTGAAACAGTTTGAGCCAGTTTGAACTGGTTTGAGCCAGTTTGAACCGGTTTGAGCCGGTTTGAGCCAGTTTAAGCCAGTTTGAACTGGTTTGAGCCAGTTTGAGCCGGTTTGAGCCAGTTTGACCCGGTTTAAGCCTGTTTGAACTGGTTTGAGCCAGTTTGAACCGTTTTGAGCCAGTTTGAACCGGTTTAAGCCAGTTTGAGCCAGTTTAAACCGGTTTGAGCCAGTTTGATCCAGTTTAAACCGGTTTGAACTGGTTTGAGCCGGTTTAAACCGGTTTGAAACAGTTTGAGCCAGTTTGAACCGGTTTACGGTTTGAACAGGTTTGAGCCGGTTTCAGCCGGTTTGGGACGGTTTGAGCCGGTTTGAGCCAATTTGAACCAGTTTGAGCCAGTTTGAACCAGTTTAAACCGGTTTGAGCCAGTTTGAACCGGTTTGAGCCGGTTTGAACCAGTTTGAATCGGTTTGAATCAGTTTGAGACGGTTTGAGCCAGATTGAGCCGGTTTGAGCCGGTTTAAGCCAGTTTGAGTCGGTTTGAGCCAGTTTGAGCAAGTTTGAACCGGTTTGAGCTGGTTTGGGGCGGTTTGGAACTAGGGCCAGAAATGCTGCCCTTTTTCTCATTTAGAAATACCCAGCCCACACCATCCACGTCCAGAAACAGAGCAACACACTCAAACCAAATGTACAACACGCACAACACTATGCACAGATTAATGTACCAGCATGCCCCACCAACCCAACCAAACCACATCTACACACCCTACTATCCCAACTACCACACTTATCCACCATCACCCACGAACAGTACACAACTCTATCCTATACCACTAACCAATACACTCATCACTAACACAACGCCAATCAACACCGTACATAACTACATCCCATTCAGACATACTCTCCTTGCTATAATTACACCTAATGACCACCTTTTATCAATAACAAACATATATTGATCCTTCCATCAGTTGTCCAACCAACACCCTCCTCTCCCTTCTACCATAATAACACTAACACACAACACACACACAGCACACCACCATACTTTGTAACTCTTGAAACTAACCAGTCTAAGATAAACACTCTCACGTAAACTTCATTCCCTCCTGCACACAACCTACACTGTACTCATAAGCACATCACCACCCTCTCTACATCACAAGCTCCTCTCACAAAAACTACACAACCAAATCCAGTGCATGAAACCTATACATCAGCACCCCTTTTCTCTACACCTCAAAAGCAAAATAGATCACACACACCAGCACAACAAGATCTTCAGAGCACAACACCTCATAATACTTACCATCACAAAATACATACATATACCCACCTTTCAAACCACATAAAGGAACAAACTCCAATGCAAAGGTTTCACTCTTCCACCACACCTAACACAGATACAGCAATACAGCACCTCTCTTCTAACCGCCTCTCATCCATTGGACAATTTGGAACATTACGACATGACCCACATGCTGCAGCACCTCCCCTGACTCTTACACCTTCCGCCATAAACACACGCAAAAAATATAAGCAACATGCCACACCTCACAACTTTGCTTCCCCAAGTCTACCTCACATCAATGTTACACCACAAAAGCAACACAGCACTCCAACTCACTCTCAAACACCATCTCCAACACATACACATACAGACCCATTAAAATGTCTTCTTAGCATGCTGGATGAGGAACACGATACAGAACAGCTACACGATTGCTATCCTAATACAGCTAATACCAGCACTTAAAACACACCTGCTACACACCCACACAATACTGATCACTGTTCTACAAACCAAAGTCCCACTATCACCAAAGGCCACTCTCTACACTGTCTACTAATAAATGCTCGATCCCTCTCTAAAAACAAGCATCACACCTACGACCTTCTAATTGATGCAAAACCAGACATACTATTCATAACCGAATCATGGTTGGGAGAGGATATGGCTCCAGTCCTGCATGAAGCCATTCCTCTAGGCTATCAAATAATCACCCAAAATCGTATTGCCAAAAATGGAGGTGGTCTAGCTGTTGTATTCAGGCAAACAATACATATCACTAAAGTTGACAACATCTCCATAAAGAATTGTGAGGCTCTTCTTACAAGATGCAATCCTACACCGTCTTCCACCTGTAACTTCCTGCTCCTTTACAGACCTCACCTAGCAAGGCAACAGTCCCAGACGCACTTCTAGACACAGTGTCAAACCTAATAACAATACACTCCAACCTATGCGTTCTGGGTGACCTCAACATTTGGTTTGATAAAACCAATAGGACCCATCCAAAAACAATAATCACCGGCCTAGACGCATTGAACCTGCATCAGATTGTCCACAATCCGACACACACAGCTGGACATATCCTAGATGTAATTTTTACTAATACTGAACTAGTTACCTTTCAAACTATAACTCCAGTCACATGGTCAGACCACCACCTGCTTGCTTTCCAACATAAAACACTAAGCGACTCACCTAAAACTACCGTACATCCATCCACCTATCGGCCGTGGAACAAACTCAATTTGGAACACTTGGAAACACAACTAACATCCAGTATAAATCTGGAAATCATAAATTCAGTTTAGAGTCTATATGAGTGGCTACAGGAAGCTTTTGACATCCTGATACCACTCAAAACCACACAACAGAACAAAAAAAAAGAGCATTGGCGAAACATAGAAATAAAAGACATAAAACAACAAATTAGAAAGCTCAAAACAAACGCCAAACGAGACAAACTTCACCTACAGAAAATTAAAAGATTATACAAGTCGGCTATCAAAAAAGCTAAGATAAGGTACTATTCAGACAGAATTCAAAACGCTAAATGTGCAAATAAAGAATTCTATAGAATACTCAATGAATTTCGAAAACCATATTGCTTAGAAGGAATTCATCCTGTTACTCAGGATTTCACTGACAAACTGGCAAATCATTACACGGCCAAAGCAGACACGTTGGACTCGTACTTAAATCAGAACCAAAGCACCAGCACTAACCCTTGTACAAAACAACTATCCAAGAATGTTCTAATCAAGCCTATCCGTTCCTTCCAACACATCTCACACAATGAATTTATGGACCTGGTCAAAGCAAGCAGGCCTGCCGGCAGCCCTTCTCACCCCTGTCCACCACAAACTTTCAAGACAATTTTTTTAACAACCTCTGCTGCCATTCCAGTAAGAAGAATCATCAACGATTCCTTAACTACTGGAATATTTCCAGAAGAACTTAAAAAGTAATTACTGTATTTGCATGTGGTTGTTACAGTTTAAAATTGCAGTTTTGACCTGCCTGTGATTGCATATTTTATCACCTGTTTTGTGTTTGAAACTTGTGGTTTTTGCTGCCCATGATTGCTTGCATTTACTGTGTTGAATTGTGGGATTTGCAGTCCAACCTCTGTAGTTTGTCCCTCTCATTCCTCGGTGACAAATCTGTTTTCGCTCCAAATTTCTCCTTTGCTCTGTGCTAAGACCTGTGTGTTAAAACAGTGCTCTCCCAGCCACCATTTTGTGTTCACAAGCCAGTGAGGCCAGCCCCCCTGCCCCCCGCAACAGGGATATTCTACATCAGAGGGTGCTTCTGTGAGCTGTTTAAACTGTACTTAACTGGGGCCTGTGGACTTCGTTTTTTGGCCAGCAGGAGGAGAAAAGTTTTATTCAAACAGTATTGGTAGATTTAGAGTTAGTGAAGACTTTACCTGCAGAAGTCCAAAGTGTGGATTGAGCCTGTCTGTCTCCTAGGAGATTCTAAACAGGAGAAGCAGCTTCCAACTCCCTGGCCAGCAAACCTTGTCTGAGGTCGCTGGTATCTTATATGGTCTGCTAGTGGTTGTCACATGTTTACACTGATTGTTGGTTGTATCTGGTGTTTCTATTGCATTATTGTCATTGGTTGGATATTGGAGGGTTCTGATTGGTTTTTGGGTCTGTGATTCAATCATTATAGGGTTGGGACTAGGGCTAGGGTTAGGATTTCTATTGGAAGTAGGGACTAGGGTTTCCTATGTTATTGGTTGTTGGGAGTAGGGTGGGACTAGGGCTAGGGTTAGACCTTTAATTGGAAGTAGCTATTTAGGGCTTCTGGTGTGATTGGTTGTTGGACTAGTTGTGGGACTAAGAGTAAGGTTAGGCTTTCTATTGGAAGTAGGGACTAGTGCTACCTGTGCCATTGTCTGCTTGGACTTGGGTTGGGACTACTGGTAGGGCCTTTTATTGGACATAGAGATCAGGGTTTTTTTTAACTGATTGGGTGCTTGGACTAGGGCTAAGATTGCCTGTAAGGTCCTGTTCTCCTATTGGTTCTAGATGTTAGGGCTAGTGTTGTGATTGGATAGTGTTAGGGCTAGGGTTCCCATTGGCTGAAGGTGTCACCTGATTACTAGGGCTATAGAAAAGGCCAGGCTTGGGGCGTCTCAGCTAAGGGCGGAGAGGACAATTGTAGTTGCCTGTTTGAGCCTGTTAAGGGCAGAGAGGACAAGGGTAGTTGCCTGTTAAAGGCGGAGAGGACAAGGGTAGTAGCCTGAGCCTGTATGAGCCGGTTCTGAATTCCAGCTGGTTTGAGCCGGTTTGAGCCGGTTCGAGATTGCATCTGGTTTGAGCCGCTTTGATATTCCAGCCGGTTTGAGCTGGTTTGAGCTGGTTTGAGCCGGTTTGTGCCGGTTTGAGCCAGTTTGGGCCACTTTGAACCGGTTTGAGCCAGTTTGAACTGGTTTGAGCCGGTTTGAGCCAGTTTGAACCGGTTTAAGCCAGTTTGAACCGGTTTGAGAACGTTTGAACCAGTTTGAGCCAGTTTGAACCGGTTTGAGCCGGTTTTAGCCAGTTTGAACCAGTTTAAGCCAGTTTAAACCGGTTTGAGCCAGTTTGAAACAATTTAAACCGGTTTGAACCAGTTTGAACTGGTTTGAGCCAGTTTAAACCGGTTTGAGCCAGTGAACCCGTTTAAACCGGTTTGAGCTGGTTTGAGCCAGTTTGAAGCAGTTTAAACTGGTTTGAGCCAGTTTGAACCATTTTAAACCGGTTTGAACCAGTTTGAGCCAGTTTGAACCGGTTTGAGCTGGTTTGAGCTAGTTTGAACTGGTTTAAGCCAGTTTGAACTGGTTTGAGCCAGTTTGAGCCAGTTTGAACCAGTTTGAGCCGGTTTGAGCCAGTTTGAACCGGTTTAAGCCAGTTTGAACTGGTTTGAGCCAGTTTGAGCCAATTTGAACCAGTTTAAACTGGTTTGAACCGGTTTGAGCCAGTTTGAGCCAGTTTGAACCAGTTTAAACCGGTTTGAACCAGTTTGAGCCAGTTTGAGCTGGTTTGAGCCGGTTTGAGCCAGTTTGAGCCGGTTTAAACCGGTTTGAGCTGGTTTGAGCCAGTTTGAACCGGTTTGAGCCAGTTTGAACCAGTTTGAGCCGGTTTGAGCCAGTTTGAACCAGTTTAAACTGTTTTGAACCGGTTTGAGCCAGTTTGAACCAGTTTAAACCGGTTTGAGCCAGTTTGAACCGGTTTGAGCCGGTTTAAGCAGGTTTGAACCAGTTTGAGCCAGTTTGAACCAGTTTAAACCGAGCCAGTTTGAACAGGTTTACGGTTTCAACCGGTTTGAGCCGGTTTGAGCCGGTTTAAGCCAGTTTAAACCGGGTTGAGCCAGTTTGATCCAGTTTAAACCGGTTTGAACTGGTTTGAGCACAACAAGATCTTCAGAGCACAACACCTCATAATACTTACCATCACAAAATACATACATATACCCACCTTTCAAACCACATAAAGGAACAAACTCCAATGCAAAGGTTTCACTCTTCCACCACACCTAACACAGATACAGCAATACAGCACCTCTCTTCTAACCGCCTCTCATCCATTGGACAATTTGGAACATTACGACATGACCCACATGCTGCATCACCTCCCCTGACTCTTACACCTTCCGCCATAAACACACGCAAAAAATATAAGCAACATGCCACACCTCACAACTTTGCTTCCCCAAGTCTACCTCACATCAATGTTACACCACAAAAGCAACACAGCACTCCAACTCACTCACAAACACCATCTCCAACACATACACATACAGACCCATTAAAATGTCTTCTTAGCATGCTGGATGAGGAACACGATACAGAACAGCTACACGATTGCTATCCTAATACAGCTAATACCAGCACTTAAAACACACCTGCTATACACCCACACAATACTGATCACTGTTCTACAAACCAAAGTCCCACTATCACCAAAGGCCACTCTCTACACTGTCTACTAATAAATGCTCGATCCCTCTCTAAAAACAATTATCACACCTACAACCTTCTAATTGATGCAAAACCAGACATACTATTCATAACCGAATCATGGTTGGGAGACGATATGGCTCCAGTCCTGCATGAAGCCATTCCTCTAGGCTATCAAATAATCACCCAAAATCGTATTGCCAAAAATGGAGGTGGTCTAGCTGTTGTATTCAGGCAAACAATACATATCACTAAAGTTGACAACATCTCCATAAAGAATTGTGAGGCTCTTCTTACAAGATGCAATCCTATACCGTCTTCCACCTGTAACTTCCTGCTCCTTTACAGACCTCACCTAGCAAGGCAACATTCCCAGACGCACTCCTAGACACAGTTTCAAACCTAATAACAATACACTCCAACCTATGCGTTCTGGGTGACCTCAACATTTGGTTTGATAAAACCAATAGGACCCATCCAAAAACAATAATCACCGGCCTAGACGCATTGAACCTGCATCAGATTGTCCACAATCCGACACACACAGCTGGACATATCCTAGATGTAATTTTTACTAATACTGAACTAGTTACCTTTCAAACTATAACTCCAGTCACATGGTCAGACCACCACCTGCTTGCTTTCCAACAGAAAACACTAAGCGACTCACCTAAAACTACCGTACATCCATCCACCTATCGGCCGTGGAACAAACTCAATTTGGAACACTTGGAAACACAACTAACATCCAGTATAAATCTGGAAATCATAAATTCAGTTTAGAGTCTATATGAGTGGCTACAGGAAGCTTTTGACATCCTGATACCACTCAAAACCACACAACAGAACAAAAAAAAGAGCATTGGCGAAACATAGAAATAAAAGACATAAAACAACAAATTAGAAAGCTGCAACGTACCTGGCTCAAAACAAACGCCAAAGGAGACAAACTTCACCTACAGAAAATTAAAAGATTATACAAGTCAGCTATCAAAAAAGCTAAGAAAAGGTACTATTCAGACAGAATTCAAAACGCTAAATGTGCAAATAAAGAATTCTATAGAATACTCAATGAATTTCGAAAACCATATTGCTTAGAAGGAATTCATCCTGTTACTCAAGATTTCACTGACAAACTGGCAAATCATTACACGGACAAAGCAGACACGTTGGACTCGTACTTAAATCAGAACCAAAGCACCAGCACTAACCCTTGTACAAAACAACTATCCAAGAATGTTCTAATCAAGCCTATCCGTTCCTTCCAACACATCTCACACAATGAATTTATGGACCTGGTCAAAGCAAGCAGGCCTGCCGGCAGCCCTTCTCACCCCTGTCCACCACAAACTTTCAAGACAATTTTTTTAACAACCTCTGCTGCCATTCCAGTAAGAAGAATCATCAACGATTCCTTAACTACTGGAATATTTCCAGAAGAACTGAAAAAGTAATTACTGTATTTGCATGTGGTTGTTACAGTTTAAAATTACAGTTTTGACCTGCCTGTGATTGCATATTTTATCACCTGTTTTGTGTTTGAAACTTGTGGTTTTTGCTGCCCATGATTGCTTGCATTTACTGTGTTGAATTGTGGGATTTGCAGTCCAACCTCTGTAGTTTGTCCCTCTCATTCCTCGGTGACAAATCTGTTTTCCCTCCAAATGTCTCCTTTGCTCTGTGCTAAGACCTGTTTGTTAAAACAGTGCTCTCCCAGCCACCATTTTGTGTTCACAAGCCAGTGAGGCCAGCCCCCCTGCCCCCCGCAACAGGGATATTCTACATCAGAGGGTGCTTCTGTGAGCTGTTTAAACTGTACTTAACTGGGGCCTGTGGACTTCGTCTGAGGTCGCTGGTATCTTATATGGTCTGCTAGTGGTTGTCACATGTTTACACTGATTGTTGGTTGTATCTGGTGTTTCTATTGCATTATTGTCATTGGTTGGATATTGGAGGGTTCTGATTGGTTTCTGGGTCTGTGATTCAATCATTGTAGGGTTGGGACTAGGGCTAGGGCTAGGATTTCTATTGGAAGTAGGGACTAGGGTTTCCTATGTTATTGGTTGTTGGGAGTAGGGTGGGACTAGGGCTAGGGTTGGGCCTTTAATTGGAAGTAGCGATTTAGGGCTTCTGGTGTGATTGGTTGTTGGACTAGTTGTGGGACTAAGAGTAGGGCTAGGCTTTCTATTAGAAGTAGGGACTAGGGCTACCTGTGCCATTGTCTGCTTGGACTTGGGTTGGGACTACTGGTAGGGTCTTTTATTGGACATAGAGATCAGGGTTTTTTAACTGATTGGGTGCTTGGACTAGGGCTAAGATTGCCTGTAAGGTCCTGGTCTCCTATTGGTTCTAGATGTTAGGGCTAGTGTTGTGATTGGATAGTGTTAGGGCTAGGGTTCCCATTGGCTGAAGGTGTCACCTGATTACTAGGGCTATAGAAAAGGCCAGGCTTGGGGCGTCTCAGCTAAGGGGGGAGAGGACAATTGTAGTTGCCTGTTTGAGCCTGTTAAGGGCAGAGAGGACAAGGGTAGTTGCCTGTTAAAGGCGGAGAGGACAAGGGTAGTAGTCTGAGCCTGTTTGAGCCGGTTCTGGATTCCAGCTGGTTTGAGCCGGTTTGAGCCGGTTCAAGATTGTATCTGGTTTGAGCCGCTTTCATATTCCAGCCGGTTTGAGCTTGTTTGAGCTGGTTTGAGCCGGTTTGTGCCGGTTTGAGCCAGTTTGGGCCACTTTGAACCAGTTTGAGCCAGTTTGAACTGGTTTGAGCCGGTTTGAGCCAGTTTGAACCGGTTTAAGCCAGTTTGATCTGGTTTGAGCCGGTTTGAGCCAGTTTGAACCGGTTTAAGCCAGTTTGAACCGGTTTGAGAACATTTGAACCGGTTTGAGCCAGTGAACCAGTTTAAACCGGTTTGAGCTGGTTTGAGCCAGTTTGAAGCAGTTTAAACCGGTTTGAGACAGTTTGAAGCAGTTTAAACCGGTTCAAACCAGTTTGAGGCAGTTTGAACCGGTTTGAGCCGGTTTGAGCTAGTTTGAACCGGTTTAAGCCAGTTTGAACTGGTTTGAGCCAGTTTGAGCCAGTTTGAACCAGTTTGAGCCGGTTTGAGCCAGTTTGAACCGGTTTAAGCCAGTTTGAACTGGTTTGAGCCAGTTTGAGCCAGTTTGAACCAGTTTGAGCCGGTTTGAGCCAGTTTAAACCGGTTTAAGCTGGTTTGAGCCAGTTTGAGCCAGTTTGAACCAGTTTAAACCGGTTTGAACTGGTTTGAGCCAGTTGAGCCGGTTTGAGCCAGTTTGAACCGGTTTGAGCCAGTGAACCAGTTTAAACCGGTTTGAGCTGGTTTGAGCCAGTTTGAAGCAGTTTAAACCGGTTTGAGACAGTTTGAAGCAGTTTAAACCGGTTCGAACCAGTTTGAGGCAGTTTGAACCGGTTTGAGCCGGTTTGAGCTAGTTTGAACCGGTTTAAGCCAGTTTGAACTGGTTTGAGCCAGTTTGAGCCAGTTTGAACCAGTTTGAGCCGGTTTGAGCCAGTTTGAACCGGTTTAAGCCAGTTTGAACTGGTTTGAGCCAGTTTGAGCCAGTTTGAACCAGTTTGAGCCGGTTTGAGCCAGTTTAAACCGGTTTAAGCTGGTTTGAGCCAGTTTGAGCCAGTTTGAACCAGTTTAAACCGGTTTGAACTGGTTTGAGCCAGTTGAGCCGGTTTGAGCCAGTTTGAACCGGTTTAAGCCAGTTTGAACTGGTTTGAGCCAGTTTGAGCCAGTTTGAACCAGTTTAAACCGTTTTGGACCAGTTTGAGCCAGTTTGAGCCGGTTTGAGCCGGTTTGAGCACGTTGGAACCGGTTTAAGCCTGTTTAAACCAGTTTAAACCAGTTTAAACCAGTTTAAACCGGTTTGAAACTGTTTGAGCCAGTTTGAACCGGTTTGAGCCAGTTTGAACCAGTTTAAGCCAGTTTGAACCAGTTTGAGCCGGTTTGAACCAGTTTGAATTGGTTTGAACCAGTTTGAGACGGGTTGAGCCAGTTTGAGCCGGTTTGAGCCAGTTTGAGCCGGTTTGAGCCGGTTTGAGCCGGTTTGAACCGGTTTAAGCCTGTTTGATCCGGTTTGAGCCAGTTTGAACCAGTGTGAGCCAGTTTGAACCAGTTTAAGCCAGTTTGAGCCGGTTTAAGCCAGTTTGAGCCAGTTTAAACCGGTTTGAGCCAGTTTGATCCAGTTTAAACCGGTTTGAACTGGTTTGAGCCAGTTTAAACTGGTTTGAGCCAGTTTGAGCCAGTTTGAACCAATTTAAACTGTTTTGAACCGGTTTGAGCCAGTTTGAACCTGTTTAAACCGGTTTGAGCCAGTTTGAGCCGGTTTGACCCGGTTTAAGCGGGTTTGAACCAGTTTGAGCCAGTTTGAACTGGTTTGAGCCAGTTCGAACCAGTTTAAACTGAACCAGTTTGAACCGGTTTACGGTTTGAACCGGTTTGAGACGGTTTGAGCCAGTTTAAACTGGTTTGAGCCAGTTTGATCCAGTTTAAACCAGTTTGAACTAGTTTGAGCCAGTTTAAACCAGTTTAAACCGGTTTGAGCCAGTTTGAGCCAGTTTGAACCAGTTTAAACTGTTTTGCACCGGTTTGAGCCAGTTTGAGCCAGTTTGAACCAGTTTAAACCGGTTTGAACCGGTTTGAGCCAGTTTGAGCCGGTTTTTGCCGGTTTGAGCCAGTTTGAACCAGTTTAAGCCAGTTTGAACCGGTTTGAGCCAGTTTGAACCGGTTTGAGCCAGTTTGAGCCAGTTTAAGCCAGTTTGAGCCAGTTTAAACCGGTTTGAACTGGTCTGAGCCAGTTTGAACCAGTTTAAACTGGTTTGAAAGTTTTAGCCAGTTTGAGCCAGTTTGAACCGGTTTACGGTTTGAACGGGTTTGAGCCGGTTTTCAGCCGGTTTGGGCCGGTTTGAATCGGTTTGAGCCGGTTTGAGCCAATTTGAACCAGTTTGAGCCAGTTTGAACCAGTTTAAACCGGTTTGAGCCAGTTTGAACCGGTTTGAGCCGGTTTGAACCAGTTTGAATCGGTTTGAACCAGTTTGAGACGGGTTGAGCCAGTTTGAGCCGGTTTGAGCCAGTTTGAGCCAGTTTGAGCCAGTTTGAGCCGGTTTGAGCCAGTTTGAGCAAGTTTGAACAGGTTTGAGCTGGTTTGAGGCGGTTTGGAACTAGGGCCAGAAATGCTGCCCTTTTTCTCATTTAGAAATACCCAGCCCACACCATCCACATCCACAAACAGAGCAACACACTCAAACCAAATGTACAACACGCACAACACTATGCACAGATTAATGTACCAGCATGCCCCACTAACCCAACCAAACCACATCTACACACCCTACTATCCCAACTACCACACTTATCCACCATCACCCACGAACAGTACACAACTCTATCCTATACCACTAACCAATACACTCATCACTAACACAACGCCAATCAACACTGTACATAACTACATCCCATTCAGACACCTTTTATCAATAACAAACATATATTGATCCTTCCATCAGTTGTCCAACCAACACCCTCCTCTCCCTTCTACCATAATAACACTAACACACAACACACACACAGCACACCACCATACTTTGTAACTCTTGAAACTAACCAGTCTAAGATAAACACTCTCATGTAAACTTCATTCCCTCCTACACACAACCTACACTGTACTCATAAGCACATCACCACCCCATCTACATCACAAGCTCCTCTCACAAAACCTACACAACCAAATCCAGTGCATGAAACCTATACATCAGCACCCCTTTTCACTACACCTCAAAAGCAAAATAGATCACACACACCAGCACAACAAGATCTTCAGAGCACAACACCTCATAATACTTACCATCACAAAATACATACATATACCCACCTTTCAAACCACATAAAGGAACAAACTCCAATGCAAAGGTTTCACTCTTCCACCACACCTAACACAGATACAGCAATACAGCACCTCTCTTCTAACCGCCTCTCATCCATTGGACGATTTGGAACATTACGACATGACCCACATGCTGCATCACCTCCCCTGACTCTTACACCTTCCGCCATAAACACACGCAAAAAATATAAGCAACATGCCACACCTCACAACTTTGCTTCCCCAAGTCTACCTCACATCAATGTTACACCACAAAAGCAACACAGCACTCCAACTCACTCTCAAACACCATCTCCAACACATACACATACAGACCCATTAAAATGTCTTCTTAGCATGCTGGATGAGGAACACGATACAGAACAGCTACACGATTGCTATCCTAATACAGCTAATACCAGCACTTAAAACACACCTGCTACACACCCACACAATACTGATCACTGTTCTACAAACCAAAGTCCCACTATCACCAAAGGCCACTCTCTACACTGTCTACAAATAAATGCTCGATCCCTCTCTAAAAACAAGCATCACACCTACGACCTTCTAATTGATGCAAAACCAGACATACTATTCATAACCGAATCATGGTTGGGAGAGGATATGGCTCCAGTCCTGCATGAAGCCATTCCTCTAGGCTATCAAATAATCACCCAAAATCGTATTGCCAAAAATGGAGGTGGTCTAGCTGTTGTATTCAGGCAAACAATACATATCACTAAAGTTGACAACATCTCCATAAAGAATTGTGAGGCTCTTCTTACAAGATGCAATCCTACACCGTCTTCCACCTGTAACTTCCTTCTCCTTTACAGACCTCACCTAGCAAGGAAACATTCCCAGACGCACTTCTAGACACAGTTTCAAACCTAATAACAATACACTCCAACCTATGCGTTCTGGGTGACCTCAACATTTGGTTTGATAAAACCAATAGGACCCATCCAAAAACAATAATCACCGGCCTAGACGCATTGAACCTGCATCAGATTGTCCACAATCCGACACACACAGCTGGACATATCCTAGATGTAATTTTTACTAATACTGAACTAGTTACCTTTCAAACTATAACTCCAGTCACATGGTCAGACCACCACCTGCTTGCTTTCCAACATAAAACACTAAGCGACTCACCTAAAACTACCGTTCATCCATCCACCTATCGGCCGTGGAACAAACTCAATTTGGAACACTTGGAAACACAACTAACATCCAGTAAAAATCTGGAAATCATAAATTCAGTTTAGAGTCTATATGAGTGGCTACAGGAAGCTTTTGACATCCTGATACCACTCAAAACCACACAACAGAACAAAAAAAAAGAGCATTGGCGAAACATAGAAATAAAAGACATAAAACAACAAATTAGAAAGCTGCAACGTACCTGGCTCAAAACAAACGCCAAACGAGACAAACTTCACCTACAGAAAATTGAAAGATTATACAAGTCGGCTATCAAAAAAGCTAAGAAAAGGTACTATTCAGACAGAATTCAAAACGCTAAATGTGCAAATAAAGAATTCTATAGAATACTCAATGAATTTCGAAAACCATATTGCTTAGAAGGAATTCATCCTGTTACTCAAGATTTCACTGACAAACTGGCAAATCATTACACGGCCAAAGCAGACACGTTGGACTCGTACTTAAATCAGAACCAATGCACCAGCACTAACCCTTGTACAAAACAACTATCCAAGAATGTTCTAATCAAGCCTATCCGTTCCTTCCAACACATCTCACACAATGAATTTATGGACCTGGTCAAAGCAAGTAGGCCTGCCGGCAGCCCGTCTCACCCCTGTCCACCACAAACTTTCAAGACAATTTTTTTAACAACCTCTGCTGCCATTCCAGTAAGAAGAATCATCAACGATTCCTTAACTACTGGAATATTTCCAGAAGAACTCAAAAAGTAATTACTGTATTTGCATGTGGTTGTTACAGTTTAAAATTGCAGTTTTGACCTGCCTGTGATTGCATATTTTATCACCTGTTTTGTGTTTGAAACTTGTGGTTTTTGCTGCCCATGATTGCTTGCATTTACTGTGTTGAATTGTGGGATTTGCAGTCCAACCTCTGTAGTTTGTCCCTCTCATTCCTCGGTGACAAATCTGTTTTCGCTCCAAATTTCTCCTTTGCTCTGTGCTAAGACCTGTGTGTTAAAACAGTGCTCTCCCAGCCACCATTTTGTGTTCACAAGCCAGTGAGGCCAGCCCCCCTGCCCCCCGCAACAGGGATATTCTACATCAGAGGGTGCTTCTGTGAGCTGTTTAAACTGTACTTAACTGGGGCCTGCGGACTTCGTTTTTTGGCCAGCAGGAGGAGAAAAGTTTTATTCAAACAGTATTGGTAGATTTAGAGTTAGTGAAGACTTTACCTGCAGAAGTCCAAAGTGTGGATTGAGCCTGTCTGTCTCCTAGGAGATTCTAAACAGGAGAAGCAGCTTCCAACTCCCTGGCCAGCAAACCTTGTCTGAGGTCGCTGGTATCTTATATGGTCTGCTAGTGGTTGTCACATGTTTACACTGATTGTTGGTTGTATCTGGTGTTTCTATTGCATTATTGTCATTGGTTGGATATTGGAGGGTTCTGATTGGTTTTTGGGTCTGTGATTCAATCATTATAGGGTTGGGACTAGGGCTAGGGTTAGGATTTCTATTGGAAGAAGGGACTAGGGTTTCCTGTGTTATTGGTTGTTGGGAGCAGGGTTGGACTAGGGCTAGGGTTAGACCTTTAATTGGAAGTAGCTATTTAGGGCTTCTGGTGTGATTGGTTGTTGGACTAGTTGTGGGACTAAGAGTAAGGTTAGGCTTTCTATTGGAAGTAGGGACTAGTGCTACCTGTGCCATTGTCTGCTTGGACTTGGGTTGGGACTACTGGTAGGGCCTTTTATTGGACATAGAGATCAGGTTTTTTTTTAACTGATTGGGTGCTTGGACTAGGGCTAAGATTGCCTGTAAGGTCCTGTTCTCCTATTGGTTCTAGATGTTAGGGCTAGTGTTGTGATTGGATAGTGTTAGGGCTAGGGTTCCCATTGGCTGAAGGTGTCACCTGATTACTAGGGCTATAGAAAAGGCCAGGCTTGGGGCGTCTCAGCTAAGGGCGGAGAGGACAATTGTAGTTGCCTGTTTGAGCCTGTTAAGGGCAGAGAGGACAAGGGTAGTTGCCTGTTAAAGGCGGAGAGGACAAGGGTAGTAGCCTGAGCCTGTTTGAGCCGGTTCTGAATTCCAGCTGGTTTGAGCCGGTTTGAGCCGGTTCGAGATTGCATCTGGTTTGAGCCGCTTTGATATTCCAGCCGGTTTGAGCTGGTTTGAGCTGGTTTGAGCCGGTTTGTGCCGGTTTGAGCCAGTTTGGGCCACTTTGAACCGGTTTGAGCCAGTTTGAACTGGTTTGAGCCGGTTTGAGCCAGTTTGAACCGGTTTAAGCCAGTTTGAACCGGTTTGAGAATGTTTGAACCGGTTTGAGCCAGTTTGAACCGGTTTGAGCCGGTTTTAGCCAGTTTGAACCAGTTTAAGCCAGTTTAAACCGGTTTGAGCCAGTTTGAAACAATTTAAACCGGTTTGAACCAGTTTGAACTGGTTTGAGCCAGTTTAAACCGGTTTGAGCCAGTGAACCCGTTTAAACCGGTTTGAGCTGGTTTGGGCCAGTTTGAAGCAGTTTAAACCGGTTTGAGCCAGTTTGAAGCAGTTTAAACCGGTTTGAACCGGTTTGAGCCAGTTTGAACCGGTTTGAGCTGGTTTGAGCTAGTTTGAACTGGTTTAAGCCAGTTTGAACTGGTTTGAGCCAGTTTGAGCCAGTTTGAACCAGTTTGAGCCGGTTTGAGCCAGTTTGAAGCGGTTTAAGCCAGTTTGAACTGGTTTGAGCCAATTTGAACCAGTTTAAACTGGTTTGAACCGGTTTGAGCCAGTTTGAGCCAGTTTGAACCAGTTTAAACCGGTTTGAACCGGTTTGAGCCAGTTTGAGCCGGTTTGAGCCGGTTTAAACCGGTTTGAGCCGGTTTGAGCCAGTTTGAACCGGTTTGAGCCAGTTTGAACCAGTTTGAGCTGGTTTGAGCCAGTTTGAACCAGTTTAAACTGTTTTGAACCGGTTTGAGCCAGTTTGAACCGGTTTGAGCCAGTTTGAACCGGTTTGAGCCGGTTTAAGCAGGTTTGAACCAGTTTGAGCCAGTTTGAACTGGTTTGAGCCAGTTTGAACCAGTTTAAACCGAGCCAGTTTGAACAGGTTTACGGTTTCAACCGGTTTGAGCCGGTTTGAGCCAGTTTAAACCGGGTTGAGCCAGTTTGATCCAGTTTAAACCGGTTTGAACTGGTTTGAGCCAGTTTAAACCAGTTTAAACCGGTTTGAGCCAGTTTGAACCAGTTTAAACCGGTTTGAGCTGGTTTGAGCCAGTTTGAACCAGTTTAAATCGGTTTGAGCCAGTTTAAATCGTTTTGAGCTGGTTTGAGCCAGTTTAAACCGGTTTGAAACAGTTTGAGCCCGTTTGAACCGGTTTGAACCAGTTTAAGCCAGTTTGAACCGGTTTGAGCCAGTTTGAACAGGTTTGAGCCGGTTTGAGCCAGTTTGAACCGGTTTAAGCCAGTTTGAACTGGTTTGAGCCAGTTTGAAGCAGTTTAAACCGGTTTGGACCGGTTCGAGCCAGTTTGAGCCAGTTTGCGCCCGTTTGAACCGGTTTAAGCCTGTTTGAACCGGTTTGAGCCCGTTTGAACCGGTTTGAGCCTGTTTGAATCAGTTTAAGCCAGTTTGAGCCGGTTTAAGCCAGTTTGAGCCAGTTTAAATCGGTTTGAGCTGGTTCGAGCCAGTTTAAACCAGTTTAAACCGGTTTGAAACAGTTTGAGCCCGTTTGAACCGGTTTGAGCCAGTTTGAACCAGTTTAAGCCAGTTTGAACCGGTTTGAGCCAGTTTGAACAGGTTTGAGCCGGTTTGAGCCAGTTTGAACCGGTTTAAGCCAGTTTGAACTGGTTTGAGCCAGTTTGAAGCAGTTTAAACCGTTTTGGACCGGTTCGAGCCAGTTTGAGCCAGTTTGCGCCCATTTGAACCGGTTTAAGCCTGTTTGAACCGGTTTGAGCCCGTTTGAACCGGTTTGAGCCAGTTTGAATCAGTTTAAGGCAGTTTGAGCCGGTTTAAGCCAGTTTGAGCCAGTTTAAAGCGGTTTGAGCCAGTTTGATCCAGTTTAAACCGGTTTGAACTGGTTTGAGCCAGTTTAAACCAGTTTAAACCAGTTTGAGCCAGTTTGAACCAGTTTAAACTGTTTTGAACCGGTTTGAGCCAGTTTGAACCAGTTTAAACCGGTTTGAGTCAGTTTGAGCCAGTTTGAACCGGGTTGAGCCGGTTTAAGCCGGTTTGAACCAGTTTGAGCCAGTTTGAACTGGTTTGAGCCAGTTTGAACCAGTTTAAACCGAGCCAGTTTGAACCGGTTTACGGTTTGAACCGGTTTGAGCCGGTTTGAGCCAGTTAAACCGGTTTGAGCCAGTTTGAGCCAGTTTGAACCAGTTTAAACTGTTTTGAACCGGTTTGAGCCAGTTTGAACCAGTTTAAACCAGTTTGAACTGGTTTGAGCCAGTTTGAGCCAGTTTGAACCAGTTTAAACCGGTTTGAACCGGTTTGAGCCAGTTTGAGCCAGTTTGAACCGGTTTAAGCTGGTTTGAGCCAGTTTGAGCCAGTTTGAACCAGTTTAAACCGGTTTGAACTGGTTTGAGCCAGTTGAGCCGGTTTGAGCCAGTTTGAACCGGTTTAAGCCAGTTTGAACTGGTTTGAGCCAGTTTGAGCCAGTTTGAACCAGTTTAAACCGTTTTGGACCAGTTTGAGCCAGTTTGAGCCGGTTTGAGCCGGTTTGAGCCCGTTTGAACCGGTTTAAGCCTGTTTAAACCAGTTTAAACCAGTTTAAACCAGTTTAAACCGGTTTGAAACTGTTTGAGCCAGTTTGAACCGGTTTGAGCCAGTTTGAACCAGTTTAAACCAGTTTAAACCGGTTTGAAACTGTTTGAGCCAGTTTGAACCGGTTTGAGCCAGTTTGAACCAGTTTAAGCCACTTTGAACCGGTTTGAGCCAGTTTGAATCGGTTTCAGCCGGTTTGAGCCAGTTTGAACCGGTTTAAGCCAGTTTGAACTGGTTTGAGCCGGTTTGAGCCAGTTTGAACGGGTTTGAGCCAGTTTGAACTGGTTTGAGCCGGTTTGAGCCAGTTTGAACCAGTTTGAGCCGGTTTGAACCAGTTTGAATCGGTTTGAACCAGTTTGAGACGGTTGAGCCAGTTTGAGCCGGTTTGAGCCAGTTTGAGCCGGTTTGAGCCGGTTTGAGCCCGTTTGAACCGGTTTAAGCCTGTTTGATCCGGTTTGAGCCAGTTTGAACCAGTGTGAGCCAGTTTGAACCAGTTTAAGCCAGTTTGAGCCGGTTTAAGCCAGTTTGAGCCAGTTTAAACCGGTTTGAGCCAGTTTGATCCAGTTTAAACCGGTTTGAACTGGTTTGAGCCAGTTTAAACTGGTTTGAGCCAGTTGAGCCAGTTTGAACCTGTTTAAACCGGTTTGAGCCAGTTTGAGCCGGTTTGACCCGGTTTAAGCGGGTTTGAACCAGTTTGAGCCAGTTTGAACTGGTTTGAGCCAGTTCGAACCAGTTTAAACTGAACCAGTTTGAACCGGTTTACGGTTTGAACCGGTTTGAGACGGTTTGAGCCAGTTTAAACCGGTTTGAGCCAGTTTGATCCAGTTTAAACCAGTTTGAACTAGTTTGAGCCAGTTTAAACCAGTTTAAACCGGTTTGAGCCAGTTTGAGCCAGTTTGAACCAGTTTAAACTGTTTTGCACCGGTTTGAGCCAGTTTGAACCAGTTTAAACCAGTTTGAACTGGTTTGAGCCAGTTTGAGCCAGTTTGAACCAGTTTAAACCGGTTTGAACCGGTTTGAGCCAGTTTGAGCCGGTTTGAGCCGGTTTGAGCCAGTTTGAACCAGTTTAAGCCAGTTTGAACCGGTTTGAGCCAGTTTGAACCGGTTTGAGCCAGTTTGAGCCAGTTTAAGCCAGTTTGAGCCAGTTTAAACCGGTTTGAACTGGTCTGAGCCAGTTTGAACCAGTTTAAACCGGTTTGAAAGTTTGAGCCAGTTTGAGCCAGTTTCAACCGGTTTACGGTTTGAACGGGTTTGAGCCGGTTTCAGCCGGTTTGGGCCGGTTTGAATCGGTTTGAGCCGGTTTGAGCCAATTTGAACCAGTTTGAGCCAGTTTGAACCAGTTTAAACCGGTTTGAGCCAGTTTGAACCGGTTTGAGCCGGTTTGAACCAGTTTGAATCGGTTTGAACCAGTTTGAGACGGGTTGAGCCAGTTTGAGCCGGTTTGAGCCAGTTTGAGCCAGTTTGAGCCGGTTTGAGCCAGTTTGAGCAAGTTTGAACCGGTTTGAGCTGGTTTGAGGCGGTTTGGAACTAGGGCCAGAAATGCTGCCCTTTTTCTCATTTAGAAATACCCAGCCCACACCATCCACATCCACAAACAGAGCAACACACTCAAACCAAATGTACAACACGCACAACTCTATGCACAGATTAATGTACCAGCATGCCCCACTAACCCAACCAAACCACATCTACACACCCTACTATCCCAACTACCACACTTATCCACCATCACCCACGAACAGTACACAACTCTATCCTATACCACTAACCAATACACTCATCACTAACACAACGCCAATCAACACCGTACATAACTACATCCCATTCAGACACACTCTCCTTGCTGTAATTACACCTAATGACCACCTTTTATCAATAACAAACATATATTGATCCTTCCATCAGTTGTCCAACCAACACCCTCCTCTCCCTTCTACCATAATAACACTAACACACAACACACACACAGCACACCACCATACTTTGTAACTCTTGAAACTAACCAGTCTAAGATAAACACTCTCACGTAAACTTCATTCCCTCCTACACACAACCTACACTGTACTCATAAGCACATCACCACCCCATCTACATCACAAGCTCCTCTCACAAAACCTACACAACCAAATCCAGTGCATGAAACCTATACATCAGCACCCCTTTTCACTACACCTCAAAAGCAAAATAGATCACACACACCAGCACAACAAGATCTTCAGAGCACAACACCTCATAATACTTACCATCACAAAATACATACATATACCCACCTTTCAAACCACATAAAGGAACAAACTCCAATGCAAAGGTTTCACTCTTCCACCACACCTAACACAGATACAGCAATACAGCACCTCTCTTCTAACCGCCTCTCATCCATTGGACGATTTGGAACATTACGACATGACCCACATGCTGCATCACCTCCCCTGACTCTTACACCTTCCGCCATAAACACACGCAAAAAATATAAGCAACATGCCACACCTCACAACTTTGCTTCCCCAAGTCTACCTCACATCAATGTTACACCACAAAAGCAACACAGCACTCCAACTCACTCTCAAACACCATCTCCAACACATACACATACAGACCCATTAAAATGTCTTAGCATGCTGGATGAGGAACACGATACAGAACAGCTACACGATTGCTATCCTAATACAGCTAATACCAGCACTTAAAACACACCTGCTACACACCCACACAATACTGATCACTGTTCTACAAACCAAAGTCCCACTATCACCAAAGGCCACTCTCTACACTGTCTACAAATAAATGCTCGATCCCTCTCTAAAAACAAGCATCACACCTACGACCTTCTAATTGATGCAAAACCAGACATACTATTCATAACCGAATCATGGTTGGGAGAGGATATGGCTCCAGTCCTGCATGAAGCCATTCCTCTAGGCTATCAAATAATCACCCAAAATCGTATTGCCAAAAATGGAGGTGGTCTAGCTGTTGTATTCAGGCAAACAATACATATCACTAAAGTTGACAACATCTCCATAAAGAATTGTGAGGCTCTTCTTACAAGATGCAATCCTACACCGTCTTCCACCTGTAACTTCCTGCTCCTTTACAGACCTCACCTAGCAAGGAAACATTCCCAGACGCACTTCTAGACACAGTTTCAAACCTAATAACAATACACTCCAACCTATGCGTTCTGGGTGACCTCAACATTTGGTTTGATAAAACCAATAGGACCCATCCAAAAACAATAATCACCGGCCTAGACGCATTGAACCTGCATCAGATTGTCCACAATCCGACACACACAGCTGGACATATCCTAGATGTAATTTTTACTAATACTGAACTAGTTACCTTTCAAACTATAACTCCAGTCACATGGTCAGACCACCACCTGCTTGCTTTCCAACATAAAACACTAAGCGACTCACCTAAAACTACCGTACATCCATCCACCTATCGGCCGTGGAACAAACTCAATTTGGAACACTTGGAAACACAACTAACATCTAGTAAAAATCTGGAAATCATAAATTCAGTTTAGAGTCTTTATGAGTGGCTACAGGAAGCTTTTGACATCCTGATACCACTCAAAACCACACAACAGAACAAAAAAAAAGAGCATTGGCGAAACATAGAAATAAAAGACATAAAACAACAAATTAGAAAGCTGCAACGTACCTGGCTCAAAACAAACGCCAAACGAGACAAACTTCACCTACAGAAAATTAAAAGATTATACAAGTCGGCTATCAAAAAAGCTAAGAAAAGGTACTATTCAGACAGAATTCAAAACGCTAAATGTGCAAATAAAGAATTCTATAGAATACTCAATGAATTTCGAAAACCATATTGCTTAGAAGGAATTCATCCTGTTATTCAAGATTTCACTGACAAACTGGCAAATCATTACACGGCCAAAGCAGACACGTTGGACTCGTACTTAAATCAGAACCAATGCACCAGCACTAACCCTTGTACAAAACAACTATCCAAGAATGTTCTAATCAAGCCTATCCGTTCCTTCCAACACATCTCACACAATGAATTTATGGACCTGGTCAAAGCAAGTAGGCCTGCCGGCAGCCCGTCTCACCCCTGTCCACCACAAACTTTCAAGACAATTTTTTTAACAACCTCTGCTGCCATTCCAGTAAGAAGAATCATCAACGATTCCTTAACTACTGGAATATTTCCAGAAGAACTCAAAAAGTAATTACTGTATTTGCATGTGGTTGTTACAGTTTAAAATTGCAGTTTTGACCTGCCTGTGATTGCATATTTTATCACCTGTTTTGTGTTTGAAACTTGTGGTTTTTGCTGCCCATGATTGCTTGCATTTACTGTGTTGAATTGTGGGATTTGCAGTCCAACCTCTGTAGTTTGTCCCTCTCATTCCTCGGTGACAAATCTGTTTTCGCTCCAAATTTCTCCTTTGCTCTGTGCTAAGACCTGTGTGTTAAAACAGTGCTCTCCCAGCCACCATTTTGTGTTCACAAGCCAGTGAGGCCAGCCCCCCTGCCCCCCGCAACAGGGATATTCTACATCAGAGGGTGCTTCTGTGAGCTGTTTGAACTGTACTTAACTGGGGCCTGTGGACTTCGTTTTTTGGCCAGCAGGAGGAGAAAAGTTTTATTCAAACAGTATTGGTAGATTTAGAGTTAGTGAAGACTTTACCTGCAGAAGTCCAAAGTGTGGATTGAGCCTGTCTGTCTCCTAGGAGATTCTAAACAGGAGAAGCAGCTTCCAACTCCCTGGCCAGCAAACCTTGTCTGAGGTCGCTGGTATCTTATATGGTCTGCTAGTGGTTGTCACATGTTTACACTGATTGTTGGTTGTATCTGGTGTTTCTATTGCATTATTGTCATTGGTTGGATATTGGAGGGTTCTGATTGGTTTTTGGGTCTGTGATTCAATCATTATAGGGTTGGGACTAGGGCTAGGGTTAGGATTTCTATTGGAAGAAGGGACTAGGGTTTCCTGTGTTATTGGTTGTTGGGAGTAGGGTTGGACTAGGGCTAGGGTTAGACCTTTAATTGGAAGTAGCTATTTAGGGCTTCTGGTGTGATTGGTTGTTGGACTAGTTGTGGGACTAAGAGTAAGGTTAGGCTTTCTATTGGAAGTAGGGACTAGTGCTACCTGTGCCATTGTCTGCTTGGACTTGGGTTGGGACTACTGGTAGGGCCTTTTATTGGACATAGAGATCAGGTTTTTTTTTAACTGATTGGGTGCTTGGACTAGGGCTAAGATTGCCTGTAAGGTCCTGTTCTCCTATTGGTTCTAGATGTTAGGGCTAGTGTTGTGATTGGATAGTGTTAGGGCTAGGGTTCCCATTGGCTGAAGGTGTCACCTGATTACTAGGGCTATAGAAAAGGCCAGGCTTGGGGCGTCTCAGCTAAGGGCGGAGAGGACAATTGTAGTTGCCTGTTTGAGCCTGTTAAGGGCAGAGAGGACAAGGGTAGTTGCCTGTTAAAGGCGGAGAGGACAAGGGTAGTAGCCTGAGCCTGTTTGAGCCGGTTCTGAATTCCATCTAGTTTGAGCCGGTTTGAGCCGGTTCGAGATTGCATCTGGTTTGAGCCGCTTTGATATTCCAGCCGGTTTGAGCTGGTTTCAGCTGGTTTGAGCCGGTTTGAATCGGTTTGAACCAGTTTGAGACGGTTTGAGCCAGTTTGAGACGGTTTGAGCCAGTTTGAGCCGGTTTGAGCCAGTTTGAGCAAGTTTGAACCGGTTTGAGCTGGTTTGGGGCGGTTTGGAACTAGGGCCAGAAATGCTGCCCTTTTTCTCATTTAGAAATACCCAGCCCACACCATCCACATCCACAAACAGAGCAACACACTCAAACCAAATGTACACCACGCACAACACTATGCACAATTTAATGTACCAGCATGCCCCACCAACCCAACCAAACCACATCTACACACCCTACTATCCCAACTACCACACTTATCCACCATTACCCACGAACAGTACACAACTCTATCCTATACCACTAACCAATACACTCATCACTAACACAACACCAATCAACACCGTACATAACTACATCCCATTCAGACACACTCTCCCTGCTGTAATTACACCTAGCGACTACCTTTTATCAATAACAAACATATAATGATCCTTCCATCAGTTGTCCAACAAACACCCTCCTCTCCCTTCTACCATAATAACACTAACACACAACACACACACTGCACACCACCATACTTTGTAACTCTTGAAACCAACCAGTCTAAGATAAACACTCTCACGTCTACTTCATTCCGTCCTACACACAACCTACACTCTACTCATAAACACATCACCACTCCCTCTACATCACAAGCTCCTCTCACAAACACTACACAACCAAATCCAGTGCATGAAACCTATACATCAGCACCCCTTTTTACTACACCTCAAAAGCAAAACATATCACACACACCAGCACAACAAGATCTTCAGAGCACAACACCTCATAATACTTACATCACAAAATACATACATATACCCACCTTTCAAACCATATAAAGGAACAAACTCCAATGCCAAGGTTTCACTCTTCCACCATACCTAACACAGATACAGCAATACAGCACCTCTCTTCTAACCGCCTCTCATCCATTGGACAATTTAGAACATTACGACATGACCCACATGCTGCACCACCTCCCCTGACTCTTACACCTTCCGCCATAAACACACGCAAAAAATATAAGCAACATTCCACACCTCACAACTTTGCTTCCCCAAGTCTACCTCACATCAATGTTACACCACAAAAGCAACACAGCACTCCAACTCACTCTCAAACACCATCTCCAACACATACACATACAGACCCATGTAAATGTCTTTCTAGCATGCTGGATGAGGAACACAATACAAAACAGCTACACGATTGCTATCCTAATACAGCTAATACCAGCACTTAAAACACACCTGCTACACACCCACACAATACTGATCACTGTTCTACAAACCAAAGTCCCACTATCACCAAAGGCCAGTTTCTACACTGTCTACTAATAAATGCTCGATCCCTCTCTAAAAACAAGCATCACACCTACGACCTTCTCACTGATGCAAAACCAGACATACTATTCATAACCGATTCATGGTTGGGAGAGGATATGGCTCATGTCCTGCATGAAGCCATTCCTCTAGGCTATCAAATAATCACCTAAAATCATATTGCCAAAAATGGAGGTGGTCTAGCTGTTGTATTCAGGCAAACAGTACATATCACTAAAGTTGACAACAACTCCATAAAGAATTGTGAGGCTCTTCTTACAAGATGCAATCCTACACCGTCTTCCACCTGTAACTTCCTACTCCTTTACAGACCTCACCTAGCAAGGCAACATTCCCAGACGCACTTCTAGACACAGTTTCAAACCTGATAACAGTACACTCCAACCTATGCGTTCTGGGTGACCTCAACATTTGGTTTGATAAAACCAATATGACCCATCCAAAAACAATAATCACCGGCCTAGACGCATTGAATCTGCATCAGATTGTCCACAATCCGAACACACCGCTGGACATATCCTATATGTCATTTTTACTAATACTGAACTAGTTACCTTTCAAACTATAACTCCAGTCACATGGTCAGACCACCACCTGCTTGCTTTCCAACATAAAACACTAAGCGACTCACCTAAAACTACCTTACATCCATCCACCTATCGGCCGTGGAACAAACTTAATTTGGAACACTTGGAAACACAACTAACATCCAGTATAAATTTGGAAACCATAAATTCAGTTCAGAGTCTATATGAGTGGCTACAGGAAGCTTTTGAAATCCTGATACCACTCAAAACAACACAACAGAACAAAAGAAAAAAAGAGCATTGGCGAAACATAGAAATAAAGGACATAAAACAACAAATTAGAAAGCTGCAACATACCTGGCTCAAAACAAACGCCAAACAAGACAAACTTCACCTACAGAAAATTAACAGATTATACAAGTCGGCTATCAAAAAAGCTAAGAAAAGGTACTATTCAGGCAGAATTCAAAACGCTAAATGTGCAAATAAAGAATTCTAAAAAATACTCAATGAATTTCGAAAACCAAATTGCTTGGAAGGAATTCATCCTGTTACTCAAGATTTCACAGACAAACTGGCAAATCATTACACGGACAAAGAAGACACGTTGGACTCGTACTTAAATCAGAAACAAAGCACCAGCACTAACCCTTGTACAAAACAACTATCCAAGAATTTTCTAATCAAGCCTATCCGTTCCTTCCAACACATCTCACACAATGAATTTATGGACCTGGTCAAAGCAAGCAGGCCTGCCGGCAGCCCTTCTCACCCCTGTCCGCCACAAACTTTCAAAACAATTTTTTTAACAACCTCTGCTGCCATTCCAGTAAGAAGAATCATCAACGATTCCTTAACTACTGGAATATTTCCAGAACAACTCAAAAAGTGATTACTGTATTTGCATGTGGTTGTTACAGTTTAAAATTGCAGTTTTGACCTGCATGTGATTGCATATTTTATCACCTGTTTTGTGTTTGAAACTTGTGGTTTTCCCTGCCCATGATTGCTTGCATTTACTGTGTTGAATTGTGGGATTTGCAGTCCAACCTCTGTAGTTTGTCCCTCTCATTCCTCGGTGACAAATCTGTTTTCCCTCCAAATTTCTCCTTTGCTCTGTGGTAAGACCTGTGTGTTAAAACAGTGCTCTCCCAGCCACCATTTTGTGTTCACAAGCCAGTGAGGCCAGCCCCCCTGCCCCCCGCAACAGGGATATTCTACATCAGAGGGTGCTTCTGTGAGCTGTTTAAACTGTACTTAACTGGGGCCTGTGGACTTCGTTTTTTGGCCAGCAGGAGGAGAAAAGTTTTATTCAAACAGTATTGGTAGATTTAGAGTTAGTGAAGACTTTACCTGCAGAAGTCCAAAGTGTAGATTGAGCCTGTCTGTCTCCTAGGAGATTCTAAACAGGAGAAGCAGCTTCCAACTCCCTGGCCAGCAAACCTTGTCTGAGGTCGCTGGGATCTTACATGGTCTGCTAGTGGTTGTCACATGTTTACACTGATTGTTGGTTGTATCTGGTGTTTCTATTGCATTATTGTCATTGGTTGGATATTGGAGGGTTCTGATTGGTTTCTGGGTCTGTGATTCAATCATTGTAGGGTTGGGACTAGGGCTAGGGTTAGGATTTCTATTGGAAGTAGGGACTAGGGTTTCCTATGTTAATTGGTTGTTGGGAGTAGGGTGGGACTAGGGCTAGGGTTAGACCTTTAAATGGAAGTAGCTATTTAGGGCTTCTGGTGTGATTGGTTGTTGGACTAGTTGTGGGACTAAGAGTAGGGTTAGGCTTTCTATTGGAAGTAGGGACTAGGGCTACCTGTGCCATTGTCTGCTTGGACTTGGGTTGGGACTACTGGTAGGGCCTTTTATTGGACATAGAGATCAGGGTTTTTTAACTGATTGGGTGCTTGGACTAGGGCTAAGATTGCCTGTAAGGTCCTGGTCTCCTATTGGTTCTAGATGTTAGGGCTAGTGTTGTGATTGGATAGTGTTAGGGCTAGGGTTCCCATTGGCTGAAGGTGTCACCTGATTACTAGGGCTATAGAAAAGGCCAGGCTTGGGGCGTCTCAGCTAAGGGCGGAGAGGACAATTGTAGTTGCCTGTTTGAGCCTGTTAAGGGCAGAGAGGACAAGGGTAGTTGCCTGTTAAAGGCGGAGAGGACAAGGGTAGTAGCCTGAGCCTGTTTGAGCCGGTTCTGAATTCCAGCTGGTTTGAGCCGGTTTGAGCCGGTTCGAGATTGCATCTGGTTTGAGCCGCTTTGATATTCCAGCCGGTTTGAGCTGGTTTGAGCTGGGTTGAGCCGGTTTGTGCCGGTTTGAGCCAGTTTGGGCCACTTTGAACCGGTTTGAGCCAGTTTGAACTGGTTTGAGCCGGTTTGAGCCAGTTTGAACCGGTTTAAGCCAGTTTGAACCGGTTTGAGAACGTTTGAACCGGTTTGAGCCAGTTTGAACCGGTTTGAGCCGGTTTTAGCCAGTTTGAACCAGTTTAAGCCAGTTTAAACCGGTTTGAGCCAGTTTGAAACAATTTAAACCGGTTTGAAGCAGTTTGAACCGGTTTGAGCCAGTTTAAACCGGTTTGAGCCAGTGAACCAGTTTAAACCGGTTTGAGCTGGTTTGAGCCAGTTCGAAGCAGTTTAAACCGGTTTGAGCTAGTTTGAACCAGTTTAAACCGGTTTGAACCGGTTTGAGCCAGTTTGAACCGGTTTGAGCTGGTTTGAGCTAGTTTGAACCGGTTTAAGCCAGTTTGAACTGGTTTGAGACAGTTTGAGCCAGTTTGAACCAGTTTGAGCCGGTTTGAGCCAGTTTGAACCTGTTTAAGCCAGTTTGAACTGGTTTGAGCCAGTTTGAGCCAATTTGAACCAGTTTAAACTGGTTTGAACCGGTTTGAGCCAGTTTGAACCGGTTTAAGCCAGTTTGAACTGGCTTGAGCTAGTTTGAACTGGTTTGAGCCAGTTTGAGCCAGTTTGAACCAGTTTAAACCGGTTTGAACCGGTTTGTGCCAGTTTGAGCTGGTTTGAGCCGATTTGAGCCAGTTTGAGCCGGTTTAAACCGGTTTGAGCCAGTTTGAACCGGTTTGAGCCAGTTTGAACCAGTTTAAGCAAGTTTGAGCCGGTTTGAGCCAGTTTGAACCATTTTAAACTGTTTTGAACCGGTTTGAGCCAGTTTGAACCAGTTTAAACCAAGCCAGTTTGAACCGGTTTACGGTTTGAACCGGTTTGATCCGGTTTGAGCCAGTTTAAACCGGTTTGAGCCAGTTTGATCCAGTTTAAACCGGTTTGAACTGGTTTGAGCCAGTTTAAACCAGTTTAAACCGGTTTGAGCCAGTTTGAACCAGTTTAAACCGGTTTGAGCTGGTTTGAGCCAGTTTGAACCAGTTTAAACCGGTTTGAGCCAGTTTGATCCAGTTTAAACCAGTTTAAACCGGTTTGAAACAGTTTGAGCCAGTTTGAACTGGTTTGAGCCAGTTTGAACCAGTTTAAGCCAGTTTGAACCGGTTTGAGCCAGTTTGAACCGGTTTGAGCCGGTTTGAGCCAGGTTGAACCGGTTTAAGCCAGTTTGAACTGGTTTGAGCCAGTTTGAACCAGTTTAAACTGGTTTGGACCGGTTTGAGCCAGTTTGAGCCGGTTTGCACCCGTTTGAACTGGTTTAAGCCTGTTTGAACCGGTTTGAGCCAGTTTGAACCAGTTTAAGGCAGTTTGAGCCGGTTAAAGCCAGTTTGAGCCAGTTTAAACCGGTTTGAGCCAGTTTGATCCAGTTTAAACCGGTTTGAACTGGTTTGAGCCAGTTTAAACTAGTTTAAACCGGTTTGAGCCAGTTTGAGCCAGTTTGAACCAGTTTAAACTGTTTTGAACCGGTTTGAGCCAGTTTGAACCAGTTTAAACCGGTTTGAGCCAGTTTGAGCCAGTTTGAACCGGTTTGAGCCGGTTTAAGCCGGTTTGAACCAGTTTGATTCAGTTTGAACTGGTTTGAGCCAGTTTGAACCAGTTTAAACCAAGCCAGTTTGAACCAGTTTACGGTTTGAACCGATTTGAGCCGGTTTGAGCTAGTTTAAACCGGTTTGAGCCAGTTTGATCCAGTTTAAACCAGTTTGAACTAGTTTGAGCCAGTTTAAACCAGTTTAAACCGGTTTGAGCCAGTTTGAGCCAGTTTGAACCAGTTTAAACTGTTTTGAACCAGTTTGAGCCGGTTTGAACCAGTTTAAACCAGTTTGAACTGGTTTGAGCCCGTTTGAGCCAGTTTGAACCAGTTTAAACCGATTTGAACCGGTTTGAGCCAGTTTGAGCCGGTTTGAGCCGGTTTGAACCAGTTTGAACCAGTTTCAGCCAGTTTGAACCGGTTTGAGCCAGTTTGAACCTGTTTAAGCCAGTTTGAGCCGGTTTAAGCCAGTTTGAGCCAGTTTAACCCGGTTTGAACTGGTTTGAGCCAGTTTGAACCAGTTTAAACCGGTTTGAAACAGTTTGAGCCAGTTTGAGCCAGTTTGAACCGGTTTACTGTTTGAACGGGTTTGAGCCGGTTTCAGCCGGTTTGGGCCGGTTTGAATCGGTTTGAGCCGGTTTGAGCCAATTTGAACCAGTTTGAGCCAGTTTGAACCAGTTTAAACCGGTTTGAGCCAGTTTGAACCGGTTTGAGCCGGTTTGAACCAGTTTGAATCGGTTTGAACCAGTTTGAGGTGGTTTGAGCCAGTTTGAGCCAGTTTGAGCCGGTTTGAGCCAGTTTGAGCAAGTTTGAACCGGTTTGAGCTGGTTTGAGGCGGTTTGGAACTAGGGCCAGAAATGCTGCCCTTTTTCTCATTTAGAAATACCCAGCCCACACCATCCACATCCACAAACAGAGCAACACACTCAAACCAAATGTACAACACGCACAACACTATGCACAGATTAATGTACCAGCATGCCCCACCAACCCAACCAAACCACATCTACACACCCTACTATCCCAACTACCACACTTATCCACCATCACCCACGAACAGTACACAACTCTATCCTATACCACTAACCAATACACTCATCACTAACACAACGCCAATCAACACCGTACATAACTACATCCCATTCAGACACACTCTCCTTGCTGTAATTACACCTAATGACCACCTTTTATCAATAACAAACATATATTGATCCTTCCATCAGTTGTCCAACCAACACCCTTCTCTCCCTTCTACCATAATAACACTAACACACAACACACACGGCACACCACCATACTTTGTAACTCTTGAAACTAACCAGTCTAAGATAAACACTCTCACGTAAACTTCATTCCCTCCTACACACAACCTACACTGTACTCATAAGCACATCACCACCCCCTCTACATCACAAGCTCCTCTCACAAAAACTACACAACCAAAATCCAGTGCATGAAACCTATACATCAGCACCCCTTTTCACTACACCTCAAAAGCAAAATAGATCACAAACACCAGCACAAAAAGATCTTCAGAGCACAACACCTCATAATACTTACCATCACAAAATACATACATATACCCACCTTTCAAACCACATAAAGGAACAAACTCCAATGCAAAGGTTTCACTCTTCCACCACACCTAACACAGATACAGCAATACAGCACCTCTCTTCTAACCGCCTCTCATCCATTGGACAATTTGGAACATTACGACATGACCCACATGCTGCATCACCTCCCCTGACTCTTACACCTTCCGCCATAAACACACGCAAAAAATATAAGCAACATGCCACACCTCACAACTTTGCTTCCCCAAGTCTACCTCACATCAATGTTACACCACAAAAGCAACACAGCACTCCAACTCACTCTCAAACACCATCTCCAACACATACACATACAGACCCATTAAAATGTCTTCTTAGCATGCTGGATGAGGAACACGATACAGAACAGCTACACGATTGCTATCCTAATACAGCTAATACCAGCACTTAAAACACACCTGCTACACACCCACACAATACTGATCACTGTTCTACAAACCAAAGTCCCACTATCACCAAAGGCCACTCTCTACACTGTCTACTAATAAATGCTCGATCCCTCTCTAAAAACAAGCATCACACCTACGACCTTCTCATTGATGCAAAACCAGACATACTACTCATAACCGAATCATGGTTGGGAGAGGATATTGCTCCAGTCCTGCATGAAGCCATTCCTCTAGGCTATCAAATAATCATCCAAAATCGTATTGCCAAAAATGGAGGTGGTCTAGCTGTTGTATTCAGGCAAACAATACATATCACTAAAGTTGACAACATCTCCATAAAGAATTGTGAGGCTCTTGTTACAAGATGCACTCCTACACCGTCTTCCACCTGTAACTTCCTGCTCCTTTACAGACCTCACCTAGCAAGGCAACATTCCCAGACGCACTTCTAGACACAGTTTCAAACCTAATAACAATACACTCCAACCTATGCGTTCTGGGTGACCTCAACATTTGGTTTGATAAAACCAATAGGACCCATCCAAAAACAATAATCACCGGCCTAGACGCATTGAACCTGCATCAGATTGTCCACAATCCGACACACACAGCTGGACATATCCTAGATGTAATTTTTACTAATACTGAACTAGTTACCTTTCAAACTATAACTCCAGTCACATGGTCAGACCACCACCTGCTTGCTTTCCAACATAAAACACTAAGCGACTCACCTAAAACTACCGTACATCCATCCACCTATCGGCCGTGGAACAAACTCAATTTGGAACACTTGGAAACACAACTAACATCCAGTATAAATCTGGAAATCATAAATTCAGTTTAGAGTCTATATGAGTGGCTACAGGAAGCATTTGACATCCTGATACCACTCAAAACCACACAACAGAACAAAAAAAAAGAGCATTGGCGAAACATAGAAATAAAAGACATAAAACAACAAATTAGAAAGCTGCAACGTACCTGGCTCAAAACAAACGCCAAACGAGACAAACTTCACCTACAGAAAATTAAAAGATTATACAAGTCGGCTATCAAAAATGCTAAGAAAAGGTACTATTCAGACAGAATTCAAAACGCTAAATGTGCAAATAAAGAATTCTATAGAATACTCAATGAATTTCGAAAACCATATTGCTTAGAAGGAATTCATCCTGTTACTCAAGATTTCACTGACAAACTGGCAAATCATTACACGGACAAAGCAGACACGTTGGACTCGTACTTAAATCAGAACCAAAGCACCAGCACTAACCCTTGTACAAAACAACTATCCAAGAATGTTCTAATCAAGCCTATCCGTTCCTTCCAACACATCTCACTCAATTAATTTATGGACCTGGTCAAAGCAAGCAGGCCTGCCAGCAGCCCTTCTCACCCCTGTCCACCACAAACTTTCAAGACAATTTTTTTAACAACCTCTGCTGCCATTCCAGTAAGAAGAATCATCAACGATTCCTTAACTACTGGAATATTTCCAGAAGAACTGAAAAAGTAATTACTGTATTTGCATGTGGTTGTTACAGTTTAACATTGCAGTTTTGACCTGCCTGTGATTGCATATTTTATCACCTGTTTTGTGTTTGAAACTTGTGGTTTTTGCTGCCCATGATTGCTTGCATTTACTGTGTTGAATTGTGGGATTTGCAGTCCAACCTCTGTAGTTTGTCCCTCTCATTCCTCGGTGACAAATCTGTTTTCCCTCCAAATGTCTCCTTTGCTCTGTGCTAAGACCTGTGTGTTAAAACAGTGCTCTCCCAGCCACCATTTTGTGTTCACAAGCCAGTGAGGCCAGCCCCCCTGCCCCCCGCAACAGGGATATTCTACATCAGAGGGTGCTTCTGTGAGCTGTTTAAACTGTACTTAACTGGGGCCTGTGGACTTCGTTTTTTGGCCAGCAGGAGGAGAAAAGTTTTATTCAAACAGTATTGGTAGATTTAGAGTTAGTGAAGACTTTATCTGCAGAAGTCCAAAGTGTGGATTGAGCCTGTCTGTCTCCTAGGAGATTCTAAACAGGAGAAGCAGCTTCCAACTCCCTGGCCAGCAAACCTTGTCTGAGGTCGCTGAGATCTTATATGGTCTGCTAGTGGTTGTCACATGTTTACACTGATTGTTGGTTGTATCTGGTGTTTCTATTGCATTATTGTCATTGGTTGGATATTGGAGGGTTCTGATTGGTTTCTGGGTCTGTGATTCAATCATTGTAGGGTTGGGACTAGGGCTAGAGTTAGGATTTCTATTGGAAGTAGGGACTAGGGTTTCCTATGTTATTGGTTGTTGGGAGTAGGGTGGGACTAGGGCTAGGGTTAGACCTTTAATTGGAAGTAGCTATTTAGGGCTACTGGTGTGATTGGTTGTTGGACTAGTTGTGGGACTAAGAGTAGGGCTAGACTTTCTATTGGAAGTAGGGACTAGGCTACCTGTGCCATTGTCTACTGGCAGGGCCTTTTATTGGACATAGAGATCAGGGTTTTTTAACTGATTGGGTGCTTGGACTAGGGCTAAGATTGCCTGTAAGGTCCTGGTCTCCTATTGGTTCTAGATGTTAGGGCTAGTGTTGTGATTGGATAGTGTTAGGGCTAGGGTTCCCATTGGCTGAAGGTGTCACCTGATTACTAGGGCTATAGAAAAGGCCAGGCTTGGGGCGTCTCAGCTAAGGGCGGAGAGGACAATTGTAGTTGCCTGTTTGAGCCTGTTAAGGGCAGAGAGGACAAGGGTAGTTGCCTGTTAAAGGCGGAGAGGACAAGGGTAGTAGCCTGAGCCTGTTTGAGCCGGTTCTGGATTCCAGCTGGTTTGAGCCGGTTTGAGCCGGTTCGAGATTGCATCTGGTTTGAGCCGCTATTGATATTCCAGCCGGTTTGAGGTGGTTTGAGCCGGTTTGTGCCGGTTTGAGCCAGTTTGGGCCACTTTGAACCAGTTTGAGCCAGTTTGAACTGGTTTGAGCCGGTTTGAGCCAGTTTGAACCGGTTTAAGCCAGTTTGAACCGGTGTGAGAACGTTTGAACCGGTTTGAGCCAGTTTGAACCGGTTTGAGCCGGTTTTAGCCAGTTTGAACCAGTTTAAGCCAGTTTAAACCGGTTTGAGCCAGTTTAAAACAATTTAAACCGGTTTGAACCAGTTCAAACGGGTTTGAGCCAGTTTAAACCGGTTTGAGCCAGTGAACCAGTTTAAACCGGTTTGAGCCAGTTTAAACCGGTTTGAGCCAGTGAACCAGTATAAACCGGTTTGAGCTGGTTTGAGCCAGTTTGAAGCAGTTTAAACCGGTTTGAGCCAGTTTGAACCAGTTTAAACCGGTTTGAACCGGATTGAGCCAGTTTGAACCGGTTTGAGCCGGTTTGAGCTAGTTTGAACCGGTTTAAGCCAGTTTGAACTGGTTTGAACCGGTTTAAGCCAGTTTGAACTGGTTTGAGCCAGTTTGAACCAGTTTGAGCCGGTTTGAGCCAGTTTGAACCAGTTTAAGCCAGTTTGAACTGGTTTGAGCCAGTTTGAGCCAGTTTGAACCAGTTTAAACTGGTTTGAACCGGTTTGAACTGGTTTGAGCCAGTTTGAGCCGGTTTGAGCCGGTTTGAGCCAGTTTGAGCCGGTTTAAACTTGTTTGAACTGGTTTGAGCCAGTTTGAACCGGTTTGAGCCAGTTTGAACCGGTATAAGCCAGTTTGAACTGGTTTGAGCCAGTTTGAGCCAGTTTGAACCAGTTTAAACCGGTTTGAACCGGTTTGAGCCAGTTTGAGCCGGTTTGAGCCGGTTTGAGCCAGTTTGAGCCGGTTTAAACCGGTTTGAGCCGGTTTGAGCCAGTTTGAACCGGTTTGAGCCAGTTTGAACCAGTTTAAGCCAGTTTGAGCCGGTTTGAGCCAGTTTGAGCCAGTTTGAACCAGTTTAAACTGTTTTGCACCGGTTTGAGCCAGTTTGAACCAGTTTAAACCAGTTTGAACTGGTTTGAGCCAGTTTGAGCCAGTTTGAACCAGTTTAAACCGGTTTGAACCGGTTTGAGCCAGTGTGAGCCGGTATGAGACGGTTTGAGCCAGTTTGAGCCGGTTTAAACTGGTTTGAGCCGGTTTGAGCCAGTTTGAACCGGTTTGAGCCAGTTTGAACCAGTTTAAGCCAGTTTGAGCCGGTTTGAGCCAGTTTGAGCCAGTTTGAACCAGTTTAAACTGTTTTGAACCGGTTTGAGCCAGTTTGAACCAGTTTAAAATGGTTTGAGCCAGTTTGAACCAGTTTAAACCGGTTTGAGCCAGTTTGAACCAGTTTAAACCGGTTTGAGCTGGTTTGAGCCAGTTTGAACCAGTTTAAATCGGTTTGAGCTGGTTGGAGCCAGTTTAAACCAGTTTAAACCAGTTTAAACCGGTTTGAAACAGTTTGAGCCAGTTTGAACCGGTTTGAGCCCGTTTGAACCAGTTTAAGCCACTTTGAACCGGTTTGAGCCAGTTTGAACCGGTTTGAGCCGGTTTGAGCCAGTTTGAACCGGTTTAAGCCAGTTTGAACTGGTTTGAGCCAGTTTGAGCCAGTTTGAACCAGTTTAAACCGTTTTGGACCGGTTTGAGCCAGTTTGAGCCGGTTTGAGCCCGTTTGAACCGGTTTAAGCCTGTTTGAACCGGTTTGAGCCAGTTTGAACCGGTTTGAGCCAGTTTGAACCGGTTTGAGCCAGTTTGAACCAGTTTAGGCCAGTTTGAGCCAGTTTAAACCAGTTTGAGCCAGTTTAAACCAGTTTGAGCCAGTTTGATCCAGTTTACACCGGTTTGAACTGGTTTGAGCCAGTTTAAACCAGTTTAAACCGTTTGAGCCAGTTTGAGCCAGTTTGAACCAATTTAAACTATTTTGAACCGGTTTGAGCCAGTTTGAACCAGTTTAAACCGGTTTGAGCCAGTTTGAGCCAGTTTGAGCCGGTTTAAGCCGCTTTGAACCAGTTTGAGCCAGTTTGAACTGGTTTGAGCCAGTTCGAACCAGTTTAAACCGAACCAGTTTGAACCGGTTTGCGGTTTGAACCGGTTTCAGACGGTTTGAGCCAGTTTAAACCGGTTTGAGCCAGTTTGATCCAGTTTAAACCAGTTTGAACTAGTTTGTTTTTGCACCGGTTTGAGCCAGTTTGAACCAGTTTAAACCGGTTTGAACCGGTTTGAGCCAGTTTGAGCAGGATTGAGCCGGTTTGAGCCAGTTTGAACCAGTTTAAGCCAGTTTGAACCGGTTTGAGCCAGTTTGAGCCGGTTTGAGCCAGTTTGAGCCAGTTTGAACCAGTTTAAACCGGTTTGAACCGGTTTGAGCCAGTTTGAGCAGGTTTGAGCCGGTTTGAGCCAGTTTGAACCAGTTTAAGCCAGTTTGAACCGGTTTGAGCCAGTTTGAACCGGTTTGAGCCAGTTTGAACCAGTTTAAGCCAGTTTGAGGCGGTTTAAGCCAGTTTGAGCCAGTTTAAACCGGTTTGAACTGGTTTGAGCCAGTTTGAACCAGTTTAAACTGGTTTGAAACAGTTTGACCCAGTTTGAGCCAGTTTGAACCGGTTTACTGTTTGAACGGGTTTGAGCCGGTTTCAGCCGGTTTGGGCCGGTTTGAATTGGTTTGAGCCGGTTTGAGCCAATTTGAACCAGTTTGAGCCAGTTTGAACCAGTTTAAACCGGTTTGAGCCAGTTTGAAACGGTTTGAGCCGGTTTGAACCAGTTGGAATAGGTTTGAACCAGTTTGAGACGGGTTGAGCCCGTTTGTGCCAGTTTGAGCCAGTTTGAGCAAGTTTGAACCGGTTTGAACTGGTTTGAGGCGGTTTGGAACTAGGGCCAGAAATGCTGCCTTTTTTCTCATTTAGAAATACCCAGCCCACACCATCCACATCCACAAACAGAGCAACACACTCAAACCAAATGTACAACACGCACAACACTATGTACAGATTAATGTACCAGCATGCCCCACTAACCCAACCAAACCACATCTACACACCCTACTATCCCAACTACCACACTTATCCACCATCACCCACGAACAGTACACAACTCTATCCTATACCACTAACCAATACACTCATCACTAACACAACGCCAATTTATTTATTTTATTTATTTTATTGAATTTGTATTGCGCTCAGCTACCCGTAGAGGGTTTCCCGGCGCCAGGGACAGCCTAAAGAAGAAAGATAGGTAATTGCTGAAAACACGAGAAGCAGAGAACATTTGACCAACTAAAACAGAAAAGTTTTTAGCTTTTTGCGAAAGGCTAGAAGATTAGTTTCCGTTTTAAGCGTCAGCGGAAGAGCATTCCACATCTTCGGCCCCAAATGGGCAAAAGAGCGGCCTCCCATTTTTGTCAAGCGAATTCTAGGAATTACAAAATTGGCTTGATTTGATGACCTAAGGGAACGATTTGGCTGGTATGGCCGGACAAGATTGTGCAAGTATGTGGGAGCAGAACCCTGACGGATTTTGAACATAAGGCACAAAGTTTTAAAAGCTACACGGTCAGCAATTTTTAACCAATGAAGGTCACATAGGGCTTGTGTTGCAGACATTCTGCGTGGGACATTGCACAGAAGGCGGGCAGCTGAGTTCTGCACAACCTGGAGTATATTCATTGTAGCTCTATCAGCTCCCAGATAGAGCACATTGCCGTAGTCGATACGGGACATTACAAGAGCCTGGACAACAGTTCGACGAGTAGACTCAGGCAGCATCCATAGGATCTTCTGCAACCAGCGTAGAGTGTTAAAGCAGATTGCAGCGACCTTAGTTGCCTGTTGACGCATCGAGAGTTTCTCGTCGATTAGAAAGCCGAGGTTACGAACAACTGGCACGGCCAATCAACACCGTACATAACTACATCCCATTCAGACACACTCTCCTTGCTGTAATTACACCTAATGACCACCTTTTATCAATAACAAACATATATTGATCCTTCCATCAGTTGTCCAACCAACACCCTCCTCTCCCTATTACCATAATAACACTAACACACAACACACACACAGCACACCACCATACTTTGTAACTCTTGAAACTAACCAGTCTAAGATAAACACTCTCACGTAAACTTCATTCCCTCCTACACACAACCTACACTGTACTCATAAGCACATCACCACCCCATCTACATCACAAGCTCCTCTCACAAAAACTACACAACCAAATCCAGTGCATGAAACCTATACATCAGCACCCCTTTTCACTACACCTCAAAAGCAAAATAGATCACACACACCAGCACAACAAGATCTTCAGAGCACAACACCTCATAATACTTACCATCACAAAATACATACATATACCCACCTTTCAAACCACATAAAGGAACAAACTCCAATGCAAAGGTTTCACTCTTCCACCACACCTAACACAGATACAGCAATACAGCACCTCTCTTCTAACCGCCTCTCATCCATTGGACGATTTGGAACATTACGACATGACCCACATGCTGCATCACCTCCCCTGACTCTTACACCTTCCGCCATAAACACACGCAAAAAATATAAGCACCATGCCACACCTCACAACTTTGCTTCCCCAAGTCTACCTCACATCAATGTTACACCACAAAAGCAACACAGCACTCCAACTCACTCTCAAACACCATCTCCAACACATACACATACAGACCCATTAAAACGTCTTCTTAGCATGCTGGATGAGGAACACGATACAGAACAGCTACACGATTGCTATCCTAATACAGCTAATACCAGCACTTAAAACACACCTGCTACACACCCACACAATACTGATCACTGTTCTACAAACCAAAGTCCCACTATCACCAAAGGCCACTCTCTACACTGTCTACTAATAAATGCTCGATCCATCTCTAAAAACAAGCATCACACCTACGACCTTCTAATTGATGCAAAACCAGACATACTATTCATAACCGAATCATGGTTGGGAGAGGATATGGCTCCAGTCCTGCATGAAGCCATTCCTCTAGGCTATCAAATAATCACCCAAAATCGTATTGCCAAAAATGGAGGTGGTCTAGCTGTTGTATTCAGGCAAACAATACATATCACTAAAGTTGACAACATCTCCATAAAGAATTGTGAGGCTCTTCTTACAAGATGCAATCCTACACCGTCTTCCACCTGTAACTTACTGCTCCTTTACAGACCTCACCTAGCAAGGAAACATTCCCAGACGCACTTCTAGACACAGTCTTAAACCTAATAACAATACACTCCAACCTATGCGTTCTGGGTGACCTCAACATTTGGTTTGATAAAACCAATAGGACCCATCCAAAAACAATAATCACCGGCCTAGACGCATTGAACCTGCATCAGATTGTCCACAATCCGACACACACAGCTGGACATATCCTAGATGTAATTTTTACTAATACTGAACTAGTTACCTTTCAAACTATAACTCCAGTCACATGGTCAGACCACCACCTGCTTGCTTTCCAACATAAAACACTAAGCGACTCACCTAAAACTACCGTACATCCATCCACCTATCGGCCGTGGAACAAACTCAATTTGGAACACTTGGAAACACAACTAACATCCAGTATAAATCTGGAAATCATAAATTCAGTTTAGAGTCTATATGAGTGGCTACAGGAAGCTTTTGACATCCTGATACCACTCAAAACCACACAACAGAACAAAAAAAAAAGAGCATTGGCGAAACATAGAAATAAAAGACATAAAACAACAAATTAGAAAGCTGCAACGTACCTGGCTCAAAACAAACGCCAAACGAGACAAACTTCACCTACAGAAAATTAAAAGATTATACAAGTCGGCTATCAAAAAAGCTAAGAAAAGGTACTATTCAGACAGAATTCAAAACGCTAAATGTGCAAATAAAGAATTCTATAGAATACTCAATGAATTTCGAAAACCATATTGCTTAGAAGGAATTCATCCTGTTACTCAAGATTTCACTGACAAACTGGCAAATCATTACACGGACAAAGCAGACACGTTGGACTCGTACTTAAATCAGAACCAAAGCACCAGCACTAACCCTTGTACAAAACAACTATCCAAGAATGTTCTAATCAAGCCTATCCGTTCCTTCCAACACATCTCACACAATGAATTTATGGACCTGGTCAAAGCAAGCAGGCCTGCCGGCAGCCCTTCTCACCCCTGTCCACCACAAACTTTCAAGACAATTTTTTTAACAACCTCTGCTGCCATTCCAGTAAGAAGAATCATCAACGATTCCTTAACTACTGGAATATTTCCAGAAGAACTGAAAAAGTAATTACTGTATTTGCATGTGGTTGTTACAGTTTAACATTGCAGTTTTGACCTGCCTGTGATTGCATATTTTATCACCTGTTTTGTGTTTGAAACTTGTGGTTTTTGCTGCCCATGATTGCTTGCATTTACTGTGTTGAATTGTGGGATTTGCAGTCCAACCTCTGTAGTTTGTCCCTCTCATTCCTCTGTGACAAATCTGTTTTCCCTCCAAATGTCTCATTTGCTCTGTGCTAAGACCTGTGTGTTAAAACAGTGCTCTCCCAGCCACCATTTTGTGTTCACAAGCCAGTGAGGCCAGCCCCCCTGCCCCCCGCAACAGGGATATTCTACATCAGAGGGTGCTTCTGTGAGCTGTTTAAACTGTACTTAACTGGGGCCTGTGGACTTCGTTGTTTGGCCAGCAGGAGGAGAAAAGTTTTATTCAAACAGTATTGGTAGATTTAGAGTTAGTGAAGACTTTACCTGCAGAAGTCCAAAGTGTGGGTTGAGCCTGTCTGTCTCCTAGGAGATTCTAAACAGGAGAAGCAGCTTCCAACTCCCTGGCCAGCAAACCTTGTCTGAGGTCGCTGGGATCTTATATGGTCTGCTAGTGGTTGTCACATGTTTACACTGATTGTTGGTTGTATCTGGTGTTTCTATTGCATTATTGTCATTGGTTGGATATTGGAGGGTTCTGATTGGTTTCTGGGTCTGTGATTCAATCATTGTAGGGTTGGGACTAGGGCTAGGGTTAGGATTTCTTTTGGAAGTAGGGACTAGGGTTTCCTATGTTATTGGTTGTTGGGAGTAGGGTGGGACTAGGGCTAGGGTTAGACCTTTAATTGGAAGTAGCTATTTAGGGCTTCTGGTGTGATTGGTTGTTGGACTAGTTGTGGGACTAAGAGTAGGGCTAGGCTTTCTATTGGAAGTAGGGACTAGGGCTACATGTGCCATTGTCTGCTTGGACTTGGGTTGGGACTACTGGTAGGGCCTTTTATTGGACATAGAGATCAGGGTTTTTTAACTGATTGGGTGCTTGGACTAGGGCTAAGATTGCCTGTAAGGTCCTGGTCTCCTATTGGTTCTAGATGTTAGGGCTAGTGTTGTGATTGGATAGTGTTAGGGCTAGGGTTCCCATTGGCTGGAGGTGTCACCTGATTACTAGGACTATAGAAAAGGCCAGGCTTGGGGCGTCTCAGCTAAGGGCGGAGAGGACAATTGTAGTTGCCTGTTTGAGCCTGTTAAGGGCAGAGAGGACAAGGGTAGTTGCCTGTTAAAGGCGGAGAGGACAAGGGTAGTAGCCTGAGCCTGTTTGAGCCGGTTCTGGATTCCAGCTGGTTTGAGCCGGTTTGAGCCGGTTTGAGATTGCATCTGGTTTGAGCCGCTTTGATATTCCAGCCGGTTTGAGCTGGTTTGAGCTGGTTTGAGCCGGTTTGTGCCAGTTTGGGCCACTTTGAACCAGTTTGAGCCGGTTTGAACTGGTTTGAGCCGGTTTGAGCCAGTTTGAACCAGTTTAAGCCAGTTTGAACTGGTTTGAGCCGGTTTGAGCCAGTTTGAACCGGTTTAAGCCCGTTTGAACCGGTTTGAGAATGTTTGAACCGGTTTGAGCCAGTTTGAACCGGTTTGAGCCGGTTTTAGCCAGTTTGAACCAGTTTAAGCCAGTTTAAACTGGTTTGAGCCAGTTTAAAACAATTTAAACCAGTTTGAACCAGTTCGAACCGGTTTGAGCCAGTTTAAACCGGTTTGAGCCAGTGAACTAGTTGAAACCGGTTTGAACTGGTTTGAGCCAGTTTGAGCCAGTTTGAACCAGTTTGAGCCGGTTTGAGCCAGTTTGGTTTAAGCCAGTTTGAACTGGTTTGAGCCAGTTTGAGCCAGTTCAAACCAGTTTACACCGGTTTGAACCGGTTTGAGCCAGTTTGAACTGGTTTGAGCCAGTTTGAGCCAGTTTGAACCAGTTTGAGCCGGTTTGAGCCAGTTTGAACCGGTTTAAGCCATTTTGAACCGGTTTGAGCCAGTTTGAGCCAGTTTGAACCAGTTTAAACTGGTTTGAACCAGTTTGAGCCAGTTTGAGCCGGTTTGAGCCAGTTTGAACTGGTTTACGCCTGTTTGAACCGGTTTGAGCCAGTTTGAACCGGTTTGAGCCAGTTTGAACCAGTTTAAGCCAGTTTGAACCGGTTTGAGCCAGTTTGAGCCAGTTTGAACCAGTATAAGCCAGTTTGAACTGGTTTGAGCCAGTTTGAGCCAGTTTGAACCAGTTTAAACCGGTTTGAACCGGTTTGAGCCAGTTTGAGCCGGTATGAGACGGTTTGAGCCAGTTTGAGCCGGTTTAAACCGGTTTGAGCCGGTTTGAGCCAGTTTGAACCGGTTTGAGCCAGTTTGAACCAGTTTAAACCGGTTTGAGCCAGTTTGAACCAGTTTAAACTGTTTTGAACCGGTTTGAGCCAGTTTGAACCAGTTTAAACCGGTTTGAGCCAGTTTGAACCCGTTTAAATCGGTTTGAGCTGGTTTGAGCCAGTTTAAACCAGTTTAAACCAGTTTAAACCGGTTTGAAACAGTTTGAGCCAGTTTGAACCAGTTTAAGCCACTTTGAACCGGTTTGAGCCAGTTTGAACCGGTTTGAGCCGGTTTGAGCCAGTTTGAACCGGTTTAAGCCAGTTTGAACTGGTTTGAGCCAGTTGAACCGGATTGAGCCAGTTTGAGCCAGTTTGAACCGGTTTAAGCCAGTTTGAACTGGTTTGAGCCAGTTTGAGCCAGTTTGAACCAGTTTAAACCGTTTTGGATCGGTTTGAGCCAGTTTGAGCCGTTTTGAGCCGGTTTGAGCCCGTTTGAACCGGTTTAAGCCTGTTTGAACCGGTTTGAGCCAGTTTGAACCAGTTTAAGCCAGTTTGAGCCAGTTTAAACTGGTTTGAGCCAGTTTGATCCAGTTTAAACCGGTTTGAACTGGTTTGAGCCAGTTTAAACCAGTTTAAACCAGTTTGAGCCAGTTTGAACCAATTTAAACTGTTTTGAGCCGGTTTGAGCCCGTTTGAACCGGTTTAAGCCTGTTTGAACCGGTTTGAGCCAGTTTGAACCGGTTTGAGCCAGTTTGAACCAGTTTAAGCCAGTTTGAGCCAGTTTAAACCGGTTTGAGCCAGTTTGATCCAGTTTAAACCGGTTTGAACTGGTTTGAGCCAGTTTAAACCAGTTTAAACCGGTTTGAGCCAGTTTGAGCCAGTTTGAACCAATTTAAACTGTTTTGAACCGGTTTGAGCCAGTTTGAACCAGTTTAAACCGGTTTGAACCAGTTTGAGCCGGTTTGAGCCGGTTTAAGCCGGTTTGAACCAGTTTGAGCCAGTTTGAACTGGTTTGAGCCAGTTTGAACCAGTTTAAACCGAACCAGTTTGAACCGGTTTACGGTTTGAACCGGTTTGAGACGGTTTGAGCCAGTTTAAACCGGTTTGAGCCAGTTTGATCCAGTTTAAACCAGTTTGAACTAGTTAGAGCCAGTTTAAACCAGTTTAAACCGGTTTGAGCCAGTTTGAACCAGTTTAAACTGTTTTGCACCGGTTCGAGCCAGTTTGAACCAGTTTAAACCAGTTTGAACTGGTTTGAGCCAGTTTGAACCAGTTTAAACCGGTTTGACCCGGTTCGAGCCAGTTTGAGCCAGTTTGAACCAGTTTAAGCCAGTTTGAACCGGTTTGAGCCAGTTTGAACCGGTTTGAGCCAGTTTGAACCAGTTTAAGCCAGTTTGAGCCGGTTTAAGCCAGTTTGAGCCAGTTTAAACCGGTTTGAACTGGTTTGAGCCAGTTTGAACCAGTTTAAACCGGTTTGAAACAGTTTGAGCCAGTTTGAGCCGGTTTGAACCGGTTTACGGTTTGAACGGGTTTGAGCCGGTTTGGGCCGGTTTGAATCGGTTTGAGCCGGTTTGAGACAATTTGAACCAGTTTGAACCAGTTTAAACCGGTTTGAGCCAGTTTGAACCGGTTTGAGCCGGTTTGAACCAGTTTGAATCGGTTTGAACCAGTTTGAGATGGTTTGAGCCAGTTTGAGCCGGTTTGAGCCAGTTTGAGCAGGTTTGAGCCAGTTTGAGCAAGTTTGAACCGGTTTGAGCTGGTTTGAGGCGGTTTGGAACTAGGGCCAGAAATGCTGCCCTTTTTCTCATTTAGAAATACCCAGCCCACACCATCCACATCCACAAACAGAGCAACACACTCAAACCAAATGTACAACACGCACAACACTATGCACAGATTAATGTACCAGCATGCCCCACCAACCCAACCAAACCACACCTACACACCCTACTATCCCAACTACCACACTTATCCACCATCACCCACGAACAGTACACAACTCTATCCTATACCACTAACCAATACACTCATCACTAACACAACGCCAATCAACACCGTACATAACTACATCCCATTCAGACACACTCTCCTTGCTGTAATTACACCTAATGACCACCTTTTATCAATAACAAACATATATTGATCCTTCCATCAGTTGTCCAACCAACACCCTCCTCTCCCTTCTACCATAATAACACTAACACACAACACACACACAGCACACCACCATACTTTGTAACTCTTGAAACTAACCAGTCTAAGATAAACACTCTCACGTAAACTTCATTCCCTCCTACACACAACCTACACTGTACTCATAAGCACATCACCACCCCATCTACATCACAAGCTCCTCTCACAAAAACTACACAACCAAATCCAGTGCATGAAACCTATACATCAGCACCCCTTTTCACTACACCTCAAAAGCAAAATAGATCACACACACCAGCACAACAAGATCTTCAGAGCACAACACCTCATAATACTTACCATCACAAAATACATACATATACCCACCTTTCAAACCACATAAAGGAACAAACTCCAATGCAAAGGTTTCACTCTTCCACCACACCTAACACAGATACAGCAATACAGCACCTCTCTTCTAACCGCCTCTCATCCATTGGACGATTTGGAACATTACGACATGACCCACATGCTGCATCACCTCCCCTGACTCTTACACCTTCCGCCATAAACACACGCAAAAAATATAAGCACCATGCCACACCTCACAACTTTGCTTCCCCAAGTCTACCTCACATCAATGTTACACCACAAAAGCAACACAGCACTCCAACTCACTCTCAAACACCATCTCCAACACATACACATACAGACCCATTAAAACGTCTTCTTAGCATGCTGGATGAGGAACACGATACAGAACAGCTACACGATTGCTATCCTAATACAGCTAATACCAGCACTTAAAACACACCTGCTACACACCCACACAATACTGATCACTGTTCTACAAACCAAAGTCCCACTATCACCAAAGGCCACTCTCTACACTGTCTACTAATAAATGCTCGATCCATCTCTAAAAACAAGCATCACACCTACGACCTTCTAATTGATGCAAAACCAGACATACTATTCATAACCGAATCATGGTTGGGAGAGGATATGGCTCCAGTCCTGCATGAAGCCATTCCTCTAGGCTATCAAATAATCACCCAAAATCGTATTGCCAAAAATGGAGGTGGTCTAGCTGTTGTATTCAGGCAAACAATACATATCACTAAAGTTGACAACATCTCCATAAAGAATTGTGAGGCTCTTCTTATAAGATGCAATCCTACACCGTCTTCCACCTGTAACTTACTGCTCCTTTACAGACCTCACCTAGCAAGGAAACATTCCCAGACGCACTTCTAGACACAGTCTTAAACCTAATAACAATACACTCCAACCTATGCGTTCTGGGTGACCTCAACATTTGGTTTGATAAAACCAATAGGACCCATCCAAAAACAATAATCACCGGCCTAGACGCATTGAACCTGCATCAGATTGTCCACAATCCGACACACACAGCTGGACATATCCTAGATGTAATTTTTACTAATACTGAACTAGTTACCTTTCAAACTATAACTCCAGTCACATGGTCAGACCACCACCTGCTTGCTTTCCAACATAAAACACTAAGCGACTCACCTAAAACTACCGTACATCCATCCACCTATCGGCCGTGGAACAAACTCAATTTGGAACACTTGGAAACACAACTAACATCCAGTATAAATCTGGAAATCATAAATTCAGTTTAGAGTCTATATGAGTGGCTACAGGAAGCTTTTGACATCCTGATACCACTCAAAACCACACAACAGAACAAAAAAAAAAGAGCATTGGCGAAACATAGAAATAAAAGACATAAAACAACAAATTAGAAAGCTGCAACGTACCTGGCTCAAAACAAACGCCAAACGAGACAAACTTCACCTACAGAAAATTAAAAGATTATACAAGTCGGCTATCAAAAAAGCTAAGAAAAGGTACTATTCAGACAGAATTCAAAACGCTAAATGTGCAAATAAAGAATTCTATAGAATACTCAATGAATTTCGAAAACCATATTGCTTAGAAGGAATTCATCCTGTTACTCAAGATTTCACTGACAAACTGGCAAATCATTACACGGACAAAGCAGACACGTTGGACTCGTACTTAAATCAGAACCAAAGCACCAGCACTAACCCTTGTACAAAACAACTATCCAAGAATGTTCTAATCAAGCCTATCCGTTACTTCCAACACATCTCACACAATGAATTTATGGACCTGGTCAAAGCAAGCAGGCCTGCCGGCAGCCCTTCTCACCCCTGTCCACCACAAACTTTCAAGACAATTTTTTTAACAACCTCTGCTGCCATACCAGTAAGAAGAATCATCAACGATTCCTTAACTACTGGAATATTTCCAGAAGAACTCAAAAAGTAATTACTGTATTTGCATGTGGTTGTTACAGTTTAAAATTGCAGTTTTGACCTGCCTGTGATTGCATATTTTATCACCTGTTTTGTGTTTGAAACTTGTGGTTTTTGCTGCCCATGATTGCTTGCATTTACTGTGTTGAATTGTGGGATTTGCAGTCCAACCTCTGTAGTTTGTCCCTCTCATTCCTCTGTGACAAATCTGTTTTCCCTCCAAATGTCTCATTTGCTCTGTGCTAAGACCTGTGTGTTAAAACAGTGCTCTCCCAGCCACCATTTTGTGTTCACAAGCCAGTGAGGCCAGCCCCCCTGCCCCCCGCAACAGGGATATTCTACATCAGAGGGTGCTTCTGTGAGCTGTTTAAACTGTACTTAACTGGGGCCTGTGGACTTCGTTTTTTGGCCAGCAGGAGGAGAAAAGTTTTATTCAAACAGTATTGGTAGATTTAGAGTTAGTGAAGACTTTACCTGCAGAAGTCCAAAGTGTGGGTTGAGCCTGTCTGTCTCCTAGGAGATTCTAAACAGGAGAAGCAGCTTCCAACTCCCTGGCCAGCAAACCTTGTCTGAGGTCGCTGGGATCTTATATGGTCTGCTAGTGGTTGTCACATGTTTACACTGATTGTTGGTTGTATCTGGTGTTTCTATTGCATTATTGTCATTGGTTGGATATTGGAGGGTTCTGATTGGTTTCTGGGTCTGTGATTCAATCATTGTAGGGTTGGGACTAGGACTAGGGTTAGGATTTCTTTTGGAAGTAGGGACTAGGGTTTCCTATGTTATTGGTTGTTGGGAGTAGGGTGGGACTAGGGCTAGGGTTAGACCTTTAATTGGAAGTAGCTATTTAGGGCTTCTGGTGTGATTGGTTGTTGGAGTAGTTGTGGGACTAAGAGTAGGGCTAGGCTTTCTATTGGAAGTAGGGACTAGGGCTACATGTGCCATTGTCTGCTTGGACTTGGGTTGGGACTACTGGTAGGGCCTTTTATTGGACATAGAGATCAGGGTTTTTTAACTGATTGGGTGCTTGGACTAGGGCTAAGATTGCCTGTAAGGTCCTGGTCTCCTATTGGTTCTAGATGTTAGGGCTAGTGTTGTGATTGGATAGTGTTAGGGCTAGGGTTCCCATTGGCTGAAGGTGTCACCTGATTACTAGGACTATAGAAAAGGCCAGGCTTGGGGCGTCTCAGCTAAGGGCGGAGAGGACAATTGTAGTTGCCTGTTTGAGCCTGTTAAGGGCAGAGAGGACAAGGGTAGTTGCCTGTTAAAGGCGGAGAGGACAAGGGTAGTAGCCTGAGCCTGTTTGAGCCGGTTCTGGATTCCAGCTGGTTTGAGCCGGTTTGAGCCGGTTTGAGATTGCATCTGGTTTGAGCCGCTTTGATATTCCAGCCGGTTTGAGCTGGTTTGAGCTGGTTTGAGCCGGTTTGTGCCAGTTTGGGCCACTTTGAACCAGTTTGAGCCGGTTTGAACTGGTTTGAGCCGGTTTGAGCCAGTTTGAACCAGTTTAAGCCAGTTTGAACTGGTTTGAGCCGGTTTGAGCCAGTTTGAACCGGTTTAAGCCCGTTTGAACCGGTTTGAGAATGTTTGAACCGGTTTGAGCCAGTTTGAACCGGTTTGAGCCGGTTTTAGCCAGTTTGAACCAGTTTAAGCCAGTTTAAACTGGTTTGAGCCAGTTTAAAACAATTTAAACCAGTTTGAACCAGTTCGAACCGGTTTGAGCCAGTTTAAACCGGTTTGAGCCAGTGAACTAGTTGAAACCGGTTTGAACTGGTTTGAGCCAGTTTGAGCCAGTTTGAACCAGTTTGAGCCGGTTTGAGCCAGTTTGGTTTAAGCCAGTTTGAACTGGTTTGAGCCAGTTTGAGCCAGTTCAAACCAGTTTACACCGGTTTGAACCGGTTTGAGCCAGTTTGAACTGGTTTGAGCCAGTTTGAGCCAGTTTGAACCAGTTTGAGCCGGTTTGAGCCAGTTTGAACCGGTTTAAGCCATTTTGAACCGGTTTGAGCCAGTTTGAGCCAGTTTGAACCAGTTTAAACTGGTTTGAACCGGTTTGAGCCAGTTTGAGCCGGTTTGAGCCAGTTTGAACTGGTTTACGCCTGTTTGAACCGGTTTGAGCCAGTTTGAACCGGTTTGAGCCAGTTTGAACCAGTTTAAGCCAGTTTGAACCGGTTTGAGCCAGTTTGAGCCAGTTTGAACCGGTATAAGCCAGTTTGAACTGGTTTGAGCCAGTTTGAGCCAGTTTGAACCAGTTTAAACCGGTTTGAACCGGTTTGAGCCAGTTTGAGCCGGTATGAGACGGTTTGAGCCAGTTTGAGCCGGTTTAAACCGGTTTGAGCCGGTTTGAGCCAGTTTGAACCGGTTTGAGCCAGTTTGAACCAGTTTAAACCGGTTTGAGCCAGTTTGAACCAGTTTAAACTGTTTTGAACCGGTTTGAGCCAGTTTGAACCAGTTTAAACCGGTTTGAGCCAGTTTGAACCCGTTTAAATCGGTTTGAGCTGGTTTGAGCCAGTTTAAACCAGTTTAAACCAGTTTAAACCGGTTTGAAACAGTTTGAGCCAGTTTGAACCAGTTTAAGCCACTTTGAACCGGTTTGAGCCAGTTTGAACCGGTTTGAGCCGGTTTGAGCCAGTTTGAACCGGTTTAAGCCAGTTTGAACTGGTTTGAGCCAGTTGAACCGGATTGAGCCAGTTTGAGCCAGTTTGAACCGGTTTAAGCCAGTTTGAACTGGTTTGAGCCAGTTTGAGCCAGTTTGAACCAGTTTAAACCGTTTTGGATCAGTTTGAGCCAGTTTGAGCCGTTTTGAGCCGGTTTGAGCCCGTTTGAACCGGTTTAAGCCTGTTTGAACCGGTTTGAGCCAGTTTGAACCAGTTTAAGCCAGTTTGAGCCAGTTTAACCTGGTTTGAGCCAGTTTGATCCAGTTTAAACCGGTTTGAACTGGTTTGAGCCAGTTTAAACCAGTTTAAACCGGTTTGAGCCAGTTTGAGCCAGTTTGAACCAATTTAAACTGTTTTGAGCCGGTTTGAGCCCGTTTGAACCGGTTTAAGCCTGTTTGAACCGGTTTGAGCCAGTTTGAACCGGTTTGAGCCAGTTTGAACCAGTTTAAGCCAGTTTGAGCCAGTTTAAACCGGTTTGAGCCAGTTTGATCCAGTTTAAACCGGTTTGAACTGGTTTGAGCCAGTTTAAACCAGTTTAAACCGGTTTGAGCCAGTTTGAGCCAGTTTGAACCAATTTAAACTGTTTTGAACCGGTTTGAGCCAGTTTGAACCAGTTTAAACCGGTTTGAACCAGTTTGAGCCGGTTTGAGCCGGTTTAAGCCGGTTTGAACCAGTTTGAGCCAGTTTGAACTGGTTTGAGCCAGTTTGAACCAGTTTAAACCGAACCAGTTTGAACCGGTTTACGGTTTGAACCGGTTTGAGACGGTTTGAGCCAGTTTAAACCGGTTTGAGCCAGTTTGATCCAGTTTAAACCAGTTTGAACTAGTTAGAGCCAGTTTAAACCAGTTTAAACCGGTTTGAGCCAGTTTGAACCAGTTTAAACTGTTTTGCACCGGTTCGAGCCAGTTTGAACCAGTTTAAACCAGTTTGAACTGGTTTGAGCCAGTTTGAACCAGTTTAAACCGGTTTGACCCGGTTCGAGCCAGTTTGAGCCAGTTTGAACCAGTTTAAGCCAGTTTGAACCGGTTTGAGCCAGTTTGAACCGGTTTGAGCCAGTTTGAACCAGTTTAAGCCAGTTTGAGCCGGTTTAAGCCAGTTTGAGCCAGTTTAAACCGGTTTGAACTGGTTTGAGCCAGTTTGAACCAGTTTAAACCGGTTTGAAACAGTTTGAGCCAGTTTGAGCCGGTTTGAACCGGTTTACGGTTTGAACGGGTTTGAGCCGGTTTGGGCCGGTTTGAATCGGTTTGAGCCGGTTTGAGACAATTTGAACCAGTTTGAACCAGTTTAAACCGGTTTGAGCCAGTTTGAACCGGTTTGAGCCGGTTTGAACCAGTTTGAATCGGTTTGAACCAGTTTGAGATGGTTTGAGCCAGTTTGAGCCGGTTTGAGCCAGTTTGAGCAGGTTTGAGCCAGTTTGAGCAAGTTTGAACCGGTTTGAGCTGGTTTGAGGCGGTTTGGAACTAGGGCCAGAAATGCTGCCCTTTTTCTCATTTAGAAATACCCAGCCCACACCATCCACATCCACAAACAGAGCAACACACTCAAACCAAATGTACAACACGCACAACACTATGCACAGATTAATGTACCAGCATGCCCCACCAACCCAACCAAACCACACCTACACACCCTACTATCCCAACTACCACACTTATCCACCATCACCCACGAACAGTACACAACTCTATCCTATACCACTAACCAATACACTCATCACTAACACAACGCCAATCAACACCGTACATAACTACATCCCATTCAGACACACTCTCCTTGCTGTAATTACACCTAATGACCACCTTTTATCAATAACAAACATATATTGATCCTTCCATCAGTTGTCCAACCAACACCCTCCTCTCCCTTCTACCATAATAACACTAACACACAACACACACACAGCACACCACCATACTTTGTAACTCTTGAAACTAACCAGTCTAAGATAAACACTCTCACGTAAACTTCATTCCCTCCTACACACAACCTACACTGTACTCATAAGCACATCACCACCCCATCTACATCACAAGCTCCTCTCACAAAAACTACACAACCAAATCCAGTGCATGAAACCTATACATCAGCACCCCTTTTCACTACACCTCAAAAGCAAAATAGATCACACACACCAGCACAACAAGATCTTCAGAGCACAACACCTCATAATACTTACCATCACAAAATACATACATATACCCACCTTTCAAACCACATAAAGGAACAAACTCCAATGCAAAGGTTTCACTCTTCCACCACACCTAACACAGATACAGCAATACAGCACCTCTCTTCTAACCGCCTCTCATCCATTGGACGATTTGGAACATTACGACATGACCCACATGCTGCATCACCTCCCCTGACTCTTACACCTTCCGCCATAAACACACGCAAAAAATATAAGCACCATGCCACACCTCACAACTTTGCTTCCCCAAGTCTACCTCACATCAATGTTACACCACAAAAGCAACACAGCACTCCAACTCACTCTCAAACACCATCTCCAACACATACACATACAGACCCATTAAAACGTCTTCTTAGCATGCTGGATGAGGAACACGATACAGAACAGCTACACGATTGCTATCCTAATACAGCTAATACCAGCACTTAAAACACACCTGCTACACACCCACACAATACTGATCACTGTTCTACAAACCAAAGTCCCACTATCACCAAAGGCCACTCTCTACACTGTCTACTAATAAATGCTCGATCCATCTCTAAAAACAAGCATCACACCTACGACCTTCTAATTGATGCAAAACCAGACATACTATTCATAACCGAATCATGGTTGGGAGAGGATATGGCTCCAGTCCTGCATGAAGCCATTCCTCTAGGCTATCAAATAATCACCCAAAATCGTATTGCCAAAAATGGAGGTGGTCTAGCTGTTGTATTCAGGCAAACAATACATATCACTAAAGTTGACAACATCTCCATAAAGAATTGTGAGGCTCTTCTTATAAGATGCAATCCTACACCGTCTTCCACCTGTAACTTACTGCTCCTTTACAGACCTCACCTAGCAAGGAAACATTCCCAGACGCACTTCTAGACACAGTCTTAAACCTAATAACAATACACTCCAACCTATGCGTTCTGGGTGACCTCAACATTTGGTTTGATAAAACCAATAGGACCCATCCAAAAACAATAATCACCGGCCTAGACGCATTGAACCTGCATCAGATTGTCCACAATCCGACACACACAGCTGGACATATCCTAGATGTAATTTTTACTAATACTGAACTAGTTACCTTTCAAACTATAACTCCAGTCACATGGTCAGACCACCACCTGCTTGCTTTCCAACATAAAACACTAAGCGACTCACCTAAAACTACCGTACATCCATCCACCTATCGGCCGTGGAACAAACTCAATTTGGAACACTTGGAAACACAACTAACATCCAGTATAAATCTGGAAATCATAAATTCAGTTTAGAGTCTATATGAGTGGCTACAGGAAGCTTTTGACATCCTGATACCACTCAAAACCACACAACAGAACAAAAAAAAAAGAGCATTGGCGAAACATAGAAATAAAAGACATAAAACAACAAATTAGAAAGCTGCAACGTACCTGGCTCAAAACAAACGCCAAACGAGACAAACTTCACCTACAGAAAATTAAAAGATTATACAAGTCGGCTATCAAAAAAGCTAAGAAAAGGTACTATTCAGACAGAATTCAAAACGCTAAATGTGCAAATAAAGAATTCTATAGAATACTCAATGAATTTCGAAAACCATATTGCTTAGAAGGAATTCATCCTGTTACTCAAGATTTCACTGACAAACTGGCAAATCATTACACGGACAAAGCAGACACGTTGGACTCGTACTTAAATCAGAACCAAAGCACCAGCACTAACCCTTGTACAAAACAACTATCCAAGAATGTTCTAATCAAGCCTATCCGTTACTTCCAACACATCTCACACAATGAATTTATGGACCTGGTCAAAGCAAGCAGGCCTGCCGGCAGCCCTTCTCACCCCTGTCCACCACAAACTTTCAAGACAATTTTTTTAACAACCTCTGCTGCCATACCAGTAAGAAGAATCATCAACGATTCCTTAACTACTGGAATATTTCCAGAAGAACTCAAAAAGTAATTACTGTATTTGCATGTGGTTGTTACAGTTTAAAATTGCAGTTTTGACCTGCCTGTGATTGCATATTTTATCACCTGTTTTGTGTTTGAAACTTGTGGTTTTTGCTGCCCATGATTGCTTGCATTTACTGTGTTGAATTGTGGGATTTGCAGTCCAACCTCTGTAGTTTGTCCCTCTCATTCCTCTGTGACAAATCTGTTTTCCCTCCAAATGTCTCATTTGCTCTGTGCTAAGACCTGTGTGTTAAAACAGTGCTCTCCCAGCCACCATTTTGTGTTCACAAGCCAGTGAGGCCAGCCCCCCTGCCCCCCGCAACAGGGATATTCTACATCAGAGGGTGCTTCTGTGAGCTGTTTAAACTGTACTTAACTGGGGCCTGTGGACTTCGTTTTTTGGCCAGCAGGAGGAGAAAAGTTTTATTCAAACAGTATTGGTAGATTTAGAGTTAGTGAAGACTTTACCTGCAGAAGTCCAAAGTGTGGGTTGAGCCTGTCTGTCTCCTAGGAGATTCTAAACAGGAGAAGCAGCTTCCAACTCCCTGGCCAGCAAACCTTGTCTGAGGTCGCTGGGATCTTATATGGTCTGCTAGTGGTTGTCACATGTTTACACTGATTGTTGGTTGTATCTGGTGTTTCTATTGCATTATTGTCATTGGTTGGATATTGGAGGGTTCTGATTGGTTTCTGGGTCTGTGATTCAATCATTGTAGGGTTGGGACTAGGGCTAGGGTTAGGATTTCTTTTGGAAGTAGGGACTAGGGTTTCCTATGTTATTGGTTGTTGGGAGTAGGGTGGGACTAGGGCTAGGGTTAGACCTTTAATTGGAAGTAGCTATTTAGGGCTTCTGGTGTGATTGGTTGTTGGACTAGTTGTGGGACTAAGAGTAGGGCTAGGCTTTCTATTGGAAGTAGGGACTAGGGCTACATGTGCCATTGTCTGCTTGGACTTGGGTTGGGACTACTGGTAGGGCCTTTTATTGGACATAGAGATCAGGGTTTTTTAACTGATTGGGTGCTTGGACTAGGGCTAAGATTGCCTGTAAGGTCCTGGTCTCCTATTGGTTCTAGATGTTAGGGCTAGTGTTGTGATTGGATAGTGTTAGGGCTAGGGTTCCCATTGGCTGAAGGTGTCACCTGATTACTAGGACTATAGAAAAGGCCAGGCTTGGGGCGTCTCAGCTAAGGGCGGAGAGGACAATTGTAGTTGCCTGTTTGAGCCTGTTAAGGGCAGAGAGGACAAGGGTAGTTGCCTGTTAAAGGCGGAGAGGACAAGGGTAGTAGCCTGAGCCTGTTTGAGCCGGTTCTGGATTCCAGCTGGTTTGAGCCGGTTTGAGCCGGTTTGAGATTGCATCTGGTTTGAGCCGCTTTGATATTCCAGCCGGTTTGAGCTGGTTTGAGCTGGTTTGAGCCGGTTTGTGCCAGTTTGGGCCACTTTGAACCAGTTTGAGCCGGTTTGAACTGGTTTGAGCCGGTTTGAGCCAGTTTGAACCAGTTTAAGCCAGTTTGAACTGGTTTGAGCCGGTTTGAGCCAGTTTGAACCGGTTTAAGCCCGTTTGAACCGGTTTGAGAATGTTTGAACCGGTTTGAGCCAGTTTGAACCGGTTTGAGCCGGTTTTAGCCAGTTTGAACCAGTTTAAGCCAGTTTAAACTGGTTTGAGCCAGTTTAAAACAATTTAAACCAGTTTGAACCAGTTCGAACCGGTTTGAGCCAGTTTAAACCGGTTTGAGCCAGTGAACTAGTTGAAACCGGTTTGAACTGGTTTGAGCCAGTTTGAGCCAGTTTGAACCAGTTTGAGCCGGTTTGAGCCAGTTTGGTTTAAGCCAGTTTGAACTGGTTTGAGCCAGTTTGAGCCAGTTCAAACCAGTTTACACCGGTTTGAACCGGTTTGAGCCAGTTTGAACTGGTTTGAGCCAGTTTGAGCCAGTTTGAACCAGTTTGAGCCGGTTTGAGCCAGTTTGAACCGGTTTAAGCCATTTTGAACCGGTTTGAGCCAGTTTGAGCCAGTTTGAACCAGTTTAAACTGGTTTGAACCGGTTTGAGCCAGTTTGAGCCGGTTTGAGCCAGTTTGAACTGGTTTACGCCTGTTTGAACCGGTTTGAGCCAGTTTGAACCGGTTTGAGCCAGTTTGAACCAGTTTAAGCCAGTTTGAACCGGTTTGAGCCAGTTTGAGCCAGTTTGAACCGGTATAAGCCAGTTTGAACTGGTTTGAGCCAGTTTGAGCCAGTTTGAACCAGTTTAAACCGGTTTGAACCGGTTTGAGCCAGTTTGAGCCGGTATGAGACGGTTTGAGCCAGTTTGAGCCGGTTTAAACCGGTTTGAGCCGGTTTGAGCCAGTTTGAACCGGTTTGAGCCAGTTTGAACCAGTTTAAACCGGTTTGAGCCAGTTTGAACCAGTTTAAACTGTTTTGAACCGGTTTGAGCCAGTTTGAACCAGTTTAAACCGGTTTGAGCCAGTTTGAACCCGTTTAAATCGGTTTGAGCTGGTTTGAGCCAGTTTAAACCAGTTTAAACCAGTTTAAACCGGTTTGAAACAGTTTGAGCCAGTTTGAACCAGTTTAAGCCACTTTGAACCGGTTTGAGCCAGTTTGAACCGGTTTGAGCCGGTTTGAGCCAGTTTGAACCGGTTTAAGCCAGTTTGAACTGGTTTGAGCCAGTTGAACCGGATTGAGCCAGTTTGAGCCAGTTTGAACCGGTTTAAGCCAGTTTGAACTGGTTTGAGCCAGTTTGAGCCAGTTTGAACCAGTTTAAACCGTTTTGGATCAGTTTGAGCCAGTTTGAGCCGTTTTGAGCCGGTTTGAGCCCGTTTGAACCGGTTTAAGCCTGTTTGAACCGGTTTGAGCCAGTTTGAACCAGTTTAAGCCAGTTTGAGCCAGTTTAAACTGGTTTGAGCCAGTTTGATCCAGTTTAAACCGGTTTGAACTGGTTTGAGCCAGTTTAAACCAGTTTAAACCGGTTTGAGCCAGTTTGAGCCAGTTTGAACCAATTTAAACTGTTTTGAGCCGGTTTGAGCCCGTTTGAACCGGTTTAAGCCTGTTTGAACCGGTTTGAGCCAGTTTGAACCGGTTTGAGCCAGTTTGAACCAGTTTAAGCCAGTTTGAGCCAGTTTAAACCGGTTTGAGCCAGTTTGATCCAGTTTAAACCGGTTTGAACTGGTTTGAGCCAGTTTAAACCAGTTTAAACCGGTTTGAGCCAGTTTGAGCCAGTTTGAACCAATTTAAACTGTTTTGAACCGGTTTGAGCCAGTTTGAACCAGTTTAAACCGGTTTGAACCAGTTTGAGCCGGTTTGAGCCGGTTTAAGCCGGTTTGAACCAGTTTGAGCCAGTTTGAACTGGTTTGAGCCAGTTTGAACCAGTTTAAACCGAACCAGTTTGAACCGGTTTACGGTTTGAACCGGTTTGAGACGGTTTGAGCCAGTTTAAACCGGTTTGAGCCAGTTTGATCCAGTTTAAACCAGTTTGAACTAGTTAGAGCCAGTTTAAACCAGTTTAAACCGGTTTGAGCCAGTTTGAACCAGTTTAAACTGTTTTGCACCGGTTCGAGCCAGTTTGAACCAGTTTAAACCAGTTTGAACTGGTTTGAGCCAGTTTGAACCAGTTTAAACCGGTTTGACCCGGTTCGAGCCAGTTTGAGCCAGTTTGAACCAGTTTAAGCCAGTTTGAACCGGTTTGAGCCAGTTTGAACCGGTTTGAGCCAGTTTGAACCAGTTTAAGCCAGTTTGAGCCGGTTTAAGCCAGTTTGAGCCAGTTTAAACCGGTTTGAACTGGTTTGAGCCAGTTTGAACCAGTTTAAACCGGTTTGAAACAGTTTGAGCCAGTTTGAGCCGGTTTGAACCGGTTTACGGTTTGAACGGGTTTGAGCCGGTTTCAGCCGGTTTGGGCCGGTTTGAATCGGTTTGAGCCGGTTTGAGACAATTTGAACCAGTTTGAACCAGTTTAAACCGGTTTGAGCCAGTTTGAACCGGTTTGAGCCGGTTTGAACCAGTTTGAATCGGTTTGAACCAGTTTGAGATGGTTTGAGCCAGTTTGAGCCGGTTTGAGCCAGTTTGAGCCAGTTTGAGCAGGTTTGAGCCAGTTTGAGCAAGTTTGAACCGGTTTGAGCTGGTTTGAGGCAGTTTGGAACTAGGGCCAGAAATGCTGCCCTTTTTCTCATTTAGAAATACCCAGCCCACACCATCCACATCCACAAACAGAGCAACACACTCAAACCAAATGTACAACACGCACAACACTATGCACAGATTAATGTACCAGCATGCCCCACCAACCCAACCAAACCACATCTACACACCCTACTATCCCAACTACCACACTTATCCACCATCACCCACGAACAGTACACAACTCTATCCTATACCACTAACCAATACACTCATCACTAACACAACGCCAATCAACACCGTACATAACTACATCCCATTCAGACACACTCTCCTTGCTGTAATTACACCTAATGACCACCTTTTATCAATAACAAACATATATTGATCCTTCCATCAGTTGTCCAACCAACACCCTCCTCTCCCTTCTACCATAATAACACTAACACACAACACACACACAGCACACCACCATACTTTGTAACTCTTGCAACTAACCAGTCTAAGATAAACACTCTCACGTAAACTTCATTCCCTCCTACACACAACCTACACTGTACTCATAAGCACATCACCACCCCATCTACATCACAAGCTCCTCTCACAAAAACTACACAACCAAATCCAGTGCATGAAACCTATACATCAGCACCCCTTTTCACTACACCTCAAAAGCAAAATAGATCACACACACCAGCACAACAAGATCTTCAGAGCACAACACCTCATAATACTTACCATCACAAAATACATACATATACCCACCTTTCAAACCACATAAAGGAACAAACTCCAATGCAAAGGTTTCACTCTTCCACCACACCTAACACAGATACAGCAATACAGCACCTCTCTTCTAACCGCCTCTCATCCATTGGACGATTTGGAACATTACGACATGACCCACATGCTGCATCACCTCCCCTGACTCTTACACCTTCTGCCATAAACACACGCAAAAAATATAAGCACCATGCCACACCTCACAACTTTGCTTCCCCAAGTCTACCTCACATCAATGTTACACCACAAAAGCAACACAGCACTCCAACTCACTCTCAAACACCATCTCCAACACATACACATACAGACCCATTAAAACGTCTTCTTAGCATGCTGGATGAGGAACACGATACAGAACAGCTACACGATTGCTATCCTAATACAGCTAATACCAGCACTTAAAACACACCTGCTACACACCCACACAATACTGATCACTGTTCTACAAACCAAAGTCCCACTATCACCAAAGGCCACTCTCTACACTGTCTACTAATAAATGCTCGATCCATCTCTAAAAACAAGCATCACACCTACGACCTTCTAATTGATGCAAAACCAGACATACTATTCATAACCGAATCATGGTTGGGAGAGGATATGGCTCCAGTCCTGCATGAAGCCATTCCTCTAGGCTATCAAATAATCACCCAAAATCGTATTGCCAAAAATGGAGGTGGTCTAGCTGTTGTATTCAGGCAAACAATACATATCACTAAAGTTGACAACATCTCCATAAAGAATTGTGAGGCTCTTCTTACAAGATGCAATCCTACACCGTCTTCCACCTGTAACTTACTGCTCCTTTACAGACCTCACCTAGCAAGGAAACATTCCCAGACGCACTTCTAGACACAGTCTTAAACCTAATAACAATACACTCCAACCTATGCGTTCTGGGTGACCTCAACATTTGGTTTGATAAAACCAATAGGACCCATCCAAAAACAATAATCACCGGCCTAGACGCATTGAACCTGCATCAGATTGTCCACAATCCGACAAACACAGCTGGACATATCCTAGATGTAATTTTTACTAATACTGAACTAGTTACCTTTCAAACTATAACTCCAGTCACATGGTCAGACCACCACCTGCTTGCTTTCCAACATAAAACACTAAGCCACTCACCTAAAACTACCGTACATCCAATCACCTATCGGCCGTGGAACAAACTCAATTTGGAACACTTGGAAACACAACTAACATCCAGTATAAATCTGGAAATCATAAATTCAGTTTAGAGTCTATATGAGTGGCTACAGGAAGCTTTTGACATCCTGATACCACTCAAAACCACACAACAGAACAAAAAAAAAAGAGCATTGGCGAAACATAGAAATAAAAGACATAAAACAACAAATTAGAAAGCTGCAACGTACCTGGCTCAAAACAAACGCCAAACGAGACAAACTTCACCTACAGAAAATTAAAAGATTATACAAGTCGGCTATCAAAAAAGCTAAGAAAAGGTACTATTCAGACAGAATTCAAAACGCTAAATGTGCAAATAAAGAATTCTATAGAATACTCAATGAATTTCGAAAACCATATTGCTTAGAAGGAATTCATCCTGTTACTCAAGATTTCACTGACAAACTGGCAAATCATTACACGGACAAAGCAGACACGTTGGACTCGTACTTAAATCAGAACCAAAGCACCAGCACTAACCCTTGTACAAAACAACTATCCAAGAATGTTCTAATCAAGCCTATCCGTTACTTCCAACACATCTCACACAATGAATTTATGGACCTGGTCAAAGCAAGCAGGCCTGCCGGCAGCCCTTCTCACCCCTGTCCACCACAAACTTTCAAGACAATTTTTTTAACAACCTCTGCTGCCATACCAGTAAGAAGAATCATCAACGATTCCTTAACTACTGGAATATTTCCAGAAGAACTCAAAAAGTAATTACTGTATTTGCATGTGGTTGTTACAGTTTAAAATTGCAGTTTTGACCTGCCTGTGATTGCATATTTTATCACCTGTTTTGTGTTTGAAACTTGTGGTTTTTGCTGCCCATGATTGCTTGCATTTACTGTGTTGAATTGTGGGATTTGCAGTCCAACCTCTGTAGTTTGTCCCTCTCATTCCTCTGTGACAAATCTGTTTTCCCTCCAAATGTCTCATTTGCTCTGTGCTAAGACCTGTGTGTTAAAACAGTGCTCTCCCAGCCACCATTTTGTGTTCACAAGCCAGTGAGGCCAGCCCCCCTGCCCCCCGCAACAGGGATATTCTACATCAGAGGGTGCTTCTGTGAGCTGTTTAAACTGTACTTAACTGGGGCCTGTGGACTTCGTTTTTTGGCCAGCAGGAGGAGAAAAGTTTTATTCAAACAGTATTGGTAGATTTAGAGTTAGTGAAGACTTTACCTGCAGAAGTCCAAAGTGTGGGTGAGCCTGTCTGTCTCCTAGGAGATTCTAAACAGGAGAAGCAGCTTCCAACTCCCTGGCCAGCAAACCTTGTCTGAGGTCGCTGGGATCTTATATGGTCTGCTAGTGGTTGTCACATGTTTACACTGATTGTTGGTTGTATCTGGTGTTTCTATTGCATTATTGTCATTGGTTGGATATTGGAGGGTTCTGATTGGTTTCTGGGTCTGTGATTCAATCATTGTAGGGTTGGGACTAGGGCTAGGGTTAGGATTTCTTTTGGAAGTAGGGACTAGGGTTTCCTATGTTATTGGTTGTTGGGAGTAGGGTGGGACTAGGGCTAGGGTTAGACCTTTAATTGGAAGTAGCTATTTAGGGCTTCTGGTGTGATTGGTTGTTGGACTAGTTGTGGGACTAAGAGTAGGGCTAGGCTTTCTATTGGAAGTAGGGACTAGGGCTACATGTGCCATTGTCTGCTTGGACTTGGGTTGGGACTACTGGTAGGGCCTTTTATTGGACATAGAGATCAGGGTTTTTTAACTGATTGGGTGCTTGGACTAGGGCTAAGATTGCCTGTAAGGTCCTGGTCTCCTATTGGTTCTAGATGTTAGGGCTAGTGTTGTGATTGGATAGTGTTAGGGCTAGGGTTCCCATTGGCTGAAGGTGTCACCTGATTACTAGGACTATAGAAAAGGCCAGGCTTGGGGCGTCTCAGCTAAGGGCGGAGAGGACAATTGTAGTTGCCTGTTTGAGCCTGTTAAGGGCAGAGAGGACAAGGGTAGTTGCCTGTTAAAGGCGGAGAGGACAAGGGTAGTAGCCTGAGCCTGTTTGAGCCGGTTCTGGATTCCAGCTGGTTTGAGCCGGTTTGAGCCGGTTTGAGATTGCATCTGGTTTGAGCCGCTTTGATATTCCAGCCGGTTTGAGCTGGTTTGAGCTGGTTTGAGCCGGTTTGTGCCAGTTTGGGCCACTTTGAACCAGTTTGAGCCGGTTTGAACTGGTTTGAGCCGGTTTGAGCCAGTTTGAACCAGTTTAAGCCAGTTTGAACTGGTTTGAGCCGGTTTGAGCCAGTTTGAACCGGTTTAAGCCCGTTTGAACCGGTTTGAGAATGTTTGAACCGGTTTGAGCCAGTTTGAACCGGTTTGAGCCGGTTTTAGCCAGTTTGAACCAGTTTAAGCCAGTTTAAACTGGTTTGAGCCAGTTTAAAACAATTTAAACCAGTTTGAACCAGTTCGAACCGGTTTGAGCCAGTTTAAACCGGTTTGAGCCAGTGAACTAGTTGAAACCGGTTTGAACTGGTTTGAGCCAGTTTGAGCCAGTTTGAACCAGTTTGAGCCGGTTTGAGCCAGTTTGGTTTAAGCCAGTTTGAACTGGTTTGAGCCAGTTTGAGCCAGTTCAAACCAGTTTACACCGGTTTGAACCGGTTTGAGCCAGTTTGAACTGGTTTGAGCCAGTTTGAGCCAGTTTGAACCAGTTTGAGCCGGTTTGAGCCAGTTTGAACCGGTTTAAGCCATTTTGAACCGGTTTGAGCCAGTTTGAGCCAGTTTGAACCAGTTTAAACTGGTTTGAACCGGTTTGAGCCAGTTTGAGCCGGTTTGAGCCAGTTTGAACTGGTTTACGCCTGTTTGAACCGGTTTGAGCCAGTTTGAACCGGTTTGAGCCAGTTTGAACCAGTTTAAGCCAGTTTGAACCGGTTTGAGCCAGTTTGAGCCAGTTTGAACCGGTATAAGCCAGTTTGAACTGGTTTGAGCCAGTTTGAGCCAGTTTGAACCAGTTTAAACCGGTTTGAACCGGTTTGAGCCAGTTTGAGCCGGTATGAGACGGTTTGAGCCAGTTTGAGCCGGTTTAAACCGGTTTGAGCCGGTTTGAGCCAGTTTGAACCGGTTTGAGCCAGTTTGAACCAGTTTAAACCGGTTTGAGCCAGTTTGAACCAGTTTAAACTGTTTTGAACCGGTTTGAGCCAGTTTGAACCAGTTTAAACCGGTTTGAGCCAGTTTGAACCCGTTTAAATCGGTTTGAGCTGGTTTGAGCCAGTTTAAACCAGTTTAAACCAGTTTAAACCGGTTTGAAACAGTTTGAGCCAGTTTGAACCAGTTTAAGCCACTTTGAACCGGTTTGAGCCAGTTTGAACCGGTTTGAGCCGGTTTGAGCCAGTTTGAACCGGTTTAAGCCAGTTTGAACTGGTTTGAGCCAGTTGAACCGGATTGAGCCAGTTTGAGCCAGTTTGAACCGGTTTAAGCCAGTTTGAACTGGTTTGAGCCAGTTTGAGCCAGTTTGAACCAGTTTAAACCATTTTGGATCAGTTTGAGCCAGTTTGAGCCGTTTTGAGCCCGTTTGAGCCCGTTTGAACCGGTTTAAGCCTGTTTGAACCGGTTTGAGCCAGTTTGAACCAGTTTAAGCCAGTTTGAGCCAGTTTAACCTGGTTTGAGCCAGTTTGATCCAGTTTAAACCGGTTTGAACTGGTTTGAGCCAGTTTAAACCAGTTTAAACCGGTTTGAGCCAGTTTGAGCCAGTTTGAACCAATTTAAACTGTTTTGAGCCGGTTTGAGCCCGTTTGAACCGGTTTAAGCCTGTTTGAACCGGTTTGAGCCAGTTTGAACCGGTTTGAGCCAGTTTGAACCAGTTTAAGCCAGTTTGAGCCAGTTTAAACCGGTTTGAGCCAGTTTGATCCAGTTTAAACCGGTTTGAACTGGTTTGAGCCAGTTTAAACCAGTTTAAACCGGTTTGAGCCAGTTTGAGCCAGTTTGAACCAATTTAAACTGTTTTGAACCGGTTTGAGCCAGTTTGAACCAGTTTAAACCGGTTTGAACCAGTTTGAGCCGGTTTGAGCCGGTTTAAGCCGGTTTGAACCAGTTTGAGCCAGTTTGAACTGGTTTGAGCCAGTTTGAACCAGTTTAAACCGAACCAGTTTGAACCGGTTTACGGTTTGAACCGGTTTGAGACGGTTTGAGCCAGTTTAAACCGGTTTGAGCCAGTTTGATCCAGTTTAAACCAGTTTGAACTAGTTAGAGCCAGTTTAAACCAGTTTAAACCGGTTTGAGCCAGTTTGAACCAGTTTAAACTGTTTTGCACCGGTTCGAGCCAGTTTGAACCAGTTTAAACCAGTTTGAACTGGTTTGAGCCAGTTTGAACCAGTTTAAACCGGTTTGACCCGGTTCGAGCCAGTTTGAGCCAGTTTGAACCAGTTTAAGCCAGTTTGAACCGGTTTGAGCCAGTTTGAACCGGTTTGAACCAGTTTAAGCCAGTTTGAGCCGGTTTAAGCCAGTTTGAGCCAGTTTAAACCGGTTTGAACTGGTTTGAGCCAGTTTGAACCAGTTTAAACCGGTTTGAAACAGTTTGAGCCAGTTTGAGCCGGTTTGAACCGGTTTACGGTTTGAACGGGTTTGAGCCGGTTTCAGCCGGTTTGGGCCGGTTTGAATCGGTTTGAGCCGGTTTGAGACAATTTGAACCAGTTTGAACCAGTTTAAACCGGTTTGAGCCAGTTTGAACCGGTTTGAGCCGGTTTGAACCAGTTTGAATCGGTTTGAACCAGTTTGAGATGGTTTGAGCCAGTTTGAGCCGGTTTGAGCCAGTTTGAGCCAGTTTGAGCAGGTTTGAGCCAGTTTGAGCAAGTTTGAACCGGTTTGAGCTGGTTTGAGGCGGTTTGGAACTAGGGCCAGAAATGCTGCCCTTTTTCTCATTTAGAAATACCCAGCCCACACCATCCACATCCACAAACAGAGCAACACACTCAAACCAAATGTACAACACGCACAACACTATGCACAGATTAATGTACCAGCATGCCCCACCAACCCAACCAAACCACATCTACACACCCTACTATCCCAACTACCACACTTATCCACCATCACCCACGAACAGTACACAACTCTATCCTATACCACTAACCAATACACTCATCACTAACACAACGCCAATCAACACCGTACATAACTACATCCCATTCAGACACACTCTCCTTGCTGTAATTACACCTAATGACCACCTTTTATCAATAACAAACATATATTGATCCTTCCATCAGTTGTCCAACCAACACCCTCCTCTCCCTTCTACCATAATAACACTAACACACAACACACACACAGCACACCACCATACTTTGTAACTCTTGCAACTAACCAGTCTAAGATAAACACTCTCACGTAAACTTCATTCCCTCCTACACACAACCTACACTGTACTCATAAGCACATCACCACCCCATCTACATCACAAGCTCCTCTCACAAAAACTACACAACCAAATCCAGTGCATGAAACCTATACATCAGCACCCCTTTTCACTACACCTCAAAAGCAAAATAGATCACACACACCAGCACAACAAGATCTTCAGAGCACAACACCTCATAATACTTACCATCACAAAATACATACATATACCCACCTTTCAAACCACATAAAGGAACAAACTCCAATGCAAAGGTTTCACTCTTCCACCACACCTAACACAGATACAGCAATACAGCACCTCTCTTCTAACCGCCTCTCATCCATTGGACGATTTGGAACATTACGACATGACCCACATGCTGCATCACCTCCCCTGACTCTTACACCTTCTGCCATAAACACACGCAAAAAATATAAGCACCATGCCACACCTCACAACTTTGCTTCCCCAAGTCTACCTCACATCAATGTTACACCACAAAAGCAACACAGCACTCCAACTCACTCTCAAACACCATCTCCAACACATACACATACAGACCCATTAAAACGTCTTCTTAGCATGCTGGATGAGGAACACGATACAGAACAGCTACACGATTGCTATCCTAATACAGCTAATACCAGCACTTAAAACACACCTGCTACACACCCACACAATACTGATCACTGTTCTACAAACCAAAGTCCCACTATCACCAAAGTCCACTCTCTACACTGTCTACTAATAAATGCTCGATCCATCTCTAAAAACAAGCATCACACCTACGACCTTCTAATTGATGCAAAACCAGACATACTATTCATAACCGAATCATGGTTGGGAGAGGATATGGCTCCAGTCCTGCATGAAGCCATTCCTCTAGGCTATCAAATAATCACCCAAAATCGTATTGCCAAAAATGGAGGTGGTCTAGCTGTTGTATTCAGGCAAACAATACATATCACTAAAGTTGACAACATCTCCATAAAGAATTGTGAGGCTCTTCTTACAAGATGCAATCCTACACCGTCTTCCACCTGTAACTTACTGCTCCTTTACAGACCTCACCTAGCAAGGAAACATTCCCAGACGCACTTCTAGACACAGTCTTAAACCTAATAACAATACACTCCAACCTATGCGTTCTGGGTGACCTCAACATTTGGTTTGATAAAACCAATAGGACCCATCCAAAAACAATAATCACCGGCCTAGACGCATTGAACCTGCATCAGATTGTCCACAATCCGACAAACACAGCTGGACATATCCTAGATGTAATTTTTACTAATACTGAACTAGTTACCTTTCAAACTATAACTCCAGTCACATGGTCAGACCACCACCTGCTTGCTTTCCAACATAAAACACTAAGCCACTCACCTAAAACTACCGTACATCCAATCACCTATCGGCCGTGGAACAAACTCAATTTGGAACACTTGGAAACACAACTAACATCCAGTATAAATCTGGAAATCATAAATTCAGTTTAGAGTCTATATGAGTGGCTACAGGAAGCTTTTGACATCCTGATACCACTCAAAACCACACAACAGAACAAAAAAAAAGAGCATTGGCGAAACATAGAAATAAAAGACATAAAACAACAAATTAGAAAGCTGCAACGTACCTGGCTCAAAACAAACGCCAAACGAGACAAACTTCACCTACAGAAAATTAAAAGATTATACAAGTCGGCTATCAAAAAAGCTAAGAAAAGGTACTATTCAGACAGAATTCAAAACGCTAAATGTGCAAATAAAGAATTCTATAGAATACTCAATGAATTTCGAAAACCATATTGCTTAGAAGGAATTCATCCTGTTACTCAAGATTTCACTGACAAACTGGCAAATCATTACACGGACAAAGCAGACACGTTGGACTCGTACTTAAATCAGAACCAAAGCACCAGCACTAACCCTTGTACAAAACAACTATCCAAGAATGTTCTAATCAAGCCTATCCGTTCCTTCCAACACATCTCACACAATGAATTTATGGACCTGGTCAAAGCAAGCAGGCCTGCCGGCAGCCCTTCTCACCCCTGTCCACCACAAACTTTCAAGACAATTTTTTTAACAACCTCTGCTGCCATACCAGTAAGAAGAATCATCAACGATTCCTTAACTACTGGAATATTTCCAGAAGAACTCAAAAAGTAATTACTGTATTTGCATGTGGTTGTTACAGTTTAAAATTGCAGTTTTGACCTGCCTGTGATTGCATATTTTATCACCTGTTTTGTGTTTGAAACTTGTGGTTTTTGTTGCCCATGATTGCTTGCATTTACTGTGTTGAATTGTGGGATTTGCAGTCCAACCTCTGTAGTTTGTCCCTCTCATTCCTCTGTGACAAATCTGTTTTCCCTCCAAATGTCTCATTTGCTCTGTGCTAAGACCTGTGTGTTAAAACAGTGCTCTCCCAGCCACCATTTTGTGTTCACAAGCCAGTGAGGCCAGCCCCCCTGCCCCCCGCAACAGGGATATTCTACATCAGAGGGTGCTTCTGTGAGCTGTTTAAACTGTACTTAACTGGGGCCTGTGGACTTCGTTTTTTGGCCAGCAGGAGGAGAAAAGTTTTATTCAAACAGTATTGGTAGATTTAGAGTTAGTGAAGACTTTACCTGCAGAAGTCCAAAGTGTGGGTTGAGCCTGTCTGTCTCCTAGGAGATTCTAAACAGGAGAAGCAGCTTCCAACTCCCTGGCCAGCAAACCTTGTCTGAGGTCGCTGGGATCTTATATGGTCTGCTAGTGGTTGTCACATGTTTACACTGATTGTTGGTTGTATCTGGTGTTTCTATTGCATTATTGTCATTGGTTGGATATTGGAGGGTTCTGATTGGTTTCTGGGTCTGTGATTCAATCATTGTAGGGTTGGGACTAGGGCTAGGGTTAGGATTTCTTTTGGAAGTAGGGACTAGGGTTTCCTATGTTATTGGTTGTTGGGAGTAGGGTGGGACTAGGGCTAGGGTTAGACCTTTAATTGGAAGTAGCTATTTAGGGCTTCTGGTGTGATTGGTTGTTGGACTAGTTGTGGGACTAAGAGTAGGGCTAGGCTTTCTATTGGAAGTAGGGACTAGGGCTACATGTGCCATTGTCTGCTTGGACTTGGGTTGGGACTACTGGTAGGGCCTTTTATTGGACATAGAGATCAGGGTTTTTTAACTGATTGGGTGCTTGGACTAGGGCTAAGATTGCCTGTAAGGTCCTGGTCTCCTATTGGTTCTAGATGTTAGGGCTAGTGTTGTGATTGGATAGTGTTAGGGCTAGGGTTCCCATTGGCTGAAGGTGTCACCTGATTACTAGGACTATAGAAAAGGCCAGGCTTGGGGCGTCTCAGCTAAGGGCGGAGAGGACAATTGTAGTTGCCTGTTTGAGCCTGTTAAGGGCAGAGAGGACAAGGGTAGTTGCCTGTTAAAGGCGGAGAGGACAAGGGTAGTAGCCTGAGCCTGTTTGAGCCGGTTCTGGATTCCAGCTGGTTTGAGCCGGTTTGAGCCGGTTTGAGATTGCATCTGGTTTGAGCCGCTTTGATATTCCAGCCGGTTTGAGCTGGTTTGAGCTGGTTTGAGCCGGTTTGTGCCAGTTTGGGCCACTTTGAACCAGTTTGAGCCGGTTTGAACTGGTTTGAGCCGGTTTGAGCCAGTTTGAACCAGTTTAAGCCAGTTTGAACTGGTTTGAGCCGGTTTGAGCCAGTTTGAACCGGTTTAAGCCCGTTTGAACCGGTTTGAGAACGTTTGAACCGGTTTGAGCCAGTTTGAACCGGTTTGAGCCGGTTTTAGCCAGTTTGAACCAGTTTAAGCCAGTTTAAACTGGTTTGAGCCAGTTTAAAACAATTTAAACCAGTTTGAACCAGTTCGAACCGGTTTGAGCCAGTTTAAACCGGTTTGAGCCAGTGAACTAGTTGAAACCGGTTTGAACTGGTTTGAGCCAGTTTGAGCCAGTTTGAACCAGTTTGAGCCGGTTTGAGCCAGTTTGGTTTAAGCCAGTTTGAACTGGTTTGAGCCAGTTTGAGCCAGTTCGAACCAGTTTACACCGGTTTGAACCGGTTTGAGCCAGTTTGAACTGGTTTGAGCCAGTTTGAGCCAGTTTGAACCAGTTTGAGCCGGTTTGAGCCAGTTTGAACCGGTTTAAGCCATTTTGAACTGGTTTGAGCCAGTTTGAGCCAGTTTGAACCAGTTTAAACTGGTTTGAACCGGTTTGAGCCAGTTTGAGCCGGTTTGAGCCAGTTTGAACTGGTTTACGCCTGTTTGAACCGGTTTGAGCCAGTTTGAACCGGTTTGAGCCAGTTTGAACCAGTTTAAGCCAGTTTGAACCGGTTTGAGCCAGTTTGAACCGGTATAAGCCAGTTTGAACTGGTTTGAGCCAGTTTGAGCCAGTTTGAACCAGTTTAAACCGGTTTGAACCGGTTTGAGCCAGTTTGAACCGGTTTGAGCCGGTTTGAGCCAGTTTGAACCGGTTTAAGCCAGTTTGAACTGGTTTGAGCCAGTTGAACCGGATTGAGCCAGTTTGAGCCAGTTTGAACCGGTTTAAGCCAGTTTGAACTGGTTTGAGCCAGTTTGAGCCAGTTTGAACCAGTTTAAACCGTTTTGGACCGGTTTGAGCCAGTTTGAGCCGTTTTGAGCCGGTTTGAGCCCGTTTGAACCGGTTTAAGCCTGTTTGAACCGGTTTGAGCCAGTTTGAACCAGTTTAAGCCAGTTTGAGCCAGTTTAAACTGGTTTGAGCCAGTTTGATCCAGTTTAAACCGGTTTGAACTGGTTTGAGCCAGTTTAAACCAGTTTAAACCGGTTTGAGCCAGTTTGAGCCAGTTTGAACAAATTTAAACTGTTTTGAGCCGGTTTGAGCCCGTTTGAACCGGTTTAAGCCTGTTTGAACCGGTTTGAGCCAGTTTGAACCGGTTTGAGCCAGTTTGAACCAGTTTAAGCCAGTTTGAGCCAGTTTAAACCGGTTTGAGCCAGTTTGATCCAGTTTAAACCGGTTTGAACTGGTTTGAGCCAGTTTAAACCAGTTTAAACCGGTTTGAGCCAGTTTGAGCCAGTTTGAACCAATTTAAACTGTTTTGAACCGGTTTGAGCCAGTTTGAACCAGTTTAAACCGGTTTGAACCAGTTTGAGCCGGTTTGAGCCGGTTTAAGCCAGTTTGAACCAGTTTGAGCCAGTTTGAACTGGTTTGAGCCAGTTTGAACCAGTTTAAACCGAACCAGTTTGAACCGGTTTACGGTTTGAACCGGTTTGAGACGGTTTGAGCCAGTTTAAACCGGTTTGAGCCAGTTTGATCCAGTTTAAACCAGTTTGAACTAGTTAGAGCCAGTTTAAACCAGTTTAAACCGGTTTGAGCCAGTTTGAACCAGTTTAAACTGTTTTGCACCAGTTCGAGCCAGTTTGAACCAGTTTAAACCAGTTTGAACTGGTTTGAGCCAGTTTGAACCAGTTTAAACCGGTTTGACCCGGTTCGAGCCAGTTTGAGCCAGTTTGAACCAGTTTAAGCCAGTTTGAACCGGTTTGAGCCAGTTTGAACCGGTTTGAGCCAGTTTGAACCAGTTTAAGCCAGTTTGAGCCGGTTTAAGCCAGTTTGAGCCAGTTTAAACCGGTTTGAACTGGTTTGAGCCAGTTTGAACCAGTTTAAACCGGTTTGAAACAGTTTGAGCCAGTTTGAGCCGGTTTGAACCGGTTTACGGTTTGAACGGGTTTGAGCCGGTTTCAGCCGGTTTGGGCCGGTTTGAATCGGTTTGAGCCGGTTTGAGACAATTTGAACCAGTTTGAACCAGTTTAAACCGGTTTGAGCCAATTTGAACCGGTTTGAGCCGGTTTGAACCAGTTTGAATCGGTTTGAACCAGTTTGAGATGGTTTGAGCCAGTTTGAGCCGGTTTGAGCCAGTTTGAGCCAGTTTGAGCAGGTTTGAGCCAGTTTGAGCAAGTTTGAACCGGTTTGAGCTGGTTTGAGGCGGTTTGGAACTAGGGCCAGAAATGCTGCCCTTTTTCTCATTTAGAAATACCCAGCCCACACCATCCACATCCACAAACAGAGCAACACACTCAAACCAAATGTACAACACGCACAACACTATGCACAGATTAATGTACCAGCATGCCCCACCAACCCAACCAAACCACATCTACACACCCTACTATCCCAACTACCACACTTATCCACCATCACCCACGAACAGTACACAACTCTATCCTATACCACTAACCAATACACTCATCACTAACACAAAGCCAATCAACACCGTACATAACTACATCCCATTCAGACACACTCTCCTTGCTGTAATTACACCTAATGACCACCTTTTATCAATAACAAACATATATTGATCCTTCCATCAGTTGTCCAACCAACACCCTCCTCTCCCTTCTACCATAATAACACTAACACACAACACACACACAGCACACCACCATACTTTGTAACTCTTGAAACTAACCAGTCTAAGATAAACACTCTCACGTAAACTTAATTCCCTCCTACACACAACCTACACTGTACTCATAAGCACATCACCGCCCCCTCTACATCACAAGCTCCTCTCACAAAAACTACACAACCAAATCCAGTGCATGAAACCTATACATCAGCACCCCTTTTCACTACACCTCAAAAGCAAAATAGATCACACACACCAGCACAACAAGATCTTCAGAGCACAACACCTCATAATACTTACCATCACAAAATACATACATATACCCACCTTTCAAACCACATAAAGGAACAAACTCCAATGCAAAGGTTTCACTCTTCCACCACACCTAACACAGATACAGCAATACAGCACCTCTCTTCTAACCGCCTCTCATCCATTGGACGATTTGGAACATTATGACATGACCCACATGCTGCATCACCTCCCCTGACTCTTACACCTTCTGCCATAAACACACGCAAAAAATATAAGCAACATGCCACACCTCACAACTTTGCTTCCCCAAGTCTACCTCACATCAATGTTACACCACAAAAGCAACACAGCACTCCAACTCACTCTCTAACACCATCTCCAACACATACACATACAGACCCATTAAAATGTCTTCTTAGCATGCTGGATGAGGAACATGATACAGAACAGCTACACGATTGCTATCCTAATACAGCTAATACCAGCACTTAAAACACACCTGCTACACACCCACACAATACTGATCACTGTTCTACAAACCAAAGTCCCACTATCACCAAAGGCCACTCTCTACACTGTCTACTAATAAATGCTCGATCCCTCTCTAAAAACAAGCATCACACCTACGACCTTCTAATTGATGCAAAACCAGACATACTATTCATAACCGAATCATGGTTGGGAGAGGATATGGCTCCAGTCCTGCATGAAGCCATTCCTCTAGGCTATCAAATAATCACCCAAAATCGTATTGCCAAAAATGGAGGTGGTCTAGCTGTTGTATTCAGGCAAACAATACATATCACTAAAGTTGACAACATCTCCATAAAGAATTGTGAGGCTCTTCTTACAAGATGCAATCCTACACCGTCTTCCACCTGTAACTTCCTGCTCCTTTACAGACCTCACCTAGCAAGGCAACATTCCCAGACGCACTTCTAGACACAGTTTCAAACCTAATAACAATACACTCCAACCTATGCGTTCTGGGTGACCTCAACATTTGGTTTGATAAAACCAATAGGACCCATCCAAAAACAATAATCACCGGCCTAGACGCATTGAACCTGCATCAGATTGTCCACAATCCGACACACACAGCTGGACATATCCTAGATGTAATTTTTACTAATACTGAACTAGTTACCTTTCAAACTATAACTACAGTCACATGGTCAGACCACCACCTGCTTGCTTTCCAACATAAAACACTAAGCGACTCACCTAAAACTACCGTACATCCATCCACCTATTGGCCGTGGAACAAACTCAATTTGGAACACTTGGAAACACAACTAACATCCAGTATAAATCTGGAAATCATAAATTCAGTTTAGAGTCTATATGAGTGGCTACAGGAAGCTTTTGACATCCTGATACCACTCAAAACCACACAACAGAACAAAAAAAAGAGCATTGGCGAAACATAGAAATAAAAGACATAAAACAACAAATTAGAAAGCTGCAACGTACCGGGCTCAAAACAAACGCCAAACGAGACAAACTTCACCTACAGAAAATTAAAAGATTATACAAGTCGGCTATCAAAAAAGCTAAGAAAAGGTACTATTCAGACAGAATTCAAAACGCTAAATGTGCAAATAAAGAATTCCATAGAATACTCAATAAATTTCGAAAACCATATTGCTTAGAAGGAATTCATCCTGTTACTCAAGATTTCACTGACAAACTGGCAAATCATTACACGGCCAAAGCAGACACGTTGGACTCGTACTTAAATCAGAACCAAAGCACCAGCACTAACCCTTGTACAAAACAACTATCCAAGAATGTTCTAATCAAGCCTATCCGTTCATTCCAACACATCTCACACAATGAATTTATGGACCTGGTCAAAGCAAGCAGGCCTGCCGGCAGCCCTTCTCACCCCTGTCCACCACAAACTTTCAAGACAATTTTTTTAACAACCTCTGCTGCCATTCCAGTAAGAAGAATCATCAACGATTCCTTAACTACTGGAATATTTCCAGAAGAACTTAAAAAGTAGTTACTGTATTTGCATGTGGTTGTTACAGTTTAAAATTGCAGTTTTGACCTGCCTGTGATTGCATATTTTATCACCTGTTTTGTGTTTGAAACTTGTGGTTTTTGCTGCCCATGATTGCTTGCATTTACTGTGTTGAATTGTGGGATTTGCAGTCCAACCTCTGTAGTTTGTCCCTCTCATTCCTCGGTGACAAATCTGTTTTCCCTCCAAATTTCTCCTTTGCTCTGTGCTAAGACCTGTGTGTTAAAACAGTGCTCTCCCAGCCACCATTTTGTGTTCACAAGCCAGTGAGGCCAGCCCCCCTGCCCCCCGCAACAGGGATATTCTACATCAGAGGGTGCTTCTGTGAGCTGTTTAAACTGTACTTAACTGGGGCCTGTGGACTTCGTTTTTTGGCCAGCAGGAGGAGAAAAGTTTTATTCAAACAGTATTGGTAGATTTAGAGTTAGTGAAGACTTTACCTGCAGAAGTCCAAAGTGTTGATTGAGCCTGTCTGTCTCCTAGGAGATTCTAAACAGGAGAAGCAGCTTCCAACTCCCTGGCCAGCAAACCTTGTCTGAGGTCGCTGGTATCTTATATGGTCTGCTAGTGGTTGTCACATGTTTACACTGATTGTTGGTTGTATCTGGTGTTTCTATTGCATTATTGTCATTGGTTGGATATTGGAGGGTTCTGATTGGTTTCTGGGTCTGTGATTCAATCATTGTAGGGTTGGGACTAGGGCTAGGGTTAGGATTTCTATTGGAAGTAGGGACTAGGGTTTCCTATGTTATTGGTTGTTGGGAGTAAGCATGGGCGGAAAATCCGTTACGCTCGCGGATTTGTCGGATTTTCGGTAAATCCGCAATCCGCGAATTCTCGCGGATGTGGCGAAAATACGCAAATCCGTGCGAAGCAGATTTTTTGCTTGTGTTCGCACTGCTCGCGGTCCGCGGCGCGGACAGCAACAATCTCGCACTCGCGAAAGTACAAAAATTACAATTGGGGAGGGGTGAAGGAAGTGGCCCAGTCCCCAATTTCCTGTTCCTGTCCAGCAAGCTCCTCCCATAGGGGTGGGGTGAAGGAAGTGCCCCAGTCTCCAACTTCCTGTTCCTGTACAGCAAGCTCCTCCCATTGCTTAGTCCATTTCCTGGCCACTTTGATTTCGATCTTGACTGGGAAGGATTACTTTTTGTGGATGCTGCTGGATATTTGGATTTGAGGCCTTTTGGATTTGAAATTTTATTTCACAAGGAAGTAAGTTGATGTTGTTTGTTTGTGGTGATTTTTGTGTGTGTTGCTTGTTTTTCGACTTTTTGGGGGGGAAAATCTGCAAGTTCGCGAGCTGAGGATTTTTTTGCTTGTGTTCGCACTGCTCGCGTCCCGCGCAGCAACAATCTCGCACTCGCGAAATTGTAAAAATTACAATTCTGCACATGAATTGAAAACCACCAGGCTTAGTTATGGGTGCATGCATGATACAACTGTTTTGTTGAATTTTATTTTTAACATGATTCTGGCCAGGGCATGGATGGCATTGGATTGTGGTGATTTTTGTGTGTTTTACGACTTTTTGGGGTGGTGTTGGGGGCTTGTTATGTGGGTGGGGGCCATTTTATTGCCTGGTCCCGTGTGGGTGGGGGTCTATGGGCCATTTTTAAGCCAGTTTGTGTGCTTTGTGCTATAGGCCTGCACCCAGTGTGCTCTGATTTCATCCATTATGGCCAGGGGGCCCAGAATCGGTCTGTTCGCGGATTTTGCTGGTTTTTCGGCACGTTTGCGCTGTGAAGCAACAATCTCGCACTCGCAAAATTGTAAAAATTGCAATTTTGCACCAGAAAACCACCAGCAGGCAGCATAAGCCTTCTGAAACTTGATGGATGCCATTGGATTGTGGTGATTTGATTTGTGTTGTGTTTTTTGACTTTTTGGAGTAGGGGTTGGGGGCTGGCTATGTTGGTGGTGGCCATTTTGAGGCATGGTCCTGGCCATGTGGATGGGGGTCAAGCGACCATTTTGAAGGCAGGCAGTGAGCTTTGTGCCATAGGCCTGCACCCATTTTGCCTTGCTTTCACCCATTGTGCCCAGGGGGAGTCAGTGGTACATGAAACTATAACCCTCTCTGTGTGTGCTCTCTTGGATCAATGTTAAATTCCTGTTTCCCAAAAATTTAGCAATTCCTAATTTTGAAATTTCCATATTGTGTGGTGTGCAGTGTTGTGCACGAGTGTATTCATAAATGCCTACTTGCAAACTATTTATTGAAGTGCTACATATGCAACATATATTTACTGATGTTCCTCTGTCTTCGTTTGCTTGTAGGTGCATAAAGTCAATAAATCCGCATCATCGTTGAGCATCAGTGCCAGGAAGAAGTCCTGCTGCGGCCTGTTGTTCCGACATCTGAAGAAGATGGCTCCAAAAAGAGGTGCCCGTAGGTCCTCTAGCAAGAAAGATGTCTCTACTAAGGAGAAGAAGAAGCAAGTGGCACCACTTACCAAGGAGACTGGTGGCACCACCACTAAATTTTTGTGGGGAAAACAAAGGCCCACCATGAGTGCTGCACAGGTAGCCTGTTTAGTGGTTGAATCACCAACGACCAGTGATGTTGGCTCATCGCAAGAAAGTAGCAGCACACCATCAACACAGGTTGTAACTCATCTCACAAGTACTATTCAACAACCAAAGCCGCAACAACAACTGTATGGGCTACTAGTACAAGCACAAGTACATGCGCAAGGAGCTGTCCGAGAAGGAGCTGTCCGAGAAGGAGCTGTCCGAGAAGGAGAAGGCCGAGAAGGAGAAGGCCGAGAAGGAGAGGTCCATGGAGAGTTGCAAGTAGCGATCAGTGAAGAGGCCCATGTAGCGGCGCATGGAGCGGTGCAAGTGCCCACAATGGTTGTTCTTCCAGAAGTAGGGGCACAGGAGGAAATTGACTTTGGAGCCAGGGTATCATGTCAGGAAGACGAAGGCACTCCTCCTGATGATTCATTTTCTCCCAGCTCCCCACCAAAGAAAAGATCAAGGAATGTGTGTAGAAGTTCCTCTTCAAGCCCCGCTCCATCAGATGATGATCTGGATCAAGATTGGCACCCATCTCCGACGTCTGAGAGGGAGGCACACCATGAGCTGCGAAAGGTATCAAATGGTAAAAGGAAGGGCCCCGGAAAGCTCATACTTATGGATCCGAACGTCGGACTTGATGAAGTGGTTCATTCTGATGTTGATGAACAGGATGACAGCAATGACCTAGTCATCACACACGTCATTCCAGCCACACCGGCCATGCAGCAGACAGACATTTATACCCTATCCCGACATCAGGCTGAGCGTGACCCTGGCGACGTGCCACTGGTAGAACCACCAATGCAGTCAAGTAGTACAACACGTTCAACAAAACCTACAGCTCCCATATTTTCTCCCCAGAGGGGGACTCCATCCAGCTCGACTCCCTCAAGTAGGGTTGCTGAAATAATTGCACAACCCAGTAGATGTCTGCAAGGCTCATCCACCACTGCTTCATCTGGCATTGGCAGTATCATCTTGTGCGCCAAAACCAGAGGTTTCAAGTCCCCAGTTTGGAACTTTTTTAGTGTCCATGCAAAGTATGATAACATAGCCGTTTGTTGCATTTGTAAGACTAGCGTTAGCCGTGGTAAGACTGGTACCAACTATGGAACCGGAGGCCAGATAGGTCATCTTGAAAGAAGGCACGCTGTTGAATGGTTTGCGCACCTAGCAAACATCAAGGGAAAGCAATCCCAAAGGGCAAGTGGCCAAAATATACCCATACTAGGTGTTTCATCTGAAGATGACGGGGAGGTAGAAGAAGCGTCAGACATGTGTCCGGTTGCACCCAGTACCCCTGGCAGCACCACACCCTCCGGAACACATAGGAGGCACACTGAGAGTCTGGGAAACACACCAATGCGGAAAATGTCAACACTGAGCAGAAGTGGGTCGAAGAAGGCATCAGCATCATCCCGTAAATTTGTCCAGCACACCATTTCAGCCATGTTCTCCTCAGATGTGCAATTTCAACGCAACCACCCAATTGTACGCCTGTATAACACTAAGCTGGCTAAAATGCTAGCGGTGGACCTTCTCCCTTTTTCGTTTGTCGAAGGTGTGGCTTTCCTTGAACTCGTGGCAACACTGGCCCCTAAATGGAAGGTTCCTAGCCGGTTCTATTTTGCCAGGGTTGCTGTTCCAGCACTATATAAAGAGGTGCTTGAGTTGGTTGGGGCTGCTTTGCAGAAGAGTGCTGTTCACACTATACACCTGACAACAGACATGTGGACCAGTTGCCAAGCCCTTGATTACATGTACATCACTGCACACTGGGTCTCTTTTTCAGGGGTTACAAAACAGATAAATGCAGGTGGTGACTTGGTCGAGATTTTTAAGGGTGCTCGTAAACATGCAACATTAGCCATGTTTGGCATGGAGAAAAGTCATACTGCAGCCAACATTTTGGATGACTTTAACAAAAAGGTCTCCCAATAGCTGCCCCCAAGAAAATGCAAGGTTGGTTATGTTTCTACTGATAATGGCAGCAATGTAGTTAGGGCCATGGAGGACGGTTTCTATTTCAGAGTGCCGTGTTTGGCGCACTGTATGAACCTTGTCGTGCAAAAGTTCTTGAAAAAAGAACTTGCAGTCGACAAAATACTGACCATCTGCAGAAGAATATGCACACATTTTAACCATTCGTTTAAGGCCCAGAAGGAGCTGAGGCGCAAGCAAAATGAACGTAGTATGCCAGTGAAAGCACTTATCCAGGAGGTGGCAACACGTTGGAACTCAACCTTCTACATGCTTGAGCGTCTGCATGAGCTGTTTCCAGTAGTCAATGAGTATTTCTACAACCTGGGTGGTGATACGACTGAAATGATGCTAGCGGTGGAGCAATGGCAGCTAGTTAAAAGCCTGACAGACATGCTTCGTCCTTTTGAGGTCTTCACGCGTGACGTCAGCAGGGAGGACTGTTCTTTGAGCAAAGCTATCCCATTGTTGCTGAAGCTCGAGCACCAAGTCAAGGTGGTGTCTTTACAATTTAAAGATGCTGGAAAGAATGAAGCATATGAGTTGGCGCAGAGATTATTACAACGCCTAGTTAGCAATAAACGGCTTGTAAATATCAAGAAACAACAGCACTACATTTGTGCTACTATTCTGGATCCACGTTACAAAAAGCCATTGTTTGGCAAAGTAATAATTCCTTTTGAAACATCAGATGTTACAGAGTACAAACGTTGGCTAGCTCAGTCAGCCATTCGTTTTGAAAGAGAGCGGAAGGAAACTGTACGAGAAGACAGTACTACTAGTGAATCAGCAGGCCATCAGGCGTCCCAAAAAAGCACTTCTGCATCTGTGCCAATTTGTACCAGTTTAAACCGGTTTGAACCGGGTTGAGCCAGTTTGAGCCGGTTTGAGCCAGTTTGAACCAGTTTAAGCCAGTTTGAACCGGTTTGAGCCAGTTTGACCCGGTTTGAGCCGGTTTGAACCGGTTTAAGCCAGTTTGAACTGGTTTGAGCCAGTTTGAGCCAATTTGAACCGGTGTGAACCGGTTTGAGCCAGTTTGAGCCGGTTTGAGCCAGTTTAAGCCAGTTTGAACCGGTTTGAGCCAGTTTGAACCGGTTTGAGCCGGTTTGAGCCAGTTTGAACCGGTTTAAGCCAGTTTGAACTGGTTTGAGCCAGTTTGAACCAGTTTAAACCGGTTTGAACCGGTTTGAGCTGGTTTGAGCCGGTTTGAGCCAGTTTGAGCCGGTTTAAACCGGTTTGAGCCGGTTTGAGCCAGTTTGAACCAGTTTAAACTGTTTTGAACCGGTTTGAGCCAGTTTGAACCAGTTTAAACCAGTTTGAACCGGTTTGAGCCGGTTTGAGCCAGTTTGAACTGGTTTGAGCCAGTTTGAACCAGTTTAAACCGAGCCAGTTTGAACCGGTTTACGGTTTGAACCGGTTTGAGCCAGTTTAAACCGGGTTGAGCCAGTTTGATCCAGTTTAAACCGGTTTGAACTGGTTTGAGCCAGTTTAAACCAGTTTAAACCGGTTTGAGCCAGTTTGAACCAGTTTAAATTGGTTTGAGCTGGTTTGAGCCAGTTTAAACTAGTTTAAACCGGTTTGAAACAGTTTGAGCCAGTTTGAACTGGTTTGAGCCAGTTTGAACCAGTTTAAGCCAGTTTGAACCAGTTTGAGCCGGTTTGAGCCGGTTTGAGCCAGTTTGAACCGGTTTAAGCCAGTTTGAACTGGTTTGAGCCAGTTTGAACCAGTTTAAACTGGTTTGGACCGGTTTGAGCCAGTTTGAGCCGGTTTGCGCCCGTTTGAACCGGTTTAAGCCTGTTTGAACCGGTTTGAGCCTGTTTGAACCGGTTTGAGCCAGTTTGAACCAGTTTAAGCCAGTTTGAGCCGGTTTGAGCCAGTTTGAGCCAGTTTAAAACAGTTTGAGCCAGTTTGATCCAGTTTAAACCTGTTTGAACTGGTTTGAGCCAGTTTAAACCAGTTTAAACCGGTTTGAGCCAGTTTGAGCCAGTTTGAACCAGTTTAAACTGTTTTGAACCGGTTTGAGCCAGTTTGAACCAGTTTAAACCGGTTTGAGCCAGTTTGAGCCAGTTTGAACTGGTTTGAGCCGGTTTAGGCCGGTTTGAACCAGTTTGATTCAGTTTGAACTGGTTTGAGCCAGTTTGAACCAGTTTAAACCAAGCCAGTTTGAACCGGTTTACGGTTTGAACCGGTTTGAGCCAGTTTGAGCCAGTTTAAACCGGTTTGAGCCAGTTTGGTCCAGTCTAAACCAGTTTGAGCCAGTTTAAACCAGTTTAAACCGGTTTGAGCCAGTTTGAGCCAGTTTGAACCAGTTTAAACTGTTTTGAACCGGTTTGAGCCAGTTTGAACCAGTTTAAACCAGTTTGAACTGGTTTGAGCCCGTTTGAGCCAGTTTGAACCAGTTTAAACCGGTTTGAACCGGTTTGAGCCAGTTTGAGCCGGTTTGTGCCGGTTTGAGTCAGTTTGAACCAGTTTAAGCCAGTTTGAACCGGTTTGAGCCAGTTTGAACCGGTTTGAGCCAGTTTGAACCAGTTTAAGCCAGTTTGAGTCGGTTTAAGCCAGTTTGAGCCAGTTTAAACCGGTTTGAACTGGTTTGAGCCAGTTTGAACCAGTTTAAACCGGTTTGAAACAGTTTGAGCCAGTTTGAACCGGTTTACTGTTTGAACGGGTTTGAGCCGGTTTCAGCCGGTTTGGGCCGGTTTCAGCCAATTTGAACCAGTTTGAGCCAGTTTGAACCAGTTTAAACCGGTTTGAGCCAGTTTGAACCGGTTTGAGCCGGTTTGAACCAGTTTGAATCGGTTTGAACCAGTTTGAGACGGTTTGAGCCGGTTTGAACCGGTTTGAGCCAGTTTGAGCCAGTTTGAGCCGGTTTGAGCCAGTTTGAGCAAAAATGAACCGGTTTGAGCTGGTTTGAGGCGGTTTGGAACTAGGGCCAGAAATGCTGCCCTTTTTCTCATTTAGAAATACCCAGCCCACACCATCCACATCCACAAACAGAGCAACACACTCAAACCAAATGTACAACACGCACAACACTATGCACAGATTAATATACCAGCATGTCCCACCAACCCAACCAAACCACATCTACACACCCTACTATCCCAACTACCACACTTATCCACCATCACCCACGAACAGTACACAACTCTATCCTATACCACTAACCAATACACTCATCACTAACACAACGCCAATCAACACCGTACATAACTACATCCCATTCAGACACACTCTCCTTGCTGTAATTACACCTAATGACCACCTTTTATCAATAACAAACATATCCTTCCATCAGTTGTCCAACCAACACCCTTCTCTCCCTTCTACCATAATAACACTAACACACAACACACACGCACACCACCATACTTTGTAACTCTTGAAACTAACCAGTCTAAGATAAACACTCTCACGTAAACTTCATTCCCTCCTACACACAACCTACACTGTACTCATAAGCACATCACCACCCCCTCTACATCACAAGCTCCTCTCACAAAAACTACACAACCAAAATCCAGTGCATGAAACCTATACATCAACACCCCTTTTCACTACACCTCAAAAGCAAAATAGATCACACACACCAACACAACAAGATCTTCAGAGCACAACACCTCATAATACTTACCATCACAAAATACATACATATACCCACCTTTCAAACCACATAAAGGAACAAACTCCAATGCAAAGGTTTCACTCTTCCACCACACCTAACACAGATACAGCAATACAGCACCTCTCTTCTAACCGCCTCTCATCCATTGGACGATTTGGAACATTACGACATGACCCACATGCTGCATCACCTCCCCTGACTCTTACACCTTCCGCCATAAACACACGCAAAAAATATAAGCAACATGCCACACCTCACAACTTTGCTTCCCCAAGTCTACCTCACATCAATGTTACACCACAAAAGCAACACAGCACTCCAACTCACTCTCAAACACCATCTCCAACACATACACATACAGACCCATTAAAATGTCTTCTTAGCATGCTGGATGAGGAACACGATACAGAACAGCTACACGATTGCTATCCTAATACAGCTAATACCAGCACTTAAAACACACCTGCTACACACCCACACAATACTGATCACTGTTCTACAAACCAAAGTCCCACTATCACCAAAGGCCACTCTCTACACTGTCTACTAATAAATGCTCGATCCCTCTCTAAAAACAAGCATCACACCTACGACCTTCTAATTGATGCAAAACCAGACATACTATTCATAACCGAATCATGGTTGGGAGAGGATATTGCTCCAGTCCTGCATGAAGCCATTCCTCTAGGCTATCAAATAATGACCCAAAATCGTATTGCCAAAAATGGAGGTGGTCTAGCTGTTGTATTCAGGCAAACAATACATATCACTAAAGTTGACAACATCTCCATAAAGAATTGTGAGGCTCTTCTTACAAGATGCAATCCTACACCATCTTCCACCTGTAACTTCCTGCTCCTTTACAGACCTCACCTAGCAAGGCAACATTCCCAGACGCACTTCTAGACACAGTTTCAAACCTAATAACAATACACTCCAACCTATGCGTTCTGGGTGACCTCAACATTTGGTTTGATAAAACCAATAGGACCCATCCAAAAACAATAATCACCGGCCTAGACGCATTGAACCTGCATCAGATTGTCCACAATCCGACACACACAGCTGGACATATCCTAGATGTAATTTTTACTAATACTGAACTAGTTACCTTTCAAACTATACCTCCAGTCACATGGTCAGACCACCACCTGCTTGCTTTCCAACATAAAACACTAAGCGACTCACCTAAAACTACCGTACATCCATCCACCTATCGGTCGTGGAACAAACTCAATTTGGAACACTTGGAAACACAACTAACATCCAGTATAAATCTGGAAATCATAAATTCAGTTTAAAGTCTATATGAGTGGCTACAGGAAGCTTTTGACATCCTGATACCACTCAAAACCACACAACAGAACAAAAAAAAAAGAGCATTGGCGAAACATAGAAATAAAAGACATAAAACAACAAATTAGAAAGCTGCAACGTACCTGGCTCAAAACAAACGCCAAACGAGACAAACTTCACCTACAGAAAATTAAAAGATTATACAAGTCGGCTATCAAAAAAGCTAAGAAAAGGTACTTTTCAGACAGAATTCAAAATGCTAAATGTGCAAATAAAGAATTCTATAGAATACTCAATGAATTTCGAAAACCATATTGCTTAGAAGGAATTCATCCTGTTACTCAAGATTTCACTGACAAACTGGCAAATCAGTACACGGACAAAGCAGACACGTTGGACTCGTACTTAAATCAGAACCAAAGCACCAGCACTAACCCTTGTACAAAACAACTATCCAAGAATGTTCTAATCAAGCCTATCCGTTCCTTCCAACACATCTCACACAATGAATTTATGGACCTGGTCAAAGCAAGCAGGCCTGCCGGCAGCCCTTCTCACCCCTGTCCACCACAAACTTTCAAGAAATTTTTTTTAACAACCTTAACAACCTCAATTCCAGTAAGAAGAATCATCAACGATTCCTTAACTACTGGAATATTTCCAGAAGAACTGAAAAAGTAATTACTGTATATGCATGTGGTTGTTACAGTTTAAAATTGCAGTTTTGACCTGCCTGTGATTGCATATTTTATCACCTGTTTTGTGTTTGAAACTTGTGGTTTTTGCTGCCCATGATTGCTTGCATTTACTGTGTTGAATTGTGGGATTTGCAGTCCAACCTCTGTAGTTTGTCCCTCTCATTCCTCGGTGACAAATCTGTTTTCCCTCCAAATGTCTCCTTTGCTCTGTGCTAAGACCTGTGTGTTAAAACAGTGCTCTCCCAGCCACCATTTTGTGTTCACAAGCCAGTGAGGCCAGCCCCCCTGGCCCCCGCAACAGGGATATTCTACATCAGAGGGTGCTTCTGTGAGCTGTTTAAACTGTACTTAACTGGGGCCTGTGGACTTCGTTTTTTGGCCAGCAGGAGGAGAAAAGTTTTATTCAAACAGCATTGGTAGATTTAGAGTTAGTGAAGACTTTACCTGCAGAAGTCCAAAGTGTTGATTGAGCCTGTCTGTCTCCTAGGAGATTCTAAACAGGAGAAGCAGCTTCCAACTACCTGGCCAGCAAACCTTGTCTGAGGTCGCTGGTATCTTATATGGTCTGCTAGTGGTTGTCACATGTTTACACTGATTGTTGGTTGTATCTGGTGTTTCTATTGCATTATTGTCATTGGTTGGATATTGGAGGGTTCTGATTGGTTTCTGGGTCTGTGATTCAATCATTGTAGGGTTGGGACTAGGGCTAGGGTTAGGATTTCTATTGGAAGTAGGGACTAGGGTTTCCTATGTTATTGGTTGTTGGGAGTAGGGTGGGACTAGGGCTAGGGTTAGACCTTTAATTGGAAGTAGCTATTTAGGGCTTCTGGTGTGATTGGTTGTTGGACTAGTTGTGGGACTAAGAGTAGGGCTAGGCTTTCTATTGGAAGTAGGGACTAGGGCTACATGTGCCATTGTCTGCTTGGATTTGGGTTGGGACTACTGGTAGGGCCTTTTATTGGACATAGAGATCAGGGTTTTTTAACTGATTGGGTGCTTGGACTAGGGCTAAGATTGCCTGTAAGGTTCTAGATGTTAGGGCTAGTGTTGTGATTGGATAGTGTTAGGGCTAGGGTTCCCATTGGCTGAAGGTGTCACCTGATTACTAGGGCTATAGAAAAGGCCAGGCTTGGGGCGTCTCAGCTAAGGGCGGAGAGGACAATTGTAGTTGCCTGTTTGAGCCTGTTAAGGGCAGAGAGGACAAGGGTAGTTGCCTGTTAAAGGCGGAGAGGACAAGGGTAGTAGCCTGAGCCTGTTTGAGCCGGTTCTGGATTCCAGCTGGTTTGAGCCGGTTTGAGCCGGTTCGAGATTGCATCTGGTTTGCGCGCTTTGATATTCCAGCCGGTTTGAGCTGGTTTGAGTTGGTTTGAGCCGGTTTGTGCCGGTTTGAGCCAGTTTGGGCCACTTTGAACCGGTTTAAGCCAGTTTGAACTGGTTTGAGCCGGTTTGAGCCAGTTTGAACCGGTTTAAGCCAGTTTGAACCGGTTTGAGAACGTTTGAACCGGTTTGAGCCAGTTTGAACCGGTTTGAGCTGGTTTTAGCCAGTTTGAACCAGTTTAAGCCAGTTTAAACCGGTTTGAGCCAGTTTAAAACAATTGAAACCGGTTTGAACCAGTTTGAACCGGTTTGAGCCAGTGAACCAGTTTAAACCGGTTTGAGCTGGTTTGAGCCAGTTTGAACCGGTTTGAGCCGGTTTGAGCTAGTTTGAACCGTTTTAAGCCGGTTTGAGCCGGTTTGAACCGGTTTAAGCCAGTTTGAACTGGTTTGAGCCAGTTTGAGCCAGTTTGAGCCAGTTTGAACCGGTTTAAACTGGTTTGAACTGGTTTGAGCCAGTTTGAACTGGTTTGAGCCAGTTTGAACCAGTTTGAGCTGGTTTGAGCCAGTTTGAACCGGTTTAAGCCAGTTTGGTTTGAGCCAGTTTAAGCCAGTTTGATCCAGTTTAAACCGGTTTGAACCGGTTTGAGCCAGTTTGAGCCGGTTTGAGCCAGTTTGAACCAGTTTAAGCCTGTTTGAACCGGTTTGAGCCAGTTTGAACCGGTTTAAGCCAGTTTTAACTAGTTTGAGCCAGTTGAACCGGTTTGAGCCGGTTTGAGCCAGTTTGAACCGGTTTAAGCCAGTTTGAACTGGTTTGAGCCAGTTTGTGCCAGTTTGAACCAGTTTAAACCGTTTTCGACCGGTTTGAGCCAGTTTGAGCCGGTTTGAGCCCGTTTGAGCCCGTTTGAACTGGTTTAAGCCTGTTTGAACCGGTTTGAGCCAGTTTGAACCGGTTTGAGCCAGTTTGAACCGGTTTGAGCCAGTTTGAACCAGTTTAAGCCAGTTTAAACCGGTTTGAGCCAGTTTGATCCAGTTTAAACCGGTTTGAACTGGTTTGAGCCAGTTTAAACCAGTTTAAACCGGTTTGAGCCAGTTTGAGCCAGTTTGAACCAATTTAAACTGTTTTGAACCGGTTTGAGCCAGTTTCAACCAGTTTAAACTGGTTTGAGGCCAGTTTTAGCCGGTTTGAGCCGGTTTAAGCCGGTTTGAACCAGTTTGAGCCAGTTTGAACTGGTTTGAGCCAGTTCGAACCAGTTTAAACCAAACCAGTTTGAACCGGTTTGCGGTTTGAACCGGTTTGAGACGGTTTGAGCCAGTTTAAACCGGTTTGAGCCAGTTTGATCCAGTTTAAACCAGTTTGAACTAGTTTGAGCCAGTTTAAACCAGTTTAAACCGGTTTGAGCCAGTTTGAGCCAGTTTGAACCAGTTAAAACTGTTTTGCACCGGTTTGAGCCCGTTTGAACCAGTTTAAACCAGTTTGAACTGGTTTGAGCCAGTTTGAGCCAGTTTGAACCAGTTTAAACCGGTTTGAACTGGTTTGAGCCAGTTTGAGCTGGTTTGAGCCGATTTGAGCCAGTTTGAACCAGTTTAAGCCAGTTTGAACCGGTTTGAGCCAGTTTGAACTGGTTTGAGCCAGTTTGAACCAGTTTAAACCGGTTTGAAACAGTTTGAGCCAGTTTAAGCCAGTTTGAACCGGTTTACGGTTTGAACGGGTTTGAGCCGGTCTCAGCCGGTTTGGGACGGTTTGAATCGGTTTGAGCCGGTTTGAGCCAATTTGAACCAGTTTGAGCCAGTTGGAACCAGTTTAAACCGGTTTGAGCCAGTTTGAACCGGTTTGAGCCGGTTTGAACCAGTTTGAATCGGTTTGAACCAGTTTGAGACGGTTTGAGCCAGTTTGAGCTGGTTTGAGCCGGTTTGAGCCAGTTTGAGCAAGTTTGAACCGGTTTGAGCTGGTTTGAGGCTGTTTGGAACTAGGGCCAGAAATGCTGCCCTTTTTCTCATTTAGAAATACCCAGCCCACACCATCCACATCCACAAACAGAGCAACACACTCAAACCAAATGTACAACACGCACAACACTATGCACAGATTAATGTACCAGCATGCCCCACCAACCCAACCAAACCACATCTACACACCCTACTATCCCAACTACCACACTTATCCACCATCACCCACGAACAGTACACAACTCTATCCTATACCACTAACCAATTCACTCATCACTAACACAACGCCAATCAACACCGTACATAACTACATCCCATTCAGACACACTCTCCTTGCTGTAATTACACCTAACAACCACCTTTTATCAATAACAAACATATATTGATCCTTCCATCAGTTGTCCAACCAACACCCTCCTCTCCCTTCTACCATAATAACACTAACACACAACACACACACAGCACACCACCATACTTTGTAACTCTTGAAACTAACCAGTCTAAGATAAACACTCTCAGGTAAACTTCATTCCCTCCTACACACAACCTACACTGTACTCATAAGCACATCACCACCCCCTCTACATCACAAGCTCCTCTGACAAAAACTACACAACCTAATCCAGTGCATGAAACCTACACATCAGCACCCCTTTTCACTACACCTCAAAAGCAAAACAGATCACACACACCAGCACAACAAGATCTTCAGAGCACAACACCTCATAATACTTACCATCACAAAATACATACATATACCCACCTTTCAAACCACATAAAGGAACAAACTCCAATGCCAAGGTTTCACTCTTCCACCACACCTAACACAGATACAGCAATACAGCACCTCTCTTCTAACCGCCTCTCATCCATAGGACAATTTAGAACATTACGACATGACCCACATGCTGCAGCACCTCCCCTGACTCTTACACCTTCCGCCATAAACACACGCAAAAAATATAAGCAACATGCCACACCTCACAACTTTGCTTCCCCAAGTCTACCTCACATCAATGTTACACCACAAAAGCAACACAGCACTCCAACTCACTCTCAAACACCATCTCCAACACATACACATACAGACCCATTAAAACGTCTTCTTAGCATGCTGGATGAGGTGTTGAGGAGTCCTGTGAAACCCTTCTGACGTTTCCTTTCGAGCTGCAAACTCCCAACTCCCTCAAGGATTTACCAACACAATCAGAACTTAAAACACTGACTGGATTGACTTCTCCTTCAGGGAAAGGGGAAGTGGACAGAGAGACTCACAACAAATTATACAAGATTTGGTCTTCAGTTGAGTCTCTCTCAAGAAAGTGCTCCAGGCCAAGAATCTTCTCTCAAAGATGTTCTGCGCTGCCTTCACGCTACACTGTGATGCAACATTAACAGCAATTACTCAGTTGACAATTTCTTAACTAATTTCTATATTCAACTAAACATTGTGCTTACTGACCATCAATCCGTTTGACCCTTGCTCGCACTTTTACTGAAGTATTAGCACTGACTCAGAAGCTTGACACCTTCAAATAAACATAACATGTCAGAATCACTTAAAACTTTAACTAAGGAGACAGGCTAATTAGATTAGTTGGGTTAGTTTTAACTAAACTCAGAATCTTCATGCAAGGCCATACCTGAGTCTTTAGTTACTTCTTTCATAGGTGATTCTGCAGTTGGAAGACAGAAAATAACAGCCTATCCAATTTTCGTTGCTAACTAGATTATTATTTCCAATCCTACTTGTAAATCTGCAAACCATTACATGTATATATATATATATATAAATATTTATATATCTCTGTCATAAGGTCTACATATTCCAACAGTACACATTAGTTCTGTTTGACGTTTTCATACATTTGTCTTTACCAAGGCTTGTTTTTCCTGGCCCAGTTGTAAATATGCGAGGCTTTTGAAATATACCTCTGTAACTAAATCAACATATCACGAATTGTACACATTTGTCCTATTTGCCTGTAAATCTGCCTATTTAACACATTTGCCTTAACCAAGGCTTGTTTTAACTCAGCATTCCGCTTTTTGCGCGATTAAACAATTCACTGTTAACTCAATTCTAAGGTTGAGGTTAATCTCTTTGAACCTATTGGGAACGCTTCGTGTAACTGGCTTTTCCCAAAGAGTTTATTTAAACTGCTTAATGCACAGTGTCTTTTGCCTTTGTCAAGGCTTGTTCCTTTCTCAGTTCTACTCGACGTGCTAAGCTTGAAAATGTCTTGCGCGGAGTATTGACTGTAAATAAACCTTTGCCACTTACTAATAAGGTAAATTGTTCGTGGCCCTTTTTAAAAAGAAATAAACTCTCTTACTGTCTCTTTCCAAGTTTTTTAGCAATTACTCACTGTCCGACTGACAGGAGCCTCGAACTGCCGACCGGCAGAGGAAAGCGGGGAAACAAACCTCCCGGCTGCTTCAGAAATGCCGGAGCTCAGCCAAGCAGTCGCGCTGGCATAAATCAGCGTCGATGACAGGCGGGGGAACTCAGGACCTCGCCGACAGGTTTCCTCAAAGGATTCAAAGGCTTTACCAGAAACTAAGGGGAAGCGGCGGTTTCAAGGCCAGGGAAGCCACAACACGGGGACAGAAGCTCTCACAGGGATTAACGAGAGACGAAGCGTTTGGCAGTTGGCTGAAGCTAGTATTTATAGCTTCAGCCACGAGACCAGCGCGAGGCTCGCACTTCAGGATACCAAGCGCGAGGGCAGACAGAGCCTGTCTTCACATGAGCGCACAATCTAGGAAACAGCACACAATAAATAGAAATAACAAACAAGCATTGCTAAAGGCAATTGATACAGATTACATTTCAATTAAGAGTTTTATTTACACTTAACATAAAATCATACTCTAAATGAAATCAATAAACTAAAGCAACACTTTAGATTAAATATATATATATACACTGAAAACATTCTGGGTCCGTACCTAATTAAGACGACCTGTAACACCCCTAACAGTTCCTCCCCCCAAAGGTCGTCTTACAGGTCTAGGTTTATCAGGATGCAGAGCATGAAAAGATCTAACAAGTCTAGGAGCATGAACATTTTTCTCAGGTTCCCAAGATCTCTCAGAAGGATCATAACCCTTCCAGTCAACCAAATAAAACAAGGCACCCCGAATTCTTTTGGAATCTAGAATGGATTTAACCTCGTACTCAACATGGTCACCGACAATTACCGGCGGTGGTGGGTTATCAGCACGAGTAGAAGGTTCAAAAGGTTTCAACAGAGAAACATGAAAAACAGGATGAATAGCATATTCCTCAGGTAAAACTAATTTTACAGATACGGGGTTCAAAACCTTTTTAACTTCAAAAGGCCCAATATATCTAGGCTTCAACTTCCTGGGACCTTCCAACTGAATGTTTCTAGTAGATAACCATACCAACTGACCTTCCTTATACAAAGGGGCAACTTTACGATGAGAATCAGCAGTCCTTTTCATAGATACCTTACTTTTGACCCATTGCTTTCTAGCCTTATCTTGAATATCCAACAGATGAGTCAACCTATCCGTAACTGCTGGCATAGACAATTGCTCATCAGGTAAAAGTATAGGAATAGATCTTGGATGTTGACCAGTGAGAAAATAAAAAGGAGAACAACCCAAAGCTGAATGAGTGGTGTTATTATAAGAAAATTCTGCCCACGGTAACATTTCATCCCAAGGGTGAGAAGAGGTAGTTAACAAACATCTTAAACCCTGTTCAACATGCTGATTCAATCTCTCCGTTTGACCATCCGTCTGTGGGTGAAAAGAAGAAGACAGAGCCAACTCAATTCCCAAAAGTTTGCTAAGTTGTGACCAGAATTTAGAAATGAACTGAGGACCCCTATCCGAAATAATCTTTGAGGGCAGACCATGAAGTTTCACAATATTAGATAAAAATACAGCACTAAATTCAGTTGCCGAGGGAATCTTATGTAATGGAATAAAATGTCCCATTTTGGATAACAGATCCACCACCACGAGGACTGTAGTAAAACCATTAGACTTAGGAAGATCAGTAATAAAATCTAAACTGATTGTATGCCAAGGGTGAGGGGGAATAGTCATAGGACGAAGTAAACCCATTGGAACCTCATGTAAAGCCTTTTGACGAGAACAAACTGGACAGGCTTTCACGAATTGCTGAATAATTGAAATCATTTTTTCCCACCAAAAATGACGTTGACACAAATCCAAGGTTTTGTTAATACCAGGATGTGCAGCAATCGCCAAATCATGATTCCATTGCATGACCTTATCCTGTAAATCTCTTGTGGGAATAAACAATTTATCATTGTGATAGAAAAACCCATCTCTAATGGAATTACCTTTTTTTAATAACCATTCATGAACCTCAAAATTCTTTAATTCTTTTTTACTGAATCCAAGAAACTTTCAGAATGGATTTCAGCAGCAATTTTTTCTAAAGGCAAAATGCTGGGAGGATCCTTCATAGAATTTAAATCCTTTTCACAAACTAAACGTGAAAGTGTATCAGATAAAAGCTGCTTCTTTCCTGGTCGATACATAATCAAAAAATCAAATTCGCTAAAAAATTGCAACCACCTCATTTGTCTGGGAGTAAACGCCTTAACAGTGGAATAAAATTGCAAATTTTTATGGTCAGAATAAACAGTAATAGTGTGTTTAGCCCCCAAAAGATGATGCCTCCATTCTTGAAACACATCTTTAATAGCTAACAATTCACGTTCTGCAATCGTATAATTTTGCTCGGCCAAAAGTAATTTTCTGGAGAAAAAGGCGATTGGATGAAGGTGACCAGTATTTGAATCCTTTTGAAGCAACACACCACCAATAGCAGTCTGTGAAGCATCTGCTTCCACAAAGAAAGGCCTATTAGGATCAGGATGTACCAAAATGGGAGCCGAGGTAAAAGCCTTCTTCAACAAAGAAAATGCCTGATCAGCCTCCTCAGTCCAAGAGAAGACTTTCCCTTTTTTCAATAACTGGGTAATAGGAGTAACAATTTCAGAAAATTTAGAAATGAAACGCCTATAAAAATTAGCAAATCCTAAAATTCTCTGTGTTTCTTTTATTGAAGCAGGGATTGGCCAAGATAAAATTGCCTCAACCTTCTTAGGATCCATATGAATTCCCTCAGGTGACAAACAATAGCCAAGAAATTCAACTTGAGAAGCATGGAAAACACATTTTTCCAACTTAGCATACAGAGAATGATCTCTCAATCTCTGTAATACCAACCGAACATGCTGTACATGCTCCTCCATACTTTTAGAATAAATTAAGATGTCATCTATATAAACAATACAACAGACATCCAATAAATCATGCAGGACCTCATTAATGAAATATTGAAAAGCCGCTGGAGCGTTGCAAAGACCAAAAGGCATAACCGTATACTCAAAAAGACCAAATTTCGTACGAAAAGCGGTCTTCCACTCATCGCCTTCTTTGACTCTAATCAAATGATATGCTCCTCTAAGATCCAACTTGGTGTAGACACTAGATCCTTTAATTTGATTAAGAAGCACAGGAATCAAAGGCAATGGATATCTATTCTTAATGGTTGCTTTATTAACCTTTCTGTAATCAATACAAGCCCTCAGATCCCCAGACTTCTTCGAAACGAAGAAAAGAGGAGACGAAACAGGAGAAGTAGAATGTCGAATGAACCCTAACTCCAAAAGCTCATCCAAATAGTTCCTTAAATAAACATTTTCAGGCTCCGTTAAGGCGTAAATTCTGCTACATGGCAGAATAGCACCAGGAACTAAATCAATTCTGCAATCAAAAATTCTGTGCGGTGGTAATTGGGTTGCTTCAACAGGATCAAAAACCTTAGAAAAGTTTCTATACTCAACTGGAAGCCTATTATCTTCCGCAGTTAGAGCAGCACAAAAAAGGGGCATCACCGGATCTTTGGTTTCTTGATAACAGTGTAACTTACAAAAAGAAGACTCTAAAGTAACAGTCCTTTTAATCCAATCAATATTGGGATTATGTAATTCCAACCAAGGAATGCCTAGGATGACACCAAAACTTGGAGCATCAATAAGATCAAAAACCACTTTCTCTGTATGCCCATTATCTGCTACCAAAGTTAATGGTTCGGTGTTAAATTGAATCATACCAGAAGATAAAACCGAACCATCAACTGCTCTCACAGACTCAGGCTCCTCCTTAGTAACAAATTTCAGATTCAATTTATGGGCAAACCCAATATCGAAAAAATTCCCAGTAGCCCCAGAATCCAAAAGTACAGGAATGCTATGTCTTTGAAGAGTAGTTAAGATAAAGACCATCCGAATAGTAAAATGTTTAGGAATATGTGTAGTTACATTGGTGACAAATTTGGAGATCTTAGAAGAAGATTTGCTCGAGGGAACGATCTCAGCTTTCCTCGAGTATTTTAGTTTTCCGACGGCTTAATAGGAAGAGTTTCAACAACTAAAACTTTCTTTTTTGTGGGTTTCACAGAACAATCCTTGGCAAAATGCCCAGGTTTGCCACAGTATAAACATAAATTGCCCTTACGCCTCCGTTCTTTTTCTTCTGGAGTTAAAGGCCCTTTGAACCCACCCGGTAAAACAGATTCAACAAAAACATTCTTAACCTCAGACTCTTTTTTCTCAACTTTAACTAGAGGACTTCTAAAGTCACTCCTAGTTTTTTCATTTCTACGTTCACCCAATCTGTGATCAAGTCTAACCACTAGATCCTGAAATTCCTTAAACCCATCAGGTAAATTCACTATGTGCGCAAGGGAGTCTTTTAAATCATCTTTTAGACCTCTATAAAATAAAGAAATCCTCTTCTCCTCAGGCCAATGAGTTTCAGACAGAAGCCTATTAAAGGTAGTTATATAGGATACAAGGTCCTTGGTCCCTTGACGAAGACTCAATAACTCATTATCAGAAGATTGAATTAAGGTATGTTTGGCGAATAGACTGGACATGGCCAATTTAAAATTCTGCAAATTGTGAAGCAAAGGATCATTATTATCTACTAAAGGCATGGCCCAATTAGCAGCCACCCCTCCCAGATAAGAAATTATAAAAGCCACCTTAGCAGAATCAGAAGAAAAAATTTGAGGTTTACACATGAAGTGCAATTGACATTGACTAAAAAATGTTGCAAATCTGCTATTATCTCCAGTAAACCTTTCAGGATTAGCCAAAGGGACAGGTGTGGGAGTAACAACAGTTACTTGAACTGGTTGTTTTTCTGACTGAACTTCTGAGGTATGAGGCTGAATAACCTCAACTCCAAATCTGGCTGGCGCTAAAACTGGTTTCTTCTCCTTAGAAGAATCCCTCCAAGACGAGAATCCTACCCTAGTCTCATCTAGCTCCTGACGAAGCGATTGATTCTCTAAGCGTAAATTTTCCATCTCCACTGTCATCTTCTGGACTAACTGTGACAACTGTGAAGCATCCATGAGGGTGAGTTTGCAGACTTGAAAGGAAACGATTTTAAAATTGGGAAGTTAGGCTTCGTCTACTGTTGAGGAGTCCTGTGAAACCCTTCTGACGTTTCCTTTCGAGCTGCAAACTCCCAACTCCCTCAAGGATTTACCAACACAATCAGAACTTAAAACACTGACTGGATTGACTTCTCCTTCAGGGAAAGGGGAAGTGGACAGAGAGACTCACAACAAATTATACAAGATTTGGTCTTCAGTTGAGTCTCTCTCAAGAAAGTGCTCCAGGCCAAGAATCTTCTCTCAAAGATGTTCTGCGCTGCCTTCACGCTACACTGTGATGCAACATTAACAGCAATTACTCAGTTGACAATTTCTTAACTAATTTCTATATTCAACTAAACATTGTGCTTACTGACCATCAATCCGTTTGACCCTTGCTCGCACTTTTACTGAAGTATTAGCACTGACTCAGAAGCTTGACACCTTCAAATAAACATAACATGTCAGAATCACTTAAAACTTTAACTAAGGAGACAGGCTAATTAGATTAGTTGGGTTAGTTTTAACTAAACTCAGAATCTTCATGCAAGGCCATACCTGAGTCTTTAGTTACTTCTTTCATAGGTGATTCTGCAGTTGGAAGACAGAAAATAACAGCCTATCCAATTTTCGTTGCTAACTAGATTATTATTTCCAATCCTACTTGTAAATCTGCAAACCATTACATGTATATATATATATATATAAATATTTATATATCTCTGTCATAAGGTCTACATATTCCAACAGTACACATTAGTTCTGTTTGACGTTTTCATACATTTGTCTTTACCAAGGCTTGTTTTTCCTGGCCCAGTTGTAAATATGCGAGGCTTTTGAAATATACCTCTGTAACTAAATCAACATATCACCAATTGTACACATTTGTCCTATTTGCCTGTAAATCTGCCTATTTAACACATTTGCCTTAACCAAGGCTTGTTTTAACTCAGCATTCCGCTTTTTGCGCGATTAAACAATTCACTGTTAACTCAATTCTAAGGTTGAGGTTAATCTCTTTGAACCTATTGGGAACGCTTCGTGTAACTGGCTTTTCCCAAAGAGTTTATTTAAACTGCTTAATGCACAGTGTCTTTTGCCTTTGTCAAGGCTTGTTCCTTTCTCAGTTCTACTCGACGTGCTAAGCTTGAAAATGTCTTGCGCGGAGTATTGACTGTAAATAAACCTTTGCCACTTACTAATAAGGTAAATTGTTCGTGGCCCTTTTTAAAAAGAAATAAACTCTCTTACTGTCTCTTTCCAAGTTTTTTAGCAATTACTCACTGTCCGACTGACAGGAGCCTCGAACTGCCGACCGGCAGAGGAAAGCGGGGAAACAAACCTCCCGGCTGCTTCAGAAATGCCGGAGCTCAGCCAAGCAGTCGCGCTGGCATAAATCAGCGTCGATGACAGGCGGGGGAACTCAGGACCTCGCCGACAGGTTTCCTCAAAGGATTCAAAGGCTTTACCAGAAACTAAGGGGAAGCGGCGGTTTCAAGGCCAGGGAAGCCACAACACGGGGACAGAAGCTCTCACAGGGATTAACGAGAGACGAAGCGTTTGGCAGTTGGCTGAAGCTAGTATTTATAGCTTCAGCCACGAGACCAGCGCGAGGCTCGCACTTCAGGATACCAAGCGCGAGGGCAGACAGAGCCTGTCTTCACATGAGCGCACAATCTAGGAAACAGCACACAATAAATAGAAATAACAAACAAGCATTGCTAAAGGCAATTGATACAGATTACATTTCAATTAAGAGTTTTATTTACACTTAACATAAAATCATACTCTAAATGAAATCAATAAACTAAAGCAACACTTTAGATTAAATATATATATATACACTGAAAACATTCTGGGTCCGTACCTAATTAAGACGACCTGTAACACCCCTAACATGAGGAACACGATACAGAACAGCAACACGATTGCTATCCTAATCCGGTTTGAGCCAGTTTCAACCGGTTTAAGACGGTTTGAGCCAGTTTGAACCCGTTTGAGCCGGTATGAACCAGTTTGAACCGGTTTGAGCCAGTTTGAGCAGGTTTGTACCAGTTTAAACCGGTTTGAGCCCGTTTGAACCAGTTTAAACCGGTTTGAACCGGTTTGAGTCTGTTTGAACCGGTTTACAGTTTAAACCGGTTTGAGCCGGTTTGAAGCAGTTTGAGCCGGTTTGAGCCTGTTTGAACAGGTTTGAGCCCGTTTGAACCAGTTTACGGTTTGAACCGGTTTGAGCTGGTTTCAACTGGTTTGTTTACATAGATAGCACTGGCACAGAAATGTGCAAGTGTCTCCTAGGGCACTGGTACTTATGTGCTGAAGAAACAGCTAAGATATCTTCAATAAAGTTTTTTTCAATAAAGTTTTTTTCCACAAATTCAATGTTGTTCCTTTTGTATTTTATTCATACTTGTAGGTTTTATCATGATTCATATTGATCTTCATTGTGCGAATATATTTATATTCCATACATGCGTTTATGGTATCCAATTCATTTTTTGAATAAACAAAACAATATATTCCAATGCATTTCGGCTTTGGGCCTTCGTCAAGGGAATCTATGAAACAAGAAATTGAATCTATCACGATTTTGTTCAATAATGCAGCCATATTTACAAAATATTCATTGTGATAACTGTGACTTTAACAATCATTCTAACACACATTATTGCCTATGGCACTCACTATGTTGTCAAATAGTATCATCTTTTCTATCCGTGTAAACACCCTATGTCCACACTTAAGCTGTGAGAAACGCGCATTTAAGTAAAACCATCTGCGACTATTTAGTTAGGCGCGCAGTTCCATGTTTAAATCTGTGGTTAACTGCCATGGTTTTTAAAAAAAACAAATATGGTCAAAACGAGGTGTTACGAGTCAACGCGTGTAAAACGCGGTGGCATTTTACCCAAAGTGTAGCTGTCTGCATACTCGACTGCCATGATTTTAACTAGACGGATGTTTAAAAGCGACAAACTGCAAATCAGCGCGTATAACATGCGGTGGCACTTTACCCATGACTATAGAAGTCTGCATGCTTCGTGTTCAGAAGAGATGCTGTAACATAATATTATTTTATGCTCGACCAATAGTTAATGTTAAGCATGTATAGGTAAAGCGCATTTAAACAATATCCCAAGACCGCTAATATCTATTATAAGCTTAGTTCTTACCGGGATACACCGCTACAAAGTATCAAACTCGCGTTTGAGGCCGCCGTTCTTTCTGTTACTAAACTGGCGTGTGACGTGTGTAAGTTGGGTTGTTCCTTAAATTAGAGCGCGCTGCTCTTAAAGGGCCAGTTTGACTTGTTTGAGCCAGTTTGAACCGGTTTGAGCCGGTTTGAGTCGGTTTGAGCCGGTTTGAACCAGTTTAAACTGGTTTGAGCCAGTTTGAGCCAGTTTAAACCGGTTTACGGTTTGAACCGGTTTGAGCTGGTTTGAGCCGGTTTGAGCCAGTGTGAACCGGTTTGAACCGGTTTGAGCCAGTTTGAACCGGTTTGAGCCTGTTTGAACAGGTTTGAACAGGTTTGAGCCCGTTTGAACCGGTTTACGGTTTGAACCGGTTTGAGCTGGTTTCAACTGGTTTGAGCCAGTTTGACTTGTTTGAGCCAGTTTGAACCAGTTTAAACCGGTTTGAACCAGTTTGAACCGGTTTCAGCCAGTTTCAACCAGTTTGAACCGGGTTGAGCCAGTGAACCAGTTTAAACCGGTTTGAACCGGTTTGAGCCAGTTTGAACCGGTTTAAACCGGTTTGAGCCAGTTCGAACCGGTTTATGGTTTGAACCGGTTTGAGCCCTTTTCAGCCGGTTTGGTGTGGTTTGCACTGGTTTCAGCCGGTTTGAGCCAGTTTCAGCCAGTTTGAACCAGTTTGAGCCAGTTTGAACCAGTTTATACCGGTTTGAGCCAGTTTCAACCGTTGCCTGTTTGAGCCTGTTAAGGGCAGAGAGGACAAGGGTAGTTGCCTGTTAAAGGCAGAGAGGACAAGGGTAGTAGCCGGTTTTAGCCAGTTTGAACCAGTTTAAGCCAGTTTAAACCGGTTTGAGCCAGTTTAAAACAATTGAAACCGGTTTGAACCAGTTCGAACATGTTTGAGCCAGTGAACCAGTTTAAACCGGTTTGAGCTGGTTTGAGCCAGTTTGAAGCAGTTTAAACCGGTTTGAGCCAGTTTGAAGCAGTTTAAACCGGTTTGAACCGGTTTGAGCCAGTTTGAACTGGTTTGAGCCAGTTTGAACCGGTTTAAACTGGTTTGAACCAGTTTGAGCCAGTTTGAACTGGTTTGAGCCAGTTTGAGCCAGTTTGAGCCGGTTTGAGCCAGTTTGAACCGGTTTAAGCCAGTTTGGTTTGAGCCAGTTTGAGCCAGTTTGAACCAGTTTAAACCGGTTTGAACCGGTTTGAGCCAGTTTGAGCCGTTTTGAGCCAGTTTGAACCGGTTTAAGCCTGTTTGAACCGGTTTGAGCCAGTTCGAACCGGTTTGAGCCAGTTTGAACCAGTTTAAGCCAGTTTGAACCGGTTTGAGCCGGTTTGAGCCAGTTTGAACCGGTATAAGCCAGTTTGAACTGGTTTGAGCCAGTTTGAACTGGTTTGAGCCAGTTTGAACCAGTTTAAACCGGTTTGAACCGGTTTGAGCCAGTTTGAGCTGGTTTGAGCCGGTTTGAGCCAGTTTGAGCCGGTTTAAACCGGTTTGAGCCGGTTTGAGCCAGTTTGAACCGGTTTGAGCCAGTTTGAACCAGTTTAAGCCTGTTTGAGCCGGTTTGAGCCAGTTTAAACTGTTTTGAACCGGTTTGAGCAAGTTTTAACCAGTTTAAACCGGTTTGAGTCAGTTTGAACCAGTTTAAACTGTTTTGAACCAGTTTGAGCCAGTTTGAACCAGTTTAAACCAGTTTAAACCAGTTTGAGCCAGTTTGAACCAGTTTAAACCGGTTTGAGCCAGTTTGAACCAGTTTAAGCCTGTTTGAGCCAGTTTAAACCGGTTTGAGCCGGTTTGAGCCAGTTTGAACCGGTTTGAGCCAGTTTGAACCCGTTTAAGCCTGTTTGAGCCGGTTTGAGCCAGTTTGAGCCAGTTTGAACTAGTTTAAACTGTTTTGAACTGGTTTGAGCAAGTTTGAACCAGTTTAAACCGGTTTGAGCCAGTTTGAACCAGTTTAAACTGTTTTGAACCAGTTTGAGCCAGTTTGAACCAGTTTAAACCAGTTTGAGCCAGTTTGAACCAGTTTAAACCGGTTTGAGCCAGTTTGAACCAGTTTAAACCGGTTTGAGCTGGTTTGAGCCAGTTTGAACCAGTTTAAATCGGTTTGAGCTGGTTTGAGCCAGTTTAAACCAGTTTGAAACAGTTTGAGCCAGTTTGAACCGGTTTGAGCCAGTTTGAACCAGTTTAAGCCACTTTGAACCGGTTTGAGCCAGTTTGAACCGGTTTGAGCCAGTTTGAACCGGTTTAAGCCAGTTTTAAGTAGTTTGAGCCAGTTGTACCGGGTTGAGCCGGTTTGAGCCAGTTTGAACCGGTTTAAGCCAGTTTGAACTGGTTTGAGACAGTTTGTGCCAGTTTGAACCAGTTTAAACCGTTTTCGACCGTTTTGAGCCAGTTTGAGCCGGTTTGAGCCGGTTTGACCCAGTTTGAACCGGTTTAAGCCTGTTTGAACCGGTTTGAGCCAGTTTGAACCGGTTTGAGCCAGTTTAAGCCAGTTTAAACCGGTTTGAGCCAGTTTGATCCAGTTTAAACCGGTTTGAACTGGTTTGAGCCAGTTTAAACCAGTTTAACCGGTTTGAGCCAGTTTGAGCCAGTTTGAACCAATTTAAACTGTTTTGAACCGGTTTGAGCCAGTTTGAACCAGTTTAAACCGGTTTGAGCCAGTTTGAGCCGGTTTGAGCTGGTTTAAGCCGGTTTGAACCAGTTTGAGCCAGTTTGAACTGGTTTGAGCCAGTTCGAACCAGTTTAAACCAAACCAGTTTGAACCGGTTTGCGGTTTGAACCGGTTTGAGACGGTTTGAGCCAGTTTAAACCTGTTTGAGCCAGTTTGATCCAGTTTAAACCAGTTTGAACTCGTTTGAGCCAGTTTAAACCAGTTTAAACCGGTTTGAGCCAGTTTGAGCCAGTTTGAACCAGTTAAAACTGTTTTGCACCGGTTTGAGCCCGTTTGAACCAGTTTAAACCAGTTTGAACTGGTTTGAGCCAGTTTGAGCCAGTTTGAACCAGTTTAAACCGGTTTGAACTGGTTTGAGCCAGTTTGAGCTGGTTTGAGCCGATTTGAGCCAGTTTGAACCAGTTTAAGCCAGTTTGAACCGATTTGAGCCAGTTTGAACTGGTTTGAGCCAGTTTGAACCAGTTTAAACCGGTTTGAAATAGTTTGAGCCAGTTTAAGCCAGTTTGAACCGGTTTACGGTTTGAACGGGTTTGAGCCGGTTTCAGCCGGTTTGGGACGGTTTGAATCGGTTTGAGCCGGTTTGAGCCAATTTGAACCAGTTTGAGCCAGTTGGAACCAGTTTAAACCGGTTTGAGCCGGTTTGAACCAGTTTGAATCGGTTTGAACCAGTTTGAGCCAGTTTGAGCCGGTTTGAGCCGGTTTGAGCCAGTTTGAGCAAGTTTGAACCGGTTTGAGCTGGTTTGAGGCGGTTTGGAACTAGGGCCAGAAATGCTGCCCTTTTTCTCATTTAGAAATACCCAGCCCACACCACCAAACATCCACAAACAGAGCAACACACTCAAACCAAATGTACAACACGCACAACACTATGCACAGATTAATGTACCAGCATGCCCCACCAACCCAACCAAACCACATCTGCACACCCTACTATCCCAACTACCACACTTATCCACCATCACCCACAAACAGTACACAACTCTATCCTATACCACTAACCAATTCACTCATCACTAACACAACGCCAATCAACACCGTACATAACTACATCCCATTCAGACACACTCTCCTTGCTGTAATTACATATATTGATCCTTCCATCAGTTGTCCAACCAACACCCTCCTCTCCCTTCTACCATAATAACACTAACACACAACACACACACAGCACACCAACATACTTTGTAACTCTTGAAACTAACCAGTCTAAGATAAACACTCTCAAGTAAACTTCATTCCCTCCTACACACAACCTACACTGTACTCATAAGCACATCACCACCCCCTCTACATCACAAGCTCCTCTCACAAAAACTACACAACCTAATCCAGTGCATGAAACCTACACATCAGCACCCCTTTTCACTACACCTCAAAAGCAAAACAGATCACACACACCAGCACAACAAGATCTACGGAGCACAACACCTCATAATACTTACCATCACAAAACATATCACACACACCAGTACAACAAGATCTTCAGATCACAACACCTCATAATACTTACCATCACAAAATACATACATATACCCACCTTTCAAACCACATAAAGGAACAAACTCCAATGCCAAGGTTTCACTCTTCCACCACACCTAACACAGATACAGCAATACAGCACCTCTCTTCTAACCGTCTCTCATCCATTGGACAATTTAGAACATTACGACATGACCCACATGCTGCATCACCTCCCCTGACTCTTACACCTTCCGCCATAAACACATGCAAAAAATATAAGCAACATGCCACACCTCACAACTTTGCTTCCCCAAGTCTACCTCACATCAATGTTACACCACAAAAGCAACACAGCACTCCAACTCACTCTCAAACACCATCTCCAACACATACACATACAGACCCATTAAAACATCTTCTTAGCATGCTGGATGAGGAACACGATACAGAACAGCTACACGATTGCTATCCTAATACAGCTAATACCAGCACTTAAAACACACCTGCTACACACCCACACAATACTGATCACTGTACTACAAACCAAAGTCCCACTATCACCAAAGGCCACCCTCTACACTGTCTACTAATAAATGCTCGATCCCTCTCTAAAAACAAGCATCACACCTACGACCTTCTCACTGATGCAAAACCAGACATACTATTCATAACCGAATCATGGTTGGGAGAGGATATGGCTCCAGTCCTGCATGAAGCCATTCCTCTAGGCTATCAAATAATCACCCAAACGTATTGCCACAAATGGAGGTGGTCTAGCTGTTGTATTCAGGCAAACTCCTATCTGCATGCACTTTCACCCTCCTGAGGCGGAAGCCGGGAGGTCTCTTATCTTTTCTACGCTTTTAATTGATTTTACAAATTGAAAACGTGTATTTTGTATAATTGTTGCACCTGACCGGAATTGGTGTATCTTGACCTCCCTGTGACTTCCCTTGCGCTTAGTGGCGCCTCAGACCCCCGTTACCCCTGTTATCTTGGACCCGGACCTGCTCTCGGCCGAGTATTGATGCCGAGAGCAGAGTACCGGTTTTGGCGGCCATTTTGGGTCGGTCTCACCTGGTGACGCGATTCCCAGCACTATAAAAGGGACGCGTAGGGAGAGGGCCAGTAACTCCTATCTGCACGCACTTTCACCCTCCTGAGGCGGAAGCCGGGAGGTCTCTTATCTTTTCTACGCTTTTAATTGATTTTACAAATTGAAAACGTGTATTTTGTATAATTGTTGCACCTGACCGGAATTGGTGTATCTTGACCCCCCTGTGACTTCCCCTGCGCTTAGTGGCGCCTCAGACCCCCGTTACCCCTGTTATCTTGGACCCGGACCTGCTCTCGGCCGAGTATTGACGCCGAGAGCAGAGTACCGGTTTTGGCGGCCATTTTGGGTCGGTCTCACCTGGTGACGCGATTCCCAGCACTATAAAAGGGACGCGTAGGGAGAGGGCCAGTAACTCCTATCTGCACGCACTTTCACCCTCCTGAGGCGGAAGCCGGGAGGTCTCTTATCTTTTCTACGCTTTTAATTGATTTTACAAATTGAAAACGTGTATTTTGTATAATTGTTGCACCTGACCGGAATTGGTGTATCTTGACCCCCCTGTGACTTCCCTTGCGCTTAGTGGCGCCTCAGAACCCCGTTACCCCTGTTATCTTGGACCCGGACCTGCTCTCGGCCGAGTATTGACGCCGAGAGCAGAGTACCGGTTTTGGCGGCCATTTTGGGTCGGTCTCACCTGGTGACGCGATTCCCAGCACTATAAAAGGGACGCGTAGGGAGAGGGCCAGTAACTCCTATCTGCACGCACTTTCACCCTCCTGAGGCGGAAGCCGGGAGGTCTCTTATCTTTTCTACGCTTTTAATTGATTTTACAAATTGAAAACGTGTATTTTGTATAATTGTTGCACCTGACCGGAATTGGTGTATCTTGACCCCCCTGTGACTTCCCTTGCGCTTAGTGGCGCCTCAGACCCCCGTTACCCCTGTTATCTTGGACCCGGACCTGCTCTCGGCCGAGTATTGACGCCGAGAGCAGAGTACCGGTTTTGGCGGCCATTTTGGGTCGGTCTCACCTGGTGACGCGATTCCCAGCACTATAAAAACGGACAGGGATGACTCCGCGCAGCGGACGCGGTCAGCGGGCGCGCCGGATCTGCGCCGGAGTCGTGCCAGAGTCATGCCCGTTTGCGCCCGTTCGCGCACAGTCGGGCCCTGGGCCTAATTCCCTTGATGCTACCTGTGCAGGCTCTATATCATACTCCTGCACACAGCTATTTATGCTCAAGGGGATACTCCCACTACCTTGCAGCCACTCGATCGACCTCGGTCTCGGCCATTCTTCCTGTAATAACTGTCCTTTTAGTATCACTAAGGACGTCACTATAAGTATGCCAGTACAAGATAGGAAGACAGCAGACACCGTTCTAAAGATGGCACTTGTTAATTGCCGCTCCCTACCTAGGCATGCTACAGAAATAGCTCTTCTGATTGAAGATCGAAACCTGGACGTTCTGTTTTTAACAGAAACGTGGCTCGGCCCATCCTCTGGCCCCGATATCGCACAGGCATTACCAGCTGGATATTTGATCCTACATAAAGACCGAGAAATCAAAGTTGGCGGTGGAATCGCCATTTTGTACAGGGAACACCTAACCTGTCGTCTGAGTAATACTAATATTCAACACTGTGAGAGCACATTATTCTCTATCTCCCATTCCCCTGAACAATCCATCTCTGGTCTCTTAATTTATCGCCCTCCCGGCCAGCTCGGCCAATTTATAGAAGGACTAATCGAGACCATTTTGGACTCAGCCACTAAGGTATCTAACTTTATAGTACTAGGAGACCTAAACCTTCACTTTAATAACCCCTCGGACACAACCGCCGCGGAATTAATTAAGGACCTAGCAGCATGCCAACTTGATTTAATCATTCAACACCCTACTCATTCAAAAGGCAATCTTCTAGACCCAATCTTTTCCAATGTCGCGAATCTGTCCACCTCTACTCCTTACTCCATCCCCTGGACAGATCACATGGTAGTACCACTCCTATGGAAAATTAACAGACCCTGTTCCAATCAACGCCCTCATAAAATTCTAGGCAGGCGATGGACAAAGTTAAAGCCTAATGAATGGATAGACTCGCTAAAACAGAATGAGCCTATAATTGGCCAAAATATCGACAAAGCCAAATTAGATTTTAACCAATGGATAGAACATTCATTAGACAGTGTGCTTCCTAAAACACACATTTCTAAGAAAAATGGTCCAAATAAACAGCCCTGGTTCAACTCGGAACTGAGACTCCTTAAACAGGAATGTAAACGTGAAGAAAGACAATGGCGAAAATTTTTCGATGAGGAGAAAAAAACTAAATACAAACTCGCTATCAAAAAATACAAAGGGGCACTGAACGTAGCTAAATCTACCTTCTATGCCGAAAAAGTAGAGAAATCCGCCAATGCTCCGAGAGAAATGTTTCAAATCGTAAAAACGCTAATCAAGGCCCCTGACCCTCCCACATCCGAACTCTCCCCGGAAGAATCCGGTGCTCGTTGCAATGACTTAGCTAATTTCTTTGCCACGAAAATCGAAAAAATTCTACTTTCCCTTCCCCCATTCCCAGAAGTAGAGATCAATCCTCCACCGAGGGACGACACTACCCCTGCCTCACCTGGCTTAGCACTCTTCCACCCCCTCAGCGACGAACTCTTCCCCTACCTTTTCAACTCCATAAAGAGTGGCTCCCCTCTCGATCCCGCCCCCATGTCTATTTTGAAACTTGTCCTTCCCCAGATCAGTAGAAACATCACCGATCTTGTTAATACCTCCTTGGACTCTGGGATAGTCCCTCAAGATTGGAAATTAGCCATGGTAAAGGCCTTGTTAAAAAAACCAAACCTTAATCCTGAGGATTTCTCCAATTACCGTCCCATCTCCCTCCTCCCCGGTATTAGTAAGCTGGCTGAAAAGTGGGTCAACAAACAACTGGCATCTTACTTAGAGTCTCAAAACCTGCTCCATCCGACACAAACTGGCTTCCGGAAAGGACAGGGAACGGAAACGGCCTTGCTGAGGGTGGTTGAGGTATCCAGGAGGATTCTGGACGCAGGTGGCAGCGCGGCCATTATCCTCCTGGACCTCAGCACCGCCTTCGACACGGTTAATCACCGTGTCCTACTCGCCCGCCTAGAAAGAATCGGAGTCACAGGCAAAGCTCTGGCTTGGCTCGAATCCTTTCTCAGTAACAGACTTTTTAAAGTCTTCTCGGACACCAATTGCTCCCTCCCAATACCATTGCAGTGTGGGGTGCCACAGGGCTCCTCCCTAAGCCCCACGCTGTTCAATGTGTATATGGCCCCCTTGGCTGAGGTAGTAGCCCCATTCGGTATCCAACTGGTGAGCTACGCTGATGACACCCAGCTAGTAGTCTCTCTCACCCAGGCAGATTCCCCTCAAAACAATCTTTGTAGCTGCCTGGTTGAAGTCGCAGGCTGGATGGATGCCTCTCAACTGAAACTAAACGGAGGAAAAACCGAGCTGATGTTGCTCGGAAAAAAGGCCTCCTTTAACACCCCTACCATGTGGCCCTCCTGTATGGGACCTGGACCCACCCCCAAAACGGAGATAAAAAGCCTAGGGTTCTGGCTTGACAATGAGCTATCTTTTAAAACTCAGGCGAAAAAGACAATGGCCACGTGCTTTGGCCTAATAAAAACTATTCGAAAAATGTTTCCCCAGCTGCCAGAGACTGCAAAGAAAACCATAGTCCAGTCCCTTATTCTATCTCGGCTGGACTATGGGAATGCCCTTTACTTGGGAGCCCCCATTTCAGTCATCCGTCAACTGCAGATAGCTCAAAACTCTGCAGCAAGGCTACTTACCGGAACTAGTTGTCGTACCTCTGCAGCCCCTGCATTGAGAGCCTTGCACTGGCTCCCAATGAAGGAGCGAATCCACTTCAAGACCCTATGTTTGGTACATAAGACTCTGTATGGGAACGGCCCCCCCATTCTGAAGGATATGATCAGACCCTATGTCCCATCCAGGCACCTTCGCTCTTATCATCAAAACCTCCTCATAACGCCTAGGACCAACAAAGTCCGGTCGGGGGATCGCCTTTTCTCCCGAAACGCGGCGAAACTTTGGAACGCCATACCATTATCACTTCGCCTAGAACCCAGCCTTCTGGTGTTCCGAAAACAACTAAAAACACTACTGTTTCCTAGGCCATAATCTGTTTTCCCTCTCCTAAATTCTGCATTTCCATCATTCTTTAAGCGCTGGGATGCTCTCGAGTAGCCATGCGCTATACAAGAACCTTTCCATTCCATTCCATTCCAATACATATCACTAAAGTTGACAACATCTCCATAAAGAATTGTGAGGCTCTTCTTACAAGATGCAATCCTACACCGTCTTCCACCTGTAACTTCCTGTTCCTTTACAGACCTCACCTAGCAAGGCAATATTCCCAGACGCACTTCTAGACACAGTTTCAAACCTGATAACAATACACTCCAACCTATGCGTTCTGGGTGACTTCAACATTTGGTTTGATAAAACGAATATGACCCATCCAAAAACAATAATCACCGGCCTAGACACATTGAACCTACATCAGATTGTCCTAAATCCGACACACACCGCTGGACATATCCTAGATGTCCTTTTTACTAATACTGAACTAGTTACCTTTCAAACTATAACTTCAGTCACATGGTCAGACCACCACCTGCTTGTTTCCAACATAAAACAACACTAAGCGACTTACCTAAAACTACCTTACATCCATCCACCTATCGGTGGTGGAACAAACTGAATTTGGAACACTTGGAAAAAGACTAACATCCAGTATAAATCTGGAAATCATAAATTCAGTGCAGAGTCTATATGAGTGGCTACAGGAATCTTTTGACATCCTGATACCACTCAAAACCACACAACAGAACAAAAGAAAAAAATAGCATTGGCGAAACATAGAAATAAAAGACATAAAACAACAAATTAGAAAGCTGCAACGTACCGGGCTCAAAACAAATTCCAAACTAGACAAACGTCACCTACAGAAAATTAACAGATTATACAAGTCGGCCGGTCAAAAAAGCTAAGAAAAAGTACTATTCAGACAGAATTCAAAACGCTAAATGTGCAAATTAAGAATTCTATAAAATACTTAATGAATTTCGAAAACCAAATTGCTTAGAAGGAATTCATCCTGTTACTCAAGATTTCACAGACAAACTGGCAAATCATTACACGGACAAAGCAGACACGTTGGACTCGTACTTAAATCAGAAACAAAGCACCAGCCCTAACCCTTGTACAAAACAACTATCTAAGAATGCTCTAATCAAGCCTATCCGTTCCTTCCAACACATCTCACACAATGAATTTATGGACCTGGTCAAAGCAAGCAGGCCTGCCGGCAGCCCTTCTCACCCCTGTCCGCCACAAACTTTCAAGACAACTTTTTTAACAACCTCTGCAGCCATTGCAGTAAGAAGAATCATCAACGATTCCTTAACTACTGGAATATTTCCAGAATAACTCAAAAAGTGATTGCTGTATTTGCATGTGGTTGTTACAGTTTAAAATTGCAGTTTTGACCTGCCTGTGATTGCATATTTTATCACCTGTTTTGTGTTTGAAACTTGTGGTTTTTGCTGCCCATGATTGCTTCATTTACTGTGTTGAATTGTGGGATTTGCAGTCCAACCTCTGTAGTTTGTCCCTCTCATTCCTCGGTGACAAATCTGTTTTCCCTCCAAATGTCTCCTTTGCTCTGTGCTAAGACCTGTGTGTTAAAACAGTGCTCTCCCAGCCACCATTTTGTGTTCACAAGCCAGTGAGGCCAGCCCCCCTGCCCCCCGCAACAGGGATATTCTACATCAGAGGGTGCTTCTGTGAGCTGTTTAAACTGTACTTAACTGGGGCTTGTGGACTTCGTTTTTTGGCCAGCAGGAGGAGAAAAGTTTTATTCAAACAGTATTGGTAGATTTAGAGTTAGTGAAGACTTTACCTGCAGAAGTCCAAAGTGTTGATTGAGCCTGTCTGTCTCCTAGGAGATTCTAAACAGGAGAAGCAGCTTCCAACTCCCTGGCCAGCAAACCTTGTCTGAGGTCGCTGGTATCTTATATGGTCTGCTAGTGGTTGTCACATGTTTACACTGATTGTTGGTTGTATCTGGTGTTTCTATTGCATTATTGTCATTGGTTGGATATTGGAGGGTTCTGATTGGTTTCTGGGTCTGTGATTCAATCATTGTAGGGTTGGGACTAGGGCTAGGGTTAGGATTTCTATTGGAAGTAGGGACTAGGGTTTCCTATGTTATTGGTTGTTGGGAGTAAGCATGGGCGGAAAATCCGTTACGCTCGCGGATTTGTCGGATTTTCGGTAAATCCGCAATCCGCGAATTCTCGCGGATGTGGCGAAAATACGCAAATCCGTGCGAAGCGAATTTTTTGCTTGTGTTCGCACTGCTCGCGGTCCGCGGCGCGGACAGCAACAATCTCGCACTCGCGAAAGTACAAAAATTACAATTGGGGAGGGGTGAAGGAAGTGGCCCAGTCCCCAATTTCCTGTTCCTGTCCAGCAAGCTCCTCCCATAGGGGTGGGGTGAAGGAAGTGCCCCAGTCTCCAACTTCCTGTTCCTGTACAGCAAGCTCCTCCCATTGCTTAGTCCATTTCCTGGCCACTTTGATTTCGATCTTGACTGGGAAGGATTACTTTTTGTGGATGCTGCTGGATATTTGGATTTGAGGCCTTTTGGATTCGAAATTTTATTTCACAAGGAAGTAAGTTGATGTTGTTTGTTTGTGGTGATTTTTGTGTGTGTTGCTTGTTTTTCGACTTTTTGGGGGGGAAAATCTGCAAGTTCGCGAGCTGAGGATTTTTTTGCTTGTGTTCGCACTGCTCGCGTCCCGCGCAGCAACAATCTCGCACTCGCGAAATTGTAAAAATTACAATTCTGCACATGAATTGAAAACCACCAGGCTTAGTTATGGGTGCATGCATGATACAACTGTTTTGTTGAATTTTATTTTTAACATGATTCTGGCCAGGGCATGGATGGCATTGGATTGTGGTGATTTTTGTGTGTTTTACGACTTTTTGGGGTGGTGTTGGGGGCTTGTTATGTGGGTGGGGGCCATTTTATTGCCTGGTCCCGTGTGGGTGGGGGTCTATGGGCCATTTTTAAGCCAGTTTGTGTGCTTTGTGCTATAGGCCTGCACCCAGTGTGCTCTGATTTCATCCATTATGGCCAGGGGGCCCAGAATCGGTCTGTTCGCGGATTTTGCTGGTTTTTCGGCACGTTTGCGCCGTGAAGCAACAATCTCGCACTCGCAAAATTGTAAAAATTGCAATTTTGCACCAGAAAACCACCAGCAGGCAGCATAAGCCTTCTGAAACTTGATGGATGCCATTGGATTGTGGTGATTTGATTTGTGTTGTGTTTTTTGACTTTTTGGAGTAGGGGTTGGGGGCTGGCTATGTTGGTGGTGGCCATTTTGAGGCATGGTCCTGGCCATGTGGATGGGGGTCAAGCGACCATTTTGAAGGCAGGCAGTGAGCTTTGTGCCATAGGCCTGCACCCATTTTGCCTTGCTTTCACCCATTGTGCCCAGGGGGAGTCAGTGGTACATGAAACTATAACCCTCTCTGTGTGTGCTCTCTTGGATCAATGTTAAATTCCTGTTTCCCAAAAATTTAGCAATTCCTAATTTTGAAATTTCCATATTGTGTGGTGTGCAGTGTTGTGCACGAGTGTATTCATAAATGCCTACTTGCAAACTATTTATTGAAGTGCTACATATGCAACATATATTTACTGATGTTCCTCTGTCTTCGTTTGCTTGTAGGTGCATAAAGTCAATAAATCCGCATCATCGTTGAGCATCAGTGCCAGGAAGAAGTCCTGCTGCGGCCTGTTGTTCCGACATCTGAAGAAGATGGCTCCAAAAAGAGGTGCCCGTAGGTCCTCTAGCAAGAAAGATGTCTCTACTAAGGAGAAGAAGAAGCAAGTGGCACCACTTACCAAGGAGACTGGTGGCACCACCACTAAATTTTTGTGGGGAAAACAAAGGCCCACCATGAGTGCTGCACAGGTAGCCTGTTTAGTGGTTGAATCACCAACGACCAGTGATGTTGGCTCATCGCAAGAAAGTAGCAGCACACCATCAACACAGGTTGTAACTCATCTCACAAGTACTATTCAACAACCAAAGCCGCAACAACAACTGTATGGGCTACTAGTACAAGCACAAGTACATGCGCAAGGAGCTGTCCGAGAAGGAGCTGTCCGAGAAGGAGCTGTCCGAGAAGGAGCAGTCCGAGAAGGAGCTGGCCGAGAAGGAGAAGGCCGAGAAGGAGAAGGCCGAGAAGGAGAAGGCCGAGAAGGAGAGGTCCATGGAGAGTTGCAAGTAGCGATCAGTGAAGAGGCCCATGTAGCGGCGCATGGAGCGGTGCAAGTGCCCACAATGGTTGTTCTTCCAGAAGTAGGGGCACAGGAGGAAATTGACTTTGGAGCCGGGGTATCATGTCAGGAAGACGAAGGAGGAGAAAAGTTATATTCAAACAGTATTGGTAGATTTAGAGTTAGGGAAGACTTTACCTGCAGAAGTCCAAAGTGTGGATTGAGCCTGTCTGTCTCCTAGGAGATTCTAAACAGGAGAAGCAGCTTCCAACTCCCTGGCCAGCAAACCTTGTCTGAAGTCGCTGGGACCTTATATGGTCTGCTATTGGTTGGCACATGTGTACACTGATTGGTGGTTGTATCTGGTGTTTCTATTGCATTAGGGTCATGGTTGGGTATTTGAGGGTTCTGATTGGTTTCTGGGTCTGTGATTCAATCATTGTAGGGTTGGGACTAGGGCTAGGGTTAGGATTTCTATTGGAAGTAGGGACTAGGGCTTCCTATGTTATTGGTTGTTGGGAGTAGGGTGGGACTAGGGCTAGGGTTAGACCTTTAATTGGAAGTAGCTATTTAGGGCTTCTGGTGTGATTGGTTGTTGGACTAGTTGTGGGACTAAGAGTAGGGTTAGGCTTTCTATTGGAAGTAGGGACTAGGGCTACCTGTGCCATTGGCTGCTTGGACTTGGGTTGGGACGACTGGTAGGGCCTTTTATTGGACATAGAAATCATGGTTTTTTAATGGATTGGGTGCTTGGACTGGGGCTAAGATTGGCTGTAAGGTCCTGGTCTCCTATTGGTTCTAGATGTTAGGGCTAGTGTTGTGATTGGATACTGTTAGGGCTAGGGTTCCCATTGGCTGAAGGTGTCACCTGATTACTAGGGCTATAGAAAAGGCCAGGCTTGGGGCGTCTTAGCTAAGGGCGGAGAGGACAAGGGTAGTTGCCGGTTTGAGCCTGTTAGGGGCAGAGAGGACAAGGGTAGTTGCCTGTTAAGGTCGGAGAGAACAAGGGTAGTAGCCCGAGCCTGTTTGAGCCGGTTCTGGATTCCAGCCGGTTTGAACCGGTTTGAGCCGGTTCGAGATTCCATCTGGTTTGAGCCGCTTTGAGATTCCAGCCGGTTTGAGCTGGTTTGAGCTGGTTTGAACCGGTTTGAGCCGGTTTGAGCCAGTTTGGGCCAGTTTGAACCGGTTTGAGCCGGTTTGAGCCAGTTTGAACCGGTTTGAGCCAGTTTGAACCGGTTTAATCCAGTTAGAACCGGTTTGAGCTGGTTTGAACCGGTTTGAGCCGGTTTGAGCCAGTTTGGGCCAGTTTGAACCGGTTTGAGCCGGTTTGCACCAGTTTGAACCGGTTTGAGCCAGTTTGAACCGGTTTAATCCAGTCAGAACCGGTTTGAGTCCATTTGAACTGGTTTGAGCCAGTTTGAACCGGTTTGAGCCCGTTTGAACAGGTTTGAGCCAGTTTGAACCGGTTTACGGGCGGAGAGGACAAGGGTAGTTGCCTGTTTGAGTCTGTTAAGGGCAGAGAGGACAAGGGTAGTTGCCTGTGAAGGGCAGAGAGGACAAGGGTAGTAGCCTGAGCCTGTTTGAGCCGGTTCTGGATTCCAGCCGGTTTGAGCCGGTTTGAGATGGTTCGAGATTCCATCTGGTTTGAGCCGCTTTGAGATTCCAGCCGGTTTTAGCTGGTTTGAGCTGGTTTGAGCCGGTTTGAGCCGGTTTGAGCCAGTTTGAACCGGTTCGAGACAGTTTGAACCCGTTTGAGCCGATTTGAGCCAGTTTGAACCGGTTTGAGCCAGTTCAAACCGGTTTGAGCCTGTTTGAACAGGTTTGAGCCCGTTTGAACCAGTTTACAGTTTGAACCGGTTTGAGCTTATTTGAACTGGGTTGAGCCAGTTTGAACCGGTTTGAGACAGTTTGAACCGTTTTGAGCAGGTTTGAGTCGGTTTGAGCCGGTTTGAACCAGTTTGATCCAGTTTGAGCCAGTTTAAACTGGTTTGAACCGGTTTGAGCCAGTGAACCAGTTTATGAAGTCCAACCTCTGTAGTTTGTCCCTCTCATTCCTTGCTGACAAATCTGTTTTCCCACCAAATTTCTCCTTTGCTCTGTGCTAAGACATGTGTGTTAAAACAGTGCACCCCCAGGGATGTATGACATTACAACACATGCTTTTACCATGCATGCCTTTACAACGCATGCCTTTACAACGCATAGTGCTTTGGGGCGATGGATAGTGAATAGTTTAATTTACTATTCCAACTCCAGTCCCCGTGGATAGTAGGGAAGGTGTTGAATAGTAAATTAAATCTATTCCCTATCCTAGAGCGCCCCCCAGTGCAATGCGTTGTATTGGTTTGCGTTGTAAAAGTTGCGTCGTAAAGGCACTGTGTGGTAAAAGTTGCGTTGTACAGGATGTTTCCCCACCCCCAGCCACCATTTTGTGTTCACAAGCCAGTGAGGCCAGCCCCCCTGCCCCCCTGCAACAGGGATATTCTACATCAGAGGGTGCTTCTGTGAGCTGTTTAAACTGTACTTAACTGGGGCCTGTGCACTTTTTTGGCCAGAAGGGGGAGAAAAGTTTTATTCAAACAGTATTGTTTGATTTCGAGTTAGTGAAGACTTTACCTGCAGAAGTCCAAAGTGTGGATTGAGCCTGTATGTCTACTAGGAGATTCTAAACATGAGAAGCAGCTTCCAACTCCCTGGCCAGCAAACCTTTTCTGAGGTCGCTGGGACCTTATATGGTCTGCAAGTTGTTGGCACATGTGTACACTGATTGGTGGTTGTATCTGGTGTTTCTATTGCATTAGGTTCATTGGTTGGGTATTTGAGGGTTCTGATTGGATTCTGGGTCTTTGATTCAATCATTGTAGGGTTGGGACTAGGGCTAGGGATAGGATTTCTATTGGAAGTAGGGACTAGGGCTTCCTATGTTATTGGTTGTTGGGAGTAGGGTGGGGCTAGGGTTAGATCTTTAATTGGAGGTAGCTATTTAGGGCTTCTGGTGTGATTGGTTGTTGGACTAGTTGTGGGACTAAGAGTAGGGTTAGGCTTTCTATTGGAAGTAGGGACTAGGGCTACCTGTGCCATTGGCTGCTTGGACTTGGGTTGGGACGACTGGTAGGGCCTTTTATTGGACATAGAGATCAGGGTTTTTTAACGGATTGGGTGCTTGGACTGGGGCTAAGATTGGCTGTAAGGTCCTGGTCTCCTATTGGTTCTAGATGTTAGGGCTAGTGTTGTGATTGGATAGTGTTAGGGCTAGGGTTCCCATTGGCTGAAGGTGTCACCTGATTACTAGGGCTATAGAAAAGGCCAGGCTTGGGGTGCCTCAGCTAAGGGCGGAAAGGACAAGGGTAGTTACCTGTTTGAGCCTGTTAAGGGCAGAGAGGACAAGGGTAGTTGCCTGTTAAGGGCGGAGAGGACAAGGGTAGTAGCCTGAGCCTGTTTGAACCGGTTCTGGATTCCAGCCGGTTTGAGCCGGTTTGAGATTCCATCTGGTTTGAGCCGCTTTGAGATTCCAGACGGTTTGAGCTGGTTTGAGCTGGTTTGAGCTGGTTTGAGCCGGTTTGAGCCAGTGTGAACCGGTTTGAGCCAGTTTGAACCGGTTTGAGCCCGTTTGAACAGGTTTGAGCCCGTTTGAACCGGTTTATGGTTTGAACCGGTTTGAGCTGGTTTCAACTGGTTTGAGCCAGTTTGAATTGTTTGAGCCAGTTTGAACCGGTTTGAGTCCGTTTGAGCCGGTTTGAACCAGTTTAAACCAGTTTGAGCCAGTTTGAGCCAGTTTGAACCGGTTTAAGGTTTGAACCGGTTTGAGCCGGTTTGAGCCAGTTTGAACCGGTTTGAGCCAGTTTGACCAGTTTAAACTGGTTTGAACCTGTTTAAGCCAGTTTAAACTGGTTTGAGCCAGTTTGAGCCATTTTGTACTAGTTTAAACCAGTTTAAACCGGTTTGAGCCAGTTTGAACCAGTTTAAACAGGTTTCAACCGGTTTGAGCCAGTTTGAACTGGTTTACGGTTTGAACCGGTTTGAGCCGGTTTGAGCCACTTTGAACCGGTTTGAGCCATGGTTTGAACTGGTTTGAGCCGGTTTGAGCCAGTTTGAACCAGTTTGAGCCAGTTTGAACCAGTTTAAACCGGTTTGAGCCAGTTTAAGCCAGTTTGAACCGGTTTGAGCCACGGTTTGAACCGGTTTGAGCCGGTTTGAGCCACTTTGAACCGGTTTGAGCCACTTTGAACCAGTATGAGCCAGTTTGAACTTGTTTGAACCGGTTTGAGCCAGTTTGAACCGGTTTACGGTTTGAGCCAGTTTGAACCGGTTTGAGCCGGTTTGAACCAGTTTGAACGGGTTTGAGCCAGTTTGAGCCAATTTGAGCCAGTTTGAACCGGTTTGAGCCAGTTTGAACCAGTTTGAACCGGTTTGAGCCAGTTTGAACCGGTTTGAGCCGGTTTGAGCCAGTTTGAACCGGTTTGAGCCAGATTGAACCGGTTTGAGCCCGTTTGAACAGGTTTGAGCCAGTTTGAATTGGTTTATGGTTTGAACCGGTTTGTGCTGGTTTGAGCCACTTTGAACTGGCTTGAGCCAGTTTGAACCGGTTTGAGCCAATTTGAGCCAGTTTGAACCAGTTTGAACCAGTTTGAGCCAGTTTGAACCGGTTTGAGCTAGTTTGAACCAGTTTAAGTTTTGAAACAGTTTGAGCTGGTTTTAGCCAGTTTAAACCGGTTTGAGCCAGTTTGAGCCAGTTTGAACCAGTTTAAACCGGTTTGAACAGGTTTGAGCCAGTGAACCAGTTTAAACCAGTTTGAGCCAGTTTGAACCAGTTTATGGTTTGAACCGGTTTGAGCTGGTTTGAACTGGTTAAAGCCAGTTTAAACCGGTTTGACCTGGTTTGAGCCAGTTTGAACCAGTTTAAACCGTTTTGAACCAGTTTGAACCGGTTTGAGCCATTTTTAGCCAGTTTAAACCGGTTTGAACCGGTTTGAGCCAGTGAACCAGTTTAAACCGGTTTGAGCTAGTTTGAACCAGTTTGAAGCAGTTTAAACCGGTTTGAGCCAGTTTGAACCCGTTTAAACTGGTTTGAACCGGTTTATGGTTTGAGCCGGTTTGAGCCGGTTTGGGCCAATTTGAACTGGTTTTAGCCGGTTTCAGCCAGTTTGAACCAGTTTGAGCCAGTTTGAACCAGTTTATACCGGTTTGAGCCAGTTTCAACCGGTTTTAGGTTTGAACCGGTTTGAGACAGTTTGAGCCAGTTTGAACCCGTTTGAGCCAGTTTGAACCAGTTTGAACCGGTTTGAGCCAGTTTGAGCCAGTTCGGGACTAGGGTCAGAAATGCTGCCCTTTTTCTCATTTAGAAATACCCAGCCCACACCATCCACATCCACAAACAGAGCAACACACTCAAACCAAATGTACACCACGCAGTTTAAACCGGTTTGAACCAGTTTGAACCGGTTTGAACCGGTTTGAGCCAGTGAACCAGTTTAAACCGGTTTGAGCTGGTTTGAGCCAGCTTGAAACTGTTTAAACCGGTTTGAGCCTGCTTGAGCCAGTTTGAACCAGTTTAAACTGGTTGAGCCAAATTGAGCCATTTTGTACCAGTTTAAACCAGTTTAAACTGTTTGAGCCAGTTTGAACCAGTTTAAACCGGTTTGAACCGGTTTGAGCCCGTTTGAACCGGTTTACGGTTTGAACCGGTTTACGGTTTGAACCGGTTTGAGACGGTTTGAACCGGTTTGAGCCACTTTAAACCGGTTTGAGCCAGTTTGAACCAGCATGAGCCAGTTTGAACCAGTTTAGACCAGTTTGAGCCAGTTTGAACCGGTTTTATGGTTTGAGCCAGTTTGAACCGGTTTGAGCCGGTTTGAACCAGTTTGATCGGGTTTGAGCCAGTTTGAGCCGATTTGAGCCAGTTTGAACCGGTTTGAGCCAGTTTGAACCGGTTTGAGCCGGTTTGAGCCAGTTTGAACCGGTTTGAGCCAGTTTGATCCCGTTTGAACAGGTTTGAGCCAGTTTGCATTGGTTTAAGGTTTGAACCGGTTTGAGCTGGTTTGAACTGGTTTGAGCCTGTTTGAACCGGGTTGAGCCAGTTTGAACCGGTTTGAGTCCGTTTGAACAGGTTTGAGGCAGTTTGAATTGGTTTACGGTTTGAACCGGTTTGAGCTGGTTTGAACTGGTTTGAGCCAGTTTGAACTAGTTTGAGCCAGCTTGAACCGGTTTGAGCCGGTTTGAGCCAGTTTGAACCAGTTTGAGCCAGTTTGAGGCAGTTTGAACCGGTTTGAGCCAGTTTGAGCCAGTTTGAACCAGTTTAAACCGGTTTTAACCGATTTGAGCCAGTTAGAGCCGGTTTACGTTTTGAAACAGTTTGAGCCAGTTTAAATCGGTTTGAGCCAGTTTGAGCCAATTTGAACCAGTTTAAACCGGTTTGTACCGGTTTGAGCCAGTGAACCAGTTCAAACCAGTTTGAACCAGTTTGAACCAGTTTATACCGGTTTGAACAGGTTTGAGCCAGTTTGAACCGGTTTACGGTTTGAACCGGTTTGAGCTGGTTTGAGCCAGTTTGAACCAGTTTAAACCGGTTGGAACCAGTTTGAACTGGTTTGAGCCAGTTTAAACTGGTTTAAACCAGTTTGAGCCAGTGAACCAGTTTAAGCTGTTTTGAGCCAGTTTGAAGCAGTTTAAACCGGTTTGAGCCAGTTTGAGCCAGTTTGAACCAGTTTAAACCGGTTTGAACCGGTTTGAGCCAGTTTGACCCAGTTTGATCCCGTTTGGACCGGTTTAAACTGGTTTGAGCCAGTGTGAACCGGTTTATGGTTTGAACCGGTTTGAGACGGTTTGGGCCAGTTTGAACCGGTTTGATCCAGTTTGAACCAGTTTGAGCCAGTTAGAACCCGTTTATACCGGTTTGAGCCAGTTTGAACCGGTTTACGGTTTGAACCGGTTTGAGGCGGTTTGAGCCAGTTTGAACCGGTTTGAGCCCGTTTGAACCAGTTTGAACCGGTTTGAGCCGGTTTGAGCCGGTTTGAGCAGGTTCGGGACTAGGGTCAGAAATGCTGCCCTTTTTCTCATTTAGAAATACCCAGCCCACACCATCCACATCCACAAACAGAGCAACACACTCAAACCAAATGTACACCACGCACAACACTATGCACCGATTCATGTACCAGCATGCCCCACCAACCCAACCAAACCACATCTACACACCCTACTATCCCAACTACCACACTTATCCACCATCACCCACAAACAGTGCACAACTCTATCCTATACCACTAACCAATACACTCATCACTAACACAACGCCAATCAATACCATACATAACTACAGCTTATTCAGACACACTCTCCCTGCTGTAATTACATCTAACGACCACCTTTTATCAATAACAAACATATAATGATCCTTCCATCAGTTGTCCAACAAACACCCTCCTCTCCCTTCTACCATAATAACACTAACACACAACACACACACTGCACACCACCATACTTTGTAACTCTTGAAACAAACCAGTCTAAGATAAACACTCTCAAGTAAACTTCATTCCCTCCTACACACAAACTACACTCTACTCATAAGCACATCACCACCCCCTCTACATCACAAGCTCCTCTCACAAACACTACACAACCAAATCCAGTTCATGAAACCTATACATCAGCACCCCTTTTCACTACACCTCAAAAGCAAAACATATCACACACACCAGTACAACAAGATCTTCAGAGCACAACACCTCATAATACTTACCATCACAAAATACATACATATACCCACCTTTCAAACCACATAAAGGAACAAACTCCAATGCCAAGGTTTCACTCTTCCACCACACCTAACACAGATACAGCAATACAGCACCTCTCTTCTAACCGCCTCTCATCCATTGGACAATTTAGAACATTACGACATGACCCACATGCTGCATCACCTCCCCTGACTCTTACACCTTCCGCCATAAACACATGCAAAAAATATAAGCAACATGCCACACCTCACAACTTTGCTTCCCCAAGTCTACCTCACATCAATGTTACACCACAAAAGCAACACAGCACTCCAACTCATTCTCAAATACCATCTCCAACACATACACATACAGACCCGATTCGATAAGTCTTTATTTCGAATAAAAAGATTCATAAAAGACAGTATACAATCATACATGCATATTAAAAAACATTTTGCAATACAATATTAATATACACATTTCATTCACAGTACAATTAAAAAATACTTCATAACTGTGTATACTAAGACAGATAGGACGTGAATTAATGCACAAAAGTGAATACCACTAAGAGAAAACATACAGAATACTGAGTGTAACTGAAAGAAATCTTTCAACATATCGGGATACCCAATTTTTTGGATCGAATTAGCCATGCCCATTTCAAAAATTTGGCAACACATACCACTATGGTTTCAGATCTAATAGTGCGGAGTTTCAGGAGTGCATCCTGATAACCTCTACTATTAAGGGTCAAGCAAATCGGTCTTAACCACTTACTTCTTGGTGCTCCATAAATAGGACAACCGAAGAAGAAGTGACCCACACTTTCTTCCTGATCGGGGCACCAGGGGCAGTTGTTTCCCACACACTTGTCCCATTTTGCTCTAAAGGTGTTGATGGGCAAAGTGCCAACTCGAAACTGGTGGTAAAGTTTTCGATCCAATACACTTGTAATTAGGTCCCAGTACTGTTCTAACGAAGGGACAGCCTTGTGCACTAGAAAGGAACCAGTTAAATTAACATCACATGATTGGTTTACAAGAATAGATTTTCTCCAGGCCCAAAAAAGTGCCTTAAACTCAAGTTTGGAAGGAAATCTGGTGCCCCCTGGGTTAGACCAGAGCTCTGGAAGGCCCATTAGGTTCAATGTATTTTTCACTACCCCAAACCATTGTAATGACTGTGCCCCCCACATCAATTTGACTTCCTCCAACTCTTGGGTAAACAGGCCAAGCTCGGGAGTGGACCAGAGGCGGCGCCAAAAGGCCACCAGCCGATACTGGGCCATCTCGTCGATTGGTCTGCAACCAAGGTCCAATAGTAGGGGTTTAATAGGGGTAGACTGGGGGAGGCTAACCAGATTCCGTAAGAACCTGTTCTGAGCAGTTACCAAGCTGGAAAGATTCTTATGACCCCAAACTTCGGCTCCGTAAAGGGTGGCAGAGACAATTTTCGCATCATAGATTTTTAGAACAGGGGTAACGCACCTAGTTAACGAATTCCTCTGTTCGGAAATCAAACTGCCAGCCAACCTATTGAATTTAAGTTTGGATGTTTCCACTTGGGGATTCCAAGTGAGACGGTGGTCTAGGGTCACACCAAGGTATGTCATGGTCATAACCTGCTCAATGGGGACTCCATTTAAGGAAACTGTGCACTTAGGAGGGTTTTTCTTGCAAAAAACCATAAATTTGGTTTTGTCCGCGTTTATTTGCAAGTCGTTCAAAGTGCAGAACTCAGAGAATCTATTCAAGGCTACCTGAAGTCCAGCTCTTGTTTTGGAAAGCAGAAGGGTGTCATCTGCAAAGATCAACATGGGGTACTTTCGGCCACCCAGCTTAGGAGGATCCGACTGGGTGTTGAGAAAAAAATGTGTGACCTGATTAATGAATAAAAGAAACAATGTGGGGGCAAGGACACAGCCTTGTCGCACCCCACGTTGTACTGGAAATCGTTTGGTCACCTGCCCCTGACTGCCCCACCTAACCTGGGCGTAGTTGTCCTCATGAAGTCGCTGGACTAAAATCAAAAGATCAGGCGGAAAACCCATGTGATTAAGAGCCTCCCACAGCTTTTTTCTTGGCACTAAGTCAAAAGCCGACTTAAGATCGACGAATGCAGCAAATAGCATACCGCCGCCCAACAGGACCACCTTCCAAAAAAGTAGTGTAAACCGAAAAATTTGATCCACAGTGCTTGTCCCAAACCTAAAACCCGCCTGCATAGGGGAAAGTACATTATTTGAATCGATCCAGTCCAGAATTCTTGCCAAGATCATTCTCGACACGATTTTCTGAACTGAGTCGATCAAGCTGATGGGCCGATAGTTATTGGGGAGGGAGCGGTCGCCCTTCTTGTGTACTGGCAAAATTTCTGCCCCCTTCCATGACAAAGGAATCTCGGCCCCTGAAGCTATGTTATTTGCCAGTAGGGTAATGTATGGAATCCATAGGTCTGGTTTAAGTTTAAAAAGATCAGCAGGAATAGTGTCAATACCAGGGGCTTTGCCCGACTGGACTGACTCAAGGGCAAGTGCGGTGTCTAATTCTGAGAACAAGAGTCTGTCTCCTGTCAGTGTTAGTTGTGGTGGGACAACAGATTTTATTGCCTCCATAGCATTAGGATCATTAAATTGGGCAGTATAAAAATCCACCCATGATTGAGCAGAAACATAGTTTACCGGGATCTGGGCAGCAGGATCCTTTCCCCTCCTTAAAATCAGCCAAAAATCGGTTGGGTTAGGGGAATCACATGCACCAAGAAGGTCAAGCCAAAAGGAGTCATCCCACTCACGTTTGGCAACCTGGATGATGCGCTTATAGCATCGCCTTGCTATCCTTATGGTATCAAGGTTCCTAGCCTTTATGGCAGCTAATAGGTCACAGTGGGCGACTCTACATTTTTTGTTATACCATTTTTTGTGTACTCTGGTATTAGCAGACCTAGATGGTTTCGTGAGTAAATTTTTTAAGGTCGAAAAACACTCCTCATGCAGGTTGGTAATTGTGGAGTCTGGGTTGCCAGCTGGAGATAACAGAAGCATTCTATTCCATACATCCCGTACCTTTTCTTCAATCAATAAAATAAGTGTGGGGTCCTCCAACACCCTGGACCATTTCACGCGGCGCCTGTTATCGCACAAAATAACATCAGATGTTAAACTATTAGTGCTCCTAACGGGTGCCCCCATACCTTGGACCAGAACCTCAAGCGAGAGGGGATTATGGTCGCTCTCTGGACGAGACTCTATCACCATGTCTTGTACAATGGACCAAAATTGTATATTAATCAATATGTAATCGATACGGCTTGAAGACAAACCGTTATCGAAAGTGTTGGCCCCAAGGCAATCAGAACGTGTACGCCCATTTGTGGCCCTAAGGCCCCATTCTAAGCAAAAGCCCAGCCAATGTAGGGCTGCCTCAGTGCCCCTGACACCCTTTGCAATAGTAAGTGGAGGTATTGCCCAGACAATGTCTTCCTCGGAGCCTACATCTTCTGCCAAAGTGGAGATGGGCTCAAAGGGGGTATTCAAATCTCCTGCTACAATTACGATCTGGTCAGTCTCAAGATTCTTAAATAAAAGATCCAGATCGTCCAGTACAGCTTGTTTTTTCCCACCCTGAAGACCACGAGCATAGACATCAACTAAAAGGATGTCAGTGGTATTGGGTTTGGTCAGTGAAATACATAAGAGGTCCGCACACTCCACCAGTATTTCCCTACCATGAAAGCCCAAGGTGTTTTTTATCCAAATGGTAAGACCACCAGAGGCCCTACCCTTGGGGCTCTTAATTGCTGGTTTAGAGAAATTCAGATAACCTAACCTATACAATGGAATAGTTGACCAAGTTTCCTGGAGAATGACGATATCATATGTGTCAATAAAATTGGCCCAATCGTCATTCTCCAGGCGTCCCCGTAACCCTGCAATATTCCAGGAAATAATTCTTAGTGTACAATCCCTAGTTGGTGCACATGGAAGCAATAACACACCCTTGGCATCGTTGTTGGCTACAGCTGGAATGTGTAGCGGGCCTAATGTTATTCCCGGATTATTAGGCGGTGGTGACCCGACATTGGATAGATTTGGAGAAGGAGGTCTCTGTTCGTAAGGAGGAAACCTAGGAAGTGGTGAATGTCCAGGCCTTGCAAGTCAATCCACCTCTTCCAAACATCCAAACCTATTGGAAGTTGGAAACCCTTGCCACCAATTAGGTTGATTTGGTCCAACAAAACTATGGGTCGGATGACTAACATTCCTAACAATAGTCCATGGTCTCTCACTCACCAGTTGTTGCCTAGGAGGATAAAAGAAGGTAAGAGGCCTCACTACTATTGTAGAATTGGCCACAGAAGATGGCCATGCACAAAGATACTGGGCGGTGTGGGGATCAGAGAATGAAACCACTATGCAATCACCAGCTATCGACTTATGGGTGCGGCCAATCCAAGGAACTCTCCGAACCATAAGTACACTACTTCTTAAATGATCGGGGAGCTGTTTGTTGGAATTCAGCCAGTGAATGACTTTATTTTTTAAGGAGAGGTCATTCTCCAGGGAATCTTGGCTCAACTCAGGAACACCGGCCAGTATAATAACATACGACCCTGCTTCTGGCGGTAGGTCTATGAACCCTCCACGAAAATTATGGCGACTAACCGGGCGTGATGGGTTGCGTGTCAAGGGCAGCCTTGGGGTATGGTTGGTTGATGCCCTAGTATTTGTGTTCAGCCTATGAGCTGCTTTGTGCGGAGGGAAAAATTTAGGTACCACTGGACTAGGGATAGGTACGTTAGCTTTTACAATAGTAGTACGGGGTTTTGGGATAGGTTTAGGAATAGGTAGAATCACAGGGGTGATTGGGGCTGGTTGTGGGGATGGAAGGACAGGTTCTATTTCCAAAGACTGTGGTGAAGGTGCGATCATACATAATGGCCTAGCATCCATTTCCTTGAGGCTCAAACTAGCCAGAGTAACTATGGTCTTATCCATCTCAAGGAGGTTGTTCTCTATGCGAGAGAGCCTTAATTCTAGGGGGGAAAGTAACTGCTTTAGAGTTCCCCAGACTAATTGGAGGAATTCGCTGTCACCCTCCTTTGACTGCCTGAAACCGCTAGCCAGACCCTCCGAGTTGTTCAAGTTAGTCTTACTAGGGGAGATGATAAGAATATCATCTTCCACCATACTAGCTATTTCCGAAGTATCTACCCCATTACAGACACTATGCGTTGGAATAGAATTAGCATCTTTCACCACAGGAGACCCCATTGCCCGCCTACTATTAAAAAACTTAAGCCTTGCTATTCTAGCTTTTTTCCTTGCTTGTAAGGTTCTCGCAAGGCATTTCTTTTTATGTGCTGCCGCTTTTTTTGCATTACAGTGACTAGGTGCTGGTCTTGCTTTAGAAGGTGGGAGGGGGCCAGGAATACTAAACAGAGGAACAGGGCCAATATTTTGAATTACTGGGATAGATATGGAGGTTGGAGGGGAGTGTAAGGGAATAATAGGGGGAGCGGGGTGAACCAAAACCGATGTTAGCAAGGGTTGTAGGTTAGCAGAACGGTCAGGAGTACGGGCAGAGGCAATGTTACCCAGAGAAGATTTTTTAGTGTTGGCAATGTGCGCTGACAGCCTGCGTGCGGCATCAAGTTCTAGCGAAACCTTATGCTGCATTTTACAGATTTCCTGGTCAATAGCCAAATTGGTTTTGACCAGGAAATCATCTATGGACCTATTAGAGTTACTAGCAGCCATAAGGGTTTTACTCCGGCTACCCCGTGTACACATACTACAGGGTACAAGTCAATAAATATATATACACACAACTATAAAACTGTAATATGTGCCACCCTATAATGAAATAGATTACAATAATACTAAAACTAGAAACAAGGGGAGGTGGCCCAGCCCAGCCCTCTTAGTCCTCGAACGGCCTCAAACGGCCCAGTCTTTGCCCTGTCTTCGCCCGGGCTGCGTCCCGCGCTGCGGGAGTGTTGGGGCAATAAATAAGTGACCGATTGAAAAATAGGGGGCGCGGCAGCGGGGAGAGCGGACCGGAAGTTGGCAGACGGTCTAGCAGGGACTCCTGGGAAATGGAGTCCCCTGCACGCTCGCAGCCCCGCTGACCGCACTCACCCGGTACACCTGCTGCAAACTCCCCTGGCTGGGTCCCGGAGTCCAGACGAACGATGCGGCACCCGCGGAGCGGGTGCGGCGAGAGGCAGGCGGGGTCCTTGAAAAGTGCCGCTGTAGCTTCCACAAAAGCCGCTGTTTGGGTCAGGAGTGCTTCCAGTTAAAATAGCGTCCCACAGGTAGAGGAGTGAAGGTGTCCTAAATACTGCAGGGGGCGGGGGGCGGCAGCGGGGAGAGCGGACCGGAAGTTGGCAGACGGTCTAGCAGGGACTCCTGGGAAATGGAGTCCCCTGCACGCTCGCAGCCCCGCTGACCGCACTCACCCGGTACACCTGCTGCAAACTCCCCTGGCTGGGTCCCGGAGTCCAGACGAACGATGCGGCACCCGCGGAGCGGGTGCGGCGAGAGGTAGGCGGGGTCCTTGAAAAGTGCCGCTGTAGCTTCCACAAAAGCCGCTGTTTGGGTCAGGAGTGCTTCCAGTTAAAATAGCGTCCCCATACAGACCCATTAAAATATCTTCTTAGCATGCTGGATGAGGAACACGATACAGAACAGCTACATGATTGCTATCCTAATACAGCTAATACCAGCACTTAAAACACACCTGCTACACACCCACACAATACTGATCACTGTACTACAAACCAAAGTCCCACTATCACCAAAGGCCACCCTCTACACTGTCTACTAATAAATGCTCGATCCCTCTCTAAAAACAAGCATCACACTTACGACCTTCTCACTGATGCAAAACCAGACATACTATTCATAACCGAATCATGGTTGGGAGAGGATATGGCTCCAGTCCTACATGAAGCCATTCCTCTAGGCTATCAAATAATCACCCAATCGTAGTGCCACAAATGGAGGTGGTCTAGCTGTTGTATTCAGGCAAACAATACATATCATTAAAGTTGACAACATCTCCATAAAGAATTGTGAGGCTCTTCTTACAAGATGCAATCCTACACCGTCTTCCACCTGTAACTTCCTATTCCTTTACAGACCTCACCTAGCAAGGCAACATTCCCAGACGCACTTCTAGACACAGTTTCAAACCTGATAACAATACACTCCAACCTATGCGTTCTGGGTGACTTCAACATTTGGTTTGATAAAACGAATATGACCCATCCAAAAACAATAATCACCGGCCTAGACGCATTGAACCTACATCAGATTGTCCAAAATCCGACACACACCGCTGGACATAATCTAGTTGTCCTTTCTACTAATACTGAACTAGTTACCTTTCAAACTATAACTTCAGTCACATGGTCAGACCACCACGTGCTTGTATCCAACATAAAACAACACTAAGCGACTTACCTAAAACTACCTTACATCCATCCACCTATCGGTGGTGGAACAAACTCAATTTGGAACACTTGGAAAAAAGACTAACATCCAGTATAAATCTGGAAATCATAAATTCAGTTCAGAGTCTATATGAGTGGCTAGAGGAAGCTTTTGACATCCTGATACCACTCAAAACCACACAACAGAACAAAAGAAAAAAAGAGCATTGGCGAAACATAGAAATAAAAGACATAAAACAACAAATTAGAAAGCTGCAAAGTACCTGGCTCAAAACAAACGCCAAACGAGACAAACTTCACCTACAGAAAATTAACAGATTATACAAGTCGGCCGGTCAAAAAAGCTAAGAAAAAGTACTATTCAGACAGAATTCAAAATGCTTAATGTGCAAATAAAGAATTCTATAAAATACTTAATGAATTTCGAAAACCAAATTGCTTAGAAGGAATTCATCCTGTTACTCAAGATTTCACAGACAAACTGGCAAATCATTACACGGACAAAGCAGACACGTTGAACTCGTACTTAAATCAGAAACAAAGCACCAGCCCTAACCCTTGTACAAAACAACTATCTAAGAATGCTCTAATCAAGCCTATCCGTTCCTTCCAACACATCTCACACAATGAATTTATGGACCTGTCAAAGCAAGCAGGCCTGCCGGCAGCCCTTCTCACCCCTGTCCGCCACAAACTTTCAAGACAACTTTTTTAACAACCTCTGCTGCCATTCCAGTAAGAAGAATCATCAACGATTCCTTAACTACTGGAATATTTCCAGAATAACTCAAAAAGTGATTACTGTATTTGCATGTGGTTGTTACAGTTTAAAATTGCAGTTTTGACCTGCCTGTGATTGCATATTTTATCACCTGTTTTGTGTTTGAAACTTGTGGTTTTCCCTGCCCATGATTGCTTGCATTTACTGTGTTGAATTGTGGGATTTGCAGTCCAACCTCTGTAGATTGTCCCTCTCATTCCTTGGTGTCAAATCTGTTTTCCTTCCAAATTTCTCTTTTGCTCTGTGCTAAGACCTGTGTGTTAAAACAGTGCACCCCCAGCCCCCCTGCCCCCCTCCCACCCCCGCAACAGGGATATTCTACATCAGAGGGTGCTTCTGTGAGCTGTTTAAACTGTACTTAACTTGGGCCTGTGCACTTCGTTTTTTGGCCAGCAGGGGGAGAAAAGTTTTATTCAAACAGTATTGTTAGATTTCGAGTTAGTGAAGACTTTACCTGCAGAAGTCCAAAGTGTGGATTGAGCCTGTCTGTCTACTAGGAGATTCTAAACATGAGAAGCAGCTTCCAACTCCCTGGCCAGCAAACCTTGTCTGAGGTCGCTGGGACCTTATATGTCTGCTAGTGGTTGGCACATGTGTACAATGATTGGTGGTTGTATCTGGTGTTTCTATTGCATTAGGGTCATTGGTTGGGTATTTGAGGGTTCTGATTGGTTTCTGGGTCTGTGATTCAATCATTGTAGGGTTGGGACTAGGGCTAGGGTTAGGATTTCTATTGGAAGTAGGGACTAGGGCTTCCTATGTTATTGGTTGTTGGGAATAGGGTGGGACTAGGGCTAAGGTTAGACCTTTAATTGGAAGTAGCTATTTAGGGCTTCTGGTGTGATTGGTTGTTGGACTAGTTGTGGGACTAAGAGTAGGGTTAGGCTTTCTATTGAAGTAGGGACTAGGGCTACCTGTGCCATTGGCTGCTTGGACTTGGGTTGGGACGACTGGTAGGGCCTTTTATTGGACATAGAAATCAGGTTTTTTTAACAGATTGGGTGCTTGGACTGGGGCTAAGATTGGCTGTAAGGTCCTGCTCTCCTATTGGTTCTAGATGTTAGGGCTAGTGTTGTGATTGGATAGTGTTAGGGCTAGGGTTCCCATTGGCTGAAGGTGTCACCTGATTACTAGGGCTATAGAAAAGGCCAGGCTTGGGGCGTCTCAGCTAAGGGCGGAGAGGACAAGGGTAGTTGCCTGTTTGAGCCTGTTAAGGGCAGAGAGGACAAGGGTAGTTGCCTGTTAAGGGCGGAGAGGACAAGGGTAGTAGCCTGAGCCTGTTTGAGCCGGTTCTGGATTCCAGCCGGTTTTAGCCGGTTTGAGATTCCATCTGGTTTGAGCCGCTTTGAGATTCCAGCCGGTTTGAGCTGTTTGAGCTGGTTTGAGCCGGTTTGAGCCGGTTTGAGCCAGTTTGAGCCAGTTTGAACTGGTTTGAGCCACTTTGAACCGGTTTGAACCGGTTTGAGACCGTTTGAACAGGTTTGAGCCCGTTTGAACTGGTTTACGGTTTGAACCGGTTTGAGCTGGTTTCAACTGGTTTGAGCCAGTTTGAATTGTTTGAGCCAGTTTGAACCAGTTTGAGCCGGTTTGAGTCGGTTTGAGCCGGTTTGAACCAGTTTAAACCGGTTTGAGCCAGTTTGAGCCGGTTTACGGTTTGAACCGGTTTGAGACGGTTTGAGCCAGTTTGAACCGGTTTGAGCCAGTTTGAACCAGTTTAAACCGGTTTGAGCCAGTTTGAACCGGTTTATGGTTTGAGCCAGTTTGAACCGGTTTGAGCCAGTTTGAACCACTTTGAACGGGTTTGAGTCCGTTTGAGCCGATTTGAGCCAGATTGAACCGCTTTGAGCCCGTTTGAACAGGTTTGAGCCAGTTTGAATTGGTTTACGGTTTGTACCGGTTTGAGCTGGTTTGAACTGGTTTTAGCCCGTTTGAACCGGTTTGAGCCAGTTTGAACCGATTTGAGCCCGTTTGAACAGGTTTGAGCCAGTTTGAATTGGTTTACGGTTTGACCCGGTTTGATCTGGTTTGAACTGGTTTGAGCCAACTGGTTTGAGCCGGTTTGAGCCGGTTTGAAACAGTTTGAACCGGTTACAGTCAGTGAACTAGTTTAAACCGGTTTGAGCTGGTTTGAGCCAGTTTGAAGCAGTTTAAACCAGTTTGAGCCAGTTTTAGCCAGTTTGAACCAGTTTAAACCGGTTTGAGCCAGGTTTAAGATAGTTTGAACCAGTTTGAGCCAGTTTGAACCGGTTTATGGTTTGAGCTGGTTTGAGCCGGTTTGGGCCGGTTTGAACCGATTTGAGCCAGTTTGAACCAGTTTGAGCCAGTTTGAACCAGTTTCTACCGGTTTGAGCCAGTTTGAACCGGTTTACAGTTTGAACCGGTTTGAGACGGTTTGAGCCAGTTTGAACTGGTTTGAGCCGGTTTGAACCAGTTGGAACCGGTTTGAGCCAGTTTGAGCTGGTTTGAGCCGGTTTGAGCAGGTTCAGGACTAGGGTCAGAAATGCTGCCCTTTTTCTCATTTAGAAATACCCAGCCCACACCTTTCACATCCACAAACAGAGCAACACACTCAAACCAAATGTACACCACGCACAACACTATGCACAGATTCATGTGCCAGCATGCCCCACCAACCCATCCAAACCACATCTACACACCCTACTATCCCAACTACCACACTTATCCACCATCACCCACAAACAGTACACGACTCTATCCTATACCACTAACCAATACACTCATCACTAACACAACGCCAATCAACACCGTACATAACTACATCCCATTCAGACACACTCTCCCTGCTGTAATTACACCTAACGACCACCTTTTATACAAACATATAATGATCCTTCCATCAGTTGTCCAACAAACACCCTCCTCTCCCTTCTACCATAATAACACTAACACACAACACACACACTGCGCACCACCATACTTTGTAACTCTTGAAACAAACCAGTCTAAGATAAACACTCTCACGTCTACTTCATTCTCTCCTACACACAACCTACACTCTACTCATAAGCACATCACCACCCCCTCTACATCACAAGCTCCTCTCACAAACACTACACAACCAAATCCAGTGCATGAAACCTATACATCAGCACCCCTTTTCACTACACCTCAAAAGCAAAACATATCACACACACCAGCACAACAAGATCTTCAGAGCACAACTCCTCATAATACTTACCATCACAAAATACATACATATACCCACCTTTCAAACCACATAAAGAACAAACTCCAATGCCAAGGTTTCACTCTTCCACCACACCTAACACAGATACAGCAATACAGCACCTCTCTTCTAACCGCCTCTCATCCACTGGACAATTTAGAACATTACGACATGACCCACATGCTGCATCACCTCCCCTGACTCTTACACCTTCCGCCATACACACATGCAAAAAATATAAGCAACATGCCACACCTCACAACTTTGCTTCCTCAAGTCTACCTCACATCAATGTTACACCACAAAAGCAACACAGCACTCCAACTCATTCTCAAACACCATCGCCAACACATTCACATACAGACCCATTAAAATGTCTTCTTAGCATGCTGGATGAGGAACACGATACAGAACAGCTACACGATTGCTATCCTAATACAGCTAATACCAGCACTTAAAACACACCTGCTACACACCCACACAATACTGATCACTGTACTACAAACCAAAGTCCCACTATCACCAAAGGCCACTCTCTACGCTGTCTACTAATAAATGCTCGATCCCTCTCTAAAAACAAGCATCACACCTATGACCTTCTCACTGATGCAAAACCAGACATACTATTCATAACCGAATCATGGTTGGGAGAGGATATGGCTCCAGTCCTACATGAAGCCATTCCTCTAGGCTATCAAATAATCACCCAAAATCGTATTGCCAAAAATGGAGGTGGTCTAGCTGTTGTATTCAGGCAAACAATACATATCACTAAAGTTGACAACATCTCCATAAAGAATTGTGAGGCTCTTCTTACAAGATGCAATCCTACACCGTCTTCCACCTGTAACTTCCTGCTCCTTTACAGACCTCACCTAGCAAGGCAACATTCCCAGACGCACTTCTAGACACAGTTTCAAACCTGATAACAATACACTCCAACCTATGCGTTCTGGGTGACTTCAACATTTGGTTTGAAAAAACCAATATGACCCATCCAAAAACAATAATCACCGGCCTAGACGCATTGAACCTGCATCAGATGGTCCACAATCCGACACACACCGCTGGACATATCCTAGATGTAATTTTTACTAATACTGAACTAGTTACCTTTCAAACTATAACTCCAGTCACATGGTCAGACCACCACCTGCTTGCTTTCCAACATAAAACACTAAGCGACTCACCTAAAACTACCTTACATCCATCCACCTATCGGCCGTGGAACAAACTCAATTTGGAACACTTGGAAACACAACTAACATCCAGTATAAATCTGGAAACCATAAATTCAGTTCAGAATCTATATGAGTGGCTACAGGAAGCTTTTGACATCCTGATACCACTCAAAACCACACAACAGAACAAAAGAAAAAAAGAGCATTGGCGAAACATAGAAATAAGAAACATAAAACAACAAATTAGAAAGCTGCAATGTACCTGGCTCAAAACAAACGCCAAACGAGACAAACTTCACCTATAGAAAATTAACAGATTATACAAGTCGGCTATCAAAAAAGCTAAGAAAAGGTACTTTTCAGACAGAATCCAAAACGCTAAATGTGCAATTAAAGAATTCTATAAAATACTCAATGAATTTCGAAAACCAAATTGCTTAGAAGGAATTCATCCTGTTACTCAAGATTTCACAGATAAACTGGCAAATCATTACACGGACAAAGCATACACGTTGGACTCGTACTTAAATCAGAAACAAAGCACCAGCACTAACCCTTGTACAGAACAACTATCCAAGAATGTTCTAACCAAGCCTATCCGTTCCTTCCAACACATCTCACACAATGAATTTATGGACCTGGTCAAAGCAAGCAGGCCTGCCGGCAGCCCTTCTCACCCCTGTCCGCCACAAACTTTCAAGCCAATTTTTTTTAACAACCTCTGCTGCCATTCCAGTAAGAAGAATCATCAACGATTCCTTAACTACTGGAATATTTCCAGAAGAACTCAAAAAGTGATTACTGTATTTGCATGCGGTTGTTACAGTTTAAATTTGCAGTTTTGACCTGCCTGCGATTGCATATTTTATCACCTGTTTATGTTTGAAATTTGTGGTTTTCCCTGCCCATGATTGCTTGCATTTACTGTGTTGAATTGTGGGATTTGCAGTCCAACCTCTGTAGTTTGTCCCTCTCATTCCTTGGTAACAAATCTGTTTTCCCTCCAAATTTCTCCTTTGCTCTGTGCTAAGACCTGTGTGTTAAAACAGTGCACCCCAGCCACAATTTTGTGTTCACAAGCCAGTGAGGCCAGCCCCCCTGCCCCCCCCCCCGCAACAGGGATATTCTACATCAGAGGGTGCTTCTGTGAGCTGTTTAAACTGTACTTAACTGGGGCGTGTGCACTTCGTTTTTTGGCCAGCAGGGGGAGAAAAGTTTTATTCAAACAGTATTGTTAGATTTCGAGTTAATGAAGACTTTACCTGCAGAAGTCCAAAGTGTGGATTGAGCCTGTCTGTCTCCTAGGAGATTCTAAACAGGAGAATCAGCTTCCAACTCCCTGGCCACCAAACCTTGTCTGAGGTCGCTGGGACCTTATATGGTCTGCTAGTGGTTGGCACATGTGTACACTGATTGGTGGTTGTATCTGGTGTTTCTATTGCAGTAGGGTCATTGGTTGGGTATTTGAGGGTTCTGATTGGTTTCAGGGTCTGTGATTCAATCATTGTAGGGTTGGGACTAGGGCTAGGGTTAGGATTTCTATTGGAAGTAGGGACTAGGGTTTCCTATGTTATTGGTTGTTGGGAGTAGGGTGGGACTAGGGCTAGGGTTAGACCTTTAATTGGAAGTAGCTATTTAGGGCTTCTGGTGTGATTGGTTGTTGGACTAGTTGTGGGACTAAGAGTAGGGTTAGGCTTTCTATTGGAAGTAGGGACTAGGGCTACCTGTGCCATTGGCTGCTTGGACTTGGGTTGGGACGACTGGTAGGGCCTTTTATTTAAGCATGGGCGAATTTTGCGAATTTGCGGTTCGCGAATTTGTGGATTTGCAAACTCGCGATCCGCAAAATTCGCGAATTCGTGCGAATTTGCTGTTTTTGCCAGTTCGCAAGGGTTTTTTACAAGTTCGGGAACGCGAACTTACTTGTGTGGTCGCAACGGTCGCGACCATGTTGTTTCTACGTGTCCAGCCTGTTAGCGACCCTGTGCTTCATCGCAGCCACCCTCCGGTTCAACACAGCCACCCTCTGGTTCTCCAATGCCACCCTCTGGATCATCACTGTCCCCCTCTGGTTTATCACAGCACCCTCTGGTTGATCACTGCCATCCTCTGGTTCATCCCTGCCACCCTTTGGTTCATCACTGCCACCCTCTTGTTTGCCACTGCCACCCTCTGGATCATCACTGTCCCCCTCTGGTTTATCACAGCACCCTCTGGTTCATCCCTGCCAGCCTCTGGTTCATCACTGCCACCCTCTGGTTTGCCACTGCCACCCTCTGGATCATCACTGTCCCCCTCTGGTTCAAGGCTGCCACCCTCTGGTTCATCACTGCCATCCTCTGGTTCATCCCTGCCACCCTCTGGTTCATCCCTGCTACCCTCTGGTTCATCACTGCCACCCTCTCGTTTGCCACTGCCACCCTCTGGATCATCACTGTCCCACTCTCTCATTTGCCACTGCCACCCTCTGGATCATCACTGTCCCCCTCTGGTTTATCACAGCACCCTCTGGTTCATCACTGCCACCCTCTGGTTGATCACTGCCACCCTCTGGTTAATCAATGCCACCCTCTGGTTGATCGCTGCCATCCTCTTGTTCCTCACTGCCAGCCTTTGGTTCCTCACTGTCCCCCTCTGGTTCAAGGCTGCCACCCTCTGGTTCATCACTGCCACCCTCTGGTTCATCACTGCCACCCTCTGGTTTGCCACTGCCATCCTCTGGTTCATTCCTGCCACCCTCTGGGTTGCCACTGCATCCCTCTCGATCGTCACTGTCCCCCTCTGGTTTATCACTGCACCCTCTGTTTCACCACTACCACCCTCTTGTTCACCACTGTAGATTATGGGGGGAAAGCAAAGCACACCTTCCCAGCCTCAACTGAGATGAATTAATTTGGGGCTGGTTAATGTGTCACTGAATTTGTGCTTCAAGTCTGGCACCTGCTTCCTTAGCTGTAAGACCTTCCTGTTGCAGTTGTTTTTTTACAGGAGCAATGTGCCATACTTGTAACTATTCTCTGACCCTGCTTTGAGGGTCAGAGCAGGGTCAGAGAATAGTTGAAAGTAGGCAACTGAACTCTGGAGGGGCCCCTCAGGAAGCACTACAGGGAATGGTTACAAATTAGTTTGAACTTTTGCACCAGCTAAGTGCTTTCAGTTTTCCAAAATTTGTTTTTCTTCCATTTCGCGAGATTTGCAGGACGCGAAATCGAACTTGCAATCCGCAAATTCGTGCGAATTTGCTGATTTGTCTTTTTTTTGCATGTTCGGGCGTTTTTCTTTTTTTTTGCGTGTTCGGGCGTTTTTTTGCTTCTTCGCGGGCCGCTTGCAGCGCACCGACTCCGAGGTTGCCCATGAGGTCATGTACGGGCGCGGCCATCTTGTTTGCGTGACGTCTTTCCGTTTCCGGCCGCTCGTTGCACGTTCGTGTCGTATGCGGCGCGCGATTACGTATTCGTGGGCGTTTTTGCGTGCTCGCGGGGGAAATATCGCGCAAACTTACCCACGTGGTCCTCTATGGGCGCGGCCATCTTGTTTTTCATTCACTGCTATGGTTTTGGGCATGCTACCTCTCTATCCACCTTACATCTTTGCAATCCTATGTTTTTCTGAACTTTTTTTGTTTTTTTTGCTTATTATCTCTCTCTTCAATTTCCTACATCTATATTTTGTGGTTTTTTTTACTTTTTGTTACTTTATTACCTACTTTATTTCTTTTGCTCTCTCTCTTATTTTTTTTCACACCTATTCTTCTTTCCTTCTTCTTGTGCCCAGGACCATGGCTAAGGGAGGCAACAAGGGCAAGGGGAAGGGCCCAGCCCCACGTACCCGGCTCCCTTGCGGGCGTTGGAGGGGGGAGGAAGTGCAGCCCAGGGAGATCTTTTCTGCGGTGGCCGCCTTGCTGGTTTTTGTCCAGTTCCACCTCCCTAAGACCGTGGCAGCAGGTGGGCGGATTGCTTCCGGTTACGGCCTTCGGGAGCGTCGCCAGCTGTGGGATAAGGTGTGCCGGCGCATGCATACGGAGTCTGGGGTCCGGCGCACCTACCACCAAGTGACGCACCGGTGGAGTGACATCTTGGACCGGGAGCATGACCTGGTCGACCTGCTTGGTGTGGAGATCCCTGGGCTTGGTAAGTAGCTATTTAATAACTACTTTTTTTCCTTCTGCTCTGTTATATTGCAAATCTATTTTTTTCCTGAAGAGTACGAATGCTGCTGATTAAATTACATTGCAGGTAAATTAATGTTTAAATAGCTTCTGTTATTGCAGGTGCTCGCCTGGTTATTGGCGTTGCTACTATGCTTACTTGTTTGCAACTTTTTAGTCATTTGAGAGCATTACTACGTAATGCTAGAGACAGTAGACTCAAGTCTAGTCCTTCTTTGTACTCCTGCTGCTGCCACTTTGAAGAGATAGTGGTGGATTGATACGTTGAGTATACTATTTATTACTTGTTCTAGGACATTTGTTAGTGATCTGCAATCATGATGACGGACTGTGTCTGTCACGTGACGTCTCGTGCTGCTGAGTGATGGCAGTCGTAGTAGAACCTTTTTGTTGTTGATGTAGTTAGTGAATTACATAACTTTCCTATTAGACGGTCTGTGAATCCTGCAATACTGTACTACTATCCTCTTAGTTGACCAGATCAGATGCAATTGATGTTAATTTGTTTCCCCGACATAATTTTAGATTGAGTACAAAGAAATCAAATATTTCCCAAAAACAATCATCCATGTTGTGTTTCTTTATTTCATGATCACCAGCAGAAACTCCCAGGGGCAAGGCGACGGCGACAGAGACTCCGGTGGCAGAAGTTGGACAGGAGCAGTCCCTTCCAGGCTCTTCTGCTGGCCCCAGTAAGTTGTCTTATTGTTATCTTAATGCTTATACTTCCCTAACTTTTACAGCCCCTATTTATTATAAACTGGTTCCTAATAATTCTATGTTTTACAAAATAGTCTTGGATCTTCTTCTAATGTAGACTACTTTCTACATTCTTATCCTGCCTCTACCATCACTCTCTGTGCTACTACTATTTACAATTATGAGTCGGCCTGTGTAGGTAGCTAAGCTTGCCCATTCGGCAAACGGTGTGAAACAAAACTCTGATACAGCAATAGCTCTAGGCACTGAGTGTAGTCCTCTGGGTTGCCCTTGCTGTCTATTCCAGTCTTCTTAACGTAAGTGATTTGACAATTTGCAACAACAAAATGTAATTGTTTACACCAAGTAAAAGGTAGCAGTGTCCTTTTTGATTTGAGAGGAACACATCCCATACCGCTAGTGTTTCAGGGACTATTCTGCACACAAAGAAGTATGGACAAGATGATAGGTGCAGTTCGTCTTTCGACATACCTCAGTCCGAACAGAAGTTGAACCCCCAATCCCCTGACCGACTATCTAGAATGTCTGACCAATGATTTTTACGACCCAGAAGAACAGAAGAAGACTACCTCTGAGTCCTGGCCTATCTTAGTCACTGAAACATGACTGCCAAGTGCAGTAGTTCAAACCTTTCCGCTCACTCACTCGTAAACAAAAACCACACAGTGTTTGTTAGTTTTAAAGTTTTATTTTCAATTAAGAAATGAAAACACAGTACTGCTGGTGATGACTTACTAGTAGTTGGAGAATTGTCTGGCAGAAGGGCAATGTAATCTTCTTTCTGTAATGAGAAAAATGGTGCCCGTTAAGCAAGCATTCATCAGTTGTCATAAGAACAAGTGTAGCATTTAATGGAATAAGCATATAAAAGGATAACACCCTCCCCAAAACCGTTACTTTTTTTCAATCCCAGTAATAAAAAAAATGTGTTATGTAACATTTTCTTCCGTTACGAGACAAAATAGGGGGTTGTGTATGGCATCTGAAAATATGAAATGTTTTTCCTAGACGTCACAGCATCTGACGCGGCACAGATGACAACCAGTGCCGGGGCCAGCAGTGCGGAGGGGTCCGCTCAGGATGGGGCGGCGCCAATAGGAGGAGCTGGGGGGGAAGACTCAGCGGCGGCGGACGGTGGTAAGTTATTATACTCCTTACTTATTGAAATATTTTTGAGTAGCCTCGCAAAGGAGTGTATGATGCACTATACAGTAGTACACAGTACACTAGTATAAGTACACTGTACTGTCAAGAACATTTACTAATTTAGAACTACTTTTTGGACTATCACGTAGAAGACAGTCAACCTTGACTGTTAATAGCATTAGCTGCGGTACTTCTCTGGTTACCAATGGCCCCCTCTATTTCACTTCAACTCAGCTGGCCAATTTTTATTGTGATTTGTGAAGCCAAGTCATATCAGATGAAGTTTACGGATGTGAAGAACGAAAAGTTAAAGAAGGGTGAAACGAAGGACGAGCGAGTCTTAATATTTATGACTGTAAAGAATGGTTTTGTTGAATGCAATTCAACATAAGAAGGCAGAGCTTTCCAAAATATAATGAAAAGGGTGTTAGTTGGTTTTTGACAAAAATAAATTTTGGTACATTTGAGACATCAAGAAGAATCATAGACGTACTTTCGAAGCCTGGATGTTATCTTCTTTATCCTCCTCGTCGATAGCAGAGGTGTATGATGTAGTAGAGCAGACGCTGAGTGGAAGAAGTATGGCCAGTGGCAGTGCCACCCCTATAGAAAAGTAAGACATTCAGATCCCCACTTGCATGTACTGCTTAAAGTACTGCGAGTCTGCATCATCATGGCCAGTGTCTGTATTTCTTGGGTGAAAGCAGAGTGAGCTGCCATTATGGCGGCGAGCACAAGTTCACGTACCAGTGATTTCTTTTGCAACCCAAGTGAAAAAAAGTTAAAAAGGGCCTTTTTTTAGTACTCTCTAACTATGTATGTAGTAGTGAGTCCACCCATAGTGCTGCTAGTGGAATTCCTGAAACTCCCAGTATTGTCACAGGCTTACAAAGACGGCGGAAAGATACATGCCAAAATGTTATACTGTTACAACAGGTATCTGTGCACACGTCGCCTTTTACAGAGTAAATGCTGTAGGTAATCAAACAACACAACCAATAGACAAACAATGTGGAAGTAGTCTTGATAGAAGTGTTTCTTCAATTCAGATTTTATCCACCACGCCCAGCCAACACGTGTTTCGTCAGGGCTAGTAGCCCGCAACTTCATCAGGGCTCCCGCGGGCAGCGGTTCCAAAGCTATTGCCACAATGGCTAGGTGCTCTCAACCGCTTCCAATTCCGACCCGGCTACCGGGTACTGTCGAGGTTCTCGCTGATTCTCTGCTCTCCTCCAAACTTAGTCCTAGCCCATTATTCTACTACCTCCCCAATATGCTTATCTTACCTGTGATTTGTGAATCACGGTTGGTGAATAAGGTTGGTTGTTGACTTGAATCCTCGACGGATGCAATATCATTGTTGTGCTGGTAGCAGTAGTGGTACACACTGGCAGTATCACCATATGAAAAAAAGAGGAAATTAAACATTGAGTGGCCTGAGCATAGCATTAGAAACAGTACAATAGATAGTACGGTACAGAACAGTGCCCTAAATTGTAGCCTAAGCAGTGCCAACGTAAGGTAAGCATTAAGCATTAGATTGTTCACGTCGTGTAGGAGGAGGATGTTCTTATTATCAATCCAGGATGGCGCACATGAACTTTCTGGTTGCTTTGACCTTATCCTCCCCAGCAAGTGTGTGGAATTTATTGTTGTTGTCAGTCACACATCAATGAAATACCACACAGCCCGGGGGAAGAGGGTTAGGGTTTGAAAATTGGATGGGAATGGGTTTTTTTTTTGGGAAAGTTTGGTCAGTAAAACAACAAATGAAGAGAAACAAATCTTTGGATTTGAATATATCGATAAACCTTTAAAGGGACATAAAGAAAGTGCACTACTGCATGCGAGAAGTTGTTTGGTAAATGGATGGTTAGCTTACTGAAAAGTAGTACTACTACTTACTGTAACTTACTAGTAACTACGAAGGAACAAGTTCGCAAACTTGGCAGTACAGGGCTGCAGTCATTACGCAATTTCACTTGCCTCTCTGCCCTCAGACAATAAACACTTAGAACATTAAATTAGTGTTAAACATAGCAAAGACGTATCAAATAGCTGGAGGGATGAATTTGAAGCAGAGATCAAACAAACGCACAGAGTCACACTCGTAGAAGTAAGTTCAAGTTCACAAGAATATCATTGAAAAGATAAGGAGAATTTTGGATACTGTTACTGTTTTTTGTAGTGGTCCCATTGAATTTGTGAAGTCGATGCATCCAGCCAATCCTCTAACTCGCGGTACTCCTTCATTCCATCGGATGCTCCGTTGATCAATCTTGGTGACCAGACACACTGTCCACTGCCTGCCTGATGCGGATTTGCGGATCGCTAATTGTACGCCTGAGTAGTACATCGATGGCACAGGATAAACGCCTGCCTGTAATTGATGATGGAAAAATACAACAGTAAGTGTTAACGACACCTCGGAGAAAAAAATATGTAAGGCACGCTGTGTAGTGCAAAAATTATACTGTCACTTTCAGAGATGACAATCCCCAAAATCTAGAACACCCCACATTACCCTCCCAAAATGTGCAGAATACTGCTGCTACCTCACAGAGGCCTACTTTTAAATCGTGTCAAAATGCACTCAGAAAGTATGGCCAAAACCCCCCTTTCCCACCATGGATTATGTTCAAACGACTTGCAATCAAAATTAGACATTACAACAAGTTTTCCAAGACCCCACCCAGTCGTAAAAATCTATAACCCCCGCCCAAACACATGCAATACAGTACTGCTAACTCTAACAAGCCCTGAGTTAAGAATAGTGGCAAACGCTTTCTTTCATTAGGCAAAATCCACCCTTTCCCACCATGGATTTTCTTCAAACCACTAGTTGCAACCAAGATTACACATTCCCACGAGTGCTGTAAGACCCCAGAACCCAGTTGCAAAAATCTAGAACACCCCCAAACACATGGAATACTGCGGCTAGTGCTAACCCTAACGAACCCTAACTTACAAAAAATGCCACCATGGATTTTCTTCAAACAACTTGCAACCAAGATTACACATTCCCACGAGTGCTGTAAGACCCCAGAACCCAGTTGCAAAAATCTAGAACACCCCAAAACACATGGAATACTGCTGCTAGTGCTAACCCTAACGAACCCTAAGTTACAAAAAATGCCAAAAGGCTTTTCAGCATGGATTTTGTCCAAACCACTTTTATCCGGTATTAGACCTTCCCAGCAATGCCCCAAGACCTGCCAACCCACCCGCAAAAAAGCACAACACCCCCAAACAGACAAAAAGCAAAAATGGCAAATCTCATACTTACAATATTTTTCGGCCTTCTTTCAATCTGTCCAAATGCGCTGTGCATCTAGGCCATAACTCCCGTTTTCCACCATGGATTTCCTGAAAAACAAATGCAATCAAAATAAGACTGTGCCAGCAGTGCTCCCAGACCCCAAAACCCACCCACAAACACCCGGAACCCCCACAAAGAGCACCTCAAAGACAAGCAAGTCAGCAAAAACGCAAAAAAGTTTTCGCCTCCGATTTGGTCTAAACCAGTTTTATCCGGTATTAGAGCTTCCCAGCAATGGCCCCAGAGCCGTCAACCCAAGCAAAAACAAGTAGAAGACCCCCAAACAGCAAAAAAGCAAAAGTACAAAAATGGGGACTTAGTCATTTTCTGGGCAATTTCCCAAATCACTCTGCGCGCGCTCTGCAGCTAGGCCCTAACTCCCCTCTTCCTCCATGGATTTTCTTCAAACCTCTTGCTATCAAAACTATCCATACCCAGCAGTGCTCCCAGACCCCAAAACCCACCCACAAACACCAGGAAGCCCCCCAAACCGGCCCCCGAAAACGCTACATTGACCGAAATGTCAGAAAAAGCAAAACCTTTTTCCTCATGGATTTGGTCCAAACCAGTTTTATCCGGTATTAGAGCTTCCCAGCAATGGCCCCAGAGCCGTCAACCCAGGCGAAAACAAGTAGAAGACCCCCAAACAGCCAAAAAGCAAAAGTACAAAAAGGGGGACAGTAATTTTCTGGGCAATTTCCAAAATCACTCAGCGCGCGCTCTGCAGCTAGGCCCTAACTCCCCTCTGCCTCCATGGATTTTCTTCAAACCTCTTGCTATCAAAACTATCCATACCCAGCAGTGCTCCCAGACCCCGAAACCCACCCACAAACACCAGGAACCCCCCCAAACCGGCCCCCGAAAACGGTACATTGACCGAAATGTCACAAAAACAGTCCATTGGTCACCAGGCGAACATAGAGGCATTAAAATAAAATGTAAAATATAAAAAGGGAGGGAGTACCCATTAAAATATGCAACGCATGATGCCATAGTTTAAAAGCAACATTATATACATCATCTTTGAATTTAAAAAGAGCAACATAAGAAAGTTTAAATTTAAAAAACTTGATTCAAGTTACAATGGTCAATATTTACAGTAAATCATCTAGAACCAGTTGATCTTTTTACTGAGCCTTACCGCTATGGTTAGGAATTTAGCTACATTGTAGATTTGCCATATGTCTGCTAATAGTTGGAGATGCAATAAAGCTGGCTTGACTTGCCTGAACCCTTTCCCCTTTAACAAGGGTATAATGAACTTTTTCCTGATGTCTTTAAAATATTCACAAAAAAACAGGAAATGAGCAGTGTCCATGATTGAGTAGCTGTCGCATTTGCACAAGTCTAAATCAAGTTGCTTGGTCCAACCGGGGCGGCCTGAGATTAGCAGGTGGATTTTGTCCAATCGGAACTTGGTTAACAGATATCTATGGTTCAAGTTGTTGACAACCTTTAAGTAGAGTTCCAAGTCATGACCAGAGGAGACAATCAATTGATGGGTCCTGACAGAAGGCTTCGACAGCTCCAAGCCTTCTCTGTCCATCCCTCGGTTCAACAAAAAAATGTTTTTAACCCACTTCAGGTCTCCTTTCACCAAGTTTGATGGTTTACTAAACAATTCAGGCCGACCCAGCTTTACACATAATTGCTGTACATATTTCAACCAAGGAATCTTGTCCCAATGGTCTAGCATTAGACAGTCTTTTAATATTTCATGATTCACTTCAAGTTCCAAGTTAAGCCAGACTGATATCCATTTTAATAGGGGGGCCATAGCGATTCGATCCTCCAAATAATCCACACCACATTCCTGATGGACTATGAAGCTGGCCGTGGATCTTGGCAAGGAAAGAATCGTTTTGAGGAAGTTATCCTCTGTCACCTGAAGCGTTTTAACTGGCCTAATACCCCATAAATCAGCGCCATACATAACGATGGCAATGCATTTAGCAGCATATACCTTTAGGACAGCCTCCAACGGTTTAACCCCTAGTTTGCGTGAGAAGGCCATCACCGCGGAGATAGAGGGCGCCAGGACCTTTTTTTTCCCCAATATTTGGGGGTACCACGTGGAACGGTCATCGAAAACAACCCCCAAGTAGGGAAATCTGGTGACTCTTGTCAACTTGTGTCCATTACAATGCAGTGTCATTACATTTTTCATGGCCTTCCCTTTTTGGGCCACCACCATAACATGGGATTTGCCATAGTTAATGCTCAAATCAAGATTTGTCATAAAATCGAAAAATGAATTCAACAGACTTTGGAGACCCACTGCAGTTCTGGCTAAGAGAGCAGCATCATCCGCATATAATAATGCGGGCAATAGGTACTTCCCAGCCCTCGGGATATCTTTGCAGACTGCACCCAAAACTTCACCTAGATCATTTATATATAGTGTAAAAAGCAGGGGAGCAAGAATGCATCCCTGCCTTACACCATTGGAGATGCTAATTTTGCCAGTGCTATTTCCTTTTCTGTCATATCGCACCGTGGCTGTAAGATCCCTATGGAGATCTGCCAAAAAATACACAATATTAGGGTCTATTCCAATACTAAGAAGCTGGGCCCACAACTTGGATCTGTTTACTCGGTCAAATGCCGAGGACAGATCCATGAAGGCGATATACAGGGCTCCATGCTTCGCTATTGTGTACTTCCCAATAAGCAGTTGTAAATTAAGACTTTGATCGATGGTGCTGCGCCCCTTTCTAAAACCATACTGTAAAGGAGAGAGGGTATTGGTCTCCTCTAACCAGACAGAAAGCTTACACAGGACCACTCTCCCTAGAACCTTTACTGCTGAGTCTATGAGAGATATGGGGCGGTAATTACCAGGGTCACCCCTGTCCCCTTTCTTATATATGGGGACAATCACCGACTGGGACCATGTCTCTAGAATTCCTGTTTTTGAAATTCTATTAAAAACATTTGCTAAAATTTTGGACCAGAAAGAAATGTCAGCTTTAAAAAGGTCGGAGGGAACTCCATCCGCCCGGGTGCCTTATTGCAAGTCATTTTACCAATGGCATCAGCCACCTCCCCCTCTTCTACTCTTAAAATGTAAGGCATTCCGGAAAAGGTGGTCAAGCCTTCAACCCCCGAAATCTCCTGTTCATAAACAGACTTAAAGTGCAAGTGCCATTTGTCTTCTTGAATTCCACAATCCAGTTCATTATTGCTGGAGTCAGCAAAATAGGGTTGGTTGACCACGGCCCAAAACTTGGCGCTGCTCTTCAACACATCAATTGATGTCAACTCAGCCCAGGCGTCCCCTCTAATCTCACGCCGCCTTTTTTCAACTACTATCTTGTACTCTTTCCTAAGGGTAGCCACCACTGATCTATCTACTGGTTTTGTTTTCAGGGCCAATTTCAGTTTATGATTGGCCACAGAGCAGTTCTTATCGAACCAGCCTTCCTTCCCTTGTGCTTTACCTCTACCCCTACGAGTCAGGTTGGAGACAATGTCAAGACAAACCTTTCTGTACGCTTCCACTACTACACTGTCCCCCGCCTGGTCATCCATACAGAGCTTTAGATCCTCCCGGCTACTGTTATAAAGATTACAAAGGAACTCCTCTGGGATTACCTTGCACCACTTGATTCTGCGTGATTGATCAATCAGCCGTATGTCCCGTTTGTCCACCAAATGGGTCTGCTTTCCATAGCAACAATAACATTTTTAACCCGTAATACAACTGGGTTGTGGTCACTAAAATGGGACCGCACAACTGAATAACTACTGATGTGGCTGCCGCAACTACTGCTTAAGAAAATATAATCAATTACAGACCCGCTGCCATGTCCTGTAAAAGTGGAAATGTCCTCATCACTCCCCTTGGGTAGCATCAGCCCATTTTCTGCCAGCAGGGTTTCCAGGAAAATGCCCTGGTCTGAGTGCTCAAAATGAGTATTTTCCTCATCAGGAAGACCAAATAGATCATTTGGAGGACATTTGTCCTGACAACCATGGATGTTAAAATCCCCCATTAATATGATGGTACACTCAGACTCTGATGACTGATTAAATTTAAACAAAAAAGAATTTAGCATTATCAGGTTGCTAACTGGATGATCCCTATCGAAAGAATTATAAAAATTCACTACCAGCACGTTATGAAAACCCCTATGGGTAATTTGGACCGCGAGGCAATAGGGACAGTCAGTAGCTATTTCCGTATATATGCCCGGAATTTTAGCAGATATCAGAGTGACCAGGCCCCCTCTTGCTCGTACCCGCGTGGACCTAACTGCTGGTAGGAAAAAAGTAGTAAAGCCATCAACAGCAAGTGTGTTTTGTGTGTCCCATGTTTCCTGTATGGCTATTATGTCCATAGTACCTAAAAGATCCCTCCACAAAGGGTCATCCACTTTATTCTTGAGACCAGCAATATTCCAGGTTGTCACAATTATCTCTCCCGTTCCCATTACTTTATCCAGTTTTTCGTGCAGTGAGGCCCCTCCACCCATATCCTGCTCATTAAGTACAGTTTGATCTGCGTTTAACTCCTGCACAACCTGGATACTATTTTCATTTTCTAATGGGATAGTGGGAATGGTTTGCCTCAGACTTGGCGGTGTGCACTGTTTTTGTCAATCGACCCAGTCCAGATTTGTCAGACACTCATAACGATTAACCAATGGGATATTAAGATGGTTTTCGTACCCATTCACAGTCTGGCGGTAGTGGTTTGAGAAGCCATTTTGTAACCTTGGTTCACACCCACCTTGAATGGGCCTACCTCTTCTCCTCTTGACCGGGTTCCAACTATTTATTTATTTATTTATTTATTTATGCAATTTTTAAAGCGCTGCAATTATCCAGGGGTGTCTCGGCGCTGTGAGCTATGTTTGATACAACTAATGTGAGATCTCTGAAGCGTTTCTTTATGTACTTTCTGAAATAATCAAGTTATTGGGAGAACAACCATGTCTTTAGTTGCTTTCTAAAGATAATCAGAGTAGGACTGGTTTTTATGGTAAGGGGAAGAGAGTTCCATAATTTTGTAGCCGCGATGGTGAAGCATCTGTCACCCCAGTTAACTCTCCTCGTTCTGGGTATGTGAAGCAGGTGAGCAGTATTAGAGCGAAGCGTTCTGGGGGTTGTAAGAGGTTTGAATGAGTTCCTAAGAAATTTAGGTCCAACGTTGTTAATTGCCTTATAGACAATACAAAGGGACTTAAATTTTGTACGAGGTTTAGTCATCAATGGAGCGCACACCGCTAGCCCCTCCTCCGGATCACCCCTCGGGACTCTGGTGCTTGTAGTTCTTTAGTGGATCACCCAGGTGGGTGCAAGTCGGTACTTGTTGAACTGATGAATCTCTAGACCCGATACATGTCCCGGGTTTTAGGATATCGCCCGAGACATGTCTCGGGTTTCGGGATAACTTCCCTCATCAGTAGAGAAAGATCGTTAGGGGTGGAAGAGAAGGCCGCCACACAACAGTCAAAGGCCTCGATGCCAGAACCGGCACGCAGGTGCGTCGTCCAAGAGCCCGTCGGCCCAAAGCTCAAGGGAGCCGTATTGTGTTTAGTCATCAATGGAGCGCACACCGCTAGCCCCTCCTCCGGATCACCCCTCGGGACTCTGGTGCTTGTAGTTCTTTAGTGGATCACCCAGGTGGGTGCAAGTCGGTACTTGTTGAACTGATGAATCTCTAGACCCGATACATGTCCCGGGTTTTAGGATATCGCCCGAGACATGTCTCGGGTTTCGGGATAACTTCCCTCATCAGTAGAGAAAGATCGTTAGGGGTGGAAGAGAAGGCCGCCACACAACAGTCAAAGGCCTCGATGCCAGAACCGGCACGCAGGTGCGTCGTCCAAGAGCCCGTCGGCCCAAAGCTCAAGGGAGCCGTATTGTGTTTAGTCATCAATGGAGCGCACACCGCTAGCCCCTCCTCCGGATCACCCCTCGGGACTCTGGTGCTTGTAGTTCTTTAGTGGATCACCCAGGTGGGTGCAAGTCGGTACTTGTTGAACTGATGAATCTCTAGACCCGATACATGTCCCGGGTTTTAGGATATCGCCCGAGACATGTCTCGGGTTTCGGGATAACTTCCCTCATCAGTAGAGAAAGATCGTTAGGGGTGGAAGAGAAGGCCGCCACACAACAGTCAAAGGCCTCAATGCCAGAACCGGCACGCAGGTGCGTCGTCCAAGAGCCCGTCGGCCCAAAGCTCAAAGGAGCCGTATTGTGTTTAGTCATCAATGGAGCGCACACCGCTAGCCCCTCCTCCGGATCACCCCTCGGGACTCTGGTGCTTGTAGTTCTTTAGTGGATCACCCAGGTGGGTGCAAGTCGGTACTTGTTGAACTGATAACTTTTGTACGACTTCTAATCGGAAGCCAATGTAGTTGTTTCAGATGTCCAGAAACGGAACTGAATTTTGAAATGCCCAGTAAAACTCTAGCTGAGGCATTCTGTATCATTTGGAGTTTGGAGATGACCTTTTCTTGTGCATTGAGGAGGAGGGCATTACAATAGTCAGTGCGTGAGAACACCAGTGTTGAAATTAGTGTTTTTCCTGCTGTTATAGGAAGATAAGGAAGGAGTTTCTTGATTTTCCGTAGGATGTTAAATGATGATGAGACTACCGAGTTCACATGATGGTGAAAAAGGAGTTTATCATCAAAAACAACTCCTAAGTTTCTAACTTTACTGACTGGTTCAGGTGGATTGCCCATTTCCTCCGGCCACCATAGGGGGGACCACAAAGGCTGAATCTTACCAAACAACATTACTTCTGAGGTTCCGTGACGATTTGACTCGTGTTTTTAACATTGTCGTAAATACATAATTTTGGTATCAGTGAACCGCAAATGAATCATTTAGTATACCCTGGTATTTTCGCGATGCTACGAGCAAGAGCACTCCTGTTACCAACACATTTGTGATTTACCCAGGGCATCCATCTTAGAACACGGAAGCCATTTTGTATTCCTTGCCCTCACATAGTCAATGGACACGCAATGACCTCTTTTCATTAAAGGACACGTAGGCTTTAACCGGCGATTCACCTTGCTAGTGACACGTGCACCTTAGGCCAGCAACGCTGTAGCAGCATGACTCGGCAAGAACTGCCTCCCCAGCCTGAGGCCAGTCCTGCTATACTGGTTCTTGTGTTCGTTGGCCTGATCATGATTAGGCGGCCGAAGCTGGTAACCGTACCCATTTACGACCCACAAACATTTCTTATCCTGTCTTTCTATCTTCTACACCTGGCTCTGCTCCTTCCCTTCTGGGCCTTTATTAGGGGGAGGTAACGAAATTTACGATGAGGCGGTCCGGGTCTTGAATGAAGAATTGACATGGGATTATGATGGACTAGTGGGAACCCCTCATTTGTAATGTTTTGACATCAGATACTGTTGACGATCCCTGTGCAACGCCAAATATTTATTGTTTAAGACACGAATGTTTAGAACTGTGGTAACATGTAAAGAATTTGCCTGAAGCCCAATATTTAGTATATAAGGAGCAACCCTCTTTGTACAAATCGAACAGGCTCCTAGATACTGCCCATGTGTAGTTTCTGTGACTTCTGTGTCCCTGCAGTAATAAACCTTTGGTCTTTGACGCCACCATCGAGAAGCCCGTGTTTCTGTTTGTTTGTGCACCGAGACAGGTGGAACTCCGGGGTCTTCGGGTGTTATCCCTGACACCTCTGGACGGAACCAAAAAGTCCAGAACTCCAATTGGCGCCCAACGTGGGGCGACGTCATTCGGTACCGGTCCAAAAGCCTGAAGAGTTCGAGGAGCTTCGTGTGAAGATTTCAGAGGGAGGCGCCCCACTTCATCGATCCCGGCATATCGCAAAAGTGGCCCCGACGTTCTCTTCCACGAGGGTTCCCGTTCAGACGGCTGCAGTGGTCCGTTGCCTTGACCGTCGCCCTGTCTTGGACCCGAGGTGCAGTCCTCAGTACGGCGAAACGTGACGGGTTTCTCCTTGGTGACGTCTTCAGTGCCTCAGTTAAGTATTCAGTGGTTGCTAGTTGGTTTTGTAAGGGTTGCTCCTATTTGGATAAACCTTTTAGTTCTCAGTTCAGTTCAGTTCTGTAAGGTTATCACTGGTTATTCTGGTTACGATAATCATTCTGTTCAGTTCAGGTATCGATACATTTGTCAGTTCTGGTAGGCCTAAGTTCTTGGTTCGAGTGCGCATCTTTTCTGTTTGTGTCTTGTTTGTTTTGTGGTCCGGATTATAAAATGGTAAGTCGGAAAAATTGTATGGTGTCTTGTTTTAGTTGCAACAGTGATTCCCAGTTGGAGGACTCGTGTTTGGTTCCTCCGATTGGAACTCCCCTTTATGATCTTTATTGCAAGTTTGGTGTGGGCCCTATCTCTTATAACGAGATATGGATCCACTACACAGAGAAAGATGGTGTCCTTAGTTGGCCACTACATGGTAGTTTTGAACCTGAAATTCTCGATAATCTAGAAAGAAGGTTGTTTAAGAAGAAAGCCCGGCCGGCAATGTTTGATTCTTTCCGTTATTGGCGAAAAGAATCTAAACAGAGAGAAATTAAAAAGTTGAAGAAAGAACAGAAAGAGCAAGAGTTGACTTTAGAACAGTCTGCTAGGCAGCTGCAACTCAACGAGTCTGAGAAAGCGATGGAGGTGGCCGATAGAGAGCGTAATTTAGCGATAGACAAGTGCTATCCTGCTTTGCCATCGAGTACGGCTAAGATAGTAGAGGACCCTGAAAAGGATCCCCTGTTGTCTTACTTGTTACGATCACCCCCACCGTATGCACAGGGTGCTACGACTCCACCTATACCGAATGTTCAATTACCGGTTGCTGGACAACCTGGTGTCCCTGTTCCCGCTCCCCTGAATCAAGTTCCTGTACCTCCTGTGGTCAATATTAATGTTCCTTCGACAACCCCTCTTCTAGGGTTGCCGGCTTCTTTACCTATGCCTGTGTTGCTCACACCTGCTACTTCACTAGCTATTTTTCCTGCTACTCCTACTGTTCCTGATCTATCTGTTCCAACTGCTACTCTATTCACTGCCTCTGTTAATATTATGACTCCGCTTTCTGTTCGTCGAAGAATCACTGATTCTGTCTCTAATATTCTATCTCCCTTCTATAAAACTCTGATTAAGACTCCTACCTCTGACTCTGTGCAGAGACGTAGTCAGCTTCCCAGTACTGAAGAAAGAGGAATACTAGATTCCACTGCTCTTAGATGGGTTTCGAAAGTTGGAAGATATAATGTACAAAATGTATTAGATACATTTATGCAATGGAACGAACCGACACAACGATATGTGTTCGATGAAATGTGTTTCCTTCTACGTGAGGAATTGGAAGAGGATGACCCTGAATCAAATCTAGGAGAATTAATTAATGTTCAGAAAGAGTTTGCTGCAGGTATGATAGTTGGACAAAATATAAAAGAAGCGATGGAACTGATTTTAAGTTATAGGAATGACTCATCCCTTCGTTCACCGAGAGAATTAGAGAAACGTAGTACGAAACGAAATCGTCAATATCCAATGAGAGAGGTTCACCCAATTTGGCGTGAAGCTGTGCAAGCTAATGCAAACCTTGGTATTGCAGCCGCTCCGGCCCAATTCCAGAGAGTCTGGATACATATTCCATGGAAGCGAGCTGAAGTATTAGCAGTGAAACAGGCCTTGCCAGATCCGCGTAAAAATCCTGCAGGGTACTACAAAGAGTTGGCTCAAACAGTTGACGCTTGTGTATTGAATCTTGCTGACATAGATCTGCTATTTGGTAATGTAGTACCGCAACCAATTTGGGCTAAAATTCGTAAAGAGAATCATCCAGTTGCCCTAGGTGGTGACTGGGCAGCTATAATTGCAGCGGATGGTCAACAAATAGGTGGTTCCAAACCTGAACCTTTAATTGCTAATTTGCCTGGTAGAATAATCGATTTAATGAAAACCTTGATGCCAGCATTGCGCGTTAACTGGGACAAATTGTCCGCGTGCAAACAAAAGAAAGACGAAAGCGTCTCCGACTTTTTCACAAGATTCGAAGAGACTTTCGTGGATCATAGTGGCCAGGATATGAGCACAGAAGGAGGCCAGAGATTATTTGTTGATAAATTTGTGCACAATCTGTTGCCAGAACTTAGTGGTAAATTAAAGAATTCTGAAAGTGCGTGGGCTGTCTCTACGACTGCGCAAATACTTGCGACTGCCCAGTACTATGAAAATAGGGATAAAGAAGAGAAGGAAAAATCAGATAAAAAGACGAAAGATTTAAAAACTAAAGTACTTTTACAGCAAGCTTATCCGCCTCGCATGAATCAAACGAATATGCAGCAAGGGTCATATCAAAGAACGGATTATAATTTTCAAAGGCCACAATACCAATGGAATCAATGTGCTTATTGCAAAAAGGAAGGTCATTACAAAAGTGAATGTCCAGTTCGAACGCAAAATAATGCTGCGGCAGCTCAGAGAGGTCGTGGTAGTTCTATGCAAAACTCTAGAGGTCGAGGACGAGGTGCTATGCCTCCGCAGACGAGTGATCGCCCCTCTAATTATTTCGACCAGCGAAATGGACAATCTGCCCAACAGAATAGGTCTCCACAGTATCATGTCGAAGACTATTATGAAGCTAGTGAGGAAGTTCAGCAAAGTGAGTACTAGGACAGCCATGGACAAAGAGAGGGAGTAGTATCAGTTCCAGTAGATCAGAGTGGGCCTTATGTCGCAGTAGCAACATCAGGTATAGTCGAACCGTTTCTGTTGGATACTGGTGCAGCAAAAAGTTCTATCATACATGCGAAACTCCCTGGCGCACCTTTGTCTGGCTCAACAAACGTTTCAGTAGGTTTTTCGGGCGCCCCTGTTCACAACCCTGTTTCTGGTCCTTTGTCTATTTCTGTTGGACCCCGTCAATTGAAAGCACCCCTGATTTTGACGACAGGTTGTAACGAAAATCTGCTTGGTTTAGACTTGTTAAAACGCCTGTACGCGACATTGTACTGTTCTCCAGCAGGAGTACAGCTTACGTTGGGTAAAAGAATAATCTCCCCGATGTACTTGTCGATGGATGCGCTCCCACCAGAGCTGCGTTCACTCCCTGATACTTTTTGGGCGACTGGTCCTAATGATGTAGGTCTATTGGAAATTCCACCCTATGTAGTAACTTTGAAAACAAATGTCAAACTTCCACGAATTCCACAATACAGAATCTCTAATGAAGGTGAGCGTGCGCTCCTACTGATAGTACAAGACCTGATCAAGAAAGACGTTATAGAAGAGACTAGAGGTAATGTCTGTAATAGTCCTGTACTGCCTATTTTGAAACGAACTGACCCTACAAAGCCTCCAGTATATAGGTTTGTAATTGATCTTAGAGAGGTTAATAAAATTGTGATCCCACAGTTTCCTGTGGTTCCAGACATTACTGCATTGTTAACGTTGATTCCTGCTACAGCAGCATGGTTTTCAGTTGTCGACTTGAAAAATGCCTTTTTCAGCATTCCGATAGCCGAGGAAAGCAGAGATATCTTCGGTTTCTCTCTAGGAGGACGAAGTTTTAGATTTAAACGCGCTCCACAAGGTTATTGTGAAAGCCCATCCATTTACAGTCAAGCATTAAAAAGCCAGTTAGATTCCTTCGTACTTCCTAGTGGTTCTGCTTTAGTACAGTATGTCGATGATCTTCTAGTGGCTGCCGATGACAAGGAAACTTGCAAAACAGCTACGATTTCTTTATTGCATCACTTGTCAGATTTGAATCACAAGGTGTCACCTTCAAAAATGCAATACTGCTGCCAAGAAGTGACCTACCTAGGTCATCTCTTGTCAAAAGAGGGAAGGAAGTTGACCCCAGAGAGAATAAAAGCAATTACACAGATGAACGTTCCTAGCACGCAGAGAGAAGTACGTGCCTTTTTGGGTATTACCTCATATTGTAGGCAATGGATCCCAAATTTTTCTCTTCTAGCAAAACCATTGGTAGCCTTGACTGGGAAAGGTGTTCCGAGTCCGGTACCATGGTCTGCTGAATGTCAGCAGAGTTTTTCTGAGTTACGAAATGCACTGTGTTCAGCACCTGTATTGGGTACACCCGACTACAGTAAGCCATTCACGCTCTATGTCCACGAGAGAGAAGGTTGTGCATTGAGTGTTTTGACGCAGAAATTTGGTGATAAACAACGCCCTTGTGCGTATTTTTCATCAACATTAGATCCAGTAGCTAGAGCATTGCCTAGTTGCTTGAGAGCTACAGCCGCAGCTGCAGCTTCCATTCGACAATCTGCTGGTTTAGTAATGAACAACATGCTAGTAGTTATGGTTCCTCATGCTGTGGATACACTCATGAACCGAACCAAGACGCAACACCTTACCAGTGCTAGATTATCAGGTTATGAACTGACACTGTTAGCTAGTCATATTCAGATCAAAAGATGCAATGTATTGAATCCAGCAACATTGTTGCCGACTAGCGAAGAGTCGAGTGATTCCGAACCACACGACTGTTGTTTCAAAACTGAGGAAGAAACAAAAGGACGAATCGATCTAAAAGACACTCCGTTGTCAGATCCAGATGGCACGTTGTATGTTGACGGGTCTTGCTTCAAATTGGAGAATGGTGATGTGACTGCTGCTTATGCAGTAACAACTTTGAGTACGATTGTGGAGACTGCAAGAGTGAGTCAGAATTCTGCCCAGGCTGCAGAATTGATCGCGCTAACAAGAGCGTGCGTTTTAGCTAAGGGAAAGAGAGTGAATGTGTTCACAGATAGTCAGTACGCGTTCGGCGTGGCCCATAGTTTTGGCCGTTTGTGGAAAGAAAGAGGTTTCATTACGTCCCATGGGACTAAGATTCAACATGGTCAGCTAGTTAATGACTTGTTGGAATCTCTAACCTTGCCGACTGAAGTTGCGATTGTGAAATGCAGTGCTCATAAAGCAATCACGGATGATGTTGGTCGTGGGAATGCTTTTGCTGATGAGATTGCAAAACAGACAGCTAGAAATATGATGAGTAGAATGTATGTTGCAACGTCTGCAAGATGGATCTCTGAGTCTGGAATGTGTGAGAACACAGTGGAAAGCGTGAAGGAAATTCAGAAAGAGGCGACTGAGGAGGAAAAACTTGCATGGAGAGAGAGCACGGGTAAATTGGACTCGAGTGGGTGTTGGATTGACCTGTCAGAACAACAGCGTTGGATGTTGCCTGATGCGTATGTGCTTGCAGTAGTAACGATGGCACATGGAACAGCGCACATCAGTTCAAAAGGGATTTGTAAGATGTTGGCTCCGGTCTGGAAGAATGACGGGATTAGTAAGTGTGCAGAGAGAGTGGTGAGAAATTGTATGGTATGCTTGATGCATAATCCTGGCAAGGGAATCCCCACACCTGCAGGTCACTTCGCTCCTCCTTCCTGCCCCTTTGAGGTGATCCAGCTAGACTTCATTCACATGGATCGTTGCAATAATCTGAAATACGTCCTAGTGGTAGTTTGTGCTTTCTCCAGATGGATCGAAGCATACCCACTGAAGGACAATACTGCCTTATCCACTGCCAAAATTCTTCTTAAAGAATACTTCCCCAGATACGGAATGCCACGGATTGTATGGTCAGACAACGGAAGTGAGTTCGTAGGGAAAGTTATGCAGAGTGTGTGTGCCGGCCTAGGGATTAGACAGAAATTTCATAGTGCGAATCATCCCCAGTCCGCGGGTTTAGTCGAGGGTTACAATGGCACCCTTAAACTGAAACTCGCTAAGATACAAGCATCCACGGGTTTGTCCTGGCCAGACGCATTGCCTCTGGCTTTGCTATCAACAAGAGCAACTGTACATTCTAGAGTAGGGCTTAGTCCTTACGAAATAGTTTTTGGCCGTCCTGCAAATGTTTGGGGGGTACCTAGACCGAAAGAATTTAAGCAGCTGGAATACCCAATGTTAATTGATTACCTTTTCGACTTGACTGCTAAATTGAGTCTTATTCACCAACAGGTTTTCGATGCATTGCCAAAGCCACCGGAGAGTCCAGGCCATCAGCTGAAACCGGGTGATCAGGTGGTCATCAGAAATTTTGCAAGAACAAAAAATCTTCAGCCCAGATTCATTGGCCCTTTCCAAGTCCTGCTAGCAACGAGAACTGCTATTCGTGTGGCCGGAAGGAAAAATTGGATCCATACGACACATGCTAAACGTGTGCCTCTGCCACTTCCTTACGACAACTGGGTAAAGAAAGGAATCGGTGCCTCTGAAACAGAACAAGTCCCCAGGTTCATACCTTTCAGCGATGCAGAACTGATCACGGATTCACCAAATTCTGACTCTCCTCCTGAAACTGCTCTTTTGAACCCTGAACATTTGTCATCCACACCCAAAGAACATTTGCCATCTGCGAACGTGAACATTGCAACGTCAGCTGAAAATACATTGTTTCCAGATCAGACAGCTCCTGCAAAACTGAGATACAACTTACGTTCTCGCAATATGGACAAATAAAGCAGGAAACTGCCTATTTTCAGATTTGAATTTGCTATACATTGCCTCCAGCCAGGAAGTTTGCTAATACTTTGTATTGTTTCTTTTTGTTTTAAAATTGCCTTGCCGTCTGGGTAGCCGTAGGGTCGTGGCTGTGTGCCTAGTTGAATCTGCGGGGGTCAGACACAAGGTCGATCTTTCTGTTAGTTCTGGGAACTCCCAGGGCTGATAGAGGCATTTTCATCTACGTACACATCATCAGTGGTCGCGAACGGTCGTAGAAGATGGAGCTTCCTGAGCTACAACGAGAAAATGTAATTTATGTTCGCAGAAATAGACTGTACAGAATACTACACAGCAAATGCTTTCTAATGCAATGTGCAGTTACATTTTTAATTGTTTTGATAACGTTGGTGGGTGGAATCGTCTTTGGTGTACATTTGATTTTTATGCCAGTAACTACAGTACCTCCCCTTGACCCTACTACTTCTACGGTTTCTTCTATGCATTCTTTTCACTCATTTCCTGAACACGAACAAGCTCGACGCTCAGAATTTATTAACAATACATTTGTACAGCTCTTGCATCAACACCAACTGATAGTTAATACTACAGACTGCTGGGTGTGTGGCTTGATACCTCACACTATGGATAAAGGCATTCCCTATCTAGTCTTGCCTTTCAGCTATAATGGATCATTTCAGGCCTTTCAGACCATTTTTTCATATGCCCTTGAGACCTATCCTTCGCGTCCACCACGGTCCACTAAATACAACTCAGCCAACAAAGCTTTAGTCCAGGGAATTATTGATATGATTAAAGACGTCAATAATACTCCATCTTATCCTAGAGATGAATTACTGGTGTATTTGAGTTGGAACTCTACAGAGTATCGCCTTAGTTTGGGAGAAAGCAAGCGTAAAAGCTCCACTTCAGTTTGGGTCGTGCCTCACCGAGGTCAGGTCTGTTTGCAAGGAAATGGGAGAAATCCGAGAGCTCAGCTAGGGAGGAGTGAGTGCGTTGAGACTTACGTATTTCCGTCTAACTCCTCCCCTGCCTTTCTGACTGCTAGGGGTACCTACTTCATCTGTCAGGACAGAGCATATACATGGCTGCCTGCTGACTTTTCAGGTTCATGTTATATTGCTCGATTGTTACCCCCGACATACACTGCTTCTTCAGATTATCACAAAACCAGAGTAGCAAGAGGTGTCTTCAGCAAGGAAGATACCGCTGGTCAAGAAGCTAGAGACTTTTTCAAAGGTTTCCTTCCGTTTTGGGGGCCTATGGCCAATAGTAGAAATCTTCGTCAACTAACACGGGTAGTTGAATCTACAATTACAGAAACTGCTGGTGCCCTTAGTAACTTAACAGCTGAGCTTCAGGCGGATCGTCTCATGACGTTGCAGAACCGTATGGTTCTAGACGTAATACTTGCAGATCGAGGTGGGGTATGCAGAATGATCCAATCGAGCTGCTGTGTCTTTATTCCAAATAATGCTCCAACAGTCTATGAAGCAATCTCTAAGCTACATAAGATTTCCGACTCTATACACGTAGATAAGGGAAACTGGTCCTTCATGGAGTGGTTTTGGACTCTGGTATCAGCGTGGGGATGGAAGGTTCTGATGGTCATTGGTGTCATCCTAGTATTTCTGTTCTCGTGCTGTCTTGTTATCCAATGTGGTCCCGCTCTGTGTAGCCTCTGTGCTGCAACCTGTTTCAGAAAACCACCTGCATTAGGAGAAAAGGCACGAGACAGGATGATGATACAACAACATGTCACTGACCTAATGAGCATAGAATTAGACTCTGACTCTGATATAGACTGAGTAATTGCCTATGTAAGGGCAAAAGGAGGGTCTGAGGTTCCATGACGATTTGACTCGTGTTTTTAACATTGTCGTAAATACATAATTTTGGTATCAGTGAACCGCAAATGAATCATTTAGTATACCCTGGTATTTTCGCGATGCTACGAGCAAGAGCACTCCTGTTACCAACACATTTGTGATTTACCCAGGGCATCCATCTTAGAACACGGAAGCCATTTTGTATTCCTTGCCCTCACATAGTCAATGGACACGCAATGACCTCTTTTCATTAAAGGACACGTAGGCTTTAACCGGCGATTCACCTTGCTAGTGACACGTGCACCTTAGGCCAGCAACGCTGTAGCAGCATGACTCGGCAAGAACTGCCTCCCCAGCCTGAGGCCAGTCCTGCTATACTGGTTCTTGTGTTCGTTGGCCTGATCATGATTAGGCGGCCGAAGCTGGTAACCGTACCCATTTACGACCCACAAACATTTCTTATCCTGTCTTTCTATCTTCTACACCTGGCTCTGCTCCTTCCCTTCTGGGCCTTTATTAGGGGGAGGTAACGAAATTTACGATGAGGCGGTCCGGGTCTTGAATGAAGAATTGACATGGGATTATGATGGACTAGTGGGAACCCCTCATTTGTAATGTTTTGACATCAGATACTGTTGACGATCCCTGTGCAACGCCAAATATTTATTGTTTAAGACACGAATGTTTAGAACTGTGGTAACATGTAAAGAATTTGCCTGAAGCCCAATATTTAGTATATAAGGAGCAACCCTCTTTGTACAAATCGAACAGGCTCCTAGATACTGCCCATGTGTAGTTTCTGTGACTTCTGTGTCCCTGCAGTAATAAACCTTTGGTCTTTGACGCCACCATCGAGAAGCCCGTGTTTCTGTTTGTTTGTGCACCGAGACAGGTGGAACTCCGGGGTCTTCGGGTGTTATCCCTGACACCTCTGGACGGAACCAAAAAGTCCAGAACTCCACTTCTGTCTTTGTTGAATTCAGTTTTAGATAGTTGGAGGACATCCAACTGCTAATGGCCCTCATGCCATCTTTGAAGTTTGCTGCTATTGTAGGACCGTCTCTATAAACAGATAATACCAACTGGGTATCATCGGCATATGTTGTTAAATTGATGTTGTAGGCTTTTATTACCGTCGCTAAGTCCGAAACATAGATATTAAAAAGGGTCGGACTTAGCGAGGAACCCTGTGGAAGCTCCACCCTCATCCCATCCAAAAAGTTGTGTCTCCCATGGGGGATTATACCTCTGTCTGGTTTTGTTTTCATGTGAACCCCTTAACCAGCTCCATCTTGTGTCCACTTGATTCACGGGCAGGTAGAAATACGAGAGAGGCCTAGCAGTAACTCTACTCGCTTGATAGCGAGAGGTTCCTCTGCAAATATGTTCTACCACCTGTGAATTCTCAAAGGTTACCACGACACAATCTCCTTGTAGATTTTTTCTGTTCCCCCCCACCCATGGAGCTCTCTCAACCATTAAGATGTTACTTAAAATATTTGGAGGTAGGGGGTGATTATTTGATAACCAGTGGCACACTTTGTTTTTAAGTGTCTGGAAGGATTCTACATCGGTAGGTGAAATTTCTGTGACCCCAGTCAATATCACTACATAGGGACAGGCATCAGGAGGGAGATGGATATTTCTGCGAGCCTCTGCCTTGTCTCTTGAAGCCAAATCCCGATTTGGTATCAAAGGTGTGCGGTCTTTAGATTTAACATTGGGGGATATCCTGTGCTTGGCAGGGTTCAGTAATGGTTTGGGGTCAGGAGTCTTGACTTTTGCACAGCCTTGATTTATAGTATTACTAGGGTTCTTTGGCACGGTATTTTTGGCCGGGGCAACACTTTTTTCAGTCAGAGTTAACTTATTTACTGTAGTTGCCCCATGGGAAACCTTTTTGTTCAGGCTGAAACTAGGGGCACTAATATCCTTATGGATATTTTTCAACACTGTTTCTAGGCAGCGTAGTCTAACCTCTATGGGTTCCAGGAGGGCCTTTAACATTTCAAAGATTTTATTAATATTCGTCGGGCTAGTCCCACTACCATCATGGTTAATTTCGGCTAGATTAATTTTGGCACCACTCAGTTCTATAATTTCCTCCAGACTACTGTCTAGGATTGTATCTTCCGGGAGGCTCAGTGGTAGACCGGCGTTTACCTACCGGCCTCTGAGGGTCACAGAGGGCCCGCCCTTTGCCCGGGCTTCGCCCCGCGCTTGGTCCCGCTCGCGTCCCGCTACGCGGAGGGGGTGGTGGTGTTTTATGCGCCTCCGGGCGCCTGTGGCTTCGTCACTGGGAGCACCCCCGCAAAGGCTCCTGGGGGTTGAAGTCCCCCCACTCGGCGGCGCTCTGATGGAAAATGCGGCGGCGGGGGGGACTCGGCTCCTGCTCCTGCCTCGTGGGTCTTGGTCCCAGGTCCTCTCAGCATGGACACTGCGGCAAGGGATATGTGGCAAGTAGGACAATAACATTTCTTTTGGGCTCCCGCAGCGCTCCGGGAGCGCTGCTGTTTTATGCGCCTCCGGGCGCCTGTGGCTTCGTCACTGGGAGCGCCCCCGCAAAGGCTCCTGGGGGTTGAAGTCCCCCCACTCGGCGGCCGCTCTGATGGAAAATGCGGCGGCGGGGGGGACTCGGCTCCTGCTCCTGCCTCGTGGGTCTTGGTCCCAGGTCCTCTCAGCAGGGACACTGCGGCAAGGGATATGTGGCAAGTAGGACAATAAAATTTATTTTGGGCTCCCGCAGTGCTCCGGGAGCGCTGCTGTTTTATGCGCCTCCGGGCGCCTGTGGCTTCGTCACTGGGAGCGCCCCCGCAAAGGCTCCTGGGGGTTGAAGTCCCCCCACTCGGCAGCCACTCTGATGGAAAATGCGGCGGCGGGGGGGACTCGGCTCCTGCTCCTGCCTCGTGGGTCTTGGTCCCAGGTCCTCTCAGCACGGACACTGCGGCAAGGGATATGTGGCAAGTAGGACAATAAAATTTCTTTTGGGCTCCCGCAGTGCTCCGGGAGCGCTGCTGTTTTATGCGCCTCCGGGCGCCTGTGGCTTCGTCACTGGGAGCGCCCCCGCAAAGGCTCCTGAGGGTTGAAGTCCCCCCACTCGGCGGCCGCTCTGATGGAAAATGCGGCGGCGGGGGGGACTCGGCTCCTGCTCCTGCCTCGTGGGTCTTGGTCCCAGGTCCTCTCAGCACGGACACTGCGGCAAGGGATATGTGGCAAGTAGGACAATAAAATTTCTTTTGGGCTCTTAGTCATTTTCTGGGCAATTTCCAAAATCACTCTGCGCGCGCTCTGCAGCTAGACCCTAACTCCCCTCTGCCTCCATGGATTTTCTTCAAACCTCTTGCTATCAAAACAATCCATACCCAGCAGTGCTCCCAGACCCCGAAACCCACCCACAAACACCAGGAAGCCCCCCAAACCGGCCCCCGAAAACGCTACATTGACCGAAATGTCAGAAAAAGCAAAAACTTTTTCCTCATGGATTTGGTCCAAACCAGTTTTATCCGGTATTAGACCTTCCCAGCAATGCCCCAAGACCCGCCAACCCACCCGCAAAAAAGCACAACACCCCCAAACAGCCAAAAACCAAAAATGGAAAATCTCATACTTACAATATTTTTCGGCCTTCTGTCCAAACGCGCTGTGCAGCTAGGTCATAACTCCCATTTTCCACCATGGATTTCCTGAAAAACAAATGCAATCAAAATTAGACTGTGCCAGCAGTGCTCCCAGACCACAAAACCCACCCACAAACACCCGGAACGCCCCCAAACAGCACCTCAAAGACAAGCAAGTCAGCAAAAACGCAAAGAAAATTTCGCCTCCGATTTTGTCCAAACCACTTTTATCCGGTATTAGACCTTCCCAGCAATGGCCCCAGAGCCATCAACTCACCCGCAAAGAAGTAGAACACCCCCACAAGTGCATAGTCTTTCTTCATTGGGCGTAATGCAGCCCTCTGCTTTGAGGGAAATAGGAGTCTGGAGGAGGAGGATAGAGGAGCATGTTCTTGTGAACTTGTGAACCTGAGGAATGCAGACCTTCAAATCAATAAACAAATAAGTGAAGACAGTTCTGCTGATGGGCTTCTTTTTGTGATTGATTAGGTGATTACATTTTTTTATATTGACTTTGCAAAACAAAGAAAGACACACAGGAATAAAAGTGAATAAGGACGAAAAAGAAAGTTATTGATTCATTGGTTCATTTTCAGGGCTCGGTGTCAGGGAAGCAGAGTTTGTCCTCATACTCTGCGAATTCAGGCGGGAGTAGGTCACCTAACAGAGAAGAAATTCCCTCATCTAAGTTGGTGTCCTCCTCGTCTTCTTCCGGCATGTATTCTCGTACTTTGTAATCTGGTGGTATGAGGTGCTGATTCATCTTGATCATTGTGAACCTCTCCACATTTTTTCGGCGAGAGGCGGGTCCTTTTGCAAGTTACAATGCCACCAGCAGCACTGAAAACACGTTCAGAAGACACACTTGCGAGTGGGCAAGACAAGTAATTTATTGCCAGGTTGGTGATCTCTGGCCACAATTCTCTTTTCCCATGCCAATACGCCAATGGGTCATCATGAATATAGACCTCTGTTGGGTCATTCAGATAGTCCTGCACCATCGACTCAAGGTTCTGCAGGGTTCCTCCACTTTGCTTACTTTTTGCTGGGATCTTTTCAGAAGCAAACCCAAGCTGAGTTAGCCAATTGTCTTCTTCACACGATGTTACTGTTGTGTCTGGTGCAGATGATCCGGTTGCTGGTGTCTTTAACGGCTGAGAGGTCACTTCTGCCACAGCCACAGGTGCAGAAGTGGATTCTTTGGACTCCGGATGGCCTTCTGATGCTGATGTACTGCCTTTTCCTTCAATTTGCTGCCGTTCTCTTTCAAACCTCATGGCTGACAGAGCTAGCCAACGTTTGTACTTTGAAACTTCTGCGTCACCAAAAGCAAACAATGCTCTGCCTGCCAGTGCCTTTTTGTAGCGTGGATACAGAATAGTAGCACAAATGTAATGCTGTTCTCTGTTGATCTTTTGAAGACGTTCATCGCAAAGTAGGCGCTGTAATAATTTCTCCGCCAAATAAAAAGCTTCTTGCTTTTCTTCATCTTTTTGAAACGTAGAAGACACCGCCTTCAGTTGGTGCTCTAGCATGCGCAACAATGGGCTAGCTTTTCCCAAACTACAGTCCTCCCTGCTGACTGCACGCGTGAAGACCTCAAAAGGACGAGCTAGTTAAAAGCCTAGCTCCCATTGCTCCGCATGTAACCTCAGGTCCTTCGCAGCTGTACCCAGTGTAAGGAAATACTGATCGAGTACCATAAACTGCTCATACAGACGCTCAAGCATGTAGAAGGTTAAGTTCCAACGTGTTGCCACCTCCTGGATGAGTGCTTTCACTGGCAGTCGACGTTCATGTAGCAGGCCCCTCAGATGCTTCCGGGCCTTAAAAGAATGGCTGAAATGTGTGCACATTCTTCGGCAGGTGGTCAGTAACTCGCACGCTGGACTTTCTTCACTCAAGAATTTTTTAACAACTAGGTTTATACAGTGCGCCAAACACGGCACTCTGAAATAGTTACCCTTATTCATGGCCTTAACGACATTGGCACCATTATCCGTGGAAACATAACCAATCATGCGTTTTTTGGGGGACAGCCATTTAAAGACCTTTGTGTTAAACTCCTGCAAAATGTTTTGTGCTGTATGACTTGACTCCGTGTCAAACATGGCTAGTGTTGCATGTTTCCGAGCAGCTTTAAAAACGTTGTCCGTGTCAACACCTGCCCTTAGCTTTGCTGTAACTCCTGAAAAAGAGACCCAGTGTCCAGTGATGCACATGTAATCAGTGCCTGCGCCACTGGTCCACATGTCTGTTGTCAGGTGTATAGTGTGAACAGCACTCTTCTTCAAAGCTGCCCCAATCGCCTCCAGCACATCTGCATGTAGTGCTGGAACCGCAACTCTGGCAAAATAGTACCGGCTAGGAACCTTCCATTTAGGGCAGAGCGTTGCCACTAATTCAAGAAAACCAACCCCTTCCACAAAAGAAAAAGGGAGAAGGTCCAGCGCTAGCATTTTAGCCAGCTTAGTGTTATACAGACGCACCATTGGGTGGTTGCGTTCAAATGGCGCATCTGAAAACAACATGCTTCTAATGGTGGGCTGAACCATTTTTTTACGGGCAGATGATGACTCCTTCGACCCAGTTACGCTCGGTGATGAAGTTTTTCGCATTGGTGTCTCACTCTCTCCCACACTCTTAGTGTGGCGCACAGGGGGTGTGCTGCTGACAGGGGTACTGGGTGTAGGTGAAGAAATGTTTGACGCTTCTTCCTCCTCATCATCATCAGATGAAACATCAACGGATACAGTTTGTTGACTTCCAATTCGGGCTTCCTTGATCTCCTTTAGGTGCGCAAGCCATTGGACAGTGTGCTGTCTCTTAAGATGACCTCTCTGGCCTCCGGTACCATAGTTGGTACCAAGCTTACCACGACTAACTGCAAGCTTACAAATGCTACAAATGGCTATGTTATCCCTTTTTGGGCAAACACTAAAAAAGTCCCAAACTGCGGACTTCAAATTTCTGTGGGGGGCGGAGGAGGCGATACTGCTGGTCATGCTGCTAATGGCAGATGAAGTGGAGGATGTGTGTTGCCGAACTTTACTACGTTGTGCACTTGCACCACCACTAATTGAGGTGGAGGTGGATGGAGGTCCCTTCTGGCGAGAAAAAAATATAGAAGCGGTAGGTGGTGGTGTACTAGTTAACTCCAATGATGGTGTTCCCATTGCCTCCTCGTCGACAACATGACGCTCAGCAGCTTTTCGGGCTAGGGTCAAAATGTCTGTTTGCTGCATGCCCGCTGAGGCTGGAGTTACGTGTATGATGACTGCGTCGTCGTCGTGAGAGTCTTCATCAGCAGGAGTATACGCCACTTCTTCTTCAGCGTCATCATCACACTCCATAACTCTGAGGCTTTCGGGGACCTTCCTTTTACGCTTAGCTATCTTTGTCAGATCATGGTGTGCCTCACTCTCGGGCAGCACTGGTGGTTCCCAATTTTCATCCATATCATCAGAAAGAAGGGGGCTTGAAGAAGAAGTAGACACCATCCTTGATCTTTTCCTTGTTGGGTATCTGGAAGACAATGAATCATCAGGAGGAGTGGCTTCCTCATGTGATACCTCGGCTTGAATGTCGATTTCCTGATGTGCCCCTACTTCGGGAGGAACAACTATGGTGGGCACTTGTGCCGCTCCATGCACCTCTGCTTGCGCCTCTCCTTGCGCCGCCTCTCCTTCCACTTGTACTTGGGCTTGTACTTGCACATGTGGTTGCTGTTGCGGCTGTGGTTGTTGAACACTCGTCAGATGAGTTACAACAACCTGTGTTGATTGAGGGACATTGCTGCTACTTTCTTGCGATGAGCCAACATCACTGGTCGATGGTGATTGAACAACTATACTGGCGGCCTCTAAAGCACTCAAGGGCTTGGACCTAAGTTGGCGTGGTGGTGGTGGCACTGAGCCCAATGGAGCGGGGGTGCTGCTCCCGGCAGCTTGGTCTCCAGCAGACCCCGCTGCTGCTGCAGGCGTACTTATTTTTTTCCCAAAAAATGTGGCGGTCGGCACACCAGTGTCCTTGGTAAGTGGCGCCACTTGCTTCTTCTGCTCCTTACTGCCAACGTTATTGCTAGAGGAGCTACGGGGAACTTTTTTTGGGGCCATCTTCTTCAGAGGTCAGAACAGCAGGCCGCAGTTGCACGAGTTGCAGAGTTGTCTTGTCTGTGGCCACACGTGACGTTGCGTTACGTTATGCTGCACACACACCGCTGCAGGACTTCTTTCTGGCACTGGTGGTTCTCTTGTGCACCTAAAAGCAATGGAAGACAGAGGAACATCAGTTATACACCCCAAAAAGTCAAAAAACACATAAAATTCAGGACAATCCCATGCCATCCATGCCCTCAATGATGTTTAAATTCAAGAAGACACCCCACAGAAAGACTAGGCACATGCACCACTCACTACCCCTGGGCATAATGGATGAAAGCTAGGCAAAATGGGTGCAGGCCTCAGAACGCTGCCTGTCTTCAAAATGGCCCCTTGCACCCCAAGCACATGACCAGGGCCTGCCTGTACCAGCACTCAAAATGGCCCCCACCCACATGGCCAGTCCCCATCAACAGTACACCCCAAAAAAACGAAAAACACACAAACATCACCACAATCCAATGCCATCCATGATGTTTACATTAAAGAGACCCCACAGACAGACTCAGTCCATGCACCACTCACTACCCCTGGGCAAAATGCCCCAACAGCAGCCCAAAAAATCGAAAAAAACACAAACTTCAGCACAATCCCATGCCATCCATGCCCTCAATGATGTTTAAATTCAAGAAGACACCCCACAGAAAGACTAGGCCCATGCACCACTCACTACCCCTGGGCATAATGGATGAAAGCTAGGCAAAATGGGTGCAGGCCTCAGAACACTGCCTGTCTTCAAAATGGCCCCTTGCACCCCAAGCACATGGCCAGGGCCTGCCTGTACCAGCACTCAAAATGGCCCCCACCCACATGGCCAGTCCACATCAACAGTATACCCCAAAAAAACGAAAAACACACAAACATCACCATAATCCAATGCCATCCATGATGTTTACATTAAAGAGACCCCACAGACAGACTCAGTCCATGCACCACTCACTACCCCTGGGCAAAAGGCCCCAACAGCAGCCCACAAAATAAAAAAAAACACAAAATTCAGCACAATTCCATGCCATCCATGCCCTCAATGATGTTTAAATTCAAGAAGACACCCCACAGAAAGACTAGGCCCATGCACCACTCACTACCCCTGGGCATAATGGATGAAAGCTAGGCAAAATGGGTGCAGGCCTCAGAACACAGCCTGTCTTCAAAATGGCCCCTTGCACCCAAAGCACATGGCCAGGGCCTGCCTGTACCAGCACTCAAAATGGCCCCCACCCACATGGCCAGTCCCCATCAACAGTACACCCCAACAAAACGAAAAACACACAAAAATCACCACAATCCAATGCCATCCATGATGTTTACATTAAAGAGACCCCACAGACAGACTCAGTCCATGCACCACTCACTACCCCTGGGCAAAAGGCCCCAACAGCAGCCCAGAAAATCGAAAAAAAACACAAAATTCAGCACAATCCCATGCCATCCATGCCCTCAATGATGTTTACATTCAAGAAGACACCCCACAGAAAGACTAGGCCCATGCACCACTCACTACCCCTGGGCATAATGGATGAAAGCTAGGCAAAATGGGTGCAGGCCTCAGAACACTGCCTGTCTTCAAAATGGCCCCTTGCACCCCAAGCACATGGCCAGGGCCTGCCTGTACCAGCACTCAAAATGGCCCCCACCCACATGGCCAGTCCCCATCAACAGTATACCCCAAAAAAACGAAAAACACACAAACATCACCATAATCCAATGCCATCCATGATGTTTACATTAAAGAGACCCCACAGACAGACTCAGTCCATGCACCACTCACTACCCCTGGGCAAAAGGCCCCAACAGCAGCCCACAAAATAAAAAAAAACACAAAATTCAGCACAATCCCATGCCATCCATGCCCTCAATGATGTTTAAATTCAAGAAGACACCCCACAGAAAGACTAGGCCCATGCACCACTCACTACCCCTGGGCATAATGGATGAAAGCTAGGCAAAATGGGTGCAGGCCTCAGAACACAGCCTGTCTTCAAAATGGCCCCTTGCACCCAAAGCACATGGCCAGGGCCTGCCTGTACCAGCACTCAAAATGGCCCCCACCCACATGGCCAGTCCCCATCAACAGTACACCCCAACAAAACGAAAAACACACAAAAATCACCACAATCCAATGCCATCCATGATGTTTACATTAAAGAGACCCCACAGACAGACTCAGTCCATGCACCACTCACTACCCCTGGGCAAAAGGCCCCAACAGCAGCCCAGAAAATCGAAAAAAAACACAAAATTCAGCACAATCCCATGCCATCCATGCCCTCAATGATGTTTACATTCAAGAAGACACCCCACAGAAAGACTAGGCCCATGCACCACTCACTACCCCTCGGCATAATGGATGAAAGCTAGGCAAAATGGGTGCAGGCCTCAGAACACTGCCTGTCTTCAAAATGGCCCCTTGCACCCCAAGCACATGGCCAGGGCCTGCCTGTACCAGCACTCAAAATGGCCCCCACCCACATGGCCAGTCCCCATCAACAGTACACCCCAAAAAAACGAAAAACACACACAAATCATCACAATCCAATGCCATCCATGATGTTTACATTAAAGAGACCCCACAGACAGACTCAGTCCATGCACCACTCACTACCCCTGGGCAAAAGGCCCCAACAGCAGCCCAAAAAATCGAAAAAAACACAAAATTCAGCACAATCCCATGCCATCCATGCCCTCAATGATGTTTAAATTCAAGAAGACACCCCACAGAAAGACTAGGCCCATGCACCACTCACTACCCCTGGGCATAATGGATGAAAGCTAGGCAAAATGGGTGCAGGCCTCAGAACACTGCCTGTCTTCAAAATGGCCCCTTGCACCCCAAGCACATGGCTAGGGCTTGCCTGCACCAGCACTCAAAATGGCCCCCACCCACATGGCCAGTCCCCATCAACAGTACACCCCAAAAAAACGGAAAACACACAAACATCACCACAATCCAATGCCATCCATGATGTTTACATTAAAGAGACCCCACAGACAGACTCAGTCCATGCACCACTCACTACCCCTGGGCAAAAGGCCCCAACAGCAGCCCAAAAAATAAAAAAACCACAAAATTCAGAACAATCCCATGCCATCCATGCCCTCAATGATGTTTAAATTCAAGAAGACACCCCACAGAAAGACTAGGCCCATGCACCACTCACTACCCCTGGACATAATGGATGAAAGCTAGGCAAAATGGGTGCAGGCCTCAAAACACTGCCTGTCTTCAAAATGGCCCCTTGCACCCCAAGCATATGGCCAGGGCCTGCCTGTACCAGCACTCAAAAAGGCCCCCACCCACATGGCCAGTCCCCATCAACAGTACACCCCAACAAAACAAAAAACACACAAAAATCACCACAATCCAATGCCATCCATGATGTTTACATTAAAGAGACCCCACAGACAGACTCAGTCCATGCACCACTCACTACCCCTGGGCAAAAGGCCCCAACAGCAGATCAGAAAATCGAAAAAAAAACACAAAATTCAGCACAATCCCATGCCATCCATGCCCTCAATGATGTTTACATTCAAGAAGACACCCCACAGAAAGACTAGGCCCATGCACCACTCACTACCCCTGGGCATAATGGATGAAAGCTAGGCAAAATGGGCGCAGGACTCAGAACACTGCCTGTCTTCGAAATGGCCCCTTGCACCCCAAGCACATGGCCAGGGCCTGCCTGTACCAGCACTCAAAATGGCCCCCACCCACATGGCCAGTCCCCATCAACAGTACACCCCCAAAAAACGAAAAACACAAAAATCACCACAATCCAATGCCATCCATGCCCTCCATGATGTTTACATTAAAGAGACCCCACAGAAAGACTCAGTCCATGCACCACTCACTACCCCTGGGCATAATGGATGAAAGCTAGGCAAAATGGGTGCAGGCCTCAGAACACTGCCTGTCTTCAAAATGGCCCCTTGCACCCCAAGCACATGGCCAGGGCCTGCCTGTACCAGCACTCAAAATGGCCCCCACCCACATGGCCAGTCCCCATCAACAGTACACCCCCAAAAAACGAAAAACACACAAACATCACCACAATCCAATGCCATCCATGATGTTTACATTAAAGAGACCCCACAGACAGACTCAGTCCATGCACCACTCACTACCCCTGGGCAAAAGGCCCCAACAGCAGCCCAAAAAATCGAAAAAAACACAAAATTCAGCACAATCCCATGCCATCCATGCCCTCAATGATGTTTACATTCAAGAAGACACCCCACAGAAAGACTAGGACCATGCACCACTCACTACCCCTGGGCATAATGGATGAAAGCTAGGCAAAATGGGTGCAGGCCTCAGAACACTGCCTGTCTTCAAAATGGCCCCTTGCACCCCAAGCACATGGCCAGGGCCTGCCTGTACCAGCACTCAAAATGGCCCCCACCCACATGGCCAGTCCCCATCAACAGTACACCCCAAAAAAACGAAAAACACACAAAAATCACCACAATCCAATGCCATCCATGCCCTCCATGATGTTTACATTAAAGAGACCCCACAGAAAGACTCAGTCCGTGCACCACTCACTACCCCTGGGCAAAAGGCCCCAACAGCAGCCCCAAAAATCGAAAAACACACACAAATCAGCACAAATCCATGCCCTCAATGATGTTTAAATTCAACAAAACAGTTGTATCATGCACCCATAACTAACCCTGGTCCTACTGGATACTGTGGCTACCCACAATATATTTTATTTAATGTTCTGAAAAAGTTCCAAAATTGTAGTTGCAGCAACTGTAATGCCCCAAACATACTTAATTGTGAAAGTTGATTTCTAATCCAAAAGTGATCCAAAGAAAGTCAAAAAGGCCTCAAATCCAAATATCCAGCAGCATCCACAAAAAGTAATCTTTCCAGGTCAAGATCCAAATGAAAGTGACCAGCACATGAAGAAAGCCCTGGGAGGAGCCTGCTGGGCAGGAACAGGAAGTTGGAGACTGTGGGGCACTTCCTTCCCCCCCCCCCAAAATGGACTCCTTGCAAAAAGAAGTGCAGGCAAATGTCAACCTTAGGAGTTATTCTGATAAAAATCATCATTTTCAGAAGGTTTATGCTGCTTGCTGGTGGATTTCTTGTGCAGAATTGCAAATTTTGCAATTTCGCGAGTGCGAGATTGTTGCTGACCGCCGCATCTACGTGTTCGCAATTGTTTACTCCCGCGATGCGTGATCGCGAGCCTTTATGACGTACTCGCGTTGACAAACTCTCGCTGTGCAAGGTGGCGGGCGCGATGACGTAATCGCAGTCGACAAACTCCCGCGGAATCACGCAGCAAGATCCAAAATGACGCAGCACACGCAAACATGGAGAAAAACAACTCTTCAAACGCTGAATGACGGTAAGTGAACGCCGCACGCCGCAATATTGTATTTGTCAAGCGCGACCAAGCAAAAAAATCCGCTGCGTGCGAATTTACGAATTTTCGGCAAATTCGCGAGAATTCGCAGATCGCGAATTTACCGAAAATCCGCAAATTCCGCGAGCGGAACGGATTTTACGCCCATGCTTAATCGCTACTTCCAATTAAAGGTCTAACCCTAGACCTAGTCCCACCCTGCTCCCAACAACCAATAAAATAGGAAGCCCTAGTCCCTACTTACAATAGCAATCCTAACCCTAGCCCTAGTCTAAACGCTACATTGATTGAATCACAGACCCAGAAACAAATCAGAACCCTCAAATACCCAACCAATGAGGACATCAAACCTAAACCAATAGAAACACCAGATACAACCACCAATCAGTGTAGACATGTACCAACCACTAGCAGACCATATAAGGTCCCATCGACCTCAGACACGGATTGCGGGCCAGGGAGTTGGAAGCTGTTTCTCCAGTTCAGAATCTCCTAGGAGACAGACAGGCTCAATCCACACTTTGGACTTCAGCATGTAAGGGCCTCACTAACTTGAAATCTAACAATACTGTTTAAATAAAACTATACTCCCTCTGCTGGCAAAAAAACGAAGTGCACAGGCACTAGTAAACACAGTTTAAACAGCTCACAGAAGCACCCTCTGATGTAGAAAATCCCTGCTGCTGGAGGAGGGGGATGCAGGGGGGCTGGTTTCACTGGCTTTTGAACACAAAATGGTGGCTGGGAGTGCACTGTTTTAACATACATGTGTTAGAACAGAGCAAAGGAGAAATTTGGAGGGAAAGCAGAATTGTCACCAAGGACTGAGAGGGACAAACTACAGAGGTTAGACTGCAAATCCCACAATTCAACACGCTAAATGGGGGCAATCATGGGCAGGGAAAACCACAAGTTTAAAACATAACACAGGTGATAAAATATGCGATTGTAGGCAGGCTAAAACTACAATTTTAAACTGTAACAACCACAGGCAAAGACAGTAAACACAGAAAGTGAAAATCGTTTTTTAAACAACTTTTTGTCTTGGGAAGAGACAGCACTAGTCTTACCACTTGCTGGACTCTGCTCACTGCAATCTGAGGCACAGATAGGCTGCAACTCACAAGATGGAAGATAATGATTTGGGGTGCAACCATCAAGGCCTCAAGGGGCCTGGGCAGGTGTGAGTGCCTCTTATTTGTTCATGCACATATATTTATGCATGCGCTGACATTAGCCAAAGGCTAGAGAGATTTACAGTAGACATGTGACATTACATCTAAATTACAGAGGGTTTGAAATTACCAAACATTACCAGAAATAGTTACATGAGGTTGAGAATTATGAAATGGTAGATCATTACAAAAAAAGAAAATGTACAAGAAGTTTGAACACAAAAAATGTTTTTACAAGAGGTATATCTAGCAGTGAAATGATGGTAGTGCAGTTTTCTGTGTCGAGGTTAGTTGAAATGTCAGAGTATCCTTGAAGGTAGCTCTCGGCACTAACCCCCCCTTCACAGGGTGAAATGTATTTATAAATTGGTTGTACTCCTGCCATTACAAGGCATAACATCAGTGTGGTCTAGCTACCACTATTGCTGCAATCATAACAGAACGAGCTGTGCCTACCAAGCCGGGTTGGATTGGGATACAAAATTGGCCCGGGTGCCCTAAAAAAAAGTGGCCCACATTTGTCAACTGTCTTTTTTCAAACAACTGCTTCATTGCTTTAAGTGTTATAAAAAGGAGGAGGGTTCCTATAAAAGAGGCATGTTTTCTAAACTTTACTAATTAAAAAAAAATTCAAATGTTGGCAGGTCTATTTGTTTACAGATTAGTTCACAATGGTGAACCACACCTGAATATAAGTGAGGCCACTTCTGCCCAGGCACCCTGCCCATGCTCAATCTGCATTCAATAATGGTAAGGCCCAGCAAGAGACTAGGAATGACACCTCCCTCCACCCCTTGGTGAAAGGGGGGTAATAGAGGCCCATCTACCTACGGAAAGGCCGCCCAGGCCCCCGATGGGCCGCTGGCGGCATCTCAACTGCACAGAGACAGCTCATACAGTCCACCAAGTTGGCCAAAACAGCGGATCTCGGATACCAGCCATCGCCCTTTGCCCACTTTATCAATTTGAACCTGCTACCAAGAATGAATGTGCCCTTGTGTAATGCAACTAGTGCTCGTGTAAAGCGCTTTGGTACCTTCGGGCTGAGTTCGCGCTTGACAAAACTGCAACAAAAAACTGCAGTAAGCATGAGAGGCATTTTAGTGATTGGAGTGCTGGGGCTAGCGCAGAAACAATGCCTGCAGACAGGTTCAACTGACATTTCAGTGCGAGGGATGCTGGCACTTCAGGCGAACACTGACAGCAGTGAGGTTTTGATACCAGTAGTGCTAACGCCTTCGTAACTTGCTTTGCTCATATCCTGTTTGGAAGGCAGGCAGATATTCAATTACAATTTGCTTGCGGGCAAAGTAGCTAATCTGAAATTACACGTGTCTTTTAAACATTGGCTGGCCTACTAATTATCTAAACTTGAGCGATAGTGTCCTCTAGTGGCTTAATAACAGAATTCGCGTGACTAAATGAGAAGATAAGGTGGCTCAAAAAGGCTGAAACAGGCTCAAAACAGGTTCAAACAGGCTCAAACAGGCTCACTGGCACAAACCGGCTCAAACTGCTCAAGCCAGCTCAAACTTGCTCAAACCGGCTCAAGCCAGCTAAAACTGGCTCAAACTGGATCAAACCGGCTCAATCCGGCTCAAACAGGCTTAAATAGGCTCAAACAAGCTCAAAATGGCTTAAATCGGTTCAAACAGGCTCAAACAGGCTGAAACGGGCTTAAACAGGCTCAAAGAGGCTCAAACAGGCACTGCCCTTGTGCTCGCTGCCCTCAGCCGCGACGCCCGTGCTGAGACGCTCAAACCCTGGCCTCTTTCTATAGCCCTAGTAATCAGGAGACCCCTTCAGCCAAAGGGAACCCTAGCCCTAACACTATCCAATCACGCGTGACTAAATGAGAGGATTAGGTGGCTCAAAAAGGCTCAAACAGGTACAAAACAGGCTCAAACAGGCTCACTGGCTCAAACCTGCTCAAACCGGCTCAAACCGGCTCAATCCAGCTCAAACTGGCTCAAACTGGCTCAAACTGGCTCAAACCGGCTCAAACTGGCTCAAACCGGCTCAAATCGGCTCAAACCGGCTCAAACTGGATCAAACCGGATCAAACCAGCTTAAACCGGATCAAACCGGCTCAAACTGGATCAAACCGACTCAAACTGGCTTAAACAGGCTCAAACAGGCTCAAACCAGCTTAAACAGGCTCAAACAGGCTCAAACAGGCACTGCCCTTGTACTCATTGTCCTTAGCATCGACGCCTGGGCTGAGACGCTCGAACCCTGGCCTCTTTTATAGCCCTAGTAATCAGGAGACCCCTTCAGCAAAAGGGAACCCTAGCCCTAACACTATCCAATCACAACATTAGCCCTAAAATCTGCAAACAATAGGAAACCAGGACCTTACAGACAATATTAGCCCTAGTCCAAGCAATCAGGCCCACTGGCTCAACCTGGCTCAAACCAGCTCAAACCGGCTCAAATCAGCTCAAACCTGCTCAAACTGGCTCAAACCAGCTCAAACTGGCTCGAACTTGATCAAACCGGCTCAAACTGGCTCAAACTGGCTAAACAGGCTAAACTGGCTCAAAAAGGCTCAAACAGGCTCAAACAGGCTTAAACAGGCTCAAACAGGCTCAAACCGGCTTAAACTGGGTCAAACAGGCTCAAACAGGGTTAAAGAGGCTCAAACTGGCTTAAACAGCTCAAACAGGCTCAAACAGGCTTAAACGGGCTCAAACAGGCTCAAACAGGCACTGCCCTTGTAGTCGCTGCCCTCAGCCTCGACGCCCGGGCAGAGACGCTCGAACCCCGGCCTCTTTTATTGCCCTAGTAATCAGGAGACACCTTCAGCCAAAGGTAACCCTAGCCCTAACACTATGCAATCATGCATGACTAAATGAGAGTGTAAGGTGGCTCAAAAAGGCTCAAACAAGTACAAAACAGGCTCATACAGGCTCAAACAGGCTCACTGGCTCAAACCGTCTCAAACTGGCTCCAACCGGCTCAAACCGGCTCAAACTGCCTTAAACAGGCTCAAACCGGCTCAATCTGGCTCAAACTGGATCAAACTGGATCAAACCGGCTCAAACCGGCTCAAACTGGATCAAACCGACTCAAACCGGATCAAACAGGCTCAAAACAGGCTCAAACAGGCTCAAACCGGCTCAAACCGGCTCAAAATGGATCAAACCGCCTCAAACTGGCTCAAACGGGCTCAAACTGGATCAAACCGGCTCAAACCGGCTCAAACTGGCTAAAACAGGCTTAAACTGGCTAAAACAGGCTTAAACTGGCTCAAACCAGCTCAAACAGGCTTAAACAGGCTCAAACAGGGTTAAAGAGGCTCAAACTGGCTTAAACAGGCTCAAACAGGCTTAAACGGGATCATACAGGCTCAAACAGGCACTGCCCTTGTAGTCGCTGCCCTCAGCCTCAACGCCCGGGCAGAGAAGCTCTAACCCTGGCCTCTTTTATTGCCCTAGTAATCAGGAGACACCTTCAGCCAAAGGGAACCCTAGCCCTAACACTATGCAATCACGCATGACTAAATGAGAGGATAAGGTGGCTCAAAAAGGCTCAAACAAGTACAAAACAGGCTCAAACAGGCTCACTGGCTCAAACCGTCTCAAACTGGCTCAAACCGGCTCAAACCAGCTCAAACTGGCTTAAACAGGCTCAAACCGGCTCAATCCGGCTCAAACTGGATCAAACCGGATCAAACCGGCTCAAACAGGCTCAAACTGGATCAAACCGACTCAAACCAGATCAAACAGGCTCAAAACAGACTAAAACAGGCTCAAACAGGCTCAAACCGGCTCAAACCGGCTCAAAATTGATCAAACCGCCTCAAACTGGCTCAAACTGGCTAAAACAGGCTTAAACTGGCTAAAACAGGCTTAAACTGGCTCAAACCGGCTCAAACAGGCTTAAACAGGCTAAAACAGGCTCAAACTGGCTTAAACCGGTTCAAACAGGCTCAAACAGCCTCAAAGAGGCTCAAACTGGCTTAAACAGGCTCAAACAGGCACTGCCCCTGTACTCGCTGCCCTCAGCCTCAACGCCCGGGCTGAGACGCTCGAACCCTGGCCTCTTTTATAGCCCTAGTAATCAGGAGACCCCTTCAGCCAAAGGGAACCCTAGCCCTAACACTATCCAATCACGTGTGACTAAATGAGAGGATAAGGTGGCTCAAAAAGGCTCAAACAGGTACAAAACAGGCTCAAACTGGCTTAAACCGGCTCAAACCAGTGAATCTGGCTCAAACTGGCTCAAACAGGCTGAAACGGGCTTGAACAGGCTCAAAGAGGCTCAAACCAGCTTAAACAGGCTCAAACAGGCACTGCCCTTGTGCTCACTGCCCTCAGCCTCGACGCCCGTGCTGAGACGCTCGAACCCTGGCCTCTTTTATAGCCCTAGTAATCAGGAGACCCCTTCAGCCAAAGGGAACCCTAGCCCTAACACTATCCAATCACGCGTGACTAGATGAGAGGATAAGGGGGCTCAAAAAGGCTCAAACAGGTACAAAACAGGCTCAAACAGGCTCACTGGCTCAAACCTGCTCAAACAGGCTCAAACCGGCTCAATCCAGCTCAAACTGGCTCAAACTGGCTCAAACCGGCTCAAACCGGCTCAAACTGGATCAAACCGGATCAAACCAGCTTAAACCGGCTCAAACAGGCTCAAACTGGATCAAACCGGCTCAAACTGACTTAAACAGGCTCAAACAGGCTCAAACCAGCTTAAACAGGCTCAAACAGGCTCAAACAGGCACTGCCCTTGTACTCATTGTCCTTAGCATCGACGCCTGGGCTGAGACACTCTTTTATAGCCCTAGTAATCAGGAGACCCCTTCAGCCAAAGGGAACCCTAGCCCTAACACTATCCAATCACGTGTGACTAAATGAGAGGATAAGGTGGCTCAAAAAGGCTCAAACAGGTACAAAACAGACTCAAGCAGGCTCAAACAGGCTCAAACTGGCTCAAACCGGCTCAAACCAGCTCAATCTGGCTCAAACTGGCTCAAAATGGATTCAACTGACATTTCAGTGCGAGGGATGCTGGCACTTCAGGCGAACACTGACAGCAGTGAGGTTTTGATACCAGTAGTGCTAAGGCCTTCGTAACTTGCTTTGCTCATATCCTGTTTGGAAGGCAGGCAGATATTCAATTACAATTTGCTCACGGGCAAAGTAGCTAATCCGAAATTACACGTGTCTTTTAAACATTGGCTGGCCTACCAATTATCTAAACTTGAGCGATAGTGTCCTCTAGTGGCTTAATAACAGAATTCACGTGACTAAATGAGAAGATAAAGTGGCTCAAAAAGGCTGAAACAGGCTCAAAACAGGTTCAAACAGGCTCAAACAGGCTCAAACAGGCTCACTGGCACAAACCTGGCTCAAGCCAGCTCAAACTAGCTCAAACCTGCTCAAACCGGCTCAAGCCAGCTAAAACTGACTCAAACTGGATCAAACCGGCTTAAATCGGTTCAAACAGGCTCAAACAGGCTGAAACGGGCTTAAACAGGCTCAAAGAGGCTCAAACCAGCTTAAACAGGCTCAAACAGGCTCAAACAGGCACTGCCCTTGTGCTCGCTGCTCTCAGCCTTGACGCCCGTGCTGAGACGCTCGAACCCTGGCCTCTTTTATAGCCCTAGTAATCAGGAGACCCCTTCAGCCAAAGGGAACCCTAGCCCTAACACTATCCAATCATGCGTGACTAAATGAGAGGATAAGGTGGCTCAAAAAGGCTCAAACAGGTACAAAACAGGCTCAAACAGGCTCACTGGCTCAAACCTGCACCAACGGCTCAAACCGGCTCAATCCAGCTCAAACTGGATCAAACCGGCTCAAACCGGCTCAAACTGGCTCAAACCGGCTCAAACTGGATAAAACCTCCTCAAACCGGCTCAAACTGGCTCAAAACAGGCTCAGGCTCAAACAGGCTCATTGGCTCAAACTGGCTCAAACCGGCTCAAACTGTCTCAAACCGGCTCAAACCGGCTCAAACTGGCTCAAACTGGCTCAAAGCAGTTCAAACCAGCTCAAACCGGCTCAAACTGGATCAAACCGGATCAAACCGGCTTAAACCGTCTCAAACCGGCTCAAACTAGATCAAACCGACTCAAACCGGCTCAAACTGGCTTAAACTGGCTCAAACAGGCTCAAACCAGCTTAAACAGGCTCAAACAGGCACTGCCCTTGTACTCATTGTCCTTAGCATCGACGCCTGGGCTGAGACGCTCGAACCCTGGCCTCTTTTATTGCCCTAGTACTCAGGAGACACCTTCAGCCAAAGGGAACCCTAGCCCTAACACTATGCAATCACGCATGACTAAATGAGAGGATAAGGTGGCTTAAAAAGGCTCAAACAAGTACAAAACAGGCTCAAACAGGCTCAAACAGGCTCACTGGCTCAAACCGTCTCAAACTGGCTCAAACCGGCTCAAACCGGCTCAAACTGGCTTAAACAGGCTCAAACCGGCTCAATCCGGCTCAAACTGGATCAAACTGGATCAAACCGGCTCAAACAGGCTCAAACTAGATCAAACAGACTCAAACCAGATCAAACAGGCTCAAAACAGGCTAAAACAGGCTCAAACAGGCTCAAACCGGCTCAAACCGGCTCAAAATGTATCAAACCGCCTCAAACTGGCTCAAACTGGCTAAAACAGGCTTAAACTGGCTAAAACAGGCTTAAACTGGCTCAAACCGGCTCAAACAGGCTTAAACAGGCTCAAACAGGCTCAAACTGGCTTAAACCGGTTCAAACAGGCTCAAACAGCCTCAAAGAGGCTCAAACTGGCTTAAACAGGCTCAAACAGGCTCAAACAGGCTCAAACAGGCACTGCCCCTGTATTCGCTGCCCTCAGCCTCAATGCCCGGGCTGAGACGCTCGAACCCTGGCCTGTTTTATAGCCCTAGTAATCAGGAGACCCCTTCAGCCAAAGGGAACCCTAGCCCTAACACTATCCAATCACGTGTGACTAAATGAGAGGATAAGGTGGCTCAAAAAGGCTCAAACAGGTACAAAACAGGCTCAAACTGGCTTAAACCGGCTCAAACCAGCTCAATCTGGCTCAAACCGGCTCAAACAGGCTGAAACGGGCTTAAACAGGCTCAAAGAGGCTCAAACCAGCTTAAACAGGCTCAAACAGGCTCAAACAGGCACTGCCCTTGTGCTCACTGCCCTCAGCCTCGACGCCCGTGCTGAGACGCTCGAACCCTGGCCTCTTTTATAGCCCTAGTAATCAGGAGACCCCTTCAGCCAAAGGGAACCCTAGCCCTAACACTATCCAATCACGCGTGACTAAATGAGAGGATAAGGGGGCTCAAAAAGGCTCAAACAGGTACAAAACAGGCTCAAACAGGCTCACTGGCTCAAACCTGCTCAAACAGGCTCAAACCGGCTCAATCCAGCTCAAACTGGCTCAAACTGGCTTAAACCGGCTTAAACCGGCTCAAACTGGCTCAAACCGGCTCAAACCGGCTCAAACTGGATCAAACCGGATCACACCAGCTTAACCCGGCTCAAACAGGCTCAAACTGGATCAAACCGGCTCAAACTGACTTAAACAGGCTCAAACAGGCTCAAACCAGCTTAAACAGGCTCAAACAGGCTCAAACAGGCACTGCCCTTGTACTCATTGTCCTTAGCATCGACGCCTGGGCTGAGACACTCGAACCCTGGCCTCTTTTATAGCCCTAGTAATCAGGAGACCCCTTCAGCCAAAGGGAACCCTAGCCCTAACACTATCCAATCACGTGTGACTAAATGAGAGGATAAGGTGGCTCAAAAAGGCTCAAACAGGTACAAAACAGGCTCAAGCAGGCTCAAAGTTCAAGTTCAAGTTCGGGCATTTATAAAGCGCACTACTCACCCAGAGGGTCTCAAGGCGCTAGAGGGAGGGGTTCATTATTTGTCGAATAGCCAGGTTTTCAGTTCTTTTCTGAAGGAGATGTGGTTCTGAGTAAGGCGGAGGTGGGTGGGGAGTGAGTTCCAGGTCTTGGCAGCCAGGAAGGAGAAGGATCTGCCACCCATGGTGGATTTTCGGATGCGCGGGACTGCGGCGAGGGCTTGATTGGATGATCTTAGATGGCGGGTGGGTTTGTAGAAGGACAGTCGAGTGTTGAGGCATTCGGGTCCTAGATTATGAAGGGCCTTGTGTGCGTGGGTGAGAAGGCGGAAAGTAATTCTTTTGTTGACGGGAAGCCAGTGGAGGTCTTTTAGGTGTCCGGTGATGTGATCTTGGCGCGGGATGTCTAATATGAGTCTTGCTGACGCGTTTTGGATGCGCTGGATTTTTTTCTGTAATTTTGTTGTAATTCCGGCGTACAGTGTGTTGCCATAATCCAGACGATTCGTGACCATTGCATGGGTGACTGTCTTTCTTGTCTCAAGGGGGATCCAGCGGAAGATCTTTTTGATGATGCGGAGGACGTTGAAGCAGGAGGACGAGACGGCGTTGACTTGTCTGGACATTGAGAGAGAGGAGTCTAGAATGAAGCCAAGGTTACGTGCATGGTCTGTGGGTGTGGGTGCTGTGCCCAGAGCGGAAGGCCACCAAGAGTCGTCCCAAGATGAGGAGGAGGATCCTAGGATGAGCACCTCCGTTTTATCTGAGTTGAGTTTTAGGCGGCTCTGTTTCATCCATTCGGCTACTTCTTTCATGCCTTCGTGAAGATTGGTTTTGGCGGTCTTGGGGTCTTTGGTGAGGGAAAGGATTAGCTGGGTGTCATCGGCGTAAGAGATGATGTTGAGGTTGTGTTGACGCGCGATAGAGGCGAGAGGACTCATGTAGACGTTGAAGAGGGTGGGACTGAGTGAGGATCCTTGAGGTACGCCACAAATGACTTCGGTGGCCTTAGAGCAGTATGGGGGAAGTCGGACTCTCTGAGTTCTCCCAGCTAGGAACGAGATGATCCAGTCCAAGGCTTTTCCTTGTATGCCGATGTTGCTGAGGCGTTGTATAAGGGTGCTGTGGCAGACTGTGTCGAAAGCGGCGGATAGGTCGAGTAGGATGAGGGCCACTGTTTCTCCGTTGTCCAGGAGTGCTCGGATGTCGTCGGTCGCTGCAATGAGGGCGGTTTCGGTGCTGTGTTTGGCTCGAAATCCGGATTGAGATGGATCAAGGGAGTTGTTGGATTCAAGGAAGGCGGCGAGCTGGCTGTTGACGGCTTTCTCGATGACTTTGGCCGAGAATGGGAGGAGGGAAATGGGTCGGTAGTTTTTCAGTTCTGAGGGGTCTGCTGTGGGTTTTTTCAGAAGGGCGCTGAGTTCGGCGTGTTTCCAGATTTCTGGGAAGGTGGCAGAGTTGAGAGAGCAGTTGATGACATCGCGGAGTTGGGGCGCGATGATGGAGTCAGCTTTGTTGAAGATGTGGTGGGGACAGGGGTCAGAAGGCGAGCCAGAGTGGATTGAGTTCATGAGGCGAATGGTGTCTTCAGTGGTGATTGGGTTCCAGGCACTGAGGTTGTTAGTTGGAGGAGTGGGATCTGAAGGGGGTGGGGCGGGTTGATCACTGGGAGTATTCTTGAAGCTGTTGTGGATGTCGGCAATTTTGTTGTAAAAGAAGGAGGATAGCGTGTCGCAGAGGTCTTGGGAGGGAGTGATGTCGTTGGATGCTGCGGTGGGGTTAGTGAATTCTTTGACGATATTGAAGAGTTCCTTGCTGTTATGAGAATTGTTGTCGAGACGGTCCTTGAAAGCTGATTTCTTGGCGGATCGAATCAGTTGGTGGTGTTTGCGGGTGGCTGTCTTTAGGGAGGCCATGTTGGCTGAGGTTGGGTTTTTTTTCCAATTCTTCTCCATGGTGCGGCCTAGCTTCTTGGATTTTTTAAGTTCATCATTGAACCAGGGAGCCTTTTTGCTGGCTGATTTCAACTGGTGCTTTTTCAGGAGTGCTAATTCGTCCGCACTGTGGGTAATCCATTGCCTGAGGTTGTTGGCCGCTTGGTCTGGGTCCATGGAGAGGGTGGGAGGGTTATGGTTGAGTGATGTGAGGAGTTGGTTGGTGGTGATTTTGTTCCAGTTTCTCCGGGGAATGGGTTGTGGACGGTTGTGGGTCAGGGTGGTTATGTAGCTGAAGTGAACACAGCTGTGATCCGTCCAGTGGAGAGCTGTAGTGCGATCGAAGGAGATGTGCTTGCTGGAGGTGAAGATAGGGTCGAGCGTGTGTCCGGCTGTGTGAGTGGGGGTGTCAACAAGTTGTTTGAGTCCGAGATTGGCCAGGTTGTCCAGAAGGGTGGTGGTGTTGCTGTCGAGTATGTTTTCAAGGTGGTAGTTGAGGTCTCCTAGAAGAATGTAGTTCTCGGAGGCGAGGGCGTGCGGGCTGACGAAGTCTGTGATGTCGTCGCTGAATTGAGTGCGGGTGCCTGGAGGCCTGTAAATGAGGGTGCCTCTAAGGGTGGTCCTGGGGTCAGTGTGGATCTGGAAGTGAAGGTGTTCGGCGGTTGCAAGATTGTCGTCGGAGCTGGTTGTAATTTTGATGGTGTTTCTGTGGACGATGGCGATGCCTCCTCCAGTTTGATTGGTGCGGTCTTTTCGAATAATCTTGTAAGTGTCCGGTATGGCTATGGCGATGTCAGGAGCAGAAGATGCGTTCATCCATGTTTCAGTAAGGAAGGCTATGTCAGGTGATGCAGTGTCGATTAGGTCCCAGAGTTCTGTTGCATGTCTGTGGACCGAGCGGGTGTTCAGTAGGATGCATTTCAGGCGGTTGGGTTCGGAGATGTGTGTGGAGGAAGTGGGTTTGGTGAGGGTCCTGAAGCCGTTGAACTTGCAGGAGAGGCAGGCGAATGGGCCGTGGGTACGTCCTGGGGTAGCTTCACAGCATAGTGGTGTGCGTCCGGGGTTGAGGGCGAGGAGAGTAGCGGCATCATAAGTGGTTCTAGAGGGTTGGGAGTGGCGGTGACCAGCGGGTCTGGCGCTGGGCGTGGTCCAGGCGCGGACGGGCGTAGACGGGCTTACCTTTGGCGCACCTTCGGCGCGGCCGCAGCAGAGCGTGGACGCTGCGCGTTGGGACATCTGTCATAAATGGAGAGTGGAGGGGGGCGGAGCGTGGGAGGGTCAGCTGGGGGGCAGGATCGAGGTGGGGGAGGTGGTGTGGGACGTCACAGCAGACAAAATGGTAGCAACAATAACAGCAAATGCTGCGAGGGGCACGTCGAAATTGGCCAAGATGGAGCGTTCTGGGGACAAATAATGCACACATTTCTAGCGGTACAAAGCGCTAAGGTAACGTTGGGGGCGCTATGGATTTTGCCAGCAAATAAAACACAAAGCCCAAAGCGAGGAAATTATAAAGGCAGGAAGCGAGGTAAAGCCCACAGCAATCAATACACAGACAGTAAGGTGACCCAAAGCCCCGCAGTGCGCTACGTGGTTAAGTTGTAAAGCGCAAAATACACTCGGCAGTTAAAAATACAGTGAGGCAACACCAAGCCCCGCAGTGCGTTACGTAGTTGCAAAAGCGCCAAATACACTCAGCAGTTTAAAATGCAAAGAGGCCCACAACGCCCAGCAGTGCGCAACGATACAAAGGAAGGTAGCGGTAGTAGAGGTACTTAGCAGAGTTGAAGCGCTATGTCATGGAGTCGAGTGAGGAGGAGGTGAGGGGAGCGACCGCTTCTATCGAGGATATGACGGTCACAGCTCTCCGATGGGATTCGGTCGGTGTGTGGCTACAGTGGGTGGGAGGGTCAGCTGGGGGGCGGGATCGAGGTGGGGGAGGTGGTGTGGGACGTCACAGCAGACAAAATGGTAGCAACAATAACAGCAAACGCTGCGAGGGGCACGTCGAAATTGGCCAAGATGGAGCGTTCTGGGGACGAATAATGCACAAATTTCTAGCGGTACAAAGCGCTAAGGTAACGTTGGGGGCGCTATGGATTTTGCCAGCAAATAAAACACAAAGCCCAAAGCGAGGAAATTATAACGGCAGGAAGCGAGGTAAAGCCCACAGCAATCAATACACAGACAGTAAGGTGACCCAAAGCCCCGCAGTGCGCTACGTGGTTAAGTTGTAAAGCGCAAAATACACTCGGCAGTTAAAAATACAGTGAGGCAACACCAAGCCCCGCAGTGCGTTACGTAGTTGCAAAAGCGCCAAATACACTCAGCAGTTTAAAATGCAAAGAGGCCCACAACGCCCAGCAGTGCGCAACGATACAAAGGAAGGTAGCGGTAGTAGAGGTACTTAGCAGAGTTGAAGCGCTATGTCATGGAGTCGAGTGAGGAGGAGGTGAGGGGAGCGACCGCTTCTATCGAGGATATGACGGTCACTCAAACAGGCTCAAACTGGCTCAAACCGGCTCAAACCAGCTCAATCTGGCTCAAACTGGCTCAAAATGGATTCAACTGACATTTCAGTGCGAGGGATGCTGGCACTTCAGGTGAACACTGACAGCAGTGAGGTTTTGATACCAGTAGTGCTAAGGCCTTCGTAACTTGCTTTGCTCATATCCTGTTTGGAAGGCAGGCAGATATTCAATTACAATTTGCTTGCGGGCAAAGTAGCTAATCCGAAATTACACGTGTCTTTTAAACATTGGCTGGCCTACCAATTATCTAAACTTGAGCGATAGTGTCCTCTAGTGGCTTAATAACAGAATTCACGTGACTAAATGAGAAGATAAAGTGGCTCAAAAAGGCTGAAACAGGCTCAAAACAGGTTCAAACAGGCTCAAACAGGCTCACTGGCACAAACCGGCTCATACTGGCTCAAGCCAGCTCAAACTAGCTCAAACCTACTCAAACCGGCTCAAGCCAGCTAAAACTGGCTCAAACTGGATCAAACCGGCTCAATACGGCTCAAACAGGCTTAAACAGGCTCAAACAAGCTCAAATAATAATAATAATAATAATAACCGGCTTAAATCGGTTCAAACAGGCTCAAACAGACTGAAACGGGCTTAAACAGGCCCAAAGAGGCTCAAACCAGCTTAAACAGGCTCAAACAGGCTCAAACAGGCACTGCCCTTGTGCTCGCTGCCCTCAGCCTCGACGCCCGTGCTGAGACGCTCGAACCCTGGCCTCTTTTATAGCCCTAGTAATCAGGAGACCCCTTCAGCCAAAGGGAACCCTAGCCCTAACACTATCCAATCACGCGTGACTAAATGAGAGGATAAGGTGGCTAAAAAAGGCTCAAACAGGTACAAAACAGGCTCAAACAGGCTCACTGGCTCAAACCTGCACCAACCGGCTCAAACCGGCTCAATCCAGCTCAAACTGGATCAAACTGGCTCAAACTGGCTCAAACTGGCTCAAACCGGCTCAAACCAGCTCAAACCGGCTCAAACTGGATAAAACCTCCTCAAACCGGCTCAAACTGGCTCAAAACAGGCTCAGGCTCAAACAGGCTCATTGGCTCAAACTGGCTCAAACCGGCTCAAACCGGCTCAAACTGTCTCAAACCTGCTCAAACCGGCTCAAACTGGCTCAAAGTGGCTCAAATCGGCTCAAACCAGCTCAAACCGCTCAAACTGGATCAAACCGGCTTAAACCGTCTCAAACCGGCTCAAACTGGATCAAACCGACTCAAACCGGCTCAAACTGGCTTAAACAGGCTCAAACAGGCTCAAACCAGCTTAAACAGGCTCAAACAGGCACTGCCCTTGTACTCATTGTCCTTAGCATCGACGCCTGGGCTGAGACGCTCGAATCCTGGCCTCTTTTATAGCCCTAGTAATCAGGAGACCCCTTCAGCCAAAGGGAACCCTAGCCCTAACACTATCCAATCACAACACTAGCCCTAAAATCTAAAAACAATAGGAGACCAGGACCTTACAGACAATATTAGCCCTAGACCAAGCAATCAGGCTCACTGGCTCAAACCGGCTCAAACTGGCTCAAACTGGCTCCAACCAGGTAAAACTGGCTCAAACCAGCTCAAACAGGCTCAAACCGGCTCAAACCGGCTCAAACTGGCTCAAACCAGCTCAAACTGGCTCGAACTGGATCAAACTGGCTCAAACCGGCTCAAACTGGCTAAAACAGGCTCAAACTGGCTCAAACAGGCTCAAACAGGCTTAAACAGGCTCAAGCAGGCTCAAACCGGCTTAAACTGGTTCAAACAGGCTCAAACAGGTTTAAAGAGGCTCAAACTTGCTTAAACAGGCTCAAACAGGCTTAAACGTGCTCAAACAAGCTCAAACAGGCACTGCCCTTGTAGTCGCTGCCCTCAGCCTCGACGCCCGGGCAGAGACGCTCGAACCCTGGCCTCTTTTATTGCACTAGTAATCAGGAGACCCCTTCAGCCAAAGGGAACCCTAGCCCTAACAATATGCAATCACGTGTGACTAAATGAGAGGATAAGGTGGCTCAAAAGGCTCAAACAGGTACAAAACAGGCTCAAACAGGCTCACTGGCTCAAACCGTCTCAAACTGGCTCAAACCGGCTCAAACCGGCTCAAACTGGCTTAAACAGGCTCAAACCGGCTCAATCCGGCTCAAACTGGATCAAACTGGATCAAACCGGCTCAAACCGGCTTAAACTGATTCAAACCGACTCAAACCGGCTCAAACAGGCTCAAAACAGGCTCAAACAGGCTCAAACAGGCTCAAACCGGCTCAAACTGGCTCAAACCGGCTCAAAATGGATCAAACCGCCTCAAACTGGCTCAAACCAGCTCAAACTGGATCAAACTGGCTAAAACAGGCTTAAACTGGCTAAAACAGGCTTAAACTGGCTCAAACCGGCTCTAACAGACTTAAACAGGCTCAAACAGGCTCAAACTGACTTAAACTGGTTCAAACAGGCTCAAACAGGCTCAACGAGGCTCAAACTGGCTTAAACAGGCTCAGAGAGGCTAAAACCGGCTTAAACAGGCTCAAACAGGCTCAAACAGGCACTGCCCTTGTACTCGCTGCCCTCAGCCTCAACGCCCGGGCTGAGACGTTCGAACCCTGGCCTCTTTTATAGCCCTAGTAATCAGGAGACCCCTTCAGCCAAAGGGAACCCTAGCCCTAACACTATCCAATCACGCGTGACTAAATGAGAGGATAAGGTGGCTCAAAAAGGCTCAAACAGGTACAAAACAGGCTCAAACAGGCTCAAACTGGCTTAAACCGGCTCAAACCAGCTCAATCCGGCTCAAACTGGCTCAAAATGGATCAAACCGGCTCAAACCGGCTCAAACTGGCTGAACCGGCTCAAACCGGCTCAAACCGGCTCAAACTGGATCAAACCGGCTCAAACTGGATCAAAAAGGCTCAAACAGGCTCAAAACAGGCTCAAACAGGTTTAAACAGGCTCAAACAGGCTCAAACCGGCGTAAACCAGTTAAAACAGGCTCAAACAGGCTCAAAGAGGCTCAACTGGCTGAAACAGGCTCAAACAGGCAAAAACCGGCTTAAACAGGCTCAAACAGGCACTGCCCTTGTACTCGCTGCCCTCAGCCTCGACGCCCGGGCTGAGACGCTCGAACCCTGGCCTCCTTTATAGCCCTAGTAATCAGGAGACCCCTTCAGCCAAAGGGAACCCTAGCCATAACACTATCCAATCACGCATGACTAAATGAGAGGATAAGGTGGCTCAAAAAGGCTCAAACAGGTACAAAACAGGCTCAAACAGGCTCACTGGCTCAAACCTGCTCAAACCGGCTCAAACCGGCTCAATCTAGCTCAAACTGGATCAAACCGGCTCAAACTGGCTCAAACCGGCTCATACCGGCTCAAACCGGCTCAAACTGGATCAAACCTCCTCAAACCGGCTCAAACTGGCTCAAAACAGGCTCAGGCTCAAACAGACTCATTGGCTCAAACTGGCTCAAACCGGCTCAAACTGGCTCAAACCGGCTTTAACCAGCTCAAACCGGCTCAAACTGGATCAAACCTCCTCAAACCGGCTCAAACTGGGTCAAAACAGGCTCGGGCTCAAACAGGCTCTTGGCTCAAACCGGCTCAAACTGGCTCAAACCGGCTCAAACTGGATCAGACCGGATCAAACCGGCTTAAACCGGCTCAAACTGGCTCAAACTGGATCAAACCGGCTCAAACCGGCCCAAACTGGCTTATACAGGCTCAAACAGGCTCACACCAGCTTAAACAGGCTTAAACAGGCTCAAACAGGCACTGCCCTTGTACTCATTGTCCTTAGCATCGACGCCTGGGCTGAGACGCTCGAACCCTGGCCTCTTTTATAGCCCTAGTATATGTCTTTTATAGCCCTAGTACTGTACTGCCATCATTTCACTGCTGTATATACCTCTTGTAAAAACATTTCTTGTGTTAAAACTTTTTGTACATTTTCTTTTTTTGTAATGATCTACCATTTTGTAATTCTCAACCTCATGTAACTATTTTTGGTAATGTTTGGTATTTTCAAACCCTCTGTAATTTACATGTAATAGTTATTCCCTCCCATTCCTTGGTGAAAATTCTGTTTTCCCTCCAAATTTCCCCTTTGCTCTGTGCTAAGACCTGTATGTTAAAATAGTGCACTCCCAGCCACCATTTTGTGTTCACAAGCCAGTGAAACCAGTCCCCCTGCCTCCCCCCCAGCAACACGGATTTTTTACATAAAAGGGTGCTTCTATGAGCTGTTTAAGTTGTGTTTACTATGCCTGTGCACTCTGTTTTTGGCCAGCAGAGGGAGTAAAGTTTTATTCAAACAGTATTGTTAGATTTCAAGTTTGTGGTCTAGCTACCACTATTGCTGCAATCATAACAGAACGAGCTGTGCCTACCAAGCAGGGTTGGATTGGGATACAAAATTGGCCCGGGTGCCCTAAAAAAAAGTGGCCCACATTTGTCCACTGTCTTTTTTCAAACCACTGCTTCATTGCTTTAAGTGTTATAAAAAGGAGGAGGGTTTCTATAAAAGAGGCATGTTTTCTAAACTTCACTAAGATAAAAAAAATGCAAATTTCACCAGGTCTATTTGTTTATGGATTAGATCATAATGGTGAACCACAACTGAATACAAGTGAGGCCCCTTCTGCCCAGGCACCATGCCCATGCTCAATCTGTATTCAATAATGGGAAGGCCCAGCGAGAGACTAGGAATGACACCTCCCTCCGCCCCTTGGTGAAAGGGGGGTAATAGAGGCCCATCTGCCTATGGAAAGGCCGCCCAGGCTCAAACTGGCTCACACCGGTTCAAACTGGCTCAAACAGGCTCAAACTGGCTCAGGCTCAAACCATCTAAATCTGGCTCAAACTGGCTCAAACCGGCTCAATCCGGCTCAAACCGGCTCAAACAGGCTCAAACCGGCTTAAACAGGCTCAAACAGGCTAAACAGGCTCAACCCGGCTCAAACTGGCTCAAACAGGCTAAAACGGGCTCATACCGTCTCAAACTGGCTCAAACAGGCTCACAGGTTCAAACCGGCTCAAATTGGCTCAAACCGGCTTAAACAGGCTCAAACAGGGTCCAACTGGCTCAAACAGGCTCAAACAGGCTCAAACAGGCTCAAACTGGCTCAAAGCGGCTAAACCTGGCTCAAACTGGCTCATACTGGCTCAAACTGGCTCATACCGTCTCAAACTGGCTCAAACAGGCTCACAGGCTCAAACCGGTACAAATCGGCTCAAACAGGCTCAAACTGGCTCAAACCGGCTTAAACAGGCTCAAACAGGCTCAACCGGCTTAAACAGGCTCAAACAGGCTCAAACAGGCTCAACCTGGCTTAAACAAGCTCAAACAGGCTTAAACCAGCTTAAACAGGCTCAAACAGGCACTGCCCTTGTCCTCGCTGCCCTTAGCCTCGACGCCCGGGTTGAGGCGCTCAAACCCTGGCCTCTTTTATAGCCCTAGTAATCAGGAGACCCCTTCAGCCAAAGGGAACCCTAGCCCTAACACTATCCAATCACAACACTAGCCCTAACATCTAGAACCAATAGGAGACCAGGAGCTTACAGCCAATCTTAGACCTAGTCCAAGTACCCAATCAGTTCAAAAACCCTGATCTCTACGTCCATTAAAGGCCCTAGCCCTACCAGTAGTCCCAAAACAAGTCCATGCAACCAATGGCACAGGTAGCCCTAGTCCCTACTTCCAATAGAAAGCCTAACCCTACTCTAAATCCCACACTTAGTCCAGCAACCAATCACACCAGAAGCCTTAATCGCTACTTCCAATTAAAGGTCTAACTCTAGCCCTTGTCCCACCCTACTCCCAACAACCAATAAAATAGGAAGCCCTAGTCCCTACTTACAATAGAAATCCTAACCCTAGCCCTAGTCTCAACCCTACAATGATTGAATCACAGACCCAGAAACCAATTTGAACCCTCAAATACCCAACCAATGAGGACATTAACCCTAATCCAATAGAAACACCAGATACAACCACCAATCAGTGTAGACATGTACCAATCACTAGCAGACCATATAAGGTCCCAGCGACCTCAGACAAGGTTTGCTGGCCAGGGAGTTGGAAGCTGCTTCTCCTGTTCAGAATCTCCTAGGAGACAGACTGGCTCAATCCACACTTTGGACTTCAGCATGTAAGGGCCTCACTAACTTGAAATCTAACAATACTGTTTGAATAAAACATTACTCCCTCTGCTGGCCAAAAAACGATGTGCAGACGCACTAGTAGACACAGTTTAAATATCTCACAGAACCACCCTCTGATGTAGAAAATTCCTGTTGCTGGGGGGGGGGGGGCAGGGGGGCAGATTTCACTGGCTTGTGAACACAAAATGGTGGCTGGAAGTGCACTGTTTTAACATACAGGTCTTAGCACAGAGCAAAGGAGAAATTTGGAGGGAAAACATAATTGTCACCAAGGAATGAGAAGGACAAACTACAGAGGTTGGACAGCAAATCATACAATTCAACACACTTAATGGAGGCAATCATGGGCAGGGAAAACCACAAGTTTAAAACACAACACAGGTGATAAAATATGCGATTGTAGGCTGGCTGAAACTACAATTTTAAACTGTAACAACCACAGGCAAAGACAGTAAACACAGAAAGTGTACATCGTTTTTTAAACAACTTTTTGTCTTGGGAAGAGACAGCACTAGTCTGCCTCCTTACCACATCCTGGACTCTGCTCACTGCATTCTGGGGCACAGGTAGGCTGCAACTCACAAGATGGAGGAGAATGATTTGGGGTGCACCCATCAAGGCCTTAAGGGGCCTGGGCAGGTGTGAGTGCCTCTTATTTCTTCATGCACATACATTTAAGCATGCATATATGTAGCGCTGACATTAGCCAAAGGCTAGAGAGATTTACAGTAGACATGTGACGTTACATGTAAATTACAGAGGGTTTGAAATTACCAAACATTACCAAAAATAGTTACATGAGGTCGAGAATTACAAAATGGTAGATCATTACAAAAAAAGAAAATGTACAAGAAGTTTGAACACAAGAATTTTTTTTACAAGAGGTATATACAGCAGTGAAATGATGGTAGTGCAGTTTTCTGTGTCGAGGTTAGATGAAATGTCTGAGTATCCTTGAAGGTAGCTCTCGGCACGAACCCCCCCCCCCTTTCACAGGGTGAAATGTATTTATAAATTGGTTGTACTCCTGCCATTACAAGGCATAACAACAGTGTGGTCTAGCTACCACTATTGCTGCAATCATAACAGAACGTGCAGTGCACACCAAGAAGGGTTGGATTGGGATACAAAATTGGCCTGGGTGCCCTAAAAACAAGTGGCCCACATTTGTCGACTGTCTTTTTTTCAAACCACTGCTCCATTGCTTTAAGTGTTATAAAAAGGAGGAGAGTTCCTATAAAAGAGGCATGTTTTCTAAACTTCACTAAGATAAAAAAATGCAAATGTTGCCAGGTCTATCTGTTTACGGATTAGTTCACAATGGTGAACCACACCTGAATACAAGTGAGGCCACTTCTGCCCAGGCACCCTTCCCATGCTCAATCTGCATTCAATAATGGGAAGGCCCAGCGAGAGACTAGGAATGACACCTCCCTCCGCCCCTTGGTGAAAGAGGGGTAATAGAGGCCCATCTGCCCACGGAAAGGCCGCCCAGGCCCCCGCTGGGCCGCTGGCGGCATCTCAACTGCACAGACACAGCTCATACAGTCCACCATGTTGGCCAAAACAGCGGATCTCAGATACCAGCCATCGCCCTTTGCCCACCTACCAATTTGACCCTGCTACCAAGAATGAATGTGCCCTTGTGTAATGCAACTAGTGCTCGTGTAAAGCGCTTCTGTACCTTCGGGCCGAGTTTGCGCTTTATAAAACTGCAACAAAAAACTGCAGTAAGCATGAGAGGCATTTTAGTGATTGGAGGGTTGGGGCTAGCGCCGAAACAATGCCTGCAGACGGGTTCAACTGACATTTCAGTGCGAGGGATGCTGGCACTTCAGGCAAACACTGACAGCAGTGAGGTTTTGATACCAGTAGTGGTAACCCCTTCGTAACTTGCTTTGCTCATATCCTGTAAGGAAGACAGGAAGATATCCAATTACAATTTGCTCGCGGGCAAAGTAGTAAGCATGAGCGAAATTCGTGCGAAAGCGAATTCGCTGTCCGCAAAATTCGCGAATTTGCTGATTTGTTTATTTTTGAGTGTTTGCGGGGTGCTTTGCGTGTTCGCAGGGCTTTTTTTAGCGCGCTGACCGCGAAACTACCCATGCGGTCGTACATGGGCACGGCCATCTTGTTTTCAGTGTTCACGTTGCGTATTTCCGTTTCCGGGCGCTAGTTGCATGCTCGCGTTGGGCATTTCCTACGTGCGGGGCGCAATTACGTCATCGCGTCCGTTTTTGTGTGTTCGCAGGGGAAATATCGCGTGAACTTACCCACGCGTTCCTCAATGGGCGCGGCCATCTTGTTTTTCATTCATTACTATGGTTCTGGGCATGCTTTTTCTATCCTTCTATAATGTTTGCAATCCTTTGTTTGTTTGAACTTTTTTTTAATCTTTTTTACTCATTATCTATCCCTCTCTTTTTCTGCATCTATATTTTGTGTTTTTTTCTACTTTTGGTTACTTTAAAACTACTTTTTTTTAACTCTTTTCTTTTATTTACTTTTTCCCTATTCTCTTTCCTATTTATTTCCATTCCTGTCCAGGACCATGGCAAAGGGAGCCGGGAAGAGTAAGGGGAAGGGTCCCGCACCCCGTACCCGGCTCCCTTGCAGGTGATTAAGGGGGGAGCATGTATTGGCCCGGGAGATTTTCAGCACGGTGGAGGTGGCCGCACTTATCTTTTATGTTCAGCGCCACCTCCCAAAGACCGTCGCAGCAGGCGGCAGGCCAGGTGCAGGGCATGGCCTCCGAGAGCGTCGCAAGCTCTGGGATAAGGTGTGCCGGGCCATGTTTAGGGAGTCGGGGGTCCAGCGCACCTACCATCAGGCGACGCACCGGTGGGCAGACCTCCTTGACCGGGAGCAGGACCTGCTCGACATGCTAGGCGTGGAGATCCCTGGGCTTGGTGAGTACCTATTTAATAACTACTTTGTTTTCTTCTGCTCTGTGTTATTATATTGCTAATATATGTTTTTCCCGAAGAGCAAGAATGCTGCCGATTCGATTACATTGCAGGTAAATTAATGTTTATAGCTTCTGTGATTGCAGGTGCTCGCCTGCTCAGTGGCGTTGCTACTATGCTTATTTGTTTGCAACTTTGTGCTCATTTGGCCTGATTATGTATGAGTGTAGTACTTTACAGAACTGCGTAATGCTAGAGAGACTAGAGACTCAAGTCTAGTCCTTCCTTTGTACTCCTGCGGCCACTAAGAAGAAGAGATAATACTGGATTGATAGGTTGAGTATATTATGACTTATTATTAGTAGTAGGACATTTTTTAGTGGTCTGCAATCATGATGATGGACTGTGTTTGTCACGTCGCGTGCTGCTGAGTGCTGGCAGTCGTAGTAGAACCTTTTTGTTGTTGGTTTAGTTAGTGATTTACATAACTTTCCAAGTAGACGGCCTGAGAATCCAGCAATACTGTACTATCCTCCTAGTTGACCAGATCAGATAGGTCAATACATGTAGAGCAATTGTTGGTAATTTGTTTCCCCGAGATAATTTTAGATTGTGGTCAAAGAAATCAAATATTTCAAAAAAACAATCATCTATGTTTGTGTTTATTTCATGATCATCAGCAACTCCCAGGGGCAAGAAGACGACAGCGACGCCGGAGGAACAAGGTGGGCAGGATCGGTCCTCCGAGCTCTCCTCTGCTGGCCCCAGTAAGTTGTTCTGTTGTAATGTTAATGTTAATAATTATACTTCCCTAACTTTTACAGCACCTATTCATTACAAACTGTTTCCTAATTCTATTTTTTACAAAATAGTCTTTGATCTTCTTGTAGACTGTTTCTACATTCTTTTCCTGCCTCTACTATCACTCTCTGTGCTATTACCATTTACTATTATTATGATTCGGTCTGTGTAGGTAGCTAAGCTTGCCCAGTCGGCAAACGGTGTTAAACAAAACTCTGATCCAGCAATAGCTTCAGTCCTCTGGGTTGCCCTTGCTGTCTATTCCAGTCTTCTTAATGTAAGTGCTTTGACAATTTCCAACAACAAACTGTCAATGTGTCCACCAAGAATAAGCTAGTAGTTGGCTTTTTTGATTTGATAGGAGCACATACCATACCGCTAGTGTTTCAGGGACTATTCTGCACATACAGAAGTATGGACAAGAGAAATAGGACATTGTTGATGATAGGTGCAGTTCGACTTTCCACATACCTCAGTCCGAACAGAAGTTGAACCCCCAATCCCCTGACCGACTATCTAGTGTGTCTGACCAATGATTATACGACCCAGAAGAACAGAAGAAGACTACCGCCGAGTCCCGACCTATCAGAGTCACGGAAGCATGCCTGCAAAGTGCAGTAGTGCAAACCCTTCTGCTCACTCACTCATGAACAAAAACCACACAGTGTTTTTTTTGTTTTAAAGTTTTATTTTCAAATAAGAAATAAAAAAACAATTTCTTTATTTTTAACTAGCAGCCCGTCCCGACGTTGTCCGGGTATGAAATAGAATGTGTGTAATAGGGAAGGGAAATTTATTTTAAAATCTCGCTGTAGAGAACATTTTTAACATGAAGTGTCACAATAGTTAGGCATGTGTGTGCAGATACTGTGTGTACCTCGGAGTAAGAAGTATTAGAAGATGTCTCTAGTGTGTATGTACTCCACTTCCGTAGGTAAGCGTGTGTGAAAGTGCATTCAGTTGTAAATTTCGTGTCCCCGCAGGCACGCTGAATCGCGTCATCCCCCGCTTGAGGCCCGGCTCCAGAGAGTTGAGTGGGTGACAGCGCACGCTGGAGACGCTACGCGTGTGGGAAAGTGCAGTCAGTTCAAAGGTTAGTGTCCCAGCAGGCGCGCTTACTCGCGTCATCCGCCACCTGAGCCCGGCTCCAGCCCTGGTTGATGTTATGTGCCTGGTGTCAATTCGTTCATGCAGAGAGTTGAGTGTGTGACAGCGCGCAGGAGACGCTGCAGTTAGTGTCCCCGCAGGCACGGTCCTTTATGCAGAGAGTTGACTGGCTGACAGCGCGCAGGATACTGTGCAGTTATTGTCCCCGCAGGCACGATCAGTCGCGTCTTCCCCCGCCTAAGCCCCGAAAATTGCCGCGTCCATTGGCCACGCCCCTTGCTCTCACGAAATTGCCGCACCCATTGGCCTTGGCCACGCACCCGGCCCAACGCACACATTTGTTTTCGACACGCCCTCAAGGCATGCTTTTTTGGGGGGGGATGTGACGCGCGATTGTAGCCGGTTGTCATGCCCATTGGCCACACCCATTGCTGCCGCGCAATTGCAATTGCCGCGCCCATTGACCTTGTTCACGCCCCCAGCACACGCCCCCAGCACAACACACACGTTTAAGGAACGCTTTTTTTTGTCATCATGCCGCGCCCCGCCCCGCCCACACCCACAAGGGACTACTTTGCTGGCAAGGTTCTTTTACCTTTCAAATGTATATGGTTGGCATCTGTATAGCCTATGCCCTTCTGCTGCAACTGCCCTTTCCAATGCTGTATTGGGTGTTGTGATTGGTGCTGTGGTTCCTGAGATTACCCGCCTCAAAGGTTTGGGCTCTCTCTTTACAATATTAGTATAGATAGCGCAGTATTCCGAGCGAGCAGTGGTGATAGATGACGTTAAAGTTTAAACACCCTTCCCTAGAATCAATATACTTCAACTTAAGACATCTAATTATTAGAATATCAGTGCTGGAGCCCTGACCTTGTTTGAACTTTAAGTACTGGTGGTGATTAGGAGTAGGTGGTGAATTGAAAAGCTCTTGTTGGCAGAAGGTCAATGGAATCTTCTGTCTGTAATTAGAAAAATGGTGCACGTTAAAAAGCAAGCATTCATCAGTTGTGCCAAAAAGTGTAGCATGTAATGGCTAAGCATATAAAAGGTTAACACCCTCCCCAAAACGTCACTTTTTTTCATTCCCAATAATTAAAAATTGGTTATGTATTAACATTTTCTTCCTTTACGAGACGAAATAGGGGGTGGTGTATGGCATCTAAAAATATGACATGTTTTTTCTAGGCGTCACAACATCGGATGCGGCACATACTACCACCACCACCAGTGCCGGGGCCAGCAGCGCGGAGGCGTCCACTCCAGGGGGTGATGCGGCGGCGCCACAAGTGTCACCAGGAGAAGCTGTGGGGGATGGCTCAGCTGCGGCGGACGGTGGTAAGTTATTATACTCCTTATTTATTGACATTTTAGAGTAGGCTCGCAAAGGAGTGTATGTTGTACTGTACACTAGCCAGTACACTAGTACAAGTACACTGTACTGTTAAGAACAGTTACTAATTTAGAACTACATTTTTGCCAATCACGGAGAAGACAGTCACCCTTGACTTAGCAATAGCATTAGCGGCGGTAGTTCTCGAGTAAGCAATGGCCCCCTCTATTTGACTTCAACTCAGCTGGGAAACTTTTATCGTGAAGCCAAGTCACATCAGATGAACTTGAGGTATGTGATGAACGAAAAGGGAAAGAAGGGTGAAAGGAAGGACGAGCGAGTCCTAACATTTATGACTGTAAAGAATGATACATGTTTTTGAATGCAGGCAGAGGTGGCTGATAGGAAGGAATCAGATGCATGGCTGCTTGAAGCAAGGATGGTGGAGGAGAAAGAAATGATGACTGCCAGACCTGCCCCCAGAAGCTAACCGCTTCATGGTAGTCTTGGCCGGAGCTCCCCCACTGGAAGCTGGGGATGCAGAGAATTTTCAATCTCTTAAAAGTAAAGTTGTTAGATGGCTGAACTGGAATAGACCTCTCCCGGCCCACCTTCACAACGAAATTATCATGGTTAGAAGGGTGCCCTGGCTGGGCAAAACGAGAAAGTCTATAAATAGGGACTGTATAACTGTCAGTTTCAGAGACCCTAGAACGGTCTCGCACATTTGTGCAGGTTTTAATAGATCCCTCGATTCCACCATCCAGACGCTACCCGTGTCTTTTTTCTTTCCCCCCAACCCCACGTATCATGATCGAGGCAGAGACAATTGGACTAGGGTTGAGCGGAGGGGCAGATATCCGAGGTTTGATGCAAGACCGGTGTTGTTGCCCCCGGAGACCCCTTTTTATGAATTTAACCGATTTAGCTGTCTCAACGGTTTAGATGGAGTCGACTGACTACCTACGACCTATGTCTTAAACCCCTCCCTCCTTGATACTGGTAATAGTTCACAAGATGCTAAGGATAAAGGTATACCTCAGGTCCCAGCACCCATAATGCCTCCTACCCCAACATATTTAATATCCGGGGGCGTTGATCCTCATGTTACACACTACCCACCAGTATCTATGGTCACCCCTGTTGAAACCCTGCCGTCAACAGAATTCACTAGTGTCACTGAGTCTACTGAACCTACAACATGTATCTCTGGCTTCAAATTTGCTAGCTGGAATATTGCTGGCTGGAGTCGGCAAATGTTGTCCTTGGGTTGGAGTGAATCCCTTTCCCAGTTTGACGTTTTATGTTTACAAGAGACTTGGGTAACAACTGACATCATTTTCGATGGTTTTGTGTCATATAACAACCCGGCACAAAGGTCCAACATGGGCAGGGCTAAAGGTGGGCTTGTAATCTTACTTTCTGTGAACTTTCCTGTTTGTGTGAAATCACACCTGACTGTGGGCTTTCATTATTATTATTATTATTATTATTATGCTGTTTTGTAACGCGCTCAATTACTGCCGGAGTATCCTGGCGCGGAAAGAAAAGAAAGAGTTTTTAGCAGCAGACATTAATTCGACCAAAAGAGCTAAACAGCCGATCTAAACAAATAAGTTTTTAACGCTTTTTTGAAAGCAGCAAAGTCCACAATAACACGCAGAGAAAAAGGAAGCTCATTCCAAGCTGACGTGGCTTTCACCGCCACTGAGTGCCCTCCCAGCCGGACACGCCGGAAGCGAGGAACCAGCAACAGATGTTGAGCGGCTGAACGCAAGTCACGGTTGGGAGAGTACCTAATGAATCGTTTCTTCAAGTAGGCGGGACCCAGCCCATTGATGGCTTTATGAGCCAGAGTCAGAATTTTAAAAGTAATCCTATGCGGCACCGGCAACCAATGCAGGCTCTCCAGGTAATTCCTGACGCTGATCCGCCTGGAGATATTTCCCAACAGTCTGGCGGTAGCGTTCTGGATAACCTGGAGCCGCCTTACCAAATAGGCCGGAGAGCCACTAAGCAGGGCATTGGCATAGTCCAGGCGCGAGAGGATCAAAGCTCTCGCGACTGACTCACGTGCCGGGGCGGGCAGATAGGGAAAGAACTTTCTGAGAGACTTCAAGGTCCCAAAGCAACCTCCGGTTAGCTTCTTGATATGCCCTTCAAATCGGAGATCCTCCACGAACCAAACCGCCAGGTTCTTGGCCAGGCTGTTCGTGGCACAGGGCATGGGGAAGCCAGCCGGCCACAGTAGGTCCCTAAAATTAGGGGGGAACTGGCCATAGAGCAGAATTTCGGTCTTATCCTCATTGCATTTCAATTGAGATGAAGCTAACCAATTGAAAACTGAGGACAGACAATTCTGGATCTGCTCTGTCTCCAGAGCCTCACCCGGCCAGGTGAACAGCAGCTGCGTATCATCAGCGTACGCTATGATTTTGGCTCCCAGATGTTCGGCTAAGTCTATCAGGGGGGTCAGATAAACGTTAAAGAGCAAAGGGCTCAAAGTCGAGCCCTGAGGGACCCCTGTCATGAGAGATCTAGCCGTCGATGAAAAAGGAGGGAGCCATACCTGCTGAGATCTCGACGTCAAAAATGAGCTCAGCCAATCTAATGCGAGATCATTGACGCCAATGTCAGCGAGCCGGTCAAGGAGGCGTTGGTGAGGTACCGTGTCGAACGCGGCAGAGAGGTCCAATAAAATTAGAGCCGCTCTGCCGCCGCCGTCCAAACACTCCCTGACTGCTTCCGACATTTCCACCAAGGCCGACTCCGTGCTGTGGGCCGCACGGAACCCGGATTGGGCCTCGTGAAGAGCTCCGGATCTTTCCACAAACTCATTGAGCTGCTGGAAAGCCAATTTCTCACCTATTTTGGCCAAAGCAGGAAGCAATGAAATAGGCCGATAGTTGGTCAGCACAGCAGGGTCAGCACCGGCCTTTTTGAGCAGAGGCAGGAGCTTAGCCTGTTTCCACTCGGGAGGCACAGTGGCTGATTTAAAGGAAAGGCCAACTAAATGTGTCACCTCCTGAACAACCACATCGGCAACGCCAGCCAACACCCTTGCCGGACATGGGTCCGACGGTGATCCAGATTTCAAAGATTTGATCACAGCCAGGGTATCTGTAGTTGTAGGAGGAACAAACTCAGTCATCTTGGCCGATAGACCCCTCAAAGGCGGAGGAAAATCAGACGTGGCATCTGTTAGGCTAATAGCAGCAAAATTAGACTGAATAGCAGCTATTTTATCCTAAAAGAACATGGACAAACTCTCACACCAAGCCTTTGATGCCGGAACTATCCGCTGCTCAGCACAGGGGGCAAGAAAGCTATTCACAATCGCAAAAATCTCGCGGCTGCTATTGTTGGCTTTAGCAATTCGGTTGGCGTAGGAGACACCTTTGGCCCTTTTAATACTAGCGTAGTAGCTTCTCTGTTCTCTACGTAGGATTACCTTGGCCAAAGGGCAATATGATTGACGCCAAGCCCGCTCGAGTTTTTTACAGGTCTGCTTGTGAATACGCAGCTCAGGAGAAAACCAAGGTTTAGAGGGAGTGGAGCGCAATCTGCCACACCTCCCTTTAGAGGAGACCGAAACCCCCGCCACCATCCATTCGTTGAAGGTCAACACCGCTTTGACCAGATCACTGCCCAGCACGGGCCGACACTCAATCAGGGTGGCCGCCAGAGTCTCAATGTTAATTTTTCTAGCGCAGACGGTTTTAGCCCTCCCAATGGCGGCACCCAAAGTTGACCACGCAAATCTGATCAACTGATGGTCAGACCACGTCAAAACTTGCGGGGCATCTACCTGGAGAGAAAAATTGGAACAAATCACATCCAGGGTGTGCCCCCCGAGTGCGTGGGTAGGGAGACCCACTGCAACAAATGCGCTAGGTCCAGGAAATCATGCAGAATTTTACTTTCTGGAAGATCCGCTTCCTCGACATGAATGTTGAAGTCACCCAGCAGTAAAAAATGGGGGAATCTCAGGGCTCGGGGGGCAATAAAATCCATCAATGCCGTAAGAAACGAACTAGCCGACCCCGGAGGCCTATATATTAGGGTACCCCCAAGAGTAAAGTGAGGGGAGAGGACCACAGAGAAATTCATCACTTCACCACCTCCTAAAATTTCCGGGGGATCCACCTGAAGAGTCCATGGATCTCTCAGAATAATTGCAACACCCCCCCCTCTTCCTAGAGCTCTATCTCGCCTATATATTTTATAGCCTCGATGGACAGCTAACTCGACATCCGGAGCAGTAGCCGCAGTGAACCAGGTTTCCGTAACAAACAAAAAGTCGAGCGAGCTGTCCACAAGGAGCTCAAAAATATCCGCAGCATGTCTGCACACTGAGCGCGCGTTAACTAAGGCTGCGGAGAAGACGTGAGAGGCCGTCTCCGGGGGTGAGGGGCCAGGGAGTGTATCCACACCGCAAAAACCGCAGGTCGGGCAAGGGTTGAGCCATACACAATTCCCCACTTCCCCCCGACATTCGGGCACCCTGCAGGGCGCAAAGACAGCAGCTGCTCACTAGTATACATAAACGTGGTACTAGCCCCAGTCCGAGGCAGTAAGGCAGCCCGCCCTGCGACCGTCACGGCCGAGGCGCGGACGAGCGCAGACGGGCTGACCTTTGGCTTACCTTCGGCGCGCCTAAGGCGCGCCCGCCACGCGTGATCGCTGCGCGTCATAAGTGGCATGATGTTTTTATAGGAGCGCGTCACTCCCCCAGCTAGACCGCTGCCACAGGTTCAGCCGGGGAGGGGACTCCTAGTAAGATGGCCGCCCGCCCTCCACACAAACGGCACAGCAGCCGCGATAGACCGGGGCCGGGTAGGCTCACCTCACCACACAGCAGATGTCAGGCAAGTCAAAAAACGAGCCCCAAGCGTTGTAACAGATTTTAAGCTGCCCCCAGCAGTGAAACAAACTGACTCGAAGAGCGAGTCCAAAATATGCAAAATAAAAACCAAATGTCGCAGTCACAGATGATTCAAGAGTTATTTAAAATTGATAAAATATTACACGTGTGTGCACAAAGGAGAAGCGGATCAGCATGGGAGCTGCCACCACCCACTCTCACCGCCACGAGCTGACACCAGCAGTTGATCTTATAGGAGCGCGTCACTCCCCCAGCTAGACCGCTGCCACAGGTTCAGCCGGGGAGGGGACTCCTAGTAAGATGGCCGCCCGCCCTCCACACAAACGGCACAGCAGCCGCGATGGACCGGGGCCGGGTAGGCTCACCTCACCACACAGCAGATGTCAGGCAAGTCAAAAAACGAGCCCCAAGCGTTGTAACAGATTTTAAGCTGCCCCCAGCAGTGAAACAAACTGACTCGAAGAGCGAGTCCAAAATATGCAAAATAAAAACCAAATGTCGCAGTCACAGATGATTCAAGAGTTATTTAAAATTGATAAAATATTACACGTGTGTGCACAAAGGAGAAGCGGATCAGCATGGGAGCTGCCACCACCCACTCTCACCGCCACGAGCTGACACCAGCAGTTGATCTTATAGGAGCGCGTCACTCCCCCAGCTAGACCGCTGCCACAGGTTCAGCCGGGGAGGGGACTCCTAGTAAGATGGCCGCCCGCCCTCCACACAAACGGCACAGCAGCGGCGATGGACCGGGGCCGGGTAGGCTCACCTCACCACACAGCAGATGTCAGGCAAGTCAAAAAACGAGCCCCAAGCGTTGTAACAGATTTTAAGCTGCCCCCAGCAGTGAAACAAACTGACTCGAAGAGCGAGTCCAAAATATGCAAAATAAAAACCAAATGTCGCAGTCACAGATGATTCAAGAGTTATTTAAAATTGATAAAATATTACACGTGTGTGCACAAAGGAGAAGCGGATCAGCATGGGAGCTGCCACCACCCACTCTCACCGCCACGAGCTGACACCAGCAGTTGATCTTATAGGAGCGCGTCACTCCCCCAGCTAGACCGCTGCCACAGGTTCAGCCGGGGAGGGGACTCCTAGTAAGATGGCCGCCCGCCCTCCACACAAACAGCACAGCAGCCGCGATGGACCGGGGCCGGGTAGGCTCACCTCACCACACAGCAGATGTCAGGCAAGTCAAAAAACGAGCCCCAAGCGTTGTAACAGATTTTAAGCTGCCCCCAGCAGTGAAAAAAACTGACTCGAAGAGCGAGTCCAAAATATGCAAAATAAAAACCAAATGTCGCAGTCACAGATGATTCAAGAGTTATTTAAAATTGATAAAATATTACACGTGTGTGCACAAAGGAGAAGCGGATCAGCATGGGAGCTGCCACCACCCACTCTCACCGCCACGAGCTGACACCAGCAGTTGATCTTATAGGAGCGCGTCACTCCCCCAGCTAGACCGCTGCCACAGGTTCAGCCGGGGAGGGGACTCCTAGTAAGATGGCCGCCCGCCCTCCACACAAACGGCACAGCAGCCGCGATGGACCGGGGCCGGGTAGGCTCACCTCACCACACAGCAGATGTCAGGCAAGTCAAAAAACGAGCCCCAAGCGTTGTAACAGATTTTAAGCTGCCCCCAGCAGTGAAACAAACTGACTCGAAGAGCGAGTCCAAAATATGCAAAATAAAAACCAAATGTCGCAGTCACAGATGATTCAAGAGTTATTTAAAATTGATAAAATATTACACGTGTGTGCACAAAGGAGAAGCGGATCAGCATGGGAGCTGCCACCACCCACTCTCACTCTCATTCACAAATCTTAAGTTTGGAACACAAAAGGGGGCATGTAACCTTGCTGATCAACCATTATAATAACATGTTTGATGCTACAAATACTTCAGTTGTGGATGAGCTCGATCTAGCAGTGAGAAATATCTGTAAAGATACCCATAAGTCCTTTGATATCATTTGGGGTGGGGACTTCAATATTCGTACTTGCCCCACTCCTTTACAAAAGTATGTGGCTTTGACGGGGATAATGGGGAATTCCGGTGAGGTTCCGTGACGATTTTACTCGTGTTTGTAACATTGTCGTAAATACATAATTTTGGTATCAGTGAACCGCAAATGATCCACTTAGTATATCCTGGTGTTTTCGCTATGCTACGAGCAAGAGCACTCCAGTTACAAACACATTTCTGTTCTACCCATGGCATCCATCTTAGAACACGGAAGCCATTTTGTATTCCTTGCCCTCACATAGTCAATGGACACGCAATGACCTCTTTTTCATCTAAGGACACGTAGGCTTTACCCGGCGATTCACCTTGCGAGGGACACGTGCACCTTAGGCCAGCAACGCTGTGGCAGCATGACTCGGCAAGAACTGCCTCCCCAGCCTGAGGCCAGTCCTGCTATACTGGTTCTTGTGTTCGTTGGCCTGATCATGATTAGGCGGCCGAAGCTGGTAACCGTGCCCATTTACGACCCACAAACATCTCTTATCCTGTCTTTCTATCTTCTACACCTGGCTCTGCTCCTTTCCTTCTGGGCCTTTTATTAGGGGGAGGTAACGAAATTTACGATGAGGCGGTCCGGGTCTTGAATGAAAAATTGACATGGGATTATGATGGAATAGTGGGAACCCCTCATTCGTAATGTTTTGACATCAGATACTGTTGACGATTCCTGTGCAACGCCAAATATTTATTGTTTAAGACACGAATGTTTAGAACTGTGGTAACATGTAAAGAATTTGCCCCAAGCAGAATATTTAGTATATAAGGAACAACCCTCTTTGTACAAATTGAACAGGCTCCTAGATACTGCCCATGTGTAGTTTCTGTGACTTCTGTGTCCCTGCAGTAATAAACCTTTGGTCTTTGACGCCACCATCGAGAAGCCCGTGTTTCTGTTTGTTCGTGCACCGAGACAGGTAGAACTCCGGGGTCTTCGGGTGTTATCCCTGACACCTCTGGACAGAACCGAAAAGTCCAGAACTCCAATTGGCGCCCAACGTGGGGCGACGTCATTCGGTACCGGTCCAAAAGCCTGAAGAGTTTGAGGAGCTTCGTGTGAAGATTTCAGAGGGAGGCGCCCCACTTCATCTATCCCGGCATATCGCAAAAGTGGCCCGACGTTCTCTTCCACGAGGGTTCCCGTTCAGACGGCTGCAGTGGTCCGTTGCCTTGACCGTCGCCCTGTCTTGGACCCGAGGTGCAGTCCTTAGTACGGCGAGACGTGACGGGTTTCTCCTTGGTGACGTCTTCAGTACCTCAGTTAAGTATTTTGTGAGGGTTGCTCCTGTTTGGATAATCCTTTTAGTTCTCAGTTCAGTTCAGTTCTGTAAGATTATCACTGGTTATTCTGGTTACGATAATCATTCGGTTCAGTTCAGGTATCGATACATTTATCAGTTCTGGTAGGCCTAAGTTCTTGGTTCAAGTGCGCACCCTTTTGTTTGTATTTTGTCTGTTCTGTGTTCCGGATTATAAAATGGTAAGTCGGAAAAATTGTATGTTGTCTTGTTTTAGTTGCAACAGTGATTCCCAGTTAGAGGACTCGTGTTTGGTTCCTCCGATTGGAACTCCTCTTTATGATCTATATTGCAAATTTGGTGTGGGCCCTATCTCTTATAACGAGGTATGGATCCACTATACAGAGAAAGATGGTGTCCTTAGTTGGCCACTACATGGTAGTTTTGAACCTGAAGTTCTCGATAATCTAGAAAGAAGGTTGTTTAAGAAGAAAGCCCGGCCGGCAATGTTTGATTCTTTCCGTTATTGGCGAAAAGAATCTAAACAGAGAGAAATTAAAAAGTTGAAGAAAGAACAGAAAGAGCAAGAGTTGACTTTAGAACAGTCTGCTAAGCAGCTGCAACTCAACGAGTCTGAAAAAGCGATGGAGGTGGCCAATAGAGAGCGTAATTTAGCGATAGACAAGTGCTATCCTGCTTTGCCATTGAGTACGGCTAAGATAGTAGAGGACCCTGAAAAGGATCCCCTGTTGTCTTACTTGTTACGATCACCCCCACCGTATGCACAGGGTGCTACGGCTCCACCTATACCGAATGTTCAATTACCGGTTGCTGGACAACCTGGTGTCCCTGTTCCCGCTCCCCTGAATCAAGTTCCTGTACCTCCTGTGGTCAATATTAATGTTCCTTCGACAACCCCTCTTCCAGGGTTGCCGGCTTCTTTACCTATGCCTGTGTCGCTCACACCTGCTAGTTCACAAGCTATTTTGCCTGCTACTCCTACTGTTCCTAATCTATCTGTTCCAACTGCTACTCTATTTACTGCCTCTGCTAATATTATGACTCCACTTTCTGTTCGTCGGAGAATCACTGATTCTGTCTCCAATATTCTATCTCCCTTCTATAAAACTCTGATTAAGACTCCTACCTCTGACTCTGTGCAGAGGCGTAGCCAGCTTCCCAGTACTGAAGAAAGAGGAATATTAGATTCCACTGCTCTTAGATGGGTTTCAAAAGTTGGAAGATATAATGTACAAGATGTATTAGATACATTTATGCAATGGAATGAACCGACACAACGATATGTGTTCGATGAAATGTGTTTCCTTCTACGTGAGGAATTGGAAGAGGATGACCCTGAATCAAATCTAGGAGAATTAATTAATGTTCAGAAAGAGTTTGCTGCAGGTATGATAGTCGGTCAAAATATAAAAGAAGCGATGGAACTGGTTCTAAGTTATAGGACCGACTCATCCCTTCGTTCACCGAGAGAGTTAGAGAAACGTAGTACGAAACAAAATCGTCAATACCCAATGAGAGAGGTTCCACCAATTTGGCGTGAAGCTGTACAAGCTAATGCAAACCTTGGTATTGCAGCCGCTCCGGCCCAATTCCAGAGAGTATGGATACATATTCCATGGAAGCGAGCTGAAGTATTAGCAGTGAAACAGGCCTTGCCAGATCCGCGTAAAAATCCTGCAGGGTACTACAAAGAGTTGGCTCAAACAGTTGACGCTTGTGTATTGAATCTTGCTGACATAGATCTGCTATTTGGTAATGTAGTACCGCAACCAATTTGGGCTAAAATTCGTAAAGAGAATCATCCAGTTGCCTTAGGTGGTGACTGGGCAGCTATAATTGCAGCGGATGGTCAACAAATAGGTGGTTCCAAACCAGAACCCCTAATTGCTAATTTGCCTGGTAGAATAATCGATTTAATGAAAACCTTGATGCCAGCATTGCGCGTTAACTGGGACAAATTGTCCGCGTGCAAACAAAAGAAAGACGAAAGCGTCTCCGACTTTTTCACAAGATTCGAGGAGACTTTCGTGGATCATAGTGGTCAGGATATGAGCACAGAAGGAGGCCAGAGATTATTTGTTGATAAATTTGTGCACAATCTGTTGCCAGAACTTAGTGGTAAATTAAAGAATTCTGAAAGTGCGTGGGCTGTCTCTACAACTGCGCAAATACTTGAGACTGCCCAGTACTATGAAAATAGGGATAAAGAAGAGAAGGAAAAATCAGATAAAAAGACGAAAGATTTAAAAACTAAAGTACTTTTACAGCAAGCTTATCCGCCTCGCACGAATCAGACTAACATGCAGCAAGGGTCATATCAAAGAACGGATTATAATTTTCAAAGGCCACAATACCAATGGAATCAATGTGCTTATTGCAAAATGGAAGGTCATTACAAAAATGAGTGTCCTGTTCGAACGCAAAATAATACTGCGGCTGCTCAGAGAGGTCGTGGTAGTTCTATGCAAATTTCTAGAGGTCGAGGAAGAGGTGCTATGCCTCCGCAGACGAGTGATCACCCTTCTAATTATTTCGATCAACGAAATGGACAATCTGCCCAACAGAATAGGTCTCCACAGTATCATGTTGAAGACTATTATGAAGCTAGTGAGGAAGTTCAGCAAAGTGAGTACTAGGACAGCCATGGACAAAGAGAGGGAGTAGTATCAGTTCCAGTAGATCAGAGTGGGCCTTATGTCGCAGTAGCAACATCAGGTATAGTCGAACCGTTTCTGTTGGATACTGGTGCAGCAAAAAGTTCTATCATACATGCGAAACTCCCTGGCGCACCTTTGTCTGGCTCAACAAACGTTTCAGTAGGTTTTTCGGGCGCCCCTGTTCATAACCCTGTTTCTGGTCCTTTGTCTATTTCTGTTGGACCCTGTCAATTGAAAGCACCCCTGATTTTGACGACAGGTTGTAACGAAAATCTGCTTGGTTTAGACTTGTTAAAACGCCTATATGCGACATTGTACTGTTCTCCAGCAGGAGTACAGCTTACGTTGGGTACAAGAATAATCTCTCCGATGTACTTGTCGATGGATGCGCTCCCACCAGAGCTGCGTTCACTCCCTGATACTCTTTGGGCGACTGGTCCTAATGATGTAGGTCTATTGGAAATTCCACCCTATATAGTAACTTTGAAAGCAAATGTCAAACTTCCACGAATTCCACAATACAGAATCTCTAGTGAAGGTGAGCGTGCGCTCCTACTGATAGTGCATGATCTGATTGAGAAAGACGTTATAGAAGAAACTAGAGGTAATGTCTGTAATAGTCCTGTACTGCCTATTTTGAAACGAACTGACCCAACAAAACCTCCAGTATATAGGTTTGTAATTGATCTTAGAGAGGTTAATAAAATTGTGATCCCACAGTTTCCTGTGGTTCCAGACATTACTGCATTGTTAACGTTGATTCCTGCTACAGCAGCATGGTTTTCGGTTGTCGACTTGAAAAATGCCTTTTTCAGCATTCCGATAGCCGAAGAAAGCAGAGATATCTTCGGTTTCTCTCTAGGAGGACGAAGCTTCAGGTTTAAACGCGCTCCACAAGGCTATTGTGAAAGCCCATCCATTTACTGTCAAGCATTAAAAAGCCAGTTAGATTCCTTCGTACTTCCTCCTGGTTCTGCTTTAATACAATATGTTGATGATCTTCTAGTGGCTACTGATGACAAGGAAACTTGCAAAACAGCTACGATTTCTTTATTGCATCATTTGTCAAATTTGAATCACAAGGTGTCACCTTCAAAAATGCAATACTGCTGCCAAGAAGTGACCTACCTAGGTCATCTCTTGTCAAAGGAGGGAAGGAAGTTGACCCCAGAGAGAATAAAGGCAATTACACAGATGAATGTTCCTAGCACGCAGAGAGAAGTACGTGCTTTTTTAGGTATTACCTCATATTGTAGGCAATGGATCCCAAATTTTTCTCTTTTGGCAAAACCATTGGTAGCCTTGACTGGGAAAGGTGTTCCGAGTCCGGTACCTTGGTCTGCTGAATGTCAGCAGAGTTTTTCTGAATTGCGAAATGCACTGTGTTCAGCACCTGTATTGGGTACACCCGACTACAGTAAGCCATTCACGCTCTATGTCCATGAGAGAGAAGGTTGCGCGTTGAGTGTGTTGACACAGAAATTTGGTGATAAACAACGCCCTAGTGCGTATTTTTCATCAACATTAGATCCAGTAGCTAGAGCGTTGCCTAGTTGCTTGAGAGCTACAGCCGCAGCTGCAGCCTCCATTCGACAATCTGCTGGTTTAGTAATGAACAACATGCTAGTAGTTATGGTTCCTCATGCTGTAGATACACTCATGAACCGAACCAAGACGCAGCACCTTACCAGTGCTAGATTATCAGGTTATGAACTGACACTGTTAGCTTGTCATATTCAGATCAAAAGATGCAATGTATTGAATCCAGCAACATTGTTGCCGACTAGCCAAGAGTCGAGTGATTCCGAACCACACGACTGTTGTTTCAAAACTGAGGAAGAAACAAAAGGACGAATTGATCTAAAAGACACTCCGTTATCAGATCCAGATGGAACGTTGTATGTTGATGGGTCTTGCTTCAAATTAGAGAATGGTGATGTGACTGCTGCTTATGCAGTAACGACTTTGAGTACGATTGTGGAGACTGCAAGAGTGAGTCAGAATTCTGCCCAGGCTGCAGAATTGACCGCGCTAACAAGAGCGTGCATTTTAGCTAAGGGAAAGAGAGTGAATGTGTTCACAGATAGTCAGTACGCGTTCGGCGTGGCCCATAGTTTTGGCCGTTTGTGGAAAGAGAGAGGTTTCATTACGTCCCATGGGACTAAGATTCAACATGGCCAGCTAGTTAATGACTTGTTGGAATCTCTAACCTTGCCGACTGAAGTTGCGATTGTGAAATGCAGTGCTCATAAAGCAATCACGGATGATGTTGGTCGTGGGAATGCTTTTGCCGATGAGACTGCAAAACAAACAGCTAGAAATATGATGAGTAGAATGTATGTTGCAACGTCTGCAAGATGGATTTCTGAGTCTGGAATGTGTGAAGACACAGTGGAAAGCGTGAAAGAAATTCAGAAAGAGGCGACTGAGGAGGAAAAGCTTGCATGGAAAGAGAGCACGGGTAAATTGGACTCGAGTGGGTGTTGGATTGACTTGTCGGAACAACAGCGTTGGATGTTGCCTGATGCGTATGTGCTTGCAGTAGTGACGATGGCACATGGAGCAGCGCACATCAGTTCTAAAGGGATTTGTAAGATGTTGGCTCCAGTTTGGAAGAATGATGGGATTAGTAAGTGCGCAGAGAGAGTGGTGAGGAATTGTATGGTATGCTTGATGCATAATCCTGGCAAGGGAATCCCCACACCTGCAGGTCATTTCGCTCCTCCCATCTGCCCCTTTGAAGTGATCCAGCTAGACTTCATTCACATGGATCGTTGTAATAATCTGAAATACGTCCTAGTGGTAGTTTGTGCTTTCTCCAGATGGATCGAAGCATACCCGCTAAAGGACAATACTGCCTTATCCACTGCCAAAATTCTTCTTAAAGAATACTTCCCCAGATACGGAATGCCACGGATTGTATGGTCAGATAACGGAAGTGAGTTCGTAGGGAAAGTTATGCAGAGTGTGTGTGCCGGCCTAGGGATTAGACAGAAGTTTCATAGTGCGAATCATCCCCAGTCCGCGGGTTTAGTCGAGGGTTACAATGGCACCCTTAAACTGAAACTTGCTAAGATACAAGCGTCCACGGGTTTGTCCTGGCCAGACGCATTGCCTTTGGCTTTGCTATCAACAAGAGCAACTGTACATTCTAGAGTAGGGCTTAGTCCATATGAAATAGTTTTTGGTCGTCCTGCAAATGTTTGGGGGGTACCTAGACCAAAAGAATTCAAGCAGCTGGAATACCCAATGTTAATTGATTACCTTTTCGACTTGACTGCTAAATTGAGTCTTATTCACCAACAGGTTTTCGATGCATTGCCAAAGCCACCGGAGAGTCCAGGCCATCAGCTGAAACCGGGTGACCAGGTGGTCATTAGAAATTTTGCAAGAACGAAAAATCTTCAGCCCAGATTCATTGGCCCTTTTCAAGTCCTACTAGCAACGAGAACTGCTATTCGTGTGGCCGGAAGGAAGAACTGGATCCATACGACACATGTCAAACGTGTGCCTCTGCCACTTCCTTACGACAACTGGGTAAAGAAAGGAATCGGTGCCTCTGAAACGGAACAAGTCCCCAGGTTCATACCTTTCAGCGATGCAGAACTGATCACGGATTCACCAAATTCTGACTCTCCTCCTGAAACTGCTCTTTTGAACCCTGAACATTTGCCATCTGCAAATGTAAACATTACAACGTCGGCTGAAAATACACTGTTTCCAGATCAGACAGCTCCTGCAAAACTGAGATACAACTTGCGACCTCGCAATATGGACAAATAAAGCAGGAAACTGCCTATTTTCAGATTTGAATTTTCTATACATTGCCTCCAGCCAGGAAGTTTGCTAATACTTTGTATTGTTTCTTTTTGTTTTAAAATTGCCTTGCCGTCTGGGTAGCCGTAGGGTCGTGGCTGTGTGCCTAGTTGAATCTGCGGGGGTCAGACACAAGGTCGATCTTTCTGTTAGTTCTGGGAACTCCCAGGGCTGATAGAGGCATTTTCATCTACGTACACATCATCAGTGGTCGCGAACGGTCGTAGAAGATGGAGCTTCCTGAGCTGCAAATAAAGAATGTAATTTATGTTCGCAGAAATAGACTGTACCGAATACTTCACAGCAAATGCTTTCTAATGCAATGTGCAGTTACGTTTTTTATCGTTTTGATAACGTTGGTGGGTGGAATCATCTTTGGTGTGCATTTGATTTTCATGCCGGTAACTACAGTACCTCCCCTTGATCCTACTACTTCTACGGTTTCTTCTATGCATTCTTTTCACTCATTTCCTGAACACGAACAAGCTCGACGCTCAGAATTTATTAACAATACATTTGTACAGCTCTTGCATCAACACCAACTGGTAGTTAATACTACAGACTGCTGGGTGTGTGGCTTGATACCTCACACTATGGATAAAGGCATTCCCTATCTAGTCTTGCCTTTTAGCTACAATGGATCATTTCAGGCCTTTCAGACCATTTTTTCATATGCCCTTGAGACCTATCCTCCGCGTCCACCACGGTCCACTAAATACAACTCAGCCAACAAAGCTTTAGTCCAGGGAATTATTGACATGATTAAAGACGTCAATAATACTCCATCTTACCCTAGAGATGAATTACGGGTGTATTTGAGTTGGAACTCTACAGAGTATCGCCTTAGTTTGGGAGAAAGCAAGCGTAAAAGCTCCACTTCAGTTTGGGTCGTGCCTCACCGAGGTCAGGTCTGTTTACAAGGAAATGGGAGAACTCTGAGAGCTCAGCTAGGGAGGAGTGAGTGCGTTGAGACTTACGTATTTCCGTCTAACTCCTCCCCTGCCTTCCTGACTGCTAGGGGTACCTACTTCATCTGTCAGGACAGAGCATATACATGGCTGCCTGCTGACTTTTCAGGTTCATGTTATATTGCTCGATTGTTACCTCCTACACTGCTTCTTCAGATTATCACAAGACCAGAGTAGCAAGAGGTGTCTTCAGCAAGGAAGATACCGCTGGTCAGGAAGCTGGAGACTTCTTCAAAGGTTTCCTTCCGTTTTGGGGGCCTATGGCCAATAGTAGAAATCTACGTCAACTAACACGGGTAGTTGAATCTACTATTACAGAAACTGTTGGTGCCCTTAGTAACTTAACAGCTGAGCTTCAGGCGGATCGTCTCATGACGTTGCAGAACCGAATGGTTCTAGACGTAATACTTGCAGATCGAGGTGGGGTATGCAGAATGATCCAATCGAGCTGCTGTGTCTTTATTCCAAATAATGCTCCAACAGTCTATGAAGCGATCTCTAAGCTACACAAGATTTCCGACTCTATACACGTAGATAAGGGAAACTGGTCCTTCATGGAGTGGTTTTGGACTCTGGTATCAGCGTGGGGATGGAAGGTTCTGATGGTCATTGGTGCCATCCTAGTATTTCTGTTCTCGTGCTGCCTTATTATCCAATGTGGTCCCGCTTTGTGTAGTCTCTGTGCTGCAACCTGTTTCAGAAAACCACCTGCATTTGGAGAAAAGGTACGAGACAAGATGATGGTGCAACAACATGTCACTGACCTAATGAGCATAGAATTAGACTCTGACTCTGACATAGACTGAGTAATTGCCTATGTAAGGGCAAAAGGAGGGTCTGAGGTTCCGTGACGATTTTACTCGTGTTTGTAACATTGTCGTAAATACATAATTTTGGTATCAGTGAACCGCAAATGATCCACTTAGTATATCCTGGTGTTTTCGCTATGCTACGAGCAAGAGCACTCCAGTTACAAACACATTTCTGTTCTACCCATGGCATCCATCTTAGAACACGGAAGCCATTTTGTATTCCTTGCCCTCACATAGTCAATGGACACGCAATGACCTCTTTTTCATCTAAGGACACGTAGGCTTTACCCGGCGATTCACCTTGCGAGGGACACGTGCACCTTAGGCCAGCAACGCTGTGGCAGCATGACTCGGCAAGAACTGCCTCCCCAGCCTGAGGCCAGTCCTGCTATACTGGTTCTTGTGTTCGTTGGCCTGATCATGATTAGGCGGCCGAAGCTGGTAACCGTGCCCATTTACGACCCACAAACATCTCTTATCCTGTCTTTCTATCTTCTACACCTGGCTCTGCTCCTTTCCTTCTGGGCCTTTTATTAGGGGGAGGTAACGAAATTTACGATGAGGCGGTCCGGGTCTTGAATGAAAAATTGACATGGGATTATGATGGAATAGTGGGAACCCCTCATTCGTAATGTTTTGACATCAGATACTGTTGACGATTCCTGTGCAACGCCAAATATTTATTGTTTAAGACACGAATGTTTAGAACTGTGGTAACATGTAAAGAATTTGCCCCAAGCAGAATATTTAGTATATAAGGAACAACCCTCTTTGTACAAATTGAACAGGCTCCTAGATACTGCCCATGTGTAGTTTCTGTGACTTCTGTGTCCCTGCAGTAATAAACCTTTGGTCTTTGACGCCACCATCGAGAAGCCCGTGTTTCTGTTTGTTTGTGCACCGAGACAGGTAGAACTCCGGGGTCTTCGGGTGTTATCCCTGACACCTCTGGACAGAACCGAAAAGTCCAGAACTCCAATGGGCACATTTTATACATACACCATATGGCGATTCTCTTAATTCCCTTATGCTCAACCTTGATTTACTGATTCAATACCCGGCTACAGATAATGAGGGTAACACTGTACCAACTTTTGTAGGTACAAACACGGCCTCTGTTATTGACCATCTACTGGTATCTGTACACTCTGCCTCACTCTGCTTGGTCCCGATCGTTGTAGATTTTGGTAGTAGCGACCATAATTCCATCACTATGGTGACATCTATCTGGGGGTCCCCGGCCAATGTTCAGCGTAGGATAGTAGAAGACCTAATCCCCTGCAGGCAGAATGGTATCCGCATCAAATGGTGTGGGGATAATTCGGAGAAGCTGCTGCGTAAAATTGTGGGAGCGGGGTCTGAAGTTATACATAAATGTCTGGACTTTGATGCTTCCCCTCAGTGCATTATTGCTGATTTTGAGGAACTAGGCACCATCATAAAAAGATCCCTTACCATCTCCAAAGGCATATCGAAGAAGGCAGCCATGGGTTGGTTTGATAGTGCTTGCACTAAATCCCTTCAAGAACTTAAGCGGGCTCTCTCTAAACAACCCAGAGACAGGGATGTCATTGTACACCTCAGGTCGACTTACAAAAAACATCTTACCTGTAGAAAACAAGAGCTAAGGGAGCTTGCCTGGGATAATTTGACTAAAGCAGCAGTACTGCGTGACAGTAAGCTCTTTTGGAGCACGGTCAATAGTCCCTTTCTCCTAAAGGAAGATTTCCCTATATTATAAGCCCAAGTTAGTGAGGATACCTGGGTACAATATTTTACAGAAATTTTTGACCCGGCCAGGGAGGATTGTGTTAGCTCTTCTGCCGCCCCTTTTGAACCTAAGCTACCGCTGGGGATCACCCTCCAAGAAGTAGAAATTGCCATTAGTAGGAGCAAAGGGGGGAAGGCACCGGGACCGGATGGGGTCCCGGTTGACCTGTATAAATCCAATCAGGCTCTTTGGAGTCCGCTCCTGACCCAGGTGTTTAACGCATCAGTCAGTGATAGTACTCCATCTACATGGAGCGAATCCATAATCCTCCCGATCTACAAGAAGGGAGATAGAGGAGAGGCTAAGAACTACCGCCCTATCTCCCTTCTGGATGCCTCACTTAAGATCATGAGCAGGGTCCTACTAGTGCGATTGGAGGAATGGGCGGAGGACAATACAATTCTAGCTGAATCCCAATTTGGTTTCCGCAAGGGTCTTGGGACAATAGAACAGTGTATCAACCTGGACCTCATCATAGGGAAATACACCAAAGCAAAACAGGGCTCATTATTTCTCTGTTTCGCTGACCTCTCAAGTGCTTTTGACCTGGAGGATCATACCTTGTTATGGTCCACTCTACTGGAAATGGGAACCCCGCCAGCAATAATATACTTCCTGGCCAGATTATATAATGAACTTTCAGCCCAGATTCGCTTTGGTCAGGCCGGGGAATGTACCACGAAAATCAGGGTTAAATCAGGCATAAGGCAAGGCTGTGGGCTGGCCCCGTTACTTTTCTCCCTTTTTATAAATTCTATGGAGTCCGAATTGAAGAGGGTTCAAGCAGATTCCCCACAGATTGATGGCCACCCTGTCCCGGTTCTGCTACATGCAGATGACACGGTCCTTCTCTCGAGAACTCCGAATGGACTCCAAAACCTCATGAATTATTTCTACGATTTCATCCAGGGGGGGAAACTAAAAATTAATAACTCTAAGACTTTCATTATGGCTTGTGGGAAACAGATGAAACTTTTTAAACCATTCCATTTTAATGAACACAGAATAGAGGTAGTGGACACATTTTGTTATCTTGGTATAACTTTTATTAGCAGAGGGTCATGGGCAACAGAGATTTTAAACCTGAAGGCCAAGATTGATAAAAGTTCCTCGGGAGTATTCCGCTTTGCATCAAAACTGGGCAGCCGTCGCATCCCTGATATGTTAAACATCTACAGGCATAGATGTGCATCTATTGCCCTATAGGGTTCAGGTGTATGGGGCTACTGCAACCATGGGGATCTGCAAGTTACAGAGAACCAGTTCCTTAAAAGACTCTTGTGCCTCCCCTCTTCGGCATCCACGTTACTGAGTCACAGAGAGGTGGGGCTGGACTACCTCACAGATTTAATGGGCTTGAGACCCCTTATGGTTTGGAGGTCAATCTGGGCAAAGGATGAGCCAGGATTCACTAGGCGAATTATCTTAGACTGTCTCCGGCTGGACAATGCTCGTACGATCCCCTGGTTAAAATATGTTCTAACATCCTACAATGAAATTTTTAATCTGGACATTTTTGATGACCCCCTGAGCGCCGTAATTGTTCCCAAACAGGAGGTTAAAAAGGTTTATCTGGGGACCAAATCTAATTTACGTAGTGTCCAAAGTAGCCACTTTTCAACCCATGTTTTTTACCACTCGAACAAGAAGGTTGGTCAGGCCATCCCTATGTATTTAAAAGTCATCACTAAACAACCCCATCAGTTTGTTCTCACTAGGTTGAGATTAGGCATTGCCCATAATTTGGTGGCTTTCCCACAGATGAAAATTTATAGCCCAAATCCTTGCTCGTGCGATGGCACAACCAAGCAAAGCACATTGCACTTTATGCTTATCTGTCCTTTATACTTGCACATTCGTTTATCTTACCTTAAACCTGTTTTTAAGAAATACTCTGTGTACACTACCGTCCAAGCCATGAAATTACTATTTGCACTTGATACTTTGGATATTTGTTTTTTTACTGCTACCTTTATTTTAAAAGCTGTCTCCCATAGGAAAAGTCTGGTGTTCTAAGTATGATGAACTTGTCAAATACTTGATTCTGCGGTCGAATATGTGTTTCCAACTGAGCTGCTTCATTCATTGTAAATTATGCCGCTTGCTGTGTATTTTATCCTGCTTTTTTAACATTGTATGCTTTTTTGATTGTTAGAAAATAATCGAATAAAGCTTTGAAATTTGAATTTGACTGCCTGTGTGGGTGAATCAGAAAATGCATGTGTGGTGTGCATTGCAATATATCATTTGGGTGAAACTCAAATGCAAGTCAAGACGGTGGTTTACCAAATAAAATGAAAAGGGTGTTAGTTGGTTGTTGAGAAAAAGTAAAGTTGGTACAGTTGAGACTTTAAGAAGAATGATAGACATTTACTTTGGAAGCCTGGATGGTATCTTCTCTTCCTCATAGATAGCAGAGGTGTATGTAGAGCAGACGCTCAGTAAATGAAGAGTGTTACTTTGAACAGCATGTCTGTGCCAGAGTAGCAAAACAGAGGAAATCCAAATACTAGAAGTTGTGATTGTTCAGAAATACTCCCTTGACTAACAGTACAGTAGTTTACTTTGCAAGCACAGCATATATTGTGTATGTATTGTATAGTTGACATTATATCAAGTCAAGTCCCTTCCTCCGGCAATTATGGGTACCACACTCACTCCCTATGTTAATAATTTTCTTTCAGCTGTGTCATGGGTGGACTATCACTGTTGTTCACTCAATCTATCAAAATAAAGCACCTAAAGTCATCCATCATATAAGCAAAGATCATGTGATCGGCAGGATATATGATCAGAAATGAATTATCTTCATTTTCCTTTTGTAGTAGTCAAGGCCCGGGGGGCATTGCGAAATATAAATTACATTGAGCAGTAGCCCTTGATGTAACCGAGTATGGCCAGTGCTACCCCTATAGAAAAGTAAGAGCTTCCCTATCCCCACCTGCATGTACTGCTTAAAGTAATGTGAGTCTGCGTCATCATGGCTTGTGTCTGTTTTTCTTGGGTGCAAGCTGAGTGAGCCGGCATTATGCCGGCTACCACAAGTTCACGTACAAGTAATTTCTTTTGCAAAACAAGAGAAAAAAAGAAGAAGACTGGTGTACTCTCTGACTCTCTGACTATGTAGTGAGTCCATAGTGCTGCTAGTAGAATTCCTGAAACTCCCACTAATGTTACAGGCCAACAAAGACAGCGTAAAGATACATGCCAAAATGTTATACTGTGCTTGCAAGTTGCTAGTGTTACTGTGAGACAACTTTCTGTTGAATTATTTTGTGTTAATGTTAAAGAGTATTGGTTACAGTATTTTTCTTTCTTTCTTCATATAGATGCTCCACAAAAGCTCACCAGGAAGGAGATGGCTGTCCGGGCCAGGGCCCAGAAGCTGGAGGCCATTTGTGCTGAATATCGGCGGCTGTGGGCTCGGGAGCAGGAGGAGGAGGCGGCAACAACTGCATCCTCCTCCAGTGCCCCAAGTCAGCAGCCTCCAGTTGTATGGCGCCGTGGTCCGAGAGCCTCCCTCCGCCCCACGCAGCAGCAAGTAAAATACCAGCTGCCCCCCCCCCCCCAAAGCCTGGATGGCACGTCAGCGCTGCCTCCACAGGAGAGTGGACTCCCTGGAGCGCGTGGTAGAGAAGCTCCAGCGCCAGCTCTGGGACCTCCGCAAAGAGATGCGGGACCACCTGTCCACAGGACACCGCCGGAAGAAGTGACTGTCCCTTGCCCCTTTTTTAAAGACTGTTGGGGGGTGGGAATTGGGTGTTGGGGATTCAAAGGCAGTTTTGAAGGACATTTGGACATTGGTTGGGGTTAGGGAGGGGGGTGAGTTGGGTCTTTTAAATAGTTTATTTTTGTTAGGGAAAATATATTTATTTATTTACATACTTAAACATAGTATACGGGTTCATATTATTTTGTGTGGTGGTGGGCGGGGGTTACTGTACGTTTGGTTTCCTCAAACTTACCAGCATGAATTATCTAAACGTCCAAAAATGTACAAAAGAGCCACTAACAGAGTTAGTGAATTCAATTGCCCTACTAGTACTTTACTAGTACTACTGTCAGTCTCTCCTCTCCTCCAAGTCCAAGCCCATTATTCTACCTCCCCAAAATGCTTATCTTACCTGTGATTCGTGCTTGAGAATAGGGCTAGGCACAGGGCTGGCTGCATGGCAAATGGCAATTAAGGTTGGGTATGGAATCCTGGACGGATGAAATGTCATTGTTGTGCTGGTAGTAGTCGTGGTACACACTAGCAGTAGCAGCATATGAAAAAAAGGAAATTAAACATTGAGTGGCCTGAGCATGGCCTTAGAACAGTACGATAGATAGTTCGGTAGAGAACAGTGCCATAAATTGTAGCCTAAGCAGTGCTAAAGTATTCAAAATATAAGGAATAGTTGCGTGGAGTATGGCTACTATAAGAAATAATATTGAAGGCGAAGGACACAGCAGCGTAAGCATTAAGCATTCGATTTGTCACGTGTAGGAGGAGGATGTTGCTGATGACCAATCCACGATGGCGCACATGAAATTCTGATTTGAATGATTTTTCTGTTGCTTTGACCTTATCCTCCCCAGCAAGTGTGTGGAATTATTGTTGTCATTTAGTCACACCTCAATGAAAACCACACAGCCCGTGGAAGAGGGTTAGGGTTTGAAAATTGGATGAGAATGGGGGTTTTTGGGAAAGTTTTATGGAGAGAGGAAAAAAAACACAGCATGGACAAACAACAAATGAAGATAAACAAATCTTTGGATACGAAGATATCCATAAATCTTTTAAGGGACATAAAGGAAGTGCTTGCACTACTGCATGCACGAAGTTGTTTGCTAAATGGAGGGTTAGGTTACTGAAAAGTAAGTAGTACTTTCTACAACTTACTAACTATGAAGAAACAATGTGACACTACAGGGCTCCAGTAATTACGCAATTTCACTTGCCTATCTGTCCTCAGAGAGAATAAACACTTAGCACATTAAATTAGTTTTAAAAATAGCAAAGAAAAACGTATACAATGGCTGGAGGGATGAATTTGAAGCAGAGAGCAAACAAATGCACATAGTCACACTCATAGAAGTTCACAACAATAACATTATTTTAAAGATAAGGAGAAGTGAAGAGGATACTGTAACTGTATGTTGTAGTTGTCCTGTTGAATTTGGGAAGTTGCATGCATCCAGCCTTCCTCTTATTCGCGGTAATCCTCCATTCCATCTGACGCTCCGTCGATCCATCTTGGTGACCAGACATACTGTCCACTGCCTGCCTGGCGGATGCGGAATTGCGGATCGCTAATGGAAAGCCTGAGTTAATCGTTTTTCCCATCGCACAGGGTAAAAGCCGGCCTGTAATTGTTGATGGAATAACTGGAAGTGATATTAAAACACCACGGAGAAAAAAAAATATAAGGTACGCTGTGTAGTGCAAAAATAACACTTTCAGTTTCAGAGGCGACAGTATTAAATACAAGCATCATTTCTAAGGTGCCTACTCCGAGTCTCCTTTTCAAGGATAGTAATTAGCACACAGCAGGCCAGGGCCATGCAGATGCCTAAATTAATAGTCAAGAACCTGGGAGTCCGACTAGATCAGGAACTCACTCTCAAACAACATGGCAACCAGGTGGTGTGAGCCTGCTTCCATGTGATTGGCATGCTGCGTAAAATCTTCCCCTTATTACCAGATGCAACCAGAAGGACGCTAGTACAGGCTCTAGTCCTGAGTCGATTGGACTATTGCAATGGCCTGCTCCTGTCTGTCAACGAGGGAGTTACAAAAAGACTTCAGGTGGTCCAGAACATGGCTGCCCGCTTGGTTCTGAACGCCCCTCCTCGTACACCTTCCAAACCTCTGCTGACAAAATTACATTGGTTATCTGTCAAACAGAGGGCCAAGTTCAAGGTATGCTGCACCATACATAAATGCATTAACGGGATGGGTCCTGCATACCTGACCACCAAATTTGTCCCTTACATACCCTCCCGGACACTCAGGTCGAGCGAACAAGGCCTTCTGTGTGTACTTAGAGCAAAGAAGGCCAGACATGGAACTAAAGCACTATCAGTAGCTGGACCCTCCCTTTGGAATAGTCTCCCAATATCTCTCAGGCTATGTGCAGAACACTTCCCTTTTAGAAAGATGCTGAAGACCTTCTTATTCCAACACTAGACTAGAATAGCTGCTCAAATAGTTCTTCCCCTAAACCTATGTGGTAGGAGCCAAAGGCGTGGAGATACTCCTCCGGGAGTCGAAGCCAGCGCGGTATAAACCTGCAAATAAATGGTCAAGGCAGGCACCACTGAGTGAAGCAACCTGATGTAGCATACCTCTTTGACACAGACAGACAAAGCATATCTAATTGTATGCAGCAAGCCACATAGCCGCAATTTTACATGAACTGCTGTCTGGACTCTGGCATAACAACAATACACTGGCTCGACCACTCCATACCACGACTAGACAGACATGTAGTTCTGATGTAGTAGTTGTTGTTGACTGGTTTACCTGTTTGCCACTCACGAATTGGCCATAGTTCTTCCGTAAACCGACGATGATGATCCATCCATCCCAGTGAGTGACTGTAAAGAAAAAAGATATATTATTTAACTTTGATCATCAACACTCATCATCATCATGGTATATTGGCAAACAGTGAGTCCAAGGACATTTTGCCTATTGGAAAATGCAACGTAGTGGCCCCTGCAGTTGAAGTACAATTTGAATTTGATTTTGAAAAGGTAAAAAAAATAGAGTGGACTTGAGTTACATTTAGTGTGTAAAAGATTAAATAATAACAGAAGACATATGATTCATTTCATGCACAACAAACAAACAGCAATTGCTTTCATCAGAGCCAGACAGCCATTGCTGTCCACTGCATGCCATCGTCTCATTATTCATTACCTGTTCCACTTTTTGTCCGCATCTTGTTCTGAAAGTGAAGGCCGACAGGGCAGCCTCTCCTGTCAATTTCAGAAGTAACTGTCAGCAATCAGCATGTAGTCAGTAATTCCAGTCCCACTTGAGGGGACTCGTCTACGAAGCCAAAGTTTCTTGATTCTGCGTAATCCAGCCATCTGACTTGAGGGAAATGGATAGGGGGAGTCTGGAGGAGGAGGATAGAGGAGCATGACTGAGTTGTGAACTTGTGAACCTCCGGAATGCAGACAGTGGCACCTTCAAATCAATAAGGAAATAAGATGAAGACAGTGCTGCGGATGGATTTGTTGTGATTAGGAGATTAGAGTTTTGTTGTGGTAAAAGTTGCAAACCAAAGAAAGACACACAGGAATAAAAGTGAATAAGGACGAAAAAAAAGGAAGTCATTTTCAGGGCTCGATGTCAGGGAAGTAGAGCTCGTCCTCAAACTCTGTGAATTGAGACGGGAGTAGGTCAGCTAACAGAGAAGAACTTCCGTCACCTAAATCAGTGTCCTCTTCTTCCTGCGTGCATTCACGTATTTTGTAATCTGGTGGTATGAAGTGCTGATTCATCTTGATCATTGTTAACCTCTCCACATTTTTGGGCGAGAGACGGGTCCTTTTTGAAGTTACAATGGCACCAGCAGCACTGAAAACACGTTCAGAAGACACACTTGCGAGTGGGCAAGACAAATAATTTAAAGCCAGGTTGGTGATCAGTGGCCATTGACCACTTTTCCCATACCAATACAGCAATGGGTTCTGATTAAAGAAGACCTCTGTTGGGTCATCCAGATAGGCCTGCACCATCCACTCAAGGTTATCCAGGGGTGCTCCACTTTGTGTACCAACTGTGGCCTTTGCATCACTGGAACGAGCAAACCCTTGATGAGTTAGCCGATCCGCTTCCGACAATATTATGGCTGGGCCTGTTGCAGGTGAGGATGATGATACGGTTGCTGGTGTCGGTAACGGCTGTGTGGGAAAGTGACTGCCTTCGGCCACAGAAGTGGACCTTGACGCCGGATGACCTGCTGCTTCAGTAGTACTTGTGGTGGTTCCTTCAATTTCCTGCCGCTCTTTTTCGAACCGAGTGGCTGACATAGCTAGCCAATGTTTGTATTTTGAAACATCTGCTTCATTAAAAGGAATGAATGCTTTGCTGGCCACTGCCTTTTTGTACCGTGGATCCAAAATAGTGGCACAAAGGTAATGTTGTTCTGTATGTCTTTTTTTAAGCCTTTCATTGTCAACTAGGCAGGTTAATAAGCTCACAGACAACTGATATGAGTCTTGCTTGTCAGTATCACCTTTGAACGTTGAAGACACCGCCTTCAGTTGGTGCTCTAGCATGCGCAACAATGGGATAGCTTTGCCTAAAGTACTGTCCACCCTGCTGACTTCACGCGTGAAGACCTCAAAAGGACGAAGCATGTCTGTCAGGCTTTTAAGTAGCTTCCATTCCTCCAACTCTAGCCTCATGTCTTTCATAGTAGAACCCAGTGCAAAGACATACTCATTGATTACCAAGAGCAGCTCAGACAGACGCTCAAGCATGTAGAAGGTTGAGTTCCAACGTGTTACCTCCTCCTAGATGAGTCCTCTGACTGGCAGTCTACGGGCATGTTGAATTTTTCTCAGCTGCTTCCAGGTCTTAAAAGAATGGTTGAAATGTGTGCAGATTCTTTGGCAGGTGGTCAGTAATTTGCTGACTGTGTTTTCTTTTTTCAAGAAATCTTGAACAACAATGTTAATACTGTGCGCCAAACACGGCACTCTGAAATAGCCACCATCATTCATGGCCCTAACTATATTACTATACTTAAATAATGAGAGAGTAAGGGATAAATTCACAAAGGTGAACAGAGAGTACTCCTAGTCCCCTGGGTTCAAATATTACAAAAACATAAGAGGAGTACCATCAGAGACTGCTTGGAGAAAACAGTCTGAGTGGGATGACTACAAAAAGAAAAGAGTCCTTCTTTTATTTATAAAAAACCCTCACTCACCAACCTGGTTGGTGACATGCTTCATCATCGGGGTCCACCCTGATAACCAAATTCCATCAGGGTGTGCTGCGACACCTGAATTACAGTGGAGCTGGTATTTGTGTGTGTGAAGTGAACAAAAAAGTGTTAAAAATTGTCCTGGTATACGTGTGTGAAAAATAATTTTATTTACAAGCTACTGGACAATATTAAAATCAAGTGTGTGGATACAGAAAGGTATATTATGACCATGTGTATCACTATGTGGTAGGTCTACATGTTTCAACCCGTCTGGTGGAAGTTACCGGGTATTCGTCAGGACCATAGGAAAATGGGTGGTCAGGGCACACTAACGTCCTGCCAGTCCTAAATTCCTTCAGGCTACAGACAAAAATCTGTCGTAGACAAAAACCTCACACCCAAATGGGCGGGAGAAAAGCAAAAAGACCTGTGGAGAGAAAGAGGAAAGGTCACGAATATACATGTTACAAGCCTGTAACGACGTGCCGTGCTGACTCTCACGTGTCTTCGTACTTGCTGTGCATCCCATTCAGAACTTATTGTTATCGGTTGTGTCATGTAAGACTACTCATCATTGTATATTTAATGATGGTGCTTACATAAGTTGTATTAAACTAAGACTGAGCCTGCCTGAGGCTGAAACAGGCACACTATATCAATTTCGGCGTGCCCAGTGATTAATAAGTCGTTATTTCATCAATCGACAGCACTCAGCGTTTTGTTGTGCGTGGCTCGACTTCTCACATTAAAATTAGCGTGAATAGACAACGACGTGAAATCTTTATCCAATTATACATACAGTCACACTAGACAGACAAACAAACACCACACATTTAAAGACCAAAGGGCGATTAGGGCTTACTCCTGCTTCGGGTTTTTTGGGCTTCACGGGGTAGAGGGAGGGAAAAGCCTCGCAAGATAACGTATTCTATTGAGGAGAGAAAAGGCATTGGTCTCAGAAAATGGCTCACGGGGAGTCGACCTGGGGATGATCGATGCTAGAGCCGCCAGAGAATTGAATTACTTACAGTTACTGCGAGGTTCAATGGCAATGTACCTACTCGCCTCTCCGTGCCTCCCCGCTAGCGTTGTGAGACAGCTGGCAGGGATTAGTAGAGTCGGGCCGGTTTCCGGGGTGGGCGGGGAGGCAGGCGTGCGTGATGACGCATTACTGCGAGCGTAGAAATAGTAGTAGGACTAAGGATTATGTTGAGGCTAACGTCGCTAGGCAACAGGGTATTTAGTTGTACGAAGGGGTGATTTTCTCAATTACTGTCCATTTCATGTCGTTGGGCGTGTGATTGTTTTCAAGGAAATGGTCAGTCAATCTTGTTGCGTTTTTCTTGCAACGGATGGTGCTGCGATGCTCACAGATTCTCTGCTTGACCTTTCTTGTTGTCATTCCTATGTAGCGTTTGTTGCATGTACATTTAATCAGATACACAACGTTACAGCTGTTCCAATTAGTGTGGGATTGTTGTCTCCACACTTTGCCAACCTCAATATTCAAAGTTTTGGTGTCACTCGTTAGGTGGCACACGCTGCCGTTGCCACAGCGAAAATGTCCTATGACATCGGGTAGGCCCCAGATCTTTGCTAGCGAATGGCTGTCAGTTTGCTTTTTTGCTTTGGGCCTTGTATTTACCAGACTATCTTTTAGGCTAGGTGATTTTTTATAGGAAAACAAAGGCTTGTCCCAGCGGAGATTACCAGTTTGGAGAATAGACCAATGTCTATTACTGCTCTTGGACACTTGGTTAGAGATGGCATTAAAAGTGGTAACACTGGTGAGTGGTATTGTATTTTCCATGGGTGGTTTTTTCTCAAGGAGAGCTTCTCTTGGTTGATGTCTGGCACGTTTTTGGCATTTATTTATAATCCTTGTTGGGTATCCACGGACTTGTAGTTTCTCAGTCAGGTCAGACGCTTGTTTCTTATATTCCGTAAGTTTGCTGCAATTACGCCTCAGCCTCAGAAATTGTCCATAAGGGAGATTTTCCCTCAGTGGACGCGGGTGAAAACTCTCGAACTTGAGGAGGTTATTCTTGGCGGTAGGCTTATAGTGTGTCCTGGTTTCCAGATGACCATTCTCCTTCGTGATGACTACATCGAGGAACACTATTTCTTTTTCATTGAAGCAGTGGGTAAATCTCAGATTCTGATCACAAGTATTAATCCATTTTGTGAAGGACATCGTCGATATAGCGTTTCCAGAATTTTAGATTATTCTTGAAGGGGTTGTGATTGTTTCAGCCTCAGGCAGGCTCAGTCTTAGTTTAATACAACTTATGTAAGCACCATCATTAAATATACAATGATGAGTAGTCTTACATGACACAACCGATAACAATAAGTTCTGAATGGGATGCACAGCAAGTACGAAGACACGTGAGAGTGAGCACGGCACGTCGTTACAGGCTTGTAACATGTATATTCGTGACCTTTCCTCTTTCTCTCCACAGGTCTTTTTGCTTTTCTCCCGCCCATTTGGGTGTGAGGTTTTTGTCTACAACAGATTTTTGTCTGTAGCCTGAAGGAATTTAGGACTGGCAGGACGTTAGTGTGCCCTGACCACCCATTTTCCTATGGTCCTGACGAATACCCGGTAACTTCCACCAGACGGGTTGAAACATGTAGACCTAACACATAATGATACACATGGTCATAATATACCTTTCTGTATCCACACACTTGATTTTAATATTGTCCAGTAGCTTGCAAATAAAATTATTTTTCACACAAGTATATCAGGACAATTTTTAACACTTTTTTGTTCACTTTACAATCACAAATACCAGCTCCACTGTAATTCAGGTGTCGCAGCACACCCTGATGGCATTCGGCTATCAGAGTGGACCCCGATGATGAAGCATGTCACCAACCAGGTTGGTGAGTGAGGGGTTTATATAAATAAAAGAAGGACTCTTTTCTTTTTGTAGTCATCCCACTCAGACTGTTTTCTCCAAGCAGTCTCTGATGGTACCCCTAACTATATTACTGCCGTTATCTGTGGGAAAAAAAACAATCATGCGCATTCTTGGATGCAGCCATTTATAGCCCTTACTCTGAAACTCATCCAAAAGGTTTAGTGCAGTATGAGATTTCTCCATGGCAAACATGGCTACTGTTGCATGTTTCCGAGTAGCTTGAAAAACTGTGTCCGGGTCAACTCCTGCATATAACTTGTCTCTAACCCCTGCAAAAGAGACCCAGTGTGCAGTGATGCACATGTAATCAAGGGCTTGGCAACTGGTCCACATGTCTGTTGTCAGGTGGATAGTGTGAACAGCACTCTTCTGCAAAGCTGCCCCAATCACCTCCAGCACATCTTGATGTAGTACTGGAACCCCAACTCTGGCAAAATAGGACCAGCTAGGAACCTTCCATTTAGGGCAGACTGTTGCCACAAATTCTAGAAAACCCACCCCTTCCACGAAAGAAAAAGAGAGAAGGTCCAGCGCTAACATTTTAGCCAGCATTGCATTATAAAGACGTGCCGTTGGGTGGTTGCGTTCAAATGGCACATCTGACCAAAACATGCGTTTAATGGTGATCTGGACCGTTTTCATACGTGATGATGATGATGATGATGCAGACTTCTTCAACCTAGTTCGGCTCATTGATGTACTTTTTTGCATTGGTGTCTCTCCCAGACTCTTAGTGTGCCTCATACATGTTGCTGGGGTAGAGGGTGTGGGCGCTACCACTGCAGTGCTGCTGCCAGGGGTACTGTGTGTACCCGAAAAAATGTCTGTCGCTTCTTCACTTCCCCCCTGCACGATCAGCCCCTCGTCATCATCAGAAGCAATATGAATTTGATACATTTGGATTTGTTGTACTTTTGGCTTCCCGGATCTTCCTTAGGTGCGCCTCCCAAGTGATAGTGTGGTGTTTTTGGAGATGACCTCTCTGGCCTCCGGTACCATAGTTGGTACCAAGCTTACCCCGACTAACTACAGTTTTACAAATCGAACAAACGACCATGTTTTCCGCCTTTTTGCTAAAACTAAAGAAGTCCCAAACTGGGGACCAGAGATGTCTGCTGGTGGTGGAGGTGCTACTTTCAATGCCAGATGAAGTGGAGGATGGGCGTGGCTGAATTTGACTCTGTTGTGCACTTACAGCACCACTACTTGAGGTAATGGTGGTTGAGCTGGATGGAGGTCCCTGCCGGCCCTTCTGATGAGAAAATATGGAAGCTGTAGGTTGTGTTGGTGTAGTAGTTAACTGCGTTGGTGGTGGTACCAGTGCCACGCCGCCCACATCCCGCTCAGCAGCAATTCGGGATAGGGTCAAAATGTCTGTCTGCTGCATACAATATCCAGCAGCAGCCACAAAAAGTAATCCTTCCAGCTCCAGATCCAAATGAAAAGTGACCAGGACATGGACAAAGCACTGGGAGGAGCCTGCTGGACAGGAACAGGAAGTGGGAGACTCTGGGGCACTTCCTTCCTCCCCCCCTCTCAGTGCAAGATGGCGGGCCGCTATGATGTACTCGCAGTCGAAAAGTCTCGCGCGATCACGCAGCAAGATCCAAAATGGCACAGCGCAAGCAAACCGGGAGGAAAAACAACTCGGCGAACTCAGAATCACGGTAAGTCAACGCCGCACCCGCGATATTGTATTTTTGAAGCGCTACCAAGCAAAAAAAATCCGCCAGCTTGCAAATTGCGGATTTTTTGGCAAATTCACGCGATTTGCGGAACGTGAATTTGCCAAAAATCCGCAAATTCCGCAAACGGAATTTACGCCCATGCTTACTCAAGGGTGTCCCAAACATTGAGGTTCAGAGACCCTTTGATGGCGAGTCTTATGGATAGGGCGCAACTCCATGAGGGTGGCCTACGAATAGTGAGTAGGAATGTCAGAGGGGCTCTGGATAAGGTAATGAGAGGGGCCATACTCCAACAGGCTAAACGGCACCGAGCGGATGTTCTGATGCTTCAGGAGACGCACTTAATGGGTACTAAAGCACTGTGTCTCCTCCGCTATGGTTATGGCCAAGGACTGGTGGCCTACACAGTTGGGCGAGTGTCCAGCGCCCAAGGAATCGGTCCGCAATCTGGGTTTCCACATGGAAAATAAGCTCTCCATGAAAGCCCAAGTAAACCATATTGTCGGTACCTGCTTTGGAATCATACGCAGTTTGCGTAGGGTCTTCAAGTGGATTCCAGCCGAAGCACGTAAACCCCTGGTACAGGGCCTCATTATAAATAGGCTAGACTATGGAAACTCGCTACTACTGGCAACTAATGAATGCCATCTGAATAAGCTGCAGGATTTGCAGAATACGGCAGCACGCCTTGTTCTAGACCTACCACGAAGATCGCCCTCTGCTCCGTGCCTTAAGGCCCTACACTGGCTTCCTGTAAAAGAGCGCATCACGTTCAAAACATTGTGTTTGGCGCACAAAAATATGTATGGAAGAGGCCCATAATATTGGGTCCAGAAACTCATGTGGTATGTGCCAAGGAGGCAGCTGAGATCAAGCATTGAGTCACTGCTTACTCCGCTGAGAATTCAAACTGCCAGGAATGGGGGTCGTGCCTTTTCCTTTATGGCACCAACCATCTGGAATAAAATGCCCCTGAGCCTGCGCATGACCTCCGAACATACAAGCTTCCGAAAGAAACTTAAGACCTGGCTTTTTTGTTAACTTCAGCTGCTTGCCCATTGTCAGAGCCGTCTGCATGCGCCATGAGACTCTTTGACGTGATATGTGCGCACTACAAATGTCCTGACTTGACTTGACTTGACTTTCATTCTGGTTTCACCAGGGGGTCGCGTGGAGTCGCGATTTTGTTGCATTGTGGAGTCCCATACAAACATGTTAAGACATGGACGGATCCACAGGTGAGATACGTTTTCATTAAGGGCACCATGTACGAGGAGCAGGTGGTTTTGGGTTGTGTGTTTGCTTCCCCGCCTTTACAATGGGCATTGGTCAAGCGTCTCACGATTCTGTGGGCCAACATGCCGGAGGAGTTGGCAATAATAGGGGGAGATTGGTATGACGTAATGGACTCGGCAGTGAACAGATGGAGATCAGGGGGACACTCCACCGTCCACCACAGTACTAAACTGAGCTCCTTAGCGATGGGACTGGGATGGGTAGATGTTTGGCACAGGTTGCGTGGAACGGAACTAAGCAATACATATTTTTTAACCTCTCATGACTCTTACTCCCGTCTTTGACTATTTTTTTGTGCCCTTAAGAGCCCGGAGGGTGAGGGCTGCGGAGATGCTCCCAAGGGGCCTATTCGACCATTCTCGAGCGGTTCTGACGGTGCAGTTGGGTCCAGAGAAACTGCCCTTTTGTTGGCAACTCTACTCATGGCATCTCCAGGACGAGAAATATCAAGAGCACATGGGGCAGGCAATTGAACAATATCTAGATACAAATGTGGGGACGGTGGCCAAGACCACAACCTTGTGGGAGGCCATGAAACCCACTCTGCAGGGAGTGGACATTTCCTTCTGCGTGGCAATACGTCGCACCCGGCAGGAGGCTCTTCCACAGTCGGAGGCCCACCTAATGGAACTAGAGCGGAGTAGTAGGGGGAGGGAGGGAAGTTGGAGCACTGACAGTTGGTGCAGACGCGACAAACCTATGAAGATACCCTGATGGAAGAGGCCCATCTTGCGTTGCTAGCGTTCCGTAGCATAATTTACCAAAGGGGTGACAAGTCCAGTAAATTACTGCACAGGCTATGCTAAGGGATCTTGCAGCCCCAGGTTTTCCCAAGTATAGCAGGTCCTGATGGACGGGTCCTGAGTAACCCATCCCTTATAGCTGAGAGTTTTGCACAGTTTTTTGCACAGCTTTATACCTCTAGAGAGTGCCTGCAGGAAGATGCGATCCTGCGCTTTCTAGATGACCTACCACCCGCACCCTTTCGGATGAAGCACGAGCACACCTGGAACTTCTGCTTACTGAGGAGGAGATCTGCACTGCGTTGGGGGAATTGAATTTGGGAAAGGTGCCGGGTCTCAATGGGTTTCCATGCAAATTCTTTAAGAAATACTTCTCCCAGATAGGGGAGCACTATCACCAAGTTATAGAAGAAGCGAGAGACCGAGGATGTCTGCCGCGGGATTGGAGACATGCGGAAGTGGTCGTATTCAATGAACCAGGTCGGCCTCCGAACCAACACGCCTCATATTGCCCCATTTCACTTTTAAATGTTGAGGCCAAAATTCTGGCCAAACTATTGGCCAATCGACTTCAATCCCACATAACTACGTTGATTCATTCAGTTCAGGCGGGCATTATGCCTCAGTGGGCCACGTGCCACCACATACGGTGGGCGCATAATGCGATAGCTGCCATTCAGGGAAGAGGAGTGCCGGCTCTCCTTTTGCTAGCGGATAGGGCGTTTGATTCCCTCAGCTGGGTATACTTATTCGCGCTCCTTGATAGTCTTAATAGGCCCGCGATTCTTGGCATATCTAAAACTGCTTTATACGGATCTCACGGAGTCAGTGCGGGTGGCGGGATCCATATCCTCTACATTTTCCGTAGGCAGAGGCACTCACCGGGGGTGTCCTCTGTCGCCATACCTATTTGCGCTAGCGATGGAGCCGTTGGCTGCGTGGGTACGAATTGACGCACAGTTCGTGGGATTTGAGTGGGATCATGGGCTCTTGGACCTCATAGCATTGTATGCGGATGATGTCCTTTTTTTCATAACAGACATAAATAGGACGGGGCCAAGGCTCCCCCGCATAATGCAAATTTTCAGTGAATCATCTGGACTGTATATAAACCCAAATAAATCCATGCTGTGGGTGCTGGGGGGAATGGCAGACTTCTGGGAGTTTTCCTATTAGATCTGCCGAGAGTAGCATGGGACAGAAATATAGTTCCAATCTGGACACGGACAAGGGAGGAAATTAAAACCTGGTCGCACATGCCCCTCTTTATATATGGCAGATCTGCAGTTTTTTAAATGGTGTCATTGTCACCCCTGCTCTATCAATTGCAGAATCATTCATATCATGTGCCCCCTTCGTGGTTTCGCCAGGTAAATGCGGCGCTAGGACATTTCCTGAGGGCAGGGGTGGCTTCTAGGGTGGCGCTGCGGACTTGCTTTCAGTCAACATATTGAGGGGGTTGGCCACATATGTTATTCAATTGTACTACGTGACCTCGCATCTCCTGGTGCTAAATGAATGGTGGTATGGAAACCGAGAAGATCTCGCCTATGCACTGGAGCAGAGGTGTATAGGGGAGTCCACCTTGCATACCATTCTGTACTCTGCGCCATTACGTAATTCTTTACTGTCGGCCACTCAGGTGGTGTTTTGAGTGTGGAAATAGTCCCTCTGTAAGATGGGGTGGTAGAATAAGCAGACTAAATATACCCCGCTGTGGCATAATGGCTGTCTACCGCAGCTGGCAGCGCTAGCTGGAACTCAAGGATGGGACAATATAGTAATTTCCACATTAGGGGATGTAATTAGAGGCTCGGTGCTCAAATATATTCAAGATCTTCAGTGAGAGTAACATATGCCAAGAAATCAGTTCTATAAATACCTCCAATTTCGTCATGCTATTTATCCGAGTATCTCGGGGCTGGAGGCTCTCCCTGAATTCAGTCTGATTGAGGTCAAGATTTTCATGAGAGATTTGCAAGATCATAAGATATCACAGATTTATCAATTGTTGGTGACCCATAGCTCCATTACGCTGGATAAACTCAGAGAGGCATGGGTTGGGGATGTGGACGAACTGGATGGAGATGACTGGATGGATGCACTGGCCTCCCCTAGAGGAACAGCAATATTGATGAGATTGCGTCTCATTCAATTGAAATACCATCACCGGGTTTATTACACTAGGCTCAGGCTCTAGAGGGCAGGTCTGGTAGCATCCCTGATGTGCCTGCTCTGTGGACGAGAAGAGGGGTCCCTAATGCGTACCATTTGGCACTGTACAGCGGTCATGACATTTTGGCGAGGGGTGTTGGCCTGTTTGGCGGAGTTGTTGGGGTGGGAGCTCCCCTCCTCACTGAGAAATAAAATTCTGCATATCATGGAGGGTATAGCGATAACATGTATAAGAGGCGTCTACTACTACTGGGGCTGACCTTGGCCAAAAGAGAAATAGAAAGGCTGTGGAAGGCAATGGCCCCTCCATCTTTCTCGGCATGGAAAAATGGGCTGGACTTTGGCATGGGGTTAGAAATTCTGATATTTAAGGCCAGGGGCTGCCCGCAAAAACACCCCAAAATCTGGAAACGATGGGCAGATTACTTATTATTATTAATATTATTATAATTAATTAATATTTATAGAGCGCCTGGCTACCCTTAGGCATCTCTGCGCTATCAGAGATAAGCATAGCCCAAAGCACAAGAATTGGCCTCATTAAGGCAGTCTCTGGAAGAGCCACGTCTTCAGCTGTTTCCAGAAAGATAGATGGTGAGTAGTTGCACGCAGCTGAACAGGAAGAGTATTCCATAATTTAGCTGCGTTGTAAGAGAACATACAACCACCTGATCGTACTCTTTTGATTTTTGGTATCGCTACCAAAAACTGGTTAGCTGGCCTGAGACATCTTGTTGGGTGGTAAAAGGCCATAAGAGAGTGATTTATCTTGGGACCTGTCCCCCAAAGGGTTTTATGTGCTATGCACAAATCTTTAAACTTGATCCGTTCTTCTATTGGCAGCCAGTGAAGTTTTTTTTAAACCGGCTTGACATATTGCTGGTTGGGTATGTAATGCAGCAACCTAGCTGCACAGTTCTGAACCACCTGTAATTTCCCAATCGTGGCCTTTGTGGGACCTAGGTATAGGGAATTCCCATAATCTAATCATAAGAGCACCAATGCCAGCACAATGACTCTGTGTGCCGGTAGTAATGGGATAATTTTCCACAGCATTCTAATGATGCCAAAGCAGGATGCAGCTAACTTAAATGCTTAGCTCTTGAAATTGAGGGATTTGTCTAGCCAGACACCTAAACTTTTTATCTGACCTTTGGGGGTTACTGCTGGACCTAGACATTTAGGCCTATTTAATCCCATTGGTTCTGTAGGGGTGCCGGGATGGTTGTCTAAAATCATTAACTCCATCTTGTCTCCGTTGAGTTTGAGACAAGACTGGTCCATCCAGATGGCCACCGCTTCCATACAGGCTTCAAGATTAATTGGTGTATTCTTTGGATGTTTTAGTGCTACAACCAATTGTGTGTCATCTGGGTATGTGATGATTTGAATACTATAAGGTAATACTAATTCGGCCAGGGTTTTGAGATAAATATTAAAAAGGGTAGGGCTCAATGATGAGCCCTGGGGGACTCCGCACGTGAGTGGCAGCCATTTGGAGGTGCTGTTCCCCTCAAACACCTGGAATACTCTATCTTTCAGGAAAGATTCAATCCATGTCAAGACCTTGCCTGAGACTCCCACCATTCTGAGCCTGTCAAACAAGATGTTATAATTGACAGTATCAAATGCGGAGCTCAGGTCAAGTAATGTAACAGCCACTCTCCTTCCCTGATCAAAGATTTTCCTAGATTCTTCCATTACTGCCAACAAAGCTGTTTCTGTCCCATGGTTAGGTCTGAAACCTATCTGAGTAGTATGCAGAAGGGAATGATTCTTTAGGTGTTCTGAGAGGAGTGTATTTACATATTTTTTGAGAATTTTGCTGTTCCTGGAGAGCAGGGAAACTGGGCGATAGTTACTCCATACCTCTGGGTCAAGGTTGGGATTTTTCAAAAGGGTCCTTATCATGGCGTGTTTCCATGCCAGAAGTACCCGGCCGTTAGATAACAAAGAGTTTAATACCTCTAGCTAGCAGAGCTGGAAGAATAATTTCTACTACTTTGCAAAGTGTATGAAGGGGAGTAAAGGGGAACCCAATTTGACCTTTGCAAAGAGCTGTGATAATGTGGCCCGATCCAGGGTAGGAAAGTCTTCCAAACGTGGGGTCGTATAACTTGGGGAATCTATTTCCTGATCCCACTTATTTGTACTTGTACTTTGAGGAAATGAATTGTAGATATATAGAATTTTTTTATTAACAAATTCCGCTAGTTCATCTCATCTTGTTTGTGCAGAGACTAAAGTCAAATCTGGCACCGTGCACCTAGTAAGAGTTTTTGTGATTTGGAATATTTCCCTAGGTGCATTTGCTGCTGCTGCTGCTATTTTCTCCTAAAAAAAACGGGCTTGAGTTCTTTTTATTTCCAATTGATACAGTTTAATAGCCTCTTGGTATAATTGTTTTTTTTTTTCGTGATTATAATCATTCCTCCAGGCTCGCTCTAATTTCTTGCTTTTTTGGTTAAGTTCTCTCAATTTAGGTAAGTACCATGGTGTCTGTTTTTCCTGCTGCTTATCCTGGATCCATTTATATGGGACCTTAGCATCCAACGAAGCTCTGATCCATTGATTGTAATTCTCTGATGCTATAGTGGTATTAACCTCTTTCGCTGGTTTGGCGTTTACCAGAGCCTTGGTCCAGACCTCTGGCGAGAGTTTTGTCCAGGGACGCGCCCAGTTCTTACGGGTTTGTTTCTCTGCCGTCTGATATGGGGCATTCCAAATAATTGGTATTAAAAAGTGATCTGACCACGGAATTGGAACGGGGCTTCCTGTGCAAAGCTGTATGTCATTCGACCAATAAATTATGTGTAAGGTCTGCTGCCTCCGCTTTGAGAGGATTTTCTAAGTGTAGGTACAGATGACCTAATACGGTTAGATTGGGAGACGTACTTGCCAATCTGGCAGCGGCGTCTGTTAGTGATTTTATAAACTGTCCTTAAAGATCAGGGGGATGGTAGACCAAGATCCCTGTGAGAGTAAGGGTAGAGGCGAACGAGATTGAAAATACCATACTTTCACAGTCTGTTTTGATACCCGTCTCTATGCGTCCCCTCAAATGATCTTTTAAAATAATGGCGATACCTCCTCCTTTTTTCAGTTCTCGATCTCGCCTTAAGATGTGGTACCCTGGGATTAACGCTTGTATCACATCTGGTTCTGAATCCTTATAGAGCCAGGCTTCTGTTAAAAACAGAACTTCCGGCTGTTCTTCCCTCAGTAAGATATTAATTTCCCCCACATGTTTCGGGAGGGACCTACTGTTGAGGAGGAACATCTTGTGTTCACTCTGCCATTCTGGTGTAGAGTGTGATAGTGTAATATTCGCAGGGTCGAAAGGACAATGGGCACAAGATGCAGGGCCATTCGAAATGCTGATGGCATGAGTACATTCATCTCTCAGTGGGATTCGTAGTCTATATAATTGAGAGGCCGAATACCTTTTATTCTCTGTAGCCCGTGGGCCAAGGGTTCTGGCCCCTGGTCCCGGCCGGGTGCGGCCGGGCGCAGACGGGCTTGCCTTTGGCGGCACGTCCGCGCTTGCACGTGCTTTAAATAGCTACGCTTCCTTCCACCTTCCTGCCTGGACCCCGTCTCCTCTGGCCGCCACCCTCCACACAAACGGTCTTCCGCGGTGGACCGGGGATTTGGCGTGAGGTGGAGCCTTAAAGGTAAAGTGCCCTAGTGCCCAAAATTCAATCAGCGTTAGGTCAACAGATTAAAAATTGTTAAAAAAGAGCTTAAAAGACTGCTCCCAAGTTAAAACCCCCATAGTGCAACGTGCTCTAGTTCCATAGCTTCTCTGATGGCTTACTTATCTCTTATTACCAAGGCCTGGAATTAGACCTGGTGCCCCCGGTGGATGCATCCGTATCTGCCTTCATCTGTGGGCCACTGGGGTAAGGGACTGGATATGTAGTATAGGGATGGATTCGCTGAGATGGGTGATGTGGTGACAACCGAAATGCAGCAGTGTGGTTAGTGCAAGGGAGGGGTTTCAGGGTGTTTATGTTATATTGTACTTTATGATTTTAATGATAATAATGTATAAGCTAACTGTCAAAAACATTTACCTGCAATGTTTGATGTGGCACATGTTTCCTGGGTTAAGGAGCACTGCACCGTATATGACTTTAGACATGATAACATTTGTTTTATTAAAAAAAATGATTCGACCGGATCAGGCAGGGTTTATCCCTGGGTGCTCCACCGCGCACAACTTGTGAATACTGTTTGCGGTGTTACATTACTTGCACCCCGATGTACAGGTGATTGCCACGCTTTTGGACGCCACTAAGGCTTTTGACTCCCTGGCATGGGACTATCTATTCACATTGCTACAGCGAGTGGGGCTTAGCTCCACTTTTATTAGATATATAAAATTACTATATACCCTGCCCACTGCCAGGATACGGCTCAATTGGTCACTCTCGGAACCAATCAAGATAACCTGTGGCACTAGACAAGGGTGCTGATTGTGCTGTCCCCAGGAACTGGAGTGCGTCCCCAACCGCACTCGTGAAATAATTTCGTCACTTGCATAAGGTAATCATTTTGACCTTAATTTTTTTTTTTATCCATTTAAATGAATCATTATCTGATTGTATTTATCCTTTCTAATCATTTGACTTCAAACGTTTGTATCCATGAATTTGCCCAATGCATTTCGGGCTGCGCCACTCATCAGGGGCTTGCTTCCTACAAAAATAGAAGAAACTCAACTTTACTTTCGTGGATTTAACCATATTGATCAGTTATGGTGACTAGTGATGGCCCCAAATTTTTAAAATTAAAAAAAAATCAAATGTTTTTTGTGGGTTAAAAACATGTCTACCAAGCCCTCAAAAAAACTTGTGAGGGTGCTCAGAAAGGTGTTCAATTGTTGATTTATTAATTAGTGAAATCAGGAAAATCGCGTTGGTTAATCCCAACAATTTTTTTGAGAGAATATTAGTGTCCGGAGGGTGCTCGGAAAGGTGTTTAATTGTTAATTCATATATTAATGAAAAAATCACAGAAATGGTGTTAGTTAATCCCAACATTTTGTATTTTAAAAAATTGGTGCCTGGAGTTTGTAATAGAAAACCACTGATCTCCCAATTCGTCTTTTTAACCAAGTGGTGTCGGTGTTGTTGATTTCATTACCCTTATATCCTAGAATATAAAGGACATTTTGTGAGAGACTTACACGGCGAATTTGTGTCTTACACGTAATTGCCGACACGACATAACATGTTCATCACTTGTATCTAAATAAAATTAAGAGATTGTGAAAGATGGAACGTCAAAATCGATGTGTCAAATCAATCAAATCAAATCATCTTTATTCGGTTTCCATTTTTTTGAAAGCCATAAAAGTACATAAAAACACAATAAATATTAAAAATCACATTCATTCTGTATCAAACAATGTCTTAAGAGCGCATTTTTAGCAATCCATCTTATATCAGAAAAGGCTTCTCAATCAGGATTCATAAGTTCATTCAGTGCCTAATACATAGTTTGAGATACTGTGCAACAGATTTTGTCATCAAATTATTTTCCAAAAATTGTAGTGCCAAGTAGGCAGGGTGACATTTGCGAATTTTTAAAACTTTTAGTAATGGTATTATCCACCGCCTACGTAGTGGCGTATAAAATTTACAGAAAAAGAGGACGTGAATTGTAGACTGTGGGGACATTAGGTCACAGGGACACACAGAAATATTATGTGACCAGTCATTCTGGTTGGGAAATAAAACCATGTAATGGTATAAGTTAAACCTGAAACGAGTAAGAAGATATTTTTCATACTGTGTTAAATCATACTGCAAGTACGGTTGGATGGTGGGGACAAGCTGTATTAGTAAACATTGTTGGACTGATGGCTTCCCTATTTCACTCAACAACCGTAGTTGAGATAGGTGCGACAGACAGAGTATTTTTAGTTCTTTTTTCGATATGTCTGTTACTGACGAGGGGTCGTCAAAGAATCTCGCGAAACCAATGTCTGTGAGAAATGATTTCACGTAGACCAACCATTTTATCTTTGTCATGTTCTCAAGTTTCATACAGTCCAGAATTATTGTTCTTGTGAGCTGGCATTGGTCCGTTACCCAGATTCTGCGCCACAACATGATCGGTTGGATTTTAATGATGTCGGAGATATAATCCACCCCGAGTTCAAGGTGACATCCAAATGTAGTTGTGCTTTTTGGCACAGCCAATAAAAATCTTAGGAAAGAATTTTCGACTTTTTGTAACTGTTCTGCGTTTGTCATTCCCCAGACCCCTGCTCCGAAGGTGGCTGTACTAATGCATTTAGCATTGTATATCTTGATCATCTCGGTCGGAGGTCTTTTACCGAGGCGAAGAGAGAAGGCCTTTAATGCGCCGACTGTTCTTATAAGGGCCAGTTTTCTGGAATTAACCGCTTCTTTCCAATTAAATGCCTCGTCAATGGTGATGCCTAAGTAGGGGTACGTGTTTGTTCTTTCGAGGGGTAGATTATCCACATAGATTTTCTTTACTTTTTTCCCCTTGGTACCGGCATGCATCACGTATGTTTTCTTTATGTTGACTTTTAGATTCAAGCTGGTCATAAAAGAGCAGTAGTTATTTAAAGCCCGTTGAAGCTGGACTGGAGTTCGGGCAAGAATTACCGCGTCCTCGGCGTATAATAATGCTGGAATCTGCCGACGACCGGCTTCTGGGAGATCTTTTACATCCTTTAACATTGCAGCCTCTAGACCGTTAGTGTAGAGCGTGAATAAGAAAGGGGCCAGCACGCAGCCTTGTCTGACCCCCTTCTGTATTGGAAAACTATCAGTTAATTGTCCACCTGTCCCGAATCTAACCTTTCCCATGGCTCCGGTGTATAATTCGCGGAGAAAGTCGACTATTGGTGGTTCAATCCCCATTTGCAGCAATATTGACCAAAGTTTTGAGTGTTCAACACAGTTGAACGCTGCTGTGAGGTCAACATAAACCATATGTAAACAAGATCTTTTTGCATTTACGTATTTTCCGGCCAACAGTGTTAGATTTAGGACTTGGTCCACTGTACTCAGTCCTGCCCTGAACCCATATTGTAGGTCTGAGAGTGCCCCGTGTTCTTTCGACCACTCCTGGAGTCGATCGAGAAGTATGCGCCCTGCCATTTTTCCGATCGAGTCCAGGAGGGAGATGGGACGGTAACAGGAGGGGCTGTCTCTGTTACCCTTCTTGAATATGGGGACGAGTATCGAGGTAGACCAAGAGTCGGGGAGATCAGTCTCCTTTGCCGCATTTAATACTTTGGTAAGGAGGGGGGACCAAAGGTCGGGTAGGAATTTATAAAGATCCATAGGAACCGAGTCTGGTCCTGGTGCTTTGCCAGATTTAGCAATCTTTATAGCCTTCGTCGTTTCGTTGATTGTGAAATGAATTGCTAATGGATATTTCACCAACGGAAAGGGATCCGGGGAAGTTGAGTCTGTAAGTTTGTCCTCTCTAAAAACCCCTGAGAAGTGTTGCACCCAGTCCTCTGCATTTATGGCAACATCCAAGGAAGGATCATCGTTATTTTCTGTTAAAAAGGGAGTTTTTACTATCTGCCAAAAAGCAGCGCTATCTTTTAAAGTACTGATTTTTAATAGTTCAGTCCAAAGATTTGCTTGTAGGTCCTTTTTTCTTTGTCTGATTGCCAGCGTATAAACCTTCCTTAATTTGATTACTTCTTCTCTATTTCTTTCTTTTTTGGCTAGAGCCCTCTTTAAATCGGAATAGGCTTTTGTGCATTCCGTGTTGAACCATCCCTTTCTTATAGTCTTGTTTTGTTTATTGGGCTTGGTTAATTTGTTTCTTATGTTTTTCACGATTTCATTGTAGTTAGTCATAATCTCTGTTGAAGTTGTGGAGGGGTCTAGGCACTTGTCTATTTCATTTCTACATATTTTGATTATTCTTGTATTAGTGGTTTCCTGGTCTATTTTGCCCCATTTTAGGGTATAGCCGTTTAATCTGTCCAGTGTTATTGATTCCTGATGCAGCAGGCTAGAATGGGCCTTGTCTGTTTTCTTTCGGTGTTCGGGTTCTTGATAAGTCAATCTGAGTGGAAAATGATCGCTTACTGCATTATTATGCACCTCGAAGGTCTTAATACGTGTAGCTTTATTAATAGATACTAATATATAATCTATTAGAGTTTCAAAACCTCTGCCTTGAAAGGTTGGAGTAAATTGGGTTATGGGCATCTTTATCATGTTGGCGAACCCTATATCTAGTTCAGTCATAATGGCCTGTATGTTGTTGCCTTCTGTGGTGTGGATAAAGTGAGTTAAGCAATTTCCTTCTTCATCTGTAATCCCACAGGTGGAGGTGTCATTTCTATTACATAAGTGGATGTTGAAGTCTCCTCCCCAAATTATTGTATGTGAGTCCTTAGCGTGTTTTGTTTTAAGATCGTTGGTCTGGTTGGAAATTTCGTTTATGACCTTGGTCAGCTCTGTCGGGCTCATGTTGTTGTAGAAATTTATGATAGTATAAACCTCTTGATTGGTTCCTCGGATGTTAATGATCTGAAAGTTCAGATGTAGTATTACAGGAGTTATTTCACAGCAAGGCCAAAGGTTGGAAATGTATGTTGTTAGGCCTCCTTTGCTTCTCCCTGAATTAGATCTTATTGCTTGGGAGAAGTATGTTTTATAACCCAGGAGATGGATTGGGTTGTTGAGCCACGTCTCCTGGAGGCAAATTACGTCATTCGAGTCGACCAGTTCAAGGAAGCTTTTTTCAGAATGTTTAGTCGCTAGCCCCGCAACATTCCAAAATAGCACCCTCTTATCAAGGTTTTCTACAGTAGCAGCAGGTGTCGTTTTCTGAACACTAATTTCTTCAAATTGAATAGGTTGTAATTCAGATGTCGAGTTTAGAGCGTTTACCTGCGCCTTTGGGGCGATTTGTAACGCTGTCGGAGGTCTAATGTGAGCCTTGAGAGGATATTGCGGCTCTTGTATCTGATTTACCATATTTTGAATTTTTGTTGTCACTGTAGATTCATGTGACCAGGTTTTTGATATAAAGTGATCCTTATTAGATATCTTACTTTTGGGGTGGTTAGCTAAGTTGTTTGGTAAGACTCTGTTATTGGACAGGGGAATCGTAATGTGCTTCTGTGGTGGTGGTCAGTCGACCATCTTTAAGCAGCTGTAGCTGTTGAAAGTTGGTATTCCACCCCATGGTTCCCTGTATGGTTATTGCTGTACCCTCCTGCCATAGGTATTCCAATCACCCCGGTCTTTGTGATCATGCCCCCATTCTCCCTGGGACCAACCCCTTTGATTATTTCCATAACCCCAGTCACCCTGGTTCCAGCTTCTCTGCCCATAATCGGACAGGTTCCAGGACCAGTTTGAGGGCCAGTTAGGGTCCTCAGAGCGATGGCCTTGTCGGGGGTAGAAAAAAGATAGGCGTTTTGCGTTTATTCCTCCACTGTTTCCCAGTGAGTCCCAAGAGCATATGTAATCCACAGCACGGGGATTTTCAAAGTTGACTATTATACAGTCACCTGGAATAGTTTTTGGTTGATGGCCTATCCATGAGGCCCTTCTCACCGTAGTGATTCTAGTAACGTAGTTATGCTGATTAGGTCTGTTAATGTTCAGCCAGTGGCTGGTTTTATTTAGTAAGGACCAAGTTGGTTCGTCTGTGTCATTACTTAGTTCTGGAACCCCTGTTAGGATAGCTACGAAAGGGGCTTCCTCCGGTGGGAGGTTTACTGGTTTAGGCCATCTTTTTTTTGATCGTTCTGGTTTGTTGTTGTACCTCTGTGACTGGTCATGCTGGGGGCTGGTTGATGCAAATGGTCTAGGGGGAACATTTACTGGGGGAGCATTTACTGGGTGAACATTTACTGGTGGTTGATTTTGTAGGCCTGAAGCTATTTTGGGGGGTTCTTGGGGGGTCTTAGTTTTTAATGAGGGAGGTGGATTAATGAAAATTTTCACAGGGTCTCCTGATTTTTCGGTTAGAGTATTTGTTATAGCCGTATTATTAGCTGGTTGTTTTGAGTTGTTAGTAGGCTTTGCGTTATTAAATGCAGTTTTAGGTCCAACCGAGTTTGGGAGATCTTGGGTTCTTAGGTTTGGTTTTTTTTTTGAGGTGGCAGTTAATATCGCTACTTGCTTCTCTATAATTTCTAGGCTTTTTTGAATAGGTTGTAGCTGGTATTTGACTATTTCAGCTATTTCTTTTAGCAGGGAGGATTGTGTGTCGACATTGTTGAAGTTTCTTACTGAGGGTGGAACTAAATTTTCTTTATGGGTCTGGTTGGAGTTAGCTCCGTCATTATGGTCTTCGACTATAACTACATCAGAGTTAGTATTGCTGTTAATTTCAGTGACTTCGGTAAGTTTGATGTTGATCTGACTTTGCTCTTTATTTGACTCACGGAGTTTTGAATGTAAGTTAAGTTCAGAGGTTGCGGTATCTTTGTTTTCAGGATTTTTTGAGTATGTTTCTTTATGTTGCGGATGTTTCGGGATTGCTCCTTCCCTTATCCCTCTTATTTCACTCTGTGTGAGTTCGTTTTGCAATAACTGCGGGCTTGCAAAGATATCAGGGGTTTGCTCAAGACCCTGAGTCAATTGTGAATCTGACAGTTGTGAGGATACTGAGAGATCAACTGAATTAGGAATTACATGAATGTCCGCGTGTGTTTCCAGCATGGTTATATTTTGTGGTTGTGCATTTGGCGTTCGTGCCTGTGCCAACAGACCCATTGACGAGCGTCTTGCTTGGTCTAGTTCGTAAGAGACTCGTCGGTCAATCAACATTACAGTTTGATCGATGGTTTGGTTCACTTTAGTAATGAATTGATCTATGGGACCTACAGAGCTCGCCATGTTTTTGAGTGTTTTACTCCTGGAGCCCCTTGGAGACATTGTGTATAGTTTGACAGGGCGAATGACAGATGTCGGTTTACTCAGAGTTATAAAACGTAAGTACTGTGTGATCCCTCCCCGGGCAGCGTATTGTTCCTTTCTTGGGGATTTACCTTGTATTAGTTGTTAGGGGGTGGGCCCAGCCCAGTCTTCTCCGGTCTGTGACGGGCTAGGACGGGCCCACCCTTGGCCCAGGCTTCGTCCAGCGTCCCGCGAGTCGGTGGTGACTCCGTATTTATGCGCCTCCTGGCACTCAGAGATGAGGCGGACCCCAGTAGGGCTGCTGGGGATTGTGGTCCTGCCCCTCGACGGTTTCCTCCAGGCGGCTCCCGCTCCAGTTGGTCAGAGAGCAGGGGGGCTGCTGGAGACTGGCGGGCGGGTCCGCTATGAGCAACAGTACTTTTCTGGGTCACTGGTCACTTTCCCACTATCGTGGCGGCAGCACGGGCAAATAGAAGACAAATATTACAAAGACACACCAATGGTTGTGCTGGGCTGACCCGCGGAGGTCATGTGGTGTCTGCGTCCGTCTTCCAAATTCGAATGGGAGAGTATACCTGCATTGATGTTACCTTAAGAACCTTACTTCACCCAGAAGTGGACGCGCACGTGAACAGAATGTACGTTTTAAGGGTCTAACCTAGAACAACAAATGTTAATGATTCTGAAAAACTTGCATAATCCTAAAAAAATTTGAAACGCGATAAAATCCTGAAAAGTCTGAAAACACTGCATCGTGAAAAACATAAACAGGCAAAACCATGTGAAACATGGTCTACACGAGAATATGATTAGGTGAGTACTATGAATACTTCTGACATATTGATGGACGCGTTTTTAACTAAAACCTACACTTGGTAGTATAAATACATTTAGATTACAACACAAAGTAATCTGATATATGACTTATGAAACCAATACATTATCCGTCAAGATCAACATTACACAATGCATTATTTGAATCGGTCTATGAACACCGGTCTATAGAAAACAATTTAAATCCATACGCTCAATAAAACCCTTAAGATTTACTGTGTCCAAATGGTAATCCAGAAAAACTCTCTTTGTAGTAATGTAGGTATTGTCCCTGCCAGCTATGATAGGTACGTGCTCAAGGATCATAAACCTGAGTTGGCAAATGTTATGATTTTTGTTGTTGAAATGGATGGCAACCATGGATTTCAGATTTGATGTTCGGATGTTGCTCTTGTGTTCGTTAACGTGTATCTTCATTTTTCTCTCTGTCTTTCCTACGTAAACTTGTCCACATGGGCATTTTAACATGTAAACCACGTTGCTGGTGTCACATGTAGCATTAATTTTCAGTTTGACCATTGTTCCCCTGGTGAGATGTGATAAGGTATTCCCTTTGATGATTGATTTACAGGTGCTACAGTTCATACAAGGTAATGGTCCTCTGTATCTCTGTGATTTTTTTGTTGAGTATTTGTCTTAGATTGCTTGTACGTAAGTAGGCAAATCTAGATTGATGTTCAAATATGTCTCTGAAATCTTTCTCCATTTGAAGCATTGGCCAATATTTCAATATCTTTTTTAATCCTGTAACTGCGGGTGGAAATTTTGGATACAAAGACTGCTCTGCTTTCATTCTCTCTAGGTATTTCTTTACATTTGAGAAAGCATTCACGTGTTCTGTTTCCTGCTTTGTGAGCCGCCTCTTGTAGGATAGATTCAGGATGACCCCTTTTTCCACTGTGGTAATCATGCTGTTGTTTTAAAGGTTGTTATTGGATGAAAAACGTTTTACCTTTAACAGTTGTGAATATGGTAAATGATTTTTTAAGGAAGGTCGGTGGAAACTTGTGTAATGGAGTAAGTTATTCCGGTCTGTAGATTTAGTGTAAATGCTAGTAACCAACTGTCTGTCTTGTTTGGTATTAAGAACATCTAATAAGGTGATCTGGTTCCTACTAATCGTGGAGGTAAACCCAATTCTCTTGTCCACTGTATTTAATCTCGATTGCTTTTGATAGTTCCTGTTGTGGTCCTTTCCATAGTACAAAAATGTCATTGATGTACTGGCGGTACATGATGAGATTGTCCGACCACTCTTGTTGATTTAGTATGTGATCAATTTCAAATTTATATATGAACAAATTTGCGTAGGCCAGGGCAGCACAATTTCCCATAGATGTTCCGGACAACTGAGTGAAGAACTCTCCTGCCATTTAAAGTAGCTATGATAAAGTGTAAAATGTAGTAGCTCCATCAGGAATACTTTGAAGTCTTCGTACTTTTTGAGTAAGAAAAATTCTACGGCTTCCAACTCCAGATTGTGGGGAATGGATGTGTATAACAGTTTGACATCAATGGTACATAGGATTGCTTCTTGTGTGGGGCCTAGTTCCATGTTTTCCAGAGTGGTTAAGAAATCGGTAGTACCTCTTAGTTACATGGGCATATTCTGTACTACTGGTTGTAGATGTTTGTCCAAATACTTTCCAATCGGTTCATGGATGGATCTAAATGTAGATACAATAGGTCTGAAAAGTGGTTTCAGTGGGTCTTGGTGAATTTTTGGAATCATGTATATGTAATGAATGTTCTGATTGGATTTGGTGAGATATGTGTTTTCTTCTTTTGAAATGGTTCCTCTGTTAATGGCTTTATCAATTATTTTAGTAAGAATTCTTTGGAATTCAATGGTGGGGTCATGTGACAACTTCATATAAGTGCTGGTATCTTGTACATGTGCATTGACCTTTTCCAGATAATAATCAGTATCCATGACAATCAGTGTTCCTCCCTTATATGCTTGACGGATTGTAATGGTGGGGTTAGAAGCCAATTGTATTAATGCTTGTCTTTCTTTGTGCGTGATGTTAGTAGATTTGGATCTCTGTTGTTTAACCCGTTGACTGCGGCGTGAATACCGCCGCAGTGCGGGCATTCAAATCGGTGGGGGGGGGGGTTCAGACGGCCCTCGGCCGTCCTCCGCACACGCCCACCGTCACGTGGGACGGCCGGGGCCTTTCGCAGCACCGAAGGGGTTAAAGATGGTGTGTAATCTTGTTGCAATACCGCCTCAAATGTGTCTAGTACTTTGTGGCCGATGGGAGCAATGAAAGAGCTTTTATTCCTTAGTCCTAGTAAGGTGTTGCTTTGCGATTGTTGGTTTGGTTCCACTATATTTTCAAAGAAATGTCTCAACCTTAGAGTTCTCATGAATTTATAAAGGCTGATTTGTGTCTCCAGAAGATTCGAATGGTACATTGGTACAAACGATGTTCCATTCTGTAAGGCCTTGGATTGAAACTGTGTCAAACGTTGTTTCGAGATGTTGATGACTACATTTTCTAGCTTCACGTGAACTTCGCCACCGGTTGTTGTTCTGCTTTTGTGGCCCCCCTCCTGGTTCGACTTCTGGCCCTTGGCCTCTCTCTAAAAAAGGAATCTCCTTCGAACTTCTTGTTAATGTAGATGGACCTCCGTTTCCTGATCTATTGTTATCTCTAGATGCGGGAGGATGACTTCTGTGTTGTGAATTGTCAGAAGTTGATGCATCAGTATCAGTGGATCTTCCTGAATATGATCTCTGTTGTCTTCTGCTAGACAGGGTTGCCCCATCTCACCACTACTGTTCACCATTGCCATGGAGCCATTAGCTGCTAGGCTTAGGCAACATCATGAGCAACGCGGTATAGGGTTTACATCTAGAGGTTTGATAATATCGCTGTACGCAGATGATATTACTCTCTATGTTAGTAACTCCCATAACAACCTCACCCCAGTCATTCGGGAGATGATCCGGTTTGGAGGGCTCTCCAGAATAAATATTAATTGGAGTAAATCAGTCATACTCCCTCTTACCAATAATACGTCTTCATTCCACACCGAGTACCCATTGACATGGGCAGAGGGTCCAGTGCGCTAATTGGGGGTCTGGGTGAGTCGGGATGTCCAGGAATTGTGGACCGCGAACTACGGTCTAGTGGTCGACTGGCTTGAAAGTAGGGTCCCAATTTGCTCCAAACTGCCACTATCGCTAGCCGGCCCCATAACTATCACGAAAATGGTCATCCTACCCAAATTCCATTATTTATTCCAAAACATCCAGCTGCTCTTTACTCGTGCATTCTTTTGGAGACTGCGGTCCATCCTGATCTCCTTGATCTGGGCAGGAAAACAACCACGTATCTGCTGGGAGGTCCTCACCTTGCCCCTCTCACAGGGAGGGCCAGGCGTGCCGGACCTCGAATTGTATGCTCTGTGAACACAGGCCAAGTTTTTACACTTCTGGACACACCCCACTCCGTATCAGCCTCATGTGGCGATTGAACAAAATCTCGCAGCTTCTCTCCCCCTGGGCACTGCCCTCAATGCCCCATACAAAGCCCCGCGTGGAGATATGAATACAGTGGAAAGTGTCCAATGGGCCTGGGAGGGAATACGTAGGAGGGTAGAAATCCCACACGTATATGCCCCATCTATTCCACTTTGTGATAACCCAATGATGCCTCCACTCCTAGACATCGGCATGCAGAGAAGCGCAAAGCGTCTCAACCTGCTTAAGCTCTCAGACCTATACCCAGATGGTGAGTTCCTGCCATCACCCATACCTGTTGACTCGCATCAGATGAATGCTGCGGACACACTGCTTTATTACCAAATTAGGGCCACATGCTGTGACAAGAACCCTGCGTTCCCAGAATCACTGCAGGTGCTACCGAAACTAGAACTGATGCTTAATATGCCCATGGCCTGCAAATTCATAACTCAGCTCTATTACGGGGTGTAGCAACACATGGCTCAGATAGTAATGCGCGCAAGATTCCACTGGGAACTAGATTTTGGCTGTGGTCAGTTAGCTGATCTCTCCCCAAATAATTAACATAGGCTAATTACACTTCAATTTCATACACCGCCTATATCACACCCCTGCACAGCTGCACAGAATAGGGCTAACAGATACTGAGAACTGTCACAGATGTGGCGCCCCAATGGCAGATTTCCTCCACCTGGCTTGGGTCTGCCCAGAGATCGCAAGGTATTGGGCTACAGTGACTCGGACTGTTCAGACTATAACAAATTGTTGATTAATAGACACACCTCTTCTTGACCTCCTGGGTACGTCAAGGAAGTGCCACATGCCTCGCGCAGATTGGTGGCCATTCTGTTACTGTTAGCAAAACGCAGAGTGTCAATCGTAGTTCACATAAAGAAAGGGACTGGCTCATGGATGTGGTTTACTATCGCAATAGCTTTTGAATTACTGGGAGTTGAGGTCCCCAGCATCCCGCCCCAAGAGATATATGGGGACCATTACTGGGGTACCTAAATCTTCTAGAGGATCAAAATGTCCCTACTCCCATCAGAGGATCCCCTGTCGGTTTTGGCCGAAGCACTCTAGACATCAGCCCACCCCAGTAGACCAATTACTATGCCATGAGTTTCACAAGGCTTAACTATTTTAGATAGCTCACAGTTAATTATTAGATGTCAGAGACTTATCAAACATTAAGTCAACGGCAAGAGAAAGGATCTGTCGCCAAATCTGGACTCTCAGCAGAAGCCAAATATACCAAGTGGGGGTTGTATGGGACGGGCTCATGAGCAAATGGGATTGTCCCCCTTTCCTTCCTTGTGGCATAGAACCTTTATTCCACTAGTCATTATGAGGTGCCATTTGTTTTCTGCTCCCTTGTTTCTGTGCTTGTTCTGACTTAGCACTGAAGTAGAGGGGCCTTTGAAAATGACGATTAGTCAAAATGTATGCACTGTACAGTGAATGTATAAGGCCTCTCCAGGCCATTCTGTACGTTTGTGTTTGTTAATAAAGGTTTAAAAATAAAAAATACAATTAAAAAAACTCTACGAAAATACACTTTTTGCAGACATATACATGAAAAACAAAAAAAATACATATTTAAAATGTTATCCAATGCCATCCCTGCCCTAAATGATGTTTTAAAACAACATATACCATAGAAACAGTTGTTTCATGTACCCATGACTAGTACTGGGCCTACTGGCTAATTGGTCCATGGGCAGACTAGGCCACATAGTAAAATATATGAATAGTGCAAATTTAACAAACAATGAGAACATTTACTTAACTGTGCAACCTATTTCCCTTACAAAAGATACAAAATGAAATGCAAATAAATAACTAGGCCCCTACTAAAACTCCAAGCCACACATCATAATAACATTTAAAAATTAAATAAAAGTACAAATAAATACTGGGGCATGCCCTCTATCAAACAAAAACACCCTCATACAAATGTTTTTAAACTTGCTTGCTATCACAAAAACAAAGTCCTTAATTCCAATGGTATATATGCAGCAGAGAAAGAGAGTGATCCTTTCACCTCAAAATCGTAATGAAAAATGACCAAGAGATGGACAAAGCACTGGGATGAGCCATGCTGGACAGGATCAGGAATTTGGAGTCTCTGTGGTATTTCCTTCTTGTTAAAAAAAAAAAGATAAAAGAAAAAAAGAAAAATGCTTATCACACTAAAAAACAACCCGAACGGTCTGTTGGAGTAGAATTGTAACTCTAAAACGTCTTGCCGAGTAGATTTAGCTGCTTCTCAAGTAGAGAATCTACGCAATATGCAGCTGCTGGTGCTTGGCAGCATCGCGAAAATGGCCCCGGAAGGCTTTGCTGTGACTGGAAACCATGCATGCAGTCAGCAAATCTTGTGTGCGTTTGCAGGCGGCAAACAAATCTCATTGCACTTGCAAGCGCGTGCCAAAACAAGTCTTGCACAAGCCAACGAAAATAGAATTCCGCCGGAAGACAGAAGTTAGCGGAAATCCATGTTACACTCGTAGCACGGAGTTTCCGAATTCTGCCAACTCTGTGAGCGGAATGATCACTGTATAAGGGCCAAGGTAAAGGCGTGTTTTCTAGCCACAGTAAAAAACAGACTCAGTCTCATGGCACACCCACACCTTGAGGAGGTATCCCACTACTTCTCAATTCTCGTGTTCACCGAATTTGACCGGCTTTATTTAGGAAAAAAACGATCGCACTATTTGTTGTTGAAGGGAAGTTTAAATAGTGATATTTTTCTGCTTCGTGTTTCACTTCTACTGCGCTTTGTGGCTGCTTTTACATGCTGATTGCTTGTAAAGAATGTGAAGGGATGAGATTTGACTGTGCTCCATTTATTCTGTGGATTTGCCGTGGTCATCACATACACTTCACCTTCTTTAAGATCTGAACTGCTTCCCTGATAAATGTTTTTTCTTCCCCTCTCTGCGAATCTTCCTTCTGGGAATTTCAGACATTACATATGCCCATAAAAGGTCCTAGTGCAGCTGTTTTCCTTGCCTCTTTCCTAATAGGAGCACCAGTGGCACGTGCATAATTATCAAGCATGCATTATTGCACACAAGAAACTCCACGTTCCACTGCTGTCCTGCCTGTATTACCCATCGACACTTGAGGCACTGTTGATGTAATCTACATGGCCCTTTGCCTTGGATCTGTCAAGGGTCTCACCATTCTCACCCAGGATTTAGGAAGCGGGCCCAGTGAACTCAAAGATGTTAAGTCCATTGGGGGTAAAAGAAGGCGCAGCTTTAAAGTCATCAAGCATTGGCAAACAACCAATGGGTCTCACTGCAGCTACTGATTTTGGCAATTATTTGTTGGCCCCAAAGATGCTGTGAATGGGCACCCATGTAAGAAGGCCATATTATGATAATGTTCCATTACAAAATGTATGCCATGCATGCATGAAGAATGCAAATGCGTATAAGTGGCCATCATGTAATGATGTTTAAAAAAAAATCTATTACAGATTAATTCTGGGCACGTGCCAGCAGCGGCCGGCATGAATTGGCGGTGGTGGAGTGGGGAGGAAAGAAGGCAGGGAGAGAGGGCAGTGACGGGGGTAAGGGGATATTTTTGTAAAAAAAGAAGAAAAGAAAGCCGAAGGGAACAGCTTCACTTGCTACCTGCAGGAACTATTCAGGGAGATTCTTGGCGAACCCGCTGACTTTGACATTCGTATTGATCGCGCGCACAGAGTGGGCCTGGCGCGCCACGCACCTGCCGCACCACCGGACATCTTGGCCTATCTCCCTGACTTTCCCTTAAAGGAACGCATACTAAAAGAGGCCCGCCAGAAACAACCTCTCCACTTTCAGGGTCACCCGGTGGCCCTGTTTCAAGACCTATCGGCCATCACTCTCCAGAAGCGAAGGGACTTCCGGGTGGTAACAACATTCCTGCGAGATAAAGAGGTACCATACTCCTGGGGGTACCCATTCAGACTGATCTTTAAATGGCAGGGGGTCCTACACCAGATGCGCTCACTACGGGACACCTGCACCTTGCTGGGCATTGAATTACCGGACGATGATACGCCAGGAGAGACATCGCGCGACACTCGATGGATGAACCCTCCCAGCCCTCACGAGATGGGTGGCAACGGGTGCAAAGACGACGCCCTCCCAAAGCAGGCCTTAAACCTGACCCAGCGACCATGGCCCAAGAGCAAGCGGCGGCCATCCAGGAGGTGGTTAAGGACACCTCAAATCCTCCTTGAGCCTTCGACGTCGGGGGTTTTGCCTTCTTTGCACTGAATCCGCAGGGCGGGGGGGCCTTCGGGGCCGCCACTGCTACATAACCCTCCACATTGTGACACCACAGGTCTGAACTATGTTCCGATAGGCCTGGGACTATGGTTTGTTCTTGGGGTTGCTTAGTTGGGGTTTGGAAGGGGGGAGGGGGGGCCAGAGGGGGGTTGGTGGGTTGCGGGAGTTGGGGTATGGCTTTGGGAGGGGGAGGATGGTCCTCAGTTGGGAGTGGGATGGGGGGGAGGGCGGGCACCGGTGTGGCGCACTGCAGGCAGCGCAGAAGAGGTGACATAGCTCAGGATGGCTAGGCGAGATGGGACAACCATGTGCTATTCCCATGCGACAGGCCCCACAATGCAGGTTCTCTCCCTCAATGTTAAGGGGCTCAACAATCCCATTAAGCGCAGGGCCGTCCTTTCCTTCTTAGAAAACTCTGGGGCGGAGAACTGCCTCCTACAGGAAACGCACTTACTGCCTAAGGATTGGCACCGCATGCGATCTAAGGCATTTCCGACACAATACTACTCTTCCACCACTGAGAAAAAGGCGGGGTGGCCATTCTATTTGCGCGCCACTTTCGTGGTAAGGTGGGAGACAAAGTCGCAGATATTGCAGATAGGCTCATTGCATACAAAATACAGATAGGGGGATGGTCAGCTGTGATAGGGTCAATCTATGCACCCAACACCAAACAGTAATCCTTTCTCACCGGGGCCCTGGCAGACACGCTTGCTCACAACATCAAATCCACGCTCATCAGAGGCGACCTCAATTTAGTAATGGACACCCACAAAGACGGGTTGGGACAGAGATTTGGGTTCGCAGGTGCAATCTCTCAGGAGGGGGGGCAATGGCTAGAGAGCAGGGGGTTTGTAGATATGTGGAGGTCAAAACATCCAAATACCCCGGGATACACATTCTATTCCCATGTACATCACATATACGCCCGAATAGATCACTTTCTGGGCTCCACGGAGGTGGTGGCCTTGATCACGGACACTGAGATCGTCCCAGCAGCATTATCTGACCACGACACGCTAACGGTATACGTTCGGATTCCCAAGTTAAAGATACATAAGGGCAAATGGCGCCTCAAGGAGGCTCTCCTCCACCGCAAAGGGGTGACACAACACATCAACACGCGCATCACCGAGTATTTGGCCACGAACGACACGACAGAAGTATCCCTGGCGGCGCTGTGGGGGGCACTGAAGGCTGTGGTGCGCGGGGAGCTGATAGCGATCGCAGCGGCGGAAGCTCGGGAGCGCCGGGAAAAGAGGCAGGCACTCTCCGATGAGGTGCTCGAACTCGAACAGGTCCACAGCAGGACCGGGACCCCGAGAATATGGCGCAAGCTCAAGGCGGCCAGGGCCCAACTGGCGAGCCTCGACCTGGATCGGGCTGAATACGCAGCACTGCGTCTGCGACACACTTACTACGTGGGCGGCGATAGGACAGGCCGCCTACTAGCTAGCAAGCTCAAGGCCAAAGTCCTGCGCCCGAAAAGAACATCCCTCCGGGATAACGCAGGGCAGGAACAAAGAGACGACGAGCAGATAGCTGCAACGCTTCGGACGTTTTACGCGTCGCTGTATGCCGCGGAGCCCACCCGTGAGGAAGGGAACGCAGACTCTTATCTAGCCACAGCTGCCGTCATGGCCCTCAATGAAGCAAACGCTCGCTGCCTTGAGACACCGATAAGGACGGATGAAGTAATCTCCGCGATAGCACCCCTCAAGCTGCTCAAATCTCCGGCACCGGATGGCTTCTCGGCGGGTTTCTATAAAACATTTTGCCCTCTGATAGCCCCGATCCTGGCCAGACTGTTCAATTCCTTTGAGGGCCCTGGCTCCGTTCCGCGCGATATGCTTGAAGCCGATATCGTTGTTCTGCCGAAACCGGGAAAGGACCCCACCGACTGCGCGGCCTACAGGTCCATATCGTTGCTCAACCTAGATCTAAAGCTGTTTACCGGCATCTTGGCCGCGAGACTAGGCCCTTGTCTCCCCGGTATCATCGAACTGGACCAAGCGTTTTTTATCCCTAACCGGCAATGCGCAGACAATATGAAATGCCTGCTGCATGTCATAGACGAGGCCCACTTCAACGACTCGGACGCGGCCCTGATTTCGGTCGACCCAGAGAAAGCGTTTGACCGGGTCGACTGGGGGTACTTAGACGCCGCCCTGGCACGCTTTGGCATAGGGGAACACTTCTGCGCCTGGGTAGCCGATTGTTATTTCGCCCCGCAGGCGGTCATTAGGTTCAACGGGGTGTGTTCCGCACCATTTACCATCCAGAGGGGGACGAGACAAGGTTGCCCCCTCTCCCCCTTGCTCTTTGCCATTTATATAGAGCCCTTCGCACAAAAGGTCAGGGACAACCCGGCGATCACCACTTTCTAATTGTTCAAAAAGAGAGAGAACGCTGTTCACCCATCTATCTCTGTAGGGTGAAGTGACACACACAAGCCCTGAAGAAGTTGCCGTAAGTTTTTTAAGAGGCAACGAAACATGTCGGCATTTTAATTTGAGCTCACTAGCAGCCTAGAATAAAATAGAGCAGGCCAGCTAGTACTTGCTCACTTTTAACCTCTGTCCTGTGGGGTACAGGCTTGCTGCACACAATTTCTGGTGGGCATGCAGGCACTGTTGCCCGAGCATCCTTCACCTATTCTTATTTTTTTCTTTTCCACTTCACAATTTCTGTTAGAGTGGTGTACGCTAATGATGAGAACCTAGGCGGCAGGCGAGTACCTTCCTGCAGAGCCTCCATGGTGTTACTCCCGTGAGGCGACACCACTCCTTTCCTCACTTTTTCTCACTTCTTCTCATCTTTCTTTCATCGAGAGGCAGGTTGAGATAGATGGGTGAACAGCGTTCTCTCTCTTTTTTAACAATTAGAAAGTGGTGAACCTGGTCTAGAAATACCAACAAGAATTGATGGTGACTACCCTATCCTAAGAGAGACAGGAGGGGTGGACCAAGGGTATCTACATCACTGAAAGTAACAGGTCCTGTGTTGTTATAAACCCTTATTCGATAACCCGGCCTTTGCACCAGGCATGGTCCGAGGATCCTTTCCCGCTGGCAGCTGTCAGACTGCAGATCAGCCGGCCACTTCTTCGATCATAACGGCTTTATGATGTTGCAAAATTTACAGGACGCCTATGCGCTCCCCCAGCTCCAGCGATTTGAGTATTTCAAAATCCGTCACTGGCTCACAGGCAGGGACATGCTACCACAGGTCAGCAGGCACCTAACCCCATTTGAGAAATGGCTTCATGCCAAGAAATCGGATAAGCATGCAATAACGGAACTGTATGCAATGTTATGCCCCCCACGACCTCCATCCGCACGATCAGCGGGTCAGAAGAGGTGGGAAAGGGAGTTAGGACGATCCCGCACTAACAAAGAGTGGCAAGACGTATACTACAGGGCACACCACACTGCAAAGAATGTCGCTAGCAAAGAATCGGCAGTCAAAATCGCTTATTATTGCCACCTGACGCCAGCAAGACTGCATCAGGGCAATCCACGCTGTGACCCCTAGTGCTGGAGGGGATGCAGTCAGCCAGGCACCGTGACCCACATACTATGGGACTGTGTAGAGGTACAAGACTTCTGAGAACAAGTACTTAGGGACATTGACAAGTATTTTTACACTGAAATCCCTCGTTTCCCGGCATATACACTGCTTGGCCTACCCAACAAAATCACCTTCCCACTTAAATCGCCCAGAGGCAAACAAATAGGCTTAGCGATGGGGGCAGCAACACAACACATATTGTCGCTTTGGGGCACTACGCAGAAACCCACACACATTGGATGGTTGCACAAGTTATGGTACACGATGGGGATGGAAAGGATACAGGCCTGCCTGACTCAGACGCAAGATACCTTCCTCAAAACCTGGCAACCCTTAGTAGATTTACTAGCCGATGAATTCAACGAGCTTACCTGTCCGAAGTACCTCAGAGTCCTGCGACTGGCTGATGAGTTCCGGAACACACCCGAGGGCCCCGCCTCAGGAACCTCAGCCTGATATGCTGGTACATTGTTTTTTTGCAGATGTCCACACCGGAGGGGGAGGGCTAGGGGGGCTGGGGATGGAGGGTAGGGGGGGAATGGGGGGGGTTTAGGAGGGGAGGGGGGTTACGCGGTTGGGGTTGTTTGAGACATGACCGGTCCACGTCCAGTTCACACCCGCCCACATGGACACACTGCCTCACCCGGCCACCATGGCTCCCTATGGGGGTGGGGGGTACGAGACTGAAAGGGGGCATGCCCCCAGCATGCACATTGTTCTACCGGTGCTATGTCTTCTCTGTTTGAAATACAATAAAAATGATTTAAACAAAAAAAGAAGAAAAAAAACTTACCTTACCGCTGCGTCTCTCCGTCGTCTCAGGAATGAAACAGGAAGCAGACAGCCAGGCTCCCCTGACCAATCACAATGCTGCAAAGCAGTGTTGGGATTGGTAAGCACCAAGGCTCCCCTGACCAATCACAACACTGCAATGCAGCATTATGATTGGTCTGAGCGCAGTGGTTCGTCGCTCAGCCAGGAACTGGGGGACTGAGAATGCTCTCTATGCAGGCTGTAATGCAGTCTGCATGGAGTACAGGGAAAGTGTGCATGACTGTTTGGCCAGTCTGAGAAGGCCAGCCAAACAGTTATTGCGCACTTAGGAGGGTGCTACCACTCCTACCCTGCTCTGGAGTCCCACCCTGTCACGCAAAGCTGCCGCAGCATGAGGACAAAAGAAAATGATAATAACATTACTTTATTATAATTTTATTTTTTCCTTTCTTTTACTGCTTCAAGGCAGTGGAGCAACGCTCCTTTGTCTTAGCGGAGTAGCCACCACTGGCATGTGCACAGCAGCCATCATCTTTTAATGGAGTTTGCTTTTTTGAAATGAGACTCCAAGAGTCAGTCGTATGCATACACTCACAAGCATGGTGGCCATTTTGGCATGGTATGGCATTGCCGATTGGTTGTGCAGAAATTCAACAAGTTTCGGAAAATCAAAACTGAGAGGTTCCCAGCCTAGAGAGAGGGTGGCAACAGGAAAGGGGCAGTTAGCGCATCATGAATGAAAGAATGACGATTTTATAAAGAGCGTGCATACCAGAGGGTGTTATAGCGCTATAAAAAAGAAAGTGAAAAAAATAATAATAGAGGCGGACAGAAAGCAAGTAAGTCGTTAGGACGCAACATGACTCTGGGAGCTGCATGTTCTACTGCTATGGTAAACAGCCATGTTTTCAGCTGCTTCCTAGATTGCATCAGGGAGGATTGACATTGCAGCGTGAGAGGAAGTAAGTTCCGCCATTTACCTGCACAGATGGAAAAGGCCGTACCTCCCATCTTGCTTTGTTTGATCTAGGAATGATAACTAAACCGTAAGGAACTGGATTTAAGGTTCCTACTTGGTTTATACCAGGAGGGACAATCTTACAAATACTATGGGCTGGTCCGATGAAGGGCCTTGGGAACCATGCACATGGCCTTAAAGATAATCCTTTTTAGGTCTCGCCTGAGCCAGCGCGCATGCGCTGCTCTGCGAGACATTTAGTAAGGGCTTTAAACTTTGGAACACACGCTCGTGCGTGTGCTTTTGTTTTCTTCACCCGCTATTGGCCTTTGCATGCGTCTTTCTAAGAAAGACAGCATGCAATTGGCCAAAGGCGGGTGCATGTCCCGCCTTCTCTCTGCCCTGGCCTATGGTCCGCAGGAACGAGCGCGGCTTTCCTCCCTCGTCGTGGCTCATTAAGCACAGCGTGCACTTTCAGCTCCAAACGTGGTCGCGCAGCTTTTCTCCCTCGTCATGGCTCATTAAGCACAGCGTGCACTTTCAGCTCCAGGCGCTGCCTGTTTATATTTATTTAAACATTGAATGAGGACTGTTTTTGGAAGGAAGAAGGTTTTGCTAATTATCTGTTAGCTGGCTGAAGACCAACTGGCGAACTCTGGGATGTGTTTATTTTTAAAAAAACTTTTAAGGAGCCCCTCATTTTCTGTTTTCGACTGATTGCTTGTGGAACGAAGAAAGCTTTGCTAATTATCTGTTAGCTGTGCAGAAGACGGGCAAACTCTGGGATGTGTTTATTTTTTATTTAAATGAGACTGATTTAAAACTGTCGAAGTTTTTATCTTTTCAGATAGAAGCAGCTCAAGTGTGCATGCTTCACCTTCCATTTGACGGATAAATTGTGTTTGTTGATTAATTATGAGGACTGGCCTCGTTAAAGTACTTGAAAATAGAGATAAAACGGGCCTTTTAAGACAAACTCGAGTGCTGGCAGCTGTGCTATGTGCTTCTGGGAGCAGCGCAGCACCGAACGCTGCACTTTACAAAGGCTTCCAGTTTATAGTTAGGTTAACTGTCTTTATTAGGTGAAACGCGCATTTTGACCTACATATAGGAAGCTGGTACAAGTCTCAGGATAATCGTGGAAGCAAATTGCACCCCATTTCAAATACAAGTTGCATTTAATAAAGCAGCACTGCGGCTCCTCTAAGCCTACAGTGAAAGAGAATGCAGATACAGACAGACAAAAGCTTCATCAGTTGATGCCGCCTCTGCGAGTTTCTCTCCGTGTACAAAGGCGGTTTTAAATTTAAACGTGGAAGGGTCTCCTCCTCCCGGTCATCGGGAGTGGCCTGCGGGTTCTCATTCTCTTCCTGTCCTTTCTGGGAGTTGTACCTCTAGAGGTCAATAAACGTTCTCTTCCCTTCTTTACAGCCATCGCAAGGCCTGAGGATCGCCAAGTAGCCCTCAGTTTGCTAGGCTAGCCCATCCCAGGCCTCTGCCCATCTCGCGCCTCACGGATTTACTAGCGGGGTAATAAATGTTCAAGGACAATCCTCAAGGGCTGTTAGCAGGGCCGGGACCCCGGCGTGATGCCAGGCACATCCTGCACTACCTTCAGCGGTCTTACTTCCTTCCCTGAGGCATCCCCTGCTAGCCCACTCCTCCTCAGCTCCGCTAAGCCTTGCTCTGCGGTATGTCTAAGGCTCACGACACTATGACCAAAGGGTCACCCTGTCCCTGGTGCTTCCCCGGACTAGCGCCACTCTGGGCAGCAACAGATGAGTCCTGGCACTGCGTGCTTGCGCAGTATGCGTGTTCCTGTACTGCTCCCATTCCACTTAGGGCTGTGTCAAGGCACTTCCTCATTCCAGAACATTTCCCAATGAGCTGCATCACATCCAGCACAAGGAACAGGCTGAGCCTGAGCTCAAAGGGCCAGCAGCCATCTTTGGTCCTGAATGATCCCATCCATTCCAGCTTCTGTTTAAACGCAAATACATCTAAATACACATTTCGGCATTGTTGGCTTTTGAAAATGAATGCGAAACATAGTATTGTGTTCAACAGTTGCCATGAGCTTGATGATAATTAGTAGCAGTGTAAAATGCCAACCCCACATCTCTAACTGGGGTGGCCTCATTTACAGCAATGTGACTACAATGAACAACAATTATAGGAAAGGGTGCTACACCAGGCAATACTCCACTACCAAAAGAGTGCCTCCAAAGGGATGGGAAGGCCCTACCAACCCGGCTTCGTTGCCACAGATGCAGAGGCTCTCCATTGGATCGGCCGCACAAGAGGACGGCTGCCATATTGATGTCCCGCACTAGCTTAATCTACAATATTGCCTTCACCGTATGTACATGCGACTGGACACTTATCGAATCTCGGAATAATCTACATGCAGTTTGGTGCTCTCTGTTACTATTCTATTTTCCAGTGAGACTTGGACAGTACTATATAGTTTTTCAGTATTACTTGCCTTGAAAAAGTCCTTTGTCACAAAACCCATATCGGCTATAGTACGTGTTTGTTTCCTTGGTGGTACATGTTTTTTTCCTTGGCTAGGACAATCATTGGAAACTAACTACCTTACTTCACGGTCATATATGTAATCGAACGTTCTGGCTGTACATGTGTGTTCTTGTTGACCATGTCAATATTACTGAATTGTGTTGCTATATCAAATTGAAATGTTGAACGTCAGTCCCAGTGAAATAAACACAACTTACTGTTACACATTATCTGGTTATTACCATACAGCTTGTATTGTGGTTATAATCGTTTGGTGTCCTCCCGACAAACATTTGTTGTTGATTCTAATTAGACCTAGTTATAGAGATAAAAACTGTCCAATCAGTGTGGTTTAACTAGGATAAAATTCTTTGATGGAGGCTCGCTTACTGGGATACATGTCTCATTTGTATTATTACTGGGACATCTGCGGTTTAGTGGCGGGAATGTACAAAGCTGTCTCTTAACTGGGTTGGAATCTGTGATAGTTGACCGAGTAATGGGGCCTGATATTGGTACAATAAATCCAGGATGTCTCTTGGTGATCACGAGGGGTAGGAACCACAACCCATTATGTTGCCTTTGCTACCTCAAGTGACTCAGCGGTCAGTTGAGCTTCACCAAGGATGGAATGGTTCTCTACTTCCTCCCTATGTGCCACCCTCACAGTCCACAAGGAAGTAATAATGATTGAGTGGCACGTGTAAAAGCACTAAGAGTGAGACAAAGGCCAAGACTTGGTCTAAACCTCACGGCCTGAGAAGCATGCTATTTGTGAGAGAAGGAGTAGAGGTGGGACAATAGATGTAAGATTATTTGGCTGCCCCATGTCACTAGAGAGAGGCAGGAAGAGGCCAACAAGCAACCTTCTTGCTACCCAGGAGAGAAGATTCTCTGACCCTGGTGCCCAAATACTTCAACCATGCGAGAAGTAAGGAAAGCCTGCTGAGGGCTGCCAACCTCCATCATGCAGTGTTAAGCCTACTCTCCCCAAACTGTGCACCAGGCAATCCGCACCTTGAAAACACAGACCTGAACACTATTTTGCCCAGTTGCATTATCCTTCCAATCTACTCTGCAGGATCCACTTTCATGGTAATTTTTTGCTGGGACATGAGTCATATTTGCCTGTAGCTGTCACTCTTGGGAGATGGGCATTTCTGGAATAGCAGCACTGCAAGCCGGCGGGCATCGCCCGGTGAAGAGTGATGGGAGGACGTGGCTGCTTCTGGGTGGTAGTGCTAGCATTGCAGCTCCATGGTCATTCCATAAAATGCTGCAATTCCTGAATTGGAGCCATTGCTTAAAGTTCCTGTATTTTTTTTGGGCTAAGCTGAGCTGGGCAGTAAGTGCTTTATTTAGGTGATTTATGTAGCACCAAGTTCCTGCTTTTAGGCTGTGTCAGAAAACCTCGTGCAACTGTAAAATGCATACAGATGGGTATGGATATAAAAATATAATTGATGCACCTGTTTGCTATTTGTTTTGTCACACACTTTATTGATGACCGCAGTACAACATGTGCATTAGGCCCTTTTCCTGTTACAACAATCCCATTAGACATATTACATAACAGGTCTGTTCTCAGTATTTTGTGTGATATAGAAGGAAAACCAAGATCATATTCTATGACGACAATGCAACCAATGGAGCAGTGGACATGTTATATCCTTAGCGTCATTTCAAAGTTGTGCATATTTACATTCAACTAGTGAGAACTTATACATACCCCTTCTCCCCCCACCCTAACCCTCCCTACCCCTCTCCTGGTCAGTCTTACTTCAACTTCCACGGTAGTCGAAGGAGGTCTATATATAGTCATCTTTCTAGAGGATGTGGTTTCCAGGGTGAAATCACAATGTCTTGGGTCTACAGAGTCTAATGCCGGAAAGTCACTGGGTGCCCTCTTATGTTGCTGGGTCATGGTAGTTTGTGTAGGGACAAATCAAGTGCTTCTAATTCAATCATCATGGCCTCCCAATCCAGTGCGACGGGTTGCTTCCTCAGCCCTCTCTCTTCCTCCCTTCAAAGAGCTGCACCCTCCGCCCTTCCCCATTGAAGCATGTCAGTCTGCCAAGTAGTAACCGTAGGACATCTGGGGGACTTCCACCTCATCGTGAGAACCCTGATCGCCAAGATGAGTGCTAGGTCTAAGAACTTTAACTGCATCTTTTGTACCTTTGAGCGTCTATGAAGGCCTACAAGGCAGTTTAGGCCCTCATCCGGGCCCGGGAGTTGTGTTACTACAGTTAAAGAGTGGCAGACTCCTCCCCAGTGGCCCCGCAGGCGAGGGCAAGACCACAGCATGTGGATAAAGTCTGCCTCGTCCCCTTTACAATGGGGCAGCAATGAGGGGAGTCCGGAAACATACGGTGTATTTTTTTCGGGGTAAGATATGACCTATGGAATATCATCGTCTGGATACATTTGAGCCTTGCATTACGCAATACTTTTTTGGGGTGTTCCAGCATACATTTCCATGCTTTATCTGTGATCTCAACCCCAAAGTCCTCCGCCCAGTGTGCCCTGAGGGATGTAAGTGTAATCACTGCATGTGCCCGGACCCCAGTATACAGCCAGCGTACTAAATGCCCTCCATGTCCCATGTAGTATAAGACGTGTACCAAGTTATGTTGTGTGGGTTCTTTCCTCTATGGGGCCCATATAGTTCTGATATAATGCATCACAGTGGCGTGTAAAAGATACAGGCGAGGTGATGCCCCTGTGGCCTGCAAAAAGGAGTCGCGATCCAACACAGTGCCATCACCAAAGAACGCTCCTACCTCCACTACCCCACTGTCCGTCCAGTCCTGTATTCTGGCCCGCGTAAGTCTGTAGGGATGCCTAGTATGGGAATGTTTGTGGCGTATGGAGTCACTGCAGATGTGTAGGATAGAGCCTTCCTCCAACAGAGCAGGGCAGTCCTCAGCAGGGGGAGCAATCTGGGGGGATCCGAGCCCTCGGTAGCAGCAAAGAATGCAGCTCGCCTCGATCCAGCCTCTGCGGCGTAAACCCAATTTCCTGCAAATTCCTTCCTGCAGTCCAGTATAAAAGCCACTGGAGCTAACTAGCGTAATAGTAACCTCGGAAGTCGGGGACCCCCAGGCCGCCATTTGGCGTCTCCAGTTGGAGTTTCCGAAGACTTATTCGTCTACGGCCAGCGCCCCAGATGAGATTAATCAGTATGGTGTTCAATGTATAAAAAAATGGACTGTGGGAGGACCACGGGCAGATTCACAAAGTAGTATAATAGGCGAGGCAGCATCACCATTTCTGAGATAGCGATCCGTCTCATCACTGATAAGGGTAGAGAAGACCAGAACCCGACACTAGCACGGAGCCCTGTTATTGCCCGCAGAATATTGCCCTCTATTTGATCCTCCTGTGTTCTGTAGACATGAATGCCTAGGTACTTGAAAGTGGTGGGGGTCACTGGCAAGGTGTAAGTGCCGAACAGAAGGTGGATTAGGTGGCGGCCTGGGTGTCTCTTGGAAGAAATGCCTATCTAAGGTCCAGTGCTACACATTCTGCTTGTTGGTAAGCTCGTGGGGTGGCCGTCATTACAGAATGCAAATGTCGAGTGTTCAGATCACTGTGAATAAGTGTATTAAGGTGTGGTTGTATGGGATTGGCAAGAGCCTTGCTTAGGATTTTATACTCAGTGGATAGCATGGAGAGGGGTCTGTAATTAGACATCTCTAAACCGTCCCGCCCTGGCTTCGGTATGGACGTGACCAGTGCTTGCATGTTGGAATCAGGCAGACGGCCAGTCTCAAAAGCCACCTTGAAGACAGCCTCCAGTGCAGGTACTAAAGACACAGAGTGGGTAAGGTAAAATTCTACGGGGAGCCCGTCCATCCCATGTTTCTTATTACGGTTTCGACCCTTAATCGCAGCACAAATTTCTTGTTGATTTATTGGGATGTCAATATCTTTCTGTACAACCTCCGATAGCACTGGGAAGGGGAGATCATGCTAGAATTCGTTAATCGAGGAGCTTTCTACTGGAGCAGGGGGTCCATAGAGTGCTTTGAGGTGGTCGTGAAAGGCTGCATTTATTTCTTCTTGTGTGTGGAGTATATGTCCTGCCAGGGTGGGGATGCTAGTTATGATTGGCGGGTCGGGTCTATCTCTGACTATGCGGGCAAGCAGTGTACTGGATCTATCCACCCCGGTGTGTTTTCGTTGAAGAAATGCCCTGTAGTCTATTGTCCGCAATGTCTCCAGTGTCTCCGCATGATCTATGTGGGTGGATTGCAATGCCTCCTGTTTGTCAGGGTCTAGTACTGCCTCCCTCTCCAGTACCTGTAACCTGCGCTCAATGTCCTGTAACCTTCGGTGCGTTTCTTGTCTGGCCCCCACTAACTGTCCGATCATCACCCCTCTTACCACCACTTTCAGAGCATCCCCATTCAATCAGATTAGAGTACGCTGAGTTCCAGTTTTCGGCCAAGTAGTTGGTAATAGTGTTGGACAGGGTCGTGCGGAAGGGGGCGTAATTTCCAGGTGGGTACTGGGGTGGGCACCCTGCCCCAGCGAAGTGTGAGCTCTAGGGGGCTATGATCGGAAAAGGTCTTGGCCAGATACGTAGAGTCGTGGACTTTCGCGATGATGGATCTCGAGCAGAGGAACCTGTCAATTCTGGTACGAAGACTGTGTACTGGAGAGTAAAAGGAATATTCCTTGTGAGTTGGATAAAGGCATTGCCACGCATCAGAGAGTGTCCACCCGCTTGCCCATGTAGTGAATTGAACCGCTAGCTTGCCAGAGGTTGTACCGTGTAGGGGTGGGTGTGATCTGTGTAGTCGAGTGGCCAGCACTGCATTCCAATCCCCTCCCAGCACCGAGGGGATCCCGTCCCAGTCCGACAAAACTGCACCCAGCTTAGTCAAGAAGCGATCTTGGTCGAAGTTAGGGGCATAAACGCTCCAGAGGACCACCAGGGAGCCATCAAGAGTACCCTTCACTAGTATGTATTGTCCCTGGTCATCTACCCAGCGCTCTAGTTCAACAAATGGGACCCCATGTCGTACCCAAATAGTCGCCCCCTGAAAAAAGCAGAGTAATTGGTGGAGTAAATATGTCCCCTTCATTTTTTCCGCATCTTTTGTGTTTCGGATTCGGTTAGGTGGGATTCCTGGAGGAATGCCACCTGTGTCTTACGTCTAAGAAGAAATGCATGAATGCGTTGCCTTTTCTGAATTGCTCCCAGTCCCCGTACGTTCCATGTGAGTAGGTTGTATGACCCTATTGTGTTAGCGTTCCCTGTCATGTTCCAATGTATAATGTGGAGCTCTCATCTTTGTGATGCAGCAGAGCAGATCGTACCAGGAGCCCCTTTTCCCCAAAACTGTAACAAAACTCGGCACAGCTCCTAAACTGCGCTGGGCCCAACAGTGGTGTACAAGTAGTACAGAACAAATAACGGTGCATACGCTAATAGGGAGGTAGCCAACCTTATACCAGATCATGGTCCTAGGAGGGCTGCGACCCGGCAGCTCAACGGTCCCCTACCCCCGGGGGGGATTGTGCAGATGTGGTGGGGACAACGTTATTAACATAATCAAGTATAACAATGAGTACTGCGGGACCTTCAACAAGTAGCGCATATCTCAGACATATCTGGGTGTAGCAAGTATAGCAATAAAACATATGGCTATTGCCCTACACACCACCAAGCTGCACAGAGGAGTTTACCAGTTTACACAGTAATCTATACAAGTGAAAGGATACAATAGTCTCTCCGGCACTGAGTGCATGCCAGCTACAAGGGCAAATACCTCAACAGCAGTCTCAAGTGTCCGTGACTCGACCTTCGTGTTCAGTTGTCAATCATGTCATCGGCTGCCCTGGGTGTGATGGTGGGGAAAAGGATTGCACGGGGTTCAGAATCCGAATGGAGAGTCCTGTCCTCTGAGTCAGTAGAGATTTTGTTCAAGTCTTCGCAGAAGGCACCGGCCACCGCAATCGCTCCTTCCTGGTCCCTTCGTTGCTAGTCTTGCGATGGACCAGCACCTCCCTTACTCCGGTTAGGGTTCTGGGTCCGACGAGAGGTCCGCTTCAGGAGTTTGTCCGAGTCTTGCGTGGAGATATCCGGGTGGCTGATTTGGCTAGAACCAATGCACATCACCTCCATCCATTCCTCAACATCAGCTGGACTTTCGAAAAAGTGAGTCTTCTTATCATGTATAACCTTCAACAGGGCAGGATACAGAAGTGCATATTTGAGTTGTGCGTTCTGTAGTTTTTTCTTCACCGCTTAGTATGACGATCTCTGTCTCTGTACCAACACTGAGTAGTCGGGATAGAAGGATATGCGGTGGTATTCGTACTGGATTAGTGCCCTTTCTCCAGCTTTCTGTAGCAAGGCGTCATGGTCTTTATAGTTAAGGATTTTCACGATCAGAGGGCAGGGTGGCGCGCCGGGTCTGGGTTGTCCTGTCGGGATTCTATGAGCCTGTTCCACGCAGAAGTATGGGGATAGTCCCTCAGATGTCACATGTTCTCTGAACCATTTCTCCATGAAGTCCGCCACCCTACTCCCTTCAAAGAGTTGCAGCAGACCGATAACGCGGATGTTATTGTGTCTTTTTCTGCCCTCTGCATCCTCCAACCGGTTCATGAGCATAGTCACCTGTTGTTGGAGTTGTTGCAAGGTGGAGGAGTGTTCCGCCAATCTGGGGGTGAGGTCAGCTATAGATTGGCCGTAGTCCTTAACCGTGTCCGCCAGTTGCCTTCAGCAACGTTAGCCCCATGGTGAGCGTACTCATCTGTAGTTCCATCGCTGTTCTAGAGTCTCGAATTTCCTTGGGAATGAGGTCCAGTTTGTCCAGTGTCCCCTCTGCATGTCCAGACGAAGTTGCCACAGGCAAGGAGGGCTGACTAGTGTGGTCCGTCATGGTAGGAGAAGGGTCGGGTCCTTGTTGTCCTTCCAGTGTCTTCGCCCGTACCCTACTTATGGCGCAGCGTTGCCCCTAGTCCCCGCATTAGGCCGTTCCTGTGGTCAGTCCAAAGGGGTGCCGGTAGTGCCTGCGGTGGTGGTATGGCGCAGCCCTATTGCTTCTCAGTGTACCCTGGGAAAGTCCCGATGGGGAGGGTAAGGGTTAGATGAGCCTGTGTCCCTCTGTGTGAGTCCAGGCAGATCTGATGGGTCCGATGTTAGTGGGCCGCGGCGCTTTCAAGTTGCTAAGCGGAGTCTCTGGGCCGCACCCATCGGTGTGGTTCCACCGGTAGTCCGTCCAGAGGAGTGGTCTCCAGCTGCACCCCCGGTGCATCAGGCTTTAGGGCAAATTGCAGGGCACAGTGTGGGGGCTATGGATCATCACCACTCACCTCCGCTTTCTTGCAGGAGCCTCCCCACCCCGTCTTCACCTCTAACTCCTGTCATGGCCCTGTTCTCAGGCCCTGTGGACACTGTTGTATGTCCCCTAGGTCGTTGGTGCAATCCCCAGTGCATCCACACCCCAGGGACACGTGGGGCGTCACGTGTCCAAGATGGAGAGTTCCAGCCATATATGTAGGCCCAGGGCGGGTCGCACGTCTCAGAGCGGCCAGGCAGCCGCGCCGCACGCCGGCCCCACACCACCGCAAGCTCCGCTCAGTGCCGATTCCAATAATAGGCCCAAGTTCCTGAGATCACCGTGACTGCAGACCCCATGTCCACGCTGGGCAACTGGGAACCGGGGTGGGCCACATAAATCAGTACTGGACCCCACAGCCTCCCTACTCACCGCGTCGGTCCTCAACGCACTCCCGCAGCACACCACTGCCGTCCACTAGCCGCGAGTCACCAGGACGCCTCTCCTGCAGGCAGCGCGTCCCTCCCAGGCAGCACTCCAGAGACCCTTGGCTGGAATCCCACGCCCCCGGGGATGATCTCGGAGCAGGGATCCAGGGGGAGGATTCGACGTCCTCCGGTCTACAGGACCACAGCACGCCCAGTCAGTCACGCTGCACACGGGCCTCTGCTCCACGCCAGGCCCCGGCCTCTGTCAGCAGTGAGTGTCAGGTAGGCCCCAGTCCGCGTTAGCGGCTCAGAGCAGTTTCTAGCACCAATCGAGTCACTCCGTTACGGCGGGGGCTCTAACTCTTCCTCATCTGCATCCCCCTACAGGTCTCAGCCGGGTGTACGGCGTATAAAGAGTGATTCCCCCCCGGGAGGGTACGGAGCTCTATCGAGCCACAACCGCCATCTTAGATGGCTAGCCACGCCCGCACCTATTTGTTTTGAAATTATATTACACCCTGCCATCAGTATTTATTAACCTGCACGGTCAAGAAATAATACAACTCAGTGCCACATAATTGCACACCACATAATTACACTCTACTCAATGCAACATAAATACACTCCACATAATACCACTCAGTGCTACATAATTACATGCCACATAATTACACTCTACTCAATGCAACATAAATACACTCCACTTAAAACCACTCAGTGCCACATAATTATATGCTACATAATTACACTGCACTCAATGCAACATACACTCCAAATAATACCACTAGGTGCCACATAATTATATGCTACATCATTACACTGCACTCAATGCAACATACACTCCATGTAATACCCCTCAGTGCCACATAATTATTCACCACATATTTACTCTGCTGAATACAACATACACTCCCCATAATACCACTGAGTGCCACATAATTACATGCCACATAATTACAATCTACTCAATGCAACATAAATACACTCCACATAATACCACTCAGTGCCACATAATTACACGCCCCATAATTGCACTGTACTGAATGCAACATAAATGCACTCCACATAAATGCACTCTATATCACATACCACCAATCAACATAAATGAACTCCACACCATGACACAATTTCACTAAGCATAATTTCACTCAACACCACAGTTCCAGGCCACACAATTCAACTCCACACATTTCCAATACACACTGCATAATTACACACCAAATAACATATTTCAACTCCACAGTTCCACAATACACAATGGACCTCCAATCCACACCATATAGTTTCACCACCTGAGCACCAAACATAATTCGCCGCCACCATTTTGCATCAGTGCACCACCTAAGCATCACGTCTGTCTGCCCTTGGAATCTGGCAAGTGTTGATTCTCCCCTAGTTTCTGTCCGCTGCTCGTGTTCTAATTAAATTACTGTTTTCCAACCTCCACTCCCCCATTACTTAGGTCCTGCTCCCCCATAAAAAATATTATAACTTTTCAACATAATGCACAGCAGCCACAATGCTCTACAACATTGCCAAAAGTTCTGGCTAAAAACATAGAGTCCCAAAGGTGAGACCTATTGGTTATGCCAATGCTTGTTCTTATTGGGAGCCAGTGAAGACTCTGCAATGATTCAGACGTAAGACTAAATTTAGGCATTTTTAGCAGCAGTCTCACCGCTGCATTTTGCAGAGCCTGCAGCTTCTTTATCAGAGATTTCTGGGCACCCAAATACAGAGCATTACAGTAGTCCAGCTTAGAGAAAATAAGAGCTGATACAACCGTCTTCTGGAGGTCAAGGCAACGAAATGGAAAGATTTTTTTCAGAATCTTCAGCACAAAAAACCAGAGGATGTGATAGAGTTTATTTGCTCTGAAAAAGATAATTCAGTGTCGAAGATGACTCCCAAATTTCTAACTTTCTAGACTAGAGTTGGTAGGGTGCCGAGGCTCGACGGCCACCATGAGTCGTTCCAAAATGAGGTCTTCTTTCCAAAAAGCAGCACCTCTTTTTTGTCTGTATTCAATTTCAGACAATTATTCAGCATCCAGAATGCCACTTGGGACATGCATTTTTAGAAGTTTCTGGCCTCCTCATTTATGTCCGATGAGATAGAAACAACAATCAGTGTATCATCGACGTAAGAGAACACAGATAAACCCTGGCTGATGAGGGGGCTAACAGACAATAAACAATGTGGGGCTAAGGGAATCATCCTGCAGCAGAGATATACAAGAACAGTATCAATATTCAGCTGCAACATTTTGAACTTTACCACACATTTGCTGTGCAGACTACTTAGACTTGAGCAAAGCCACAGTACTGAAGCCTGTTGGCTTTAGGGCACACCCTACCCAGCAAATAGCAAAACAAGCAAAGTTTCACCTTTTTGCTTTTCTAGTGCAGGCCAATTGGCTTTCCAAGGGTTCTTACAGACGTTGATGGGCAAAAAGCAAAAAATAACGGCTACTGCTGATGCTGAACAGCACCCTAAAAAAAAACACAATGTATACATGTCCATTTGCCCTCACACAAGTGAACAAGTGTCCTGACGCAGTCACTTTTTTTTAACATTTACTTTTGCAACGTCAGTAAATTAAAATAAATTAATAAAAGGTGCACGAAAGTGCGTTTTTTAAATAACGAGTGTACCAACATCAAAATGGAGCTGCTGAGCCATACTAAAACGTTGACAAAAATATAAATGAAAATAAGTGGGCCTGGCAACAAAGGAGCAATGCCAGCAAAAAGAAGGGCATGAGAGCAACAGAGAGGGACAGGAAGTCAATGGGGAAACAAAAGGAGCTGGGATGGGAGAGTATAATGAAGATGGGTGGGGTGTGATTGAGGAAACGGAGAGAATAAGAAAACATATGCACTCCCATAGATTGCCAAATAAATGAAAAAGTGGTTACTGAATGAAAGATGTGGAAGTGAAAAAGAAATTCTACAGATGCAGAACAAAGAGTCAAGGGGAATAGGGATGAAAGACATTGAATAAGAAATACAGATATGAGATAGAGAAGAAAGCCTTCCAACTAAGATCAATAAGGCTGACCCAAAGCCCACTAAATGTATAGATACTATATTGGAGACAATAGGTCTTTGACAAGAGACAGCCACAGCGGCCTATAGTTGAAAAAATTGCCAATATCAAACCGCTGCAGTTGGCTGGCGGTCGTTTGTGTGTACTGCTGATAGGAGACCTCAGACCTCTGTCAGTAGGTGAGGTCTAAAAAGGTGTCATTAGCACTCTTGTCCACAAAGTGCAAAGGCATTTGACCCTACAGACTTGAGGTTGTCCTGAGGTTATCCGCTCAAAGCTCCTCCATGCATGGGAACTGCAAACGTCATCCAGAGCAAAAGTTTAATGGGGTGGCTTAGTTCCCAAATATAATCATCGTGTCACAAACTATTCCACAAATATCAAAACACTCGTTATCTTCTATTGTCGATTCATGCTGAAAAAAGAAAACTGTCAGAAATACCAAGTTGGAGCCCAGCCTCCAGTTATCGTTTTCACAGAATATGCCCCACACTAGTCACCCACCACTGACCAGATGACAGAAAAACAGTCTAATGATTGGCGAGGGAATACAGAGTGCAGTTCAACACACTATGCTCTTGTCACCGATGAATATATACGTTACTTATCTTTCATAACGTTATTTCTGGTGAGCAAGTTACTTAGCATTGTTAACGTAATTTTTCGTGGATTCTCTATTTTTTGTTCTAATATTTTATTAGATTAAAAAGAGCATATAAATAGTTAAATATAGTCAAAAGCAATACATTAATAGAAGAGACAATAACAAATACGAAGTTAATTCTGTGAAATATGTTTCCTTTATACCAATATAAATAGTATATGTTATAGTCAATACCAACAAGAAATAAAGATCAAATTCGAAGGTCAGAATGTATTGCTTGATAAAAAGAAGAAAAGGTTGAGTAAAAGAAAGAAACAAGCATTTGCAATGCAATAGGTCTCGTATTAGGAAAGTTTGAGCTATTGGTATTGTAAATGACACATTTTTTATTTAGGTTTTGTTTTTGAAAATAGCGAAATTAATAGCTTTGTCATTTACCATGCCAATAGTTATAACTTTCGCAAATGTGACACCTATAGCATTTGTAATGCAATATGTGTTGTATTTACGTGACTTACATGTATTGATATTACAAATAACAATGGTTTTTAACTTTTTTTAATAATTAATACTTAAATAAAAGTTATTGTAATTTATAATGGCAATAGCTTAAACTTTTGTAAATACAATTTGTGAAGATTATGTTCAGTGTATTTTATTGTGACGAAAATCCAAGAACATATGTCAAATATTAACATCTTTTTGTTACATTTGTAATAAAGCTTGAAACATTGAGATAACATATTTGAACCAGTTGTTGTTGAATGGTTGCACAGATTGATGCTGTGGTGGAGCTCAGTGATGTTGTGGTGCCACTGAGTGATGCTGTGGTGGTGCTGAGTGATGCTGTATGCTATGCTATGTTTTGTTTTGCTATCCTATGTTTTGTTTTGTTATGCTATGCTATGCTGTTTTGTTATGCTATGCTATGTTTTGTTATGCTATGCTGTGCTATGTTTTGCTATGCTATGCTATGTTATGCTATGCTATGTTTTGTTATGCTATGCTATGCTTTGTTATGCTATGCTATGCTTTGTTATGCTATGCTATGTTTTGCTCTGCTATGCTTTGTTATGCTATGCTATGTTTTGTTGTGTTTTATTTTGCTATGCTTTGTTTTGCTATGCTATGTTTTGTTATGCTATGGTATGTTTTGTTGTGTTGGTATGCTATGCTGTGTTTTGCTATGCTATTATGTTTTGTTATGTTTTGTTCAGCCATGCTATGTTTTGTTTTGTTAAGCTATGCTGATTTGTTGTGTTTTGTTATGCTATGTTTTGTTATGTTATGCTATGTTTTGTTATGCTATGCTATGTTTTGTTTTGCTATCCTATGCTTTGTTTTGTTATGCTATGCTATGTTTAGTTTTGCTATCCTATGCTTTGTTTTGCTATGCTATGTTTTGTTGTGTTTTGTTATGCTATGCTATGTTTTGTTGTGTTTTGCTAGGCTATGCATTGTTATGCTATTCTATGTTTTGTTATGCTATGCTATGTTTTGCTCTGCTATGCTTTGTTATGCTATGTTTTGTTATGCTATGCTATGCTTTGTTGTGTTTTATTATGCTATGCTTTGTTTTGCTATGCTATGTTTTGTTATGCTATGCTATGTTTTGCTGTGTTTGGTATGCTATGCTGTGTTTTGCTATGCTATTATATGTTTTGTTATGTTTTGTTAAGCCATGCTATGTTTTGTTGTTTTTTGTTAAGCTATGCTGTTTTGTTGTGTTTTGTTATGCTATGTGTTGTTGTGTTTTGTTATGCTATGTTTTGTTATGTTATGCTATGTTTTGTTATGCTATGTTTTGTTATGCTATGCTATGTTTTGTTATGCTATGCTATGCTTTGTTTTGTTATGCTTTGTTTTGTTATGCTATGCTATGTTTTGTTGTGTTTTGCTATGCTATGTTTTTTTATGCTATGCTGTTTTGCTCTGCTATGCTTTGTTATGCTCTGCTATGTTTTGTTGTGTTTTATTATGCTATGCTATGTTTTGTTATGCTATGTTTTGTTATGCTATGTTTTGTTATGCTATTCTAAGCTTTGTTTTGTTATGCTATGTTGTGTTGTGTTTTGTTATGCTATACTATGTTGTGTTTTGTTATGCTATGCTAAGCTTTGTTTTGTTATGCTATGCTGTGTTTTGTTTTGTTATGCTATGCTATGTTGTGTTTTGTTATGCTATGCTATGTTTTGCTATGCTATATTTTGTTATGTATGCTATGTTTGGTTATGCTATGGTTTGTTGTGTTTTGCTATGTTTTGTTATGCTATGTTTTGTTATGCTATGGTTTGTTGTGTTTTGCTATGTTTTGTTATGCTATGTTTTGTTATGCTATGCTTTGTTATACTATGCTATGTTTTGTTTTGCTATGCTTTGTTTTGATATGCTATCCTATGCTTTGTTTTGTTATGCTCTGCTATGCTTTGTTTTGTTATGCTATGCTATGTTTTGTTGTGTTTTGTTATGCTATGCTATGTTTTGTTGTGTTTTGCTATGTTTTGTTATGCTATGTGTTGTTGTGTTTTGTTATGCTATGTTTTGTTATGTTATGTTATGCTATGGTTTGTTTTGCTATCCTATGCTTTTTTTGTAATGCTATGCTATGTTTAGTTTTGCTATCCTATGCTTTGTTTTGCTATGTTTTGTTATGCTATGTTTTGTTATGCTACGCTAAGCTTTGTTTTGTTATGCTATGCTATGTTGTGTTTTGTTATGCTATGTTTTGTTGTGTTTTGTTATGCTAAGTTATGTTATGTTTTGATATGCTTTGTTATGCTATGTTTTGTTAAGTATGCTGTGTTTTGTTATACTATGCTTTGTGTTTTGCTATGTTTTGTTATGCAATGCTTTGTTTTGTTATGCTATGTTTTATCTTATGATATGTTTTGTTGTGTATTGTTATGCTATGTTTTGTTTTGCTATGCTTTGTTATGTTTTGTTGTGTTTTGTTATGTTATGCTATGCTATGCTTTGTTGTGTTTTGCTATGCTATTTCTTGTTTTGTTATGCTAGGTTTGGTTTTGCTATCCTTTGCTTTGTTTTGTTATGCTGTGCTATGCTATGCTATGCTAGGTTTTGTTATGCTATGCTGGTGAGGGTGTGTGAGGGTGAGTGAGGGTGTGTGAGGGTTAGGTAGTGTGAGGGTGAGGGTGTGTGAGGGTGAGAGGGTCGTGAGGGTGGGTGAGGGTGTGAGGGTGAGGGTGTGAGGGTGAGGGGGTGTGAGGGTGTGATGGTGAGAAGTGTGAGGGTGAGTGGGTGTGTGAGGGGGTGTGAAGGTGTGTGAGGGTGGGTGGGGGTGTGTGAGGGTGGGTGGGGGGGTGTGAGGGTGTGTGAGGGTGGGTGAGGGTGGGTGATGGGGTGTGAGGGGGAGTGAGGGGGAGTGAGGGTGAGTGAGGGTGAGGGGGTCGTGAGGATGAGTGAGGGTGGGTGAGGGTGGGTGAGGGTGAGGGGGTGAGGGGTGTGAGGGTGAGGGGGTGTGAGGGGGTGTGAAGGTGTGTGAGGGTGGGTGAGGGTGAGTGAGAGGGTGTGAGGGTGAGTGAGGGGGTGTGAGGGTGAGTGAGGGGGTGTGAGGGTGAGTGAGGGTGTGTGAGGGTGACAGGGTGAGGGGGTGTGAGGGTGAGGGTGTGAGGGTAAGGGTGTGTGAGGGTGTGAGGGTGAGGGGGTCTGAGGGTGAGGGTGGGTGAGGGTTAGAGGGTTGTGAGGGGGTGAGGGTGTGAGGGTGAGTGAGGGTGTGTGAGGATGAGGGGGTGAGGGTGAGTGAGGGTGAGGAGGTGTGAGGGTGTGAGGGTGAGGGGGTGTGAGGGTGAGGGGGTGTGAGGGTGGGTGAGGGTGGGTGAGGGTGAGTGAGGGTGTGTGAGGGTGAGAGGATGTGAGGGTATGTGATGGTGAGGAGGTGTGAGGGTGATGGTGGGTGAGGGTGAGGGGGTGTGAGGGTGAGGGGGTGTGAGGGTGAGGGGTGTGAGGGTGACGATGAGTGGGTGTGTGAGGGGGTGTGAGGGTGAGGGGGTCTGAGGGTGAGGGTGGGTGAGGGTTAGAGGGTTGTGAGGGGGTGAGGGTGTGAGGGTTAGGGGGTGTGAGGGTGACTGAGGGTGTGTGAGGGTGTGTGAGGGAGGGTGAGGGGGTGAGGGTAAGGATATGTGAGGGTGAGTGGGTGTGTGAGGGGGTGTGAAGGTGTGTGAGGGGTGTGAGGGTGAGGGTGAGTGAGGGGGTGTGAGGGTGAGTGAGGGTGTGTGAGGGTGCGTGAGGGTGTGTGAGGGTGCGTGAGGGGGTGTGAGGGTGATGGTGTGAGGGTGACAGGGTGTGTCAGGGTGAGGGTAAGGGTGTGTGAGGGGGTGAGGGTGAGGGGGTGTGAGGGTGAGTGAGGGTGTGTGAGGATGAGGGGGTCAGGGGGTGAGGGTGAGTGAGGGTTGGAGGGTGAGGGGGTGTGAGGGTGGGTGAGGGTGTGAGGGTGGGTGAGGGTGAGGGTGTGAGGGTGAGTGGATGTGAGGGTGTGTGATGGTGAGGAGGAGTGACCAGAGACAGACAGAGGCCACTGGAGACAGTCAGAGAGCAGTCTAGACAGGGGAGAGAGAGCGGAGAGAGGGAAGAGAGAGCGGAGAGTGAGAGGGAAGAGAGAGTGGAGAGTGAGAGGGGAGAGAGAGTGGAGAGTGAGTGGAGAGTGAGAGGGGAGAGAGAGTGGAGAGTGAGAGGGGAGAGAGAGTGGAGAGTGAGAGGGGAGAGAGAGTGGAGAGAGAGTGATGAGTGAGAGGGGAGAGAGAGCGGAGAGAGGGAAGAGAGAGCGGAGAGTGAGAGGGAAGAGAGAGTGGAGAGTGAGAGGGGAGACAGAGCAGAGAGTGAGAGGGAAGAGAGAGCAGAGAGTGAGAGGGGAGAGAGGTCTGACACTGAGATGAGAGCGGAGAGTAAGGGGGAGGTCTGACACACACTGAGACGAGAGTGAGAGCGGTCTGACACTGAGACGAGAGTAAGAGAGGTCTGACACTGAGACGAGAGTGCAGGGACAGTGACAGCAGAGTGCGCTCTGACTCAGAGGTGACAGGCGCGTGAGTGCGCCGGAGGTCGAGTCTCCGGCGATGGTCGGGGTCCGAGATGAGACAAAGGCCGGGACTCAGCAGTGCTGCGCTCTACCTGTTGCCATCTTCATATGAAAATGCCAATAAAGCGATTTAAACTGTAACATCAAATCCAAAGTATTACAAAGAAAGGCTGAGGATGATCAAATTTTTTCCCAAATAAAGGCAGCAAGAATCATTACCAGTCTTATCAGTCTGATTATATAGTTGTGGCAAGAAGACATTGGGCTCATGTAGTTATTATGATGCCATGATTAATTACAAAAACACTGACTTTCACTAGCGGTTGATGTGGGGGAGAGAGATCAAAGCAAGCCTCGATCTCGTTTTTTTTCTGGGAGGGAGCATGAGCAGTATGGCTGCTTCATATGAAATGGACTATACAGGAACACGTGACTACTGCTATTATGACTGAGATGAATCTGTATGGCATCTTCTGTCAATGGCCACATTCCTTAACAGTTTAATAGTCCTGAAGGCAAGCCACTGAATCAAAGAACATTATTAGAAAAAGCATCAAAGCAGCTCTTCTAACAGACGGTCCTAGAAAACTATGTGCTAGTAAAAATCACATGGGAAATGTATTTCTAGTAAAACCTACATTACTAAGTAGGGGCAGAAGTGTCACGTGTTCTTCCTAAGTGAGTGGGGGGACACAAGCTGCTTCACTGCATGATGGGAGTGAGCAACGTGCGGAGTTCTTAAGTGTCAGGGTCGAAGTTCATTGTTTTAGCAAAAAGTACTGAAACACCACACCACGCTTCCTTCTTTCTTTTACAATCCTGTTGTCAAAGTGGTGTTTTCAGTAACATGTATCCCAGAACGACTCATCTCGTAGACTGGATTCTGCATAATAAAGGATGAAATGAAACCATGCATATTTAAAAATGTATTCCGTGAGAACACGCATGGCAGGAAACACTACCATTTATGAATTCAGATACAATTCCACTATGACAAACTAAACCTGCTGGCTTTACAGCTCTCTGAGCAGGATTCGCTGGCCAACATGTATCTAAACAGACAGCTCGCAGGTGTGAACGGTTGACAGCAGAAAACCACAGAAGTGAAGCTAGTGGGAGAAAAAGGAGATAAGGAGAGAGGTGAGAAAGGCTCAATAGACAGGACAAGCGGCAGGGGGGGGGGCGGGAGGCGGGGAGCGGCTCCCTTTGAAGTAGCTCATGGCCTCGCGGCCGTGATAAGGGAAAGCAATTAGGGGGGAGGTGGGAGGGAGGCTGATGGCTTTGTGTGAAGCAGGCTCGGGAAGCAAATGGAGAGCGCGTGCACGGACATACATGCACTCGGCAAAATCCGCCTTGGTTCAACGGCAATAGGTCTCTCTACGAGCCCTAAAAAGGAAAGAAAAAAGAAAGAGAAAAGGAAAGAGAGGAAAAGATGAAAGAGAAAAGGAGGAATAATAAAGCTAGAAAAAAGAAAAGAGAAGAAAGCGTAGAGAATGAAGAAGAAAGAGTAATCAGATAAAAGGTAAGTAAGTAAGGAGTCTCCTGCACAAACAGGAGGAATGAAAAAAGGAAGATTAAGAAGACGACACAAAGGGATATTGTTCTACCAATCCTTTAGAAGCCAAGTCCACATATCTATCTAAAGATCTCCACACACCACTAGAAATAGAGGGAGAAAAATGATTCTCCTCCACAGAGGTATGAGCCCCACGGAGAAAAGCGACCCAAGCCCACCAGGTATGATAGGATAAGGTGTAGTGTAGTTCCTATTATCCCAATAGGCTCTGCGCATTGGAATAATATCTTCAATAGTATAGATCTAGGGCAGAGGTTAACTAGGTCTTCTACTGACGATATTAGACTTAAAGTTTTTGGTTTTGCCAGCTAGCTCAGAGTTCACTAGAAACTTTCTCGAATAGACAAGGAGGAGTTTAACTTCCCTGGATAGACAAGAAGGGATTTAGTTTCTGACAACCATAGAACATGACAACTTTGCTCTCCCCCAATCAAGAGTGTATCTCTAGAGTCGTGTGAAAACAAAAGACAACTTATTTTACTCAGTCAGTACGTGCATTCTTAGTTTCACCAGTTTGTAGAGAAAAGGAAGAGACGGGCGTGTTCAATAAAAGATGTTATTTATTGATCAGTCTCTTTTCTCGTACAAGAGAAATGAATCGATATTATTGCGATACTTATGGTTAAGTAAAGTGCATACAATAAAAGCAGAAGTATAAAATAATACTGCAGAAGCATTGATATGGTTTCTAAGCCATATGATAGTTAAAATTGATAAAATAGATACATACATATATACATTTGACTAATCGTACTCAACTGGTGCTTCTAACCACGCCTACCCCAGTGTACCTGACCTAAGCCTAATACGTGGGCGGGAGTAGATAAGTAGCAGTTTAAGTTAAGTTTGTTTTGCCAAGTGACTGACTCAAGAATTCTCTGCAAGGGGTTGTTCAGTTCTGTACCTGAGATCTAGAATGGTTGAGGGCTGGTATCTCTCGTCTCTGGTCTTGATATTCCAGCTGCCTGCGAGGGCTGCTTGGAAGCGCCGGAGCTGGATTTCTCGGCAGGAGAAAAACAGCGTCTCGTTCTCAGCGCGTCAGGAAGGCGGGGCAGCGCGTGTGGGCTTTGCTCTCTGCTGGGCTCCTCAGCGCGTCTCGCTGCTCCGATCTCGTCACCACCGCGTGTGTTTGCTTAAGGCAATGTCGGTAATATTTATACCTGTAAGGTGTCGAGATTGACGTAAGGATGGACATGGATCCGTCAATAAGGATGTCATACGAACGGGCTTGTTCGCACATTCTTTTGCTGAAGTTCTCGGTGAAATCAAAACAATGGCCGCAGGGATTTTCCCAGGTTGTCATAGGTTTGATTTGTTTTGAGAACTCCGTATGCCTTATCAGGGGCTGGAGGAATAGTGCTTGTCTAATTAGATGGCATGCGTTATTACCTAATCAGATAACACGTTTCTGTGCCGTGGTGTGGCTTAATCAGATAACGGTTTTTTGCACCGTGGGTCGGCTGCTAGTTAAGTATTAACCAGAACAGGGCCGGGAATAGGGGAATCGATACAGAACCTATAGGAATACATCACACCCACTCCACGCTGACTATGTCCATATTTACAAGATCTAGGCATAGCAAATACACTAGTAGAGCATGTGTATACCGTACCACCCCAAAATACATCCATATGCATTTTGAAACATGAAATATACGAGAAGATATATATATATACATTATATGCATTCAAGCAGGATATTAATGCTAAAAATCACGCATATTCATACATCATAACTAATAAAATATGAAAATCAACACCTGAAATGGCTCTTAATTCTGAAGAAAAAAAAATGCGAGACCATTTCATCACAAAATAAAATATTTATGAACAGGCCAGAGGGCAGCTAATGACTCTAAAGTTCCTAAAATAGAAATATAGTTCTCTAAGAATAGTTTCTACTTTAAGCAGAAGATAAGTGTCCCGAAAATTGTAAAATATTTTTGGGGCCGCTGAAAAATAATGTTCCGCTGTCCGTAAACTGGAGAAATTTGTTCATGATACTTTATTATCAAAGTTGAAGGCCAAATTCAGGGTGTTGGGAACGCCTTGTGCTAGCTTGTTCAAAAGTCATTATTTCTGCTCTGGTGAGAACATCATATCATTTAGACTCTCGAAAAAGCTGTCAACAGCTTCCTGTGAAAGTTCCATTAACTCGGAAAAAGATGTTACCATGCATTCGTGAGCATGATTGCCTTCATTGATGTTTGGATCAGCATAGCTGACAGAAGGTCGTACCTGATCGATGCTGCTTTCATCTTGAACCTCACTACCCCTTAATCGTAGTGGTGAAGTCTCCACGAATGCCCTCATCAGGATTGGTAGCCGCAGGGGACAGCACAATGCATGAGCCGTGACCGGACCCAACAAAGTTTCTGCATCCATTGGCGCATCCGATTGTAGCATCAGACAGGTGTCTAACACGCATTCTTCTCCGCATAGCAAGCACCTTAATACAGGTAAAACACAGCTTTGCCACATAGGTCTAAACGAAAGAAACCAAGTCATGTTCAGGTCTCTAAGCCGGGACAGTCCAAGGATTCTAGATATCTGGTCCCGGTATCCAATGGCTAGGATTGTTTCTTCCCTTGTCGCAGGTGTTTTGTCTGTGACACGGTTTGCCATAGAGAAATAACAGGATCAAAAATAGGATTCCTGCCACTAGTCCCAAAAGGAGAGGAAGTCCACCAAAGACGGAATGGACAAAGTCTGGAAAAATACCCAGAATGGCTTTAAATGGTGTTAGAGCCCCTGAAAACACTGTCTTAAATACATTTGAGACTCCACTGGTATCAGAAATATTTAAGATTTCGTTCAGGATTTCTGCGAAATGTATGGGGGAATTAGTTGATAACAATGAATGAATCTCTGCCGTTGTCCTTGCAACTTGGAGATCATACGTTTCTTTTGATGACGTGAGCCTTGTAGGCGTCTGAAGGAGCACAGTTTTCATTCTGCTTAAAGTATCAACTCTAATGGAAGAAATTTTCAAATTCGGCCATAACCTTGCCTCCCTGTCTGGCATTGCGCTGGGGAACAATACTCGTTCACAGCACATGACCTTCGCAGTCGTAGTTATGAGATAAGCTACTCCGGGCACCAAGCTACAACATCTGCGGTCTACGATTATAATGTAACTCCCGTTCGATAGTCTCCTAAAGAATGGTTCTATTTGTGTCGCAGGTGTGCCTAGCTGGTGACATGAAAGGTTATTTGAGGATCCTTCACAGGCTCTGTGTAAACTAATACCATTACACAGAAGTGTACCGCTTAGTGACATGGCACAATTATTGCCACTAAGAAACACTTTCCGGCCTTTATTACTGACACAAGCATGTGAATAGGGCAAGTTCCATGTTGACTTAATGTACCCTTTACCCAATTTTTCGTACATGCCAGCCTGTATATATTTTTGGCAGTATTGAAACCTGAAAGTAGATATTGGAATATTAATTATTCCATGTATTATCCACTCACTGACAGGTCGTTCTGACATTGTCAATGGTAATCTCTCGAGTTTCTCAATGCTCAGGATTGTATAATCAGCACCCTTCTGTGCCATACTGATTTGTTTATCAGTAAGGTTAAAGATATCGAACAGTGACGTTGTGTTGATTAAACGTCAAGGCACATAGCCTGAACGCAGATTTTGTAACGTCCAGCCAAGTTGTACAATAGAACGCAATTGGGACTGACCGTGTTGTAACAACAGTAAGTCTTGCGATATTATGTCGATTGCTGAAGACACAATGCTGTCCAAAGAGTATATTCTGGAGGACAGAGTCATTAACCCATTGTCCACTACAGAAAGTGATTTTTCCAAATTAATACAGTCAATTTCCCGTATTTTCTCTGATGTTTCAATTTGAGTTATTTTCCAGGCTTCGTTATAAGCTGCATATACAGAGGCTGCTATGAAGCGTTTTTGACGCTGTTTGCGTGGTCCCATAATGAAATCACGCAAGTCAGCACCATCAGTAAGTAAAGTTAGGTGTTGCTTAATTTCTGCCAGTGTGGATGTTTGTAGCCATTGAAGGCAGAGCTTGCCCACACTGTACGTGGTAATTATCCCTGGGTGTTGTCTTTGGGAATATCTAGGGTCTGGCCTGGTCAATTTGAACCCCTGGATTTTGTTCAGGAATCTGTCTTGACAGTTATTAGTATCTGTGGGCCAGATCAACCACTTTTTCCAATCTGGATGTGTTCTGTTTTGGCTTAATATATGGTTTACGTCTATCTCCTCATCTGTCGAGCTATTACTGTTTATCGTTGGCTTTGGAATAGACGGTTTGTTTAAATCTTTGATTTTGGCTAGGCCAAGACAGGTAGTTTGTTGAATAGTGTCATTCAAAAATATCATTTGTTCTGGGATCATGCAGGCTCTAAACAATGATTCTATACCTGGTACTTGCCATTCCTTTGTACCCCAAACACTTTTTACTTCAACATTTTTGTCCCAGTATTCAAAACCAAATGTACTCATTTGTAAGGGTGGGCGTAGTTCGCGAAGTAGCGCTACGCGAAGCTACGCGAAGTGCACTTCGCACTACGCGAACTTCACGTAGCACTACGCGAGCTGCGTAGTAGCATGTTCGCACTGTGCAAGATGCGTTTTCAATGATTGCACAGTGCGGACAAGCATCCGGCACTGTGCAAGCATTGAAAACGGCATCTTGCACTGTGCGAGCTGTAGTTTTCTGCTGCTCGAGGAGATTATTACTCGAGCGGCAGCTTTCTCAACGTGAACAGGTAGTTTCTCATTGAGAGCGGTCGCGAGCATGCGCAACCACTCACAATGAGAAACCTGACCTCCTCGCGTTGAGAATCTCGCCGGGATGTCATTTTGCTTGCTCGCGGTCGCGAACATGACGTTCAGGACCGCGAACAAGCAAAAAATGAGCGTTGCACTACGCTACGCTGCACTACGCATGTTCGCACTGTGCTACGTGCCGCTCGCGTAGTGCGAAGTTGCAAAAACTTCGCAAACTCCGCGAGCGGAGCGTAGTGCTTTGCCCAGGCCTACTCATTTGCTCAAAAAATGAGTCTGAATATATCAATTTAGTGTTTGTAAGCATGGTCTTTGTACTTGTCTTGTTTGATAATTTGAAATAAAATGTTTCTGCATTACTTGTGTTGAACCCTGAAAAATATGAATATTTGTCATAAAAAGTTCTTGAGCTACCTTTTGGAGGGGTTGCACAGTGTTCCCATTGATTATAATTTAAAACATTTCTAGGTTGTGCAGATTTATGCAGATAATGATTACTATAGTGATTATAGCAGAACATTTTATCATAATTAGACGAACCCTGCAAATAATCATGTTTTGTAAATTTAGCAGACATCACTAGGTCAGACATCATATTATTAATGCTTTCAACGTCCCAACCATCAGCAACTGAACTTGGTTTTACAAAGTCACTCAATGAGATCTTGATTTGGTGTGGATATTTCAGGATTTCAACCGGACCATAGATTTCATAATCAGTATTGTCCCATGCTACCCCACCGGGTATAGGGTTGGCTGTGAAGTTGACTGAAGAAAGTTCCCTTTTCTCGATGTGTGAAGACGTGTGTGGTTTGAGGACCAAGTTGATTTTCTGGCTTGCTGTGTCCATTTTAGCATATTTTCCCTCAATGAAATGTCCCAAACATAGTACCATGATGAGCCAAAGTATGAGGATAAGTGCACCTAAGGCCACCCAGAATTCAATCCATGGAGAAATCAGATAGGTTTCTTTCAGATGTTGAAAAAACTCCTTAGCTTTAATTTTAAAGGTTTTTGTTGATTTTTGTTCCTTTGATTCACTCAGGTTTTCAGATGAATCGCTGAAGTTGATGAAGTAACCGGATGCCGTTCTGTCTATTGTTCCAATAGCTTCAGGATTGATATTTGCTTTATCCGTGTGTTTTGTTGCAGCAGCATAGTCATTTATTACTTCATTGTAGATTGGTGTGTCTCTGCTAAATGTTTTTATTTGGGTTTTTAGAGGTTTAAGTTCCATAGCATTGTTGCACAGACCTTGTTGTTGTTCTTTTGGCATTTCAAACGTGAGTAGCCTCTTAGATTGAACCTCTGTTTTTGTAGCAAACCTTGGTGTTCTACTACTTATCGGGAGTCCACTTGGCCTACTGTTTGTTATCGGCCACATGAGTGTGGTTTAACCATGTCGATGGTACAACTCGGTTCTCCTTTTTACCAGCAAGGGGCGGTAGTACTACTGATCTTGTCCCGTTGATAGACAAGACAGGAACTGCTTTTCTGTAAGAAGGCCCAAATTCCTTCTTTACCGCGATCTTTTCTCTGACTAGATCCCCGACTTTTGGAATCCAGACAGGTCTTGCTGGGACAGGTGGTTTTTCTTCAGTGGTCGTTGGCTGTTGTTTCAACTTTATGTTGCTCAGGTCTTTCCTTGTTACGTTTAAGTCCTGTAAAATAGCCAAACGATCTTTGATATCAAAGCTTTTTTCTTTAACCACTGAAGTCTGACTGTCAAGATCTAAGACCATCATTCTAGTTCCAAACAATAGTTCGTACGGACTGAATCCCCTCAGAGAATTTCTTGGCAGGTTATTTAGACTACGTTGGACACTTATTAGATGTTTGACCCACCCAGCTCCCGAACCTAATACCTTCGCTGTTATAGATTGCTTTATGCCTTTGGTTTTTTCTTTACACCATCCCGTTCCCTCAGGTAGGAAGTGAGAAGAGTCCCGCTATGCTATGCTCATTTGGCCATGTTTTTCATACGCTTTAGGGCAAGAAGAAAAAATATTCAGCCAAACGTAGCATGCTTCTAGCGTATATGCCATTATAGACTCGCAAATCTTTTTATAACAGTCCAGACGTCAGCCGAGTGCTGGGGTCTACATCACAAGTGGAAACTAGTCTTTATATGTTAATTGGACGCATTAGTTTTTATTGTTGATCAATCCTGGAGTGAAACGCCATGCTAATATACCGTTTCTCTCGCCACTGCGATCTCTATTGCAGTCTGGGCAGTTCTTTACAAAGATGTGATGATGCAGGCTCATACCTGGCCACCAGTACACTGATTGTAATTCTTCCAGGGAATCTTTTAGTTTGAGGTGTCTGAGACCCTCACCCATATGCACGTCTGCTATTAACAAGCCTCTCCTGTCCGTGTTTGGAATCACTCTATCCCCCACTCCAGGGATTCGAGCAAAAGGAACGGAGTTTGCATCGATTATGTATGTATAATTGAGTGGATAGTTGATCGGTAGTGCTGAGCAGTCGCCTTTTGATGACGTTTTCACCGCCAGCATAGTTTCACCGTCAATGTGTTTTACTGTACGCTTTTTCTTGACTACGGAAGCCGATTCAGTTGCTGCCGTTGTGGCTTTCTCAGCCAATGAATTCCCTGCAACGTGAACGCCATCACGCTGATGACTCACTGAATGTATCACGTGAGTTTTTGGTAGTTCTTTCTGTAAAAGAGCTACTTGTTCCCAAAGCATTTTATGCTTGATTGTTGCACCTGTGTCATCTTTGTAACCGTTTTGAATCCATTTCTGTAAATCGTTATTGTATGATTTGACGCAGTAATACGAATCGCACACAATAAGTGTCGGGAATTCGCGATCGGCATTATCTAGCGCCATTTTTAACGCTATTATTTCAGTTTATTGTTCTGAATTATTTTCCACTGAGTGTGTTTTTGTAAGTAGAGGTACCTTTTCTCCCTCATTAGAGGTCAGGTATGTGAATCCGCATCTTCCTGGGATGACTCGAATCACAAGATTGCGTGAGTTATCACGTGTTTCTAATTTTGTTTTAATTAGCATGTCTGTTTGTAAAGATCTCAAAATTTCTGTGTGTTTTTGAGTCCAATTGATTCTTTTAAAATCTGGTTTTATTAGATCATAAAGGGGTTTGATCCTTTCTGCGTAATTTGCAATGTATGTTCTTCCGAAATTTAGGAAGCCTAGAATTGATTGTAAGTTTTTTAGTGTTCTAGGAGCTTGGAGTACAGCACATTTCTCTAGGAAATTGTCAGCCAGGCTTTTGCCTTCACTTGATAATTCATATCCTAAAAACAGGACCGTTAGATGGGCAATTCTTGATTTTTTAAAGTTGAATTTGTAACCCTCTGCTGCGAACCCAAGTATTATGGTGTTCACCCTCTTCAAGTGAGTATCCAAGTCATCATCTGTTAGGTAAATGTCGTCGACATATGATAATGCCTTGTCATCGTATGTTTGTAGTAATTCTGTTACTCTCTTTGAGAATAATCCTGGGCTATTCTTGTGCCCCTGGGGTAAACTGCAGAAACTTTTTTGCGAGCCATTTACCGAGAACGCAGTCAAATATCTGCTCTCTGGTGCTATATTTTGACAAAAGAATCCATTAGAGATGTCTAATGTTGCTTTGTATTTTTTGCGCACTATGTTATTCATTAGTGCAGCACTATGCGAGTTTTGCACTGCAAAGGTTTTGCAACATGAGTTAAGGTGTCTGTAATCCAAAACTAGACGATATGAGTTGTCTGGTTTGGAGACAGGAAACAAAGGATTGTTCATTTGTGAGGTGCAAGTTTCAATCACCCCCTGGTATTCAAGTTGATCTAGGATCTCTTTTACCTGTTTTTTAGCTTCTTGCTTAATTGGGTACTGCCTCTGTGCAGTAGGTTGTGATTTTAACTGGATTTTGTGAGGAGGAGAGTCCTCATCCCATCCGACATTATTTTTATATAAAGCAGGAGCTTGAGCTACTGCCCACTTTCTAGCAAGTGTATATTTTTTATGAATTGGAACATGATTTGAGAAGGCAGGCATAATTATTTCTTCGCCATGAGGACACTCCCTGACAAACTCTGGTGGCCAGTCTTTCTCAGCTAGAAGGATGTCATAGCCCTGGGAGAGATTATCCCAAAATAGTCCCCTTATTTTTCTAGTCTTATCCCCCTCTATACGCAATGTAATTTCATATATTTTGTGAGGTTTGCTAACTCTGCTGTCGGCAGTTTCCACTTGAATATATTCATTCGTGTCCACTGTCTCCAGATGATTCATAAGGACTTTGCGAGCTATGCTCACTTCTGCTGCGCTGTCTAGCATTGTCTGAGCCCATTCTCCGTTTTTCAGCTGTGTCCTCAGTATTCTCGGCATCTTTGATTACTTTAATACTGGCTACCTTCTTTTTTGGAAATTGTAACTTTTTATTTGGATGAGCAGGTTCCTTGTCTTTGGACTTGACGTGCTCTTCCCTGTGTTCTGATCGTCCTCTTCTTTCCGATTTCTGCGAGGAAGTCTGAAAAGATTGAGAGGGACGTGTATCATTATCTTGATATCTATCAGGTTTCTTTATATTATCCCTATTTCTAAGGTTGTATTTTTTCCCAGAGGGCTCACTTTGGGGAGACCTGCGTCCTTGGTTCGGAGATCTTTCTCTCCGCCGAGGAGACCTTCCTCTGGACTGGAATCTTTTTTCTTTAGGATTGGATTGTTTGTTTCCATCCCAGCTCTTTTTTTGAGTGTTTAAATTATTTTTATTAAATATCTTTTCAGGACTTTCAATCAGTTGAGGTTTTACCGGTATTCCACCCAGACTATCTCTTCCTAGTTCTTCATAGGATTTCTCTACGATTCTGGCAATTTCAGTTGGTTGGTCCGCTATATCTGTCTCTTTTAACCTTTGGCGGATCGCCACGTTTGCTGCTTCTCCCTTTATGTTGGCTAATAATATAGCTGAGACCTGCTTGAAGTCCTTCAGTAATTTCATACCGAGAGTTAAAGCGGGTTCTGGACCATATTCATCTTGAATTTGTTTTAGCACATCTGGTATTACTGACATGGATGGTACACCATGTGTTTTTGTGTATATGGAAGCAAAGACTGTACCCCAAGTGTCACAGTCCTCCACGTGTGGTGCGATTCCCATTGGAAGACAGATAGTCAGAATCCTGTGTTTATCTACAGGGGTGGTGTCTGGAAACACCGCCTCTATTTGAGTGATTTTTTGTGCTAGCCAGAAAGGTATTTGTTCCCGTTTTGCGGGTACTTTACCTAGACAGGACTGTATGTTCTGTGGTGTAATTTTATTTGTGTTACCCTGATGAGGGGTCAGCTGTGGAATTTTATTTGCTGGTTGGATTGTTGAAGTCCGCATTACATATTGGACTAATTGTCTATGTATTTTGATTAGTTGTTTTAGCTGTGCTAAAAGATCTGGTGCAGACATTTCTTCAATGTCTGGATGTGGTGTATATCCGGCTAGGACCGGCCACGTTGCTCCTGGTCTACCTAGTGGACCGAGCCTGGTGATGTGATTATTATGTTTTAGGGCGCCATCAAACAAGAGCAGGTGCTCTTGGAATTTGAGTGGTACTTCTACCTCCTCGAAAGGAGTGTAAGTATCCGGTGGTTCCTCTATCTTATAATAGTGGAACTCTTTTGTTACAGCGTTTGCTGCTGGAAAGTTTATCCATGAATAGAATACCTCTGTCTGCCGATATTCGTGTGCCTCAATTACGAATATGACTGTACCACCTCTCGATGTCAGTCCATTTTCTATAAGTTTTAAAGTTATAGATTTTCTTATGTTGACCGGGATGAGTTTTATATCCGGGTCATTTTGTAGCAGAGTATTATCAGCTGCTACGAGTTCAGCTGCTAGTCTAGCTGTCTCCCTTTCATCATCACTGTCTACCATTTTACTGACAGGAAGGTTATTCTGTTTGTTTGCAGATCAGGTTTCTATGGAAACAAAGATTAGATGCACAATATTTTGGAACAGTGTATCCTTCAACGTTGAATAAACCAAGAACCATACATAGGAGTCTCCTCCTGTGAGGTTTGGCGGATATGACCTTTTACCCACTCCAGACGTCTTTGGAGTATTATGGGAAAAAGGGGTTCTGTGTGAAAAAGCACGACTGAGTTACTCTAATGTCTTGCGTTAGTTTTATCGCCTATCCAAACGTTGGGCGCCATGTAGTGTAGTTCCTATTATCCCAATAGGCTCTGCGCATTGGAATAATATCTTCAATAGTATAGATCTAGGGCAGAGGTTAACTAGGTCTTCTACTGACGATATTAGACTTAAAGTTTTTGGTTTTGCCAGCTAGCTCAGAGTTCACTAGAAACTTTCTCGAATAGACAAGGAGGAGTTTAACTCCCCTGGATAGACAAGAAGGGATTTAGTTTCTGACAACCATAGAACATGACAACTTTGCTCTCCCCCAATCAAGAGTGTATCTCTAGAGTCATGTGAAAACAAAAGACAACTTATTTTACTCAGTCAGTACGTGCATTCTTAGTTTCACCAGTTTGTAGAGAAAAGGAAGAGACGGGCGTGTTCAATAAAAGATGTTATTTATTGATCAGTCTCTTTTCTCGTACAAGAGAAATGAATCGATATTATTGCGATACTTATGGTTAAGTAAAGTGCATACAATAAAAGCAGAAGTATAAAATAATACTGCAGAAGCATTGATATGGTTTCTAAGCCATATGATAGTTAAAATTGATAAAATAGATACATACATATATACATTTGACTAATCGTACTCAACTGGTGCTTCTAACCACGCCTACCCCAGTGTACCTGGCCTAAGCCTAATACGTGGGCGGGAGTAGATAAGTAGCAGTTTAAGTTAAGTTTGTTTTGCCAAGTGACTGACTCAAGAATTCTCTGCAAGGGGTTGTTCAGTTCTGTACCTGAGATCTAGAATGGTTGAGGGCTGGTATCTCTCGTCTCTGGTCTTGATATTCCAGCTGCCTGCGAGGGCTGCTTGGAAGCGCCGGAGCTGGATTTCTCGGCAGGAGAAAAACAGCGTCTCGTTCTCAGCGCGTCAGGAAGGTGGGGCAGCGCGTGTGGGCTTCGCTCTCTGCTGGGCTCCTCAGCGCGTCTCGCTGCTCCGATCTCGTCACCACCGCGTGTGTTTGCTTAAGGCAATGTCGGTAATATTTATACCTGTAAGGTGTCGAGATTGACGTAAGGATGGACATGGATACGTCAATAAGGATGTCATACGAACGGGCTTGTTCGCACATTCTTTTGCTGAAGTTCTCGGTGAAATCAAAACAATGGCCGCAGGGATTTTCCCAGGTTGTCATAGGTTTGATTTGTTTTGAGAACTCCGTATGCCTTATCAGGGGCTGGAGGAATAGTGCTTGTCTAATTAGATGGCATGCGTTATTACCTAATCAGATAACACGTTTCTGTGCCGTGGTGTGGCTTAATCAGATAACGGTTTTTTGCACCGTGGGTCGGCTGCTAGTTAAGTATTAACCAGAACAGGGCCGGGAATAGGGGAATCGATACAGAACCTATAGGAATACATCACAAAGGATCCAAATGATTTCCATTCCGTAAGAATAATTTTAACCGGCATTGTCAGTAATAAATCTAATAAAGACATATCTAAAGTATCCAGCGGTAATGGTAATAACGTGGCCCATGGGCCCAATACAATTAAAGGTAGCGAAAGCTGGAATTGAATGTTAAAAGTTAGCATAAGATGTTTATGAATCAAGTCCCAAAAAGGTTGGAGTAGAGAACATTCAAAAAACATATGTTGATAAGTACCAGCAGCTGAATTACAACTCCAACATAGATCATCATCTTTAAGATGAAGAGAATGTAGGCAAACAGGTGTCCAATATAACAAATTAAGAGAGAAGAATTTAGACTGGATTAGGGAGGGGGCAATCTTATTCCTAAGAGAGAATCTCCCGATAAATTGCCAAGTTTCTGAAGAAATATGTGCAAGAGAATCATGGTCAAAATGATGAAGCCATTTTTGTTGTGTAACAGTAGACACCAAAGGCGGTGTGGAAGATAGACATTTATAAATCTTAGAGGCCACATGACCTGATTTAAACCATATAGATAAGAGAGAAAGAAGAAGTCGGAAGAAGCTGGACCTTACATACGGCAACCTTGATCTTTAAAAAAGTATAGAAGTCAAGACTAGAGAGAGAAAACTGCCGAGCCAAAGCAGAAAAAGGCAATGGGTCATGATTAGAATCATAAAGATGCTGAACAAGGGTAATACCTTTGGTAGCCCAATAAGCTATCAACTGGGAGTCGGCCTCAATCTTAATTCTAGGATTATGCCATAGAGAAGACCATCTAGATTTATGAATTGGATTAGAAACTTTCCTATCAATTGCTTTCACAGCAGCAATGGTATCTAAAATAATAGCACGAGAGAAGGGGATAGACAATGTGGACATAGTTAAAAAAAGATGAAGTAGGTAGAGGAGAAGATAGTTCCTGTTCAATAAACATCCACGGAGGAGTGTGAAGAGTGTCTGTAGAGAACCAGAGAGCCCCTTGAGAGGCCAAGAAAGCCACTTGATAATGATCCCAATCCGGAAAATTACAACCTCCCATGTCATAAGGTTTCCTCAAGTGTTTATATGCTATTCTTGCTCTCTTGGCACTCCAGAGGAAGGTGGAAGTGAGGGAATCTATTATTATTTATTTTTTTAACTTTATTTATTAATTTTTCTCGTCAAACAGCACAAGGAAGAAACATCCACTGAGGTCACACAGGTACATATCGTAATCACTTAATCATCATTCAGGCACTGTACATGAGCAAATGGATAGCACGGGCAGATATTAGACATATAGAGTAGCTTATGCGATTCATTTTAGCAAACAGTACATAATAATAAGCAGATCTGATTAGTCCTAGAGATATGTAACATGGGTAGTAGCATTAAGTAGCTAGACAATTGATATTAGCAGTCCCACAACCTTTCAAGAAACCACACCCTGTTGATTGCAAGGCACGTATAGTGTAGTGTATGTGTCACCTTGTGTAATCCCCTATCCTGTCCGTGTATCGGGAGGGATCCTGCCTGCTCCACAATCTATCCCCTACAGCTTCCTTTTCAGTGGTGTGCGGTGCCCCCCTGAAAATATCCTCGTGAGGGGTTCTGTGCAGGTGATAGGTAGAACTGCATCATTCAATTGTCAACCTCCGAATCCGAAGAGGCTGCCGTGTCCTTTAACAAATATATCTTAAGCGGTCCCCAAATATCCTTCGGCCGGCTCTGTACTGGGTTCAATTCTGCATAGGTGGTATTCTGGTCCTGACAATAAACCAAGTCAATAAACAAAGAGATTCTATCAATGTGTAGTGATTTGAAATTTTTATATTTTTATTTTTGTGGGTGGTGGAATAATTAACTCTCTCTTAGGGTGGTAAAGATGAGAGCACAATGTGCTTGTTAAAATACCCCTCACACACTAAAAAAATCCAATAGTGTCATGCTTCATCATTGGGGTCTTCCCGTCCCTCTACGTGGCGGGGCGTGCTACGACCTGACGAACTACGCGGGAGCACTGATAATGTGACAAAGGCTATGTGACAGTGCAAGGTGAGTGGTGTCAGTGAAGTGTAGGGACCTAATAATGTGTGGGAATTAAAAAAGCTAAAAATCCTCTGGCTAGTGGAAAAAACAATGTATTCACTTCCCTAGCTGGGGACGTTAAGAAGGGGGTTTTGAGGTAGAGCAAATAGCTACTACCTGGTCTACATGTTTCGTAAGCAGTCCCCTACTGCTTACTCATCAGGACCATCTAGTGGCCCCTACTAGGAAATAGCTCAGTTTCTAAGTATGATAAGCCTGTCGTCCTAAAAACTAGCAGTAAAAATCCACTGTTAGTTTTAGCTTCAGGGCATGAGCTGGCCCGAAGGAAGCAAAAAAATGTATCAAAAGAGATGACCTAAATTGGTCTCTGTAAAGAAAATGGGAGAAAAAAGGGGAGAGAGGAAAGCACAAATCTTTACCATTTGTAACTGTAATTTGTCTCTAGGCACAACTTATTAATAGCGCCACAAGTCCCACTTGTCATTCACGTTTTGCCCGTTTCATAAAGAGTATATTTAAGACTTTATGGACAGAGTGATGGTTCAATCTGCCATCCCCTGAACGTTCGTTTTTTTGCCCGACATTATGTTGCCCCACGTAATTAGGGCGGGTTCATCACAACACACACACACTCATAACTCGATGCACACATCGGCACCACACAGGGTTAAAAAAGAGGGACCCGTTTTAGATTCCAGTAATAGTGTTAGAAACAATCATTAAAATCCCCATAAGGCACACCCAGATTGTTAGATAGATTGCCATACATACTGCTGAGGCGCATAGGATATGCCCCATGAGCTGACAGTCGGTAGGTATTCACCGCGGTAATCTGTAAGAAAGAAACCACGCCCTTAGCGTCAAAACACACACACACACGTACATCTTAGCCCCTATCTCTTAGGCCAAGTGTTTAGAGACCTTTGGCAAAGTCTGTTACTCACAATGTCCGCATAAGGGTATTGCCTTACTCCTACCCGTGCTGCCGCTCTGAAGAGTGCTCGCGTCTGGAGTAGAGTAATCATTTAAGCTCCACTGAGCGCTGGTGTCGCGTTGGTTGTCTGGTTGCAAGACTAGCGCGCTGACCTAAGATGGCCGCCATCGATGGAACCAAGGGTGTGCTTACACGAAAGTCTTTCTTCAGTGTCTACTTAGTTTGTCAACAAACTATCTGCCCCGATTTTCTTAATGAATTGGTTTTTATTATTATAAAATATGCTCGATGGTCCTTCTCGTTTGGTGTTATTATCGGACCCTGGTACTGATATTATGGGATGACTCACACAAGGACCAAATGAAAGGATACAGCGGGCTGCTTTTGGTTCTGGGTTGCCACTGTGGATAGTTCGTGGTGGCATTTAACCAGACTATGTTGCAGGTTCGCTGGAAAATTATTTGATGTCTACAGGGTGAAGGCTCTCAGTAGCGGCTATTATCATGGTGCTGAGTGGTACTGTAAATATAAAAGATGCATTTAACCAGACTATGTTGCAGGTTCGCTGGAAAATTATTTGATGTCTACAGGGTGAAGGCTCTCAGTAGCGGCTATTATCAAGGTGCTGAGTGGTACTACAAATATAAAAGAGGGAGTTATATTTATGGGTGTTAACCCGTATTGCGGACTTACGCTGTGGGAAAGATAGACTTGGCAGCTGTTTGAATTATATGCAAAGATGTTCATTTAACTTTGTAGTATCATTGGCGGTGGTGAGGTAAATAACAGACGTTATTGTCCATCAAAGGGCTCTTGAGGGTGAACGGAGTTGGTGTGTGTAGCCCACGAGGGATTGTGCCTATCAATGGGGAGTGGGTTGATCTACAACTGACCCCACGGTATTTCATCGTTCAACCCATGCTTATTAGACTGGACACGAAAAACCCATCTTTGTTCTTTTTCCAGTAGGTATTTCTCGTTGTCAATCTGTTCGATCACTGTCCAGGCTATGTCCTCAGGTTTATGCCCACTTTCTAGGAAGTGGTTGGTTAATTTTGTACTTGACTTCTTGCACTTGATTGTACTTTTGTGCTCGCCTATTCTGATCTTTACAGCCCTGCTTGTCATGCCAATGTACTCGAGATTGCAGGGGCAGGTAATTAGGTAGACGACATTGGAACTATTGCAGTTGCTGAAGCTTCTCTGCTCCCATGTAGTCCCATTGTTGAAGGTCAGTCTTTTGCTTTTTTTGGTGAGGCAGCATACCTTGCATCCACCACATGGGTAATGTCCTTGTACAAAACTGGAGTTACCTGGGGTATTGACCTCCTTGGGTCTGGTGTGTACCAGTATATCTCTTACACTCTGAGCTCTTTTGTGTGAAAACATGGGTTTCGGAATATCGAGACCTCCACTATTGAGAATCCTCCAATTCTTATTAATGATCTTGGTTACTTGATCCGAGCTAGTGTTATATGTAGTAATACATATAGGTCTCTGTACCTCCACTTTTTTCACTTTGTCTTCAAGGAGGCTCTCTCTGCAGTTGTTCCTGGCTCTTTTGTACGCTTGATCGATGATCCTTTGAGGGTAGTTCCTCTTTTGTAGCTTCTTCCGTAGATCGTCGGACTGTGATTTGAAATTGGCAATTTCAGTGCAATTCCTACGAAGTCGCAGAAATTGTCCGTAGGGTAGATTGTCCCTCAGATGTCTAGGGTGGAAGCTTTGGTACATCAAAAGGCAGTTCTTTGAGGTGCTCTTAAAGTGTGTCGTTGTCATTAGTCTGCCATGTTTGGGAAAAATATTCAAGTCAAGAAATACCAGGTTGTTGTTGGTAGTGACACTGGTAAATTTGAGGAACTCGTCTTGGTAGTTTAGCCACGTAAGGAACTGCTGGGCAGTCTTATCATCTCCATCCCAGATGATAAGGATATCATCGATGTACCTCTTCCAGGTCAAGATCTTTGTTCGGAATGGGTTGCTGGTATTCAGTATCTTTGTTTCCTCGAGATGGTGAACATAGAGACCAGCTATACTAGGAGCAAATGTGCTTCCCATGCTGGTCCCATGTTTTTGAAGGTATAGGGTGCCGTTGTGTTCAAAAAAGTTCTCCTTTAGTGCCAATGAACAGCACTCCATCACTACATTTCGTGGGGTCTGGTACTCCCAGTCATCTGCGAAGAGAACATCTTCGATTATTGCCAGAGTTTCATTGTGGGGCAAGCTGGTGTACAAACTTTCTACATCACAGCTGATTAACAGCTGTGTGTTTGGATCAAATGACACTTCCTCGAGTAAATTTAGCACATCCTTGGTATCTCTAAGGTAAGTCGATGTCCTTTGTACCATGGGTCTTAGAAATGCGTCCGCAAATCTAGAGACTGGTTCAAGGACCGACCCAATCCCCGATACGATGGGTCTGCCCGGGGGGTTCACCAGGTCCTTGTGAATCTTTGGTAAGATGTATAAGTAGGGGGTTCTAGGGTTCTTTTGACATAGAAACTCCCCTTCTTTGTTGGTGATCCAGTTGTGGGACAATGCCTCTTCTACCATTGTTTTGATTTTAATTGTTATTCTCTCCGTGGGGTTTGTCGGTAGGATCTCATAGTTTCTTTTGTCTTGGAGTAACCTCGTGCACTCCCTGTCATATTGTTCTCTGTTCAGTAGCACAGTTGCACCCCCCTTATCCGCTGGTTTTATGACCACTTCTCTGTTGTTACTTAATTCACAAAGTGCTTGTCGTTCTTCGTTTGAAACATTTTGGAAGACTCGTTTCTGCATTGAGTCGAGGGCTTCGAGGTCCTTCATAACCGCCTTTTCGAAGGTCAGAAGTTCGATGGGGAGTGTGTTGTTCATGGGGGTGAAGGTGGATCGTGGTTTGAGCCCTGTGTCACCTTGATCGTAGTCATCCTTTTTGTCTTTGAAGAAGACCTGCAGTTTAATTCTCCTTATGAATTCCTGGATTTCCTTACACAGGTGGAACTTGTCCATGTTGGCAGTCGGGACATATCCTAGGCCTTTTTCTAGTACTCTTTTCTGCGATTCAGATAGCTCCGTACCCGTCAGGTTTACAACTAGACTCATTTCTGGTTCTTCGATGCCCCTGTCATACTCCTGGTTGACATTCTCGGGGTTCCTTCTTCTTTGGTGTCCCAGTGTACGGAGTTGCCTCTCCGGTTCCTCCCCTTGTTCTGTCCTCGGCGTGTCCCTAAAAAAGGAGCCGAATTGTCAAAATACCCATAGTCTTGTTGGTATCCCCATGGTGGGAAAGGGCCATTAGGATGTTGAAAAGGCGGTGGGCCATATTGTTGTGGAGGATACATCATTGGCTGAGGGTAGCTGTTCCATCCCCGCATGCCACGATGATTGGGTCGTCGAAAATTTCTTCGTGTGCCCTGGTACCTTGGGCTTTTGTTGCCACTTGAATTGGAGCTGTTAGATCCAGCATCTGATGAATCATCATTAGAAACGTTATCACTCTATGGTTTGTAATTGTCTTTTATGTAGGGGTAGATCCTCTCTTTACTCCACCTACTAGTGTCTTTTTTGAGTTTCTCATATTTGCTTTCTTTGAGGGTTATTTCAAAATCATTCAATGTTTTGTTTAGCTCATCAAGATATTTCTTTAGATTTGCTGGAGATTCATAGCTTTTAAGACGTATTTCTATTGCTTGTATCTCTACTTTCAAATCACTTGCTAGTCTACTTGCCGTCTTAACGATCAAAACGATCCAATCTCGTGTACATCTCCACGAAATTTGAGACCAGTCAACTTTGAAAGTTTTGTCCTCAAGAAATATAAATGGTTCATTCCGAACCACAAGACCCGCTGGAGCTGGTTTAACCTTCAGGTACTTGGACATTAGTAGCCCATGGATGGCAGTTTTAATTTGGGTTCTCCTCAGTTCCTCCAGTTCATCCCAGTCACTATTTTTTGTGGTGGGGCACCCAGAGTTCAGTCCTTCAAAAGTTCCTAGAGTGGCCATTAAATTAGAAATCTCGTCCTCGGTAAATGCGAGGCCTAGGTCGGCCATTTTTATGCCAGAAAAAACGGGAATCCCTCTATCCTCCCTGTGTTAGATACCGTGGAGTGCAGAATCACAAAGTGGTGTGAAGAAATGAATCCTTGTTGACTTCCGCAGCTGTACGCTGCCAGTAATTCCAAAACAATAGAGGAAGTGAAGAGGTATTGACAGAATCACCCTCCAATCTGATATGCATAAACAAAGAGATTCTATCAATGTGTAGTGATTTGAAATTTTTATATTTTTATTTTTGTGGGTGGTGGAATAATTAACTCTCTCTTAGGGTGGTAAAGATGAGAGCACAATGTGCTTGTTAAAATACCCCTCACACACTAAAAAAATCCAATAGTGTCATGCTTCATCATTGGGGTCTTCCCGTCCCTCTACGGGGCGGGGCGTGCTACGACCTGACGAACTACGCGGGAGCACTGATAATGTGACAAAGGCTATGTGACAGTGCAAGGTGAGTGGTGTCAGTGAAGTGTAGGGACCTAATAATGTGTGGGAATTAAAAAAGCTAAAAATCCTCTGGCTAGTGGAAAAAACCAATTTATTCACTTCCCTAGCTGGGGACGTTAAGAAGGGGGTTTTGAGGTAGAGCAAATAGCTACTACCTGGTCTACATGTCCCCAGCTAGGGAAGTGAATACATTGTTTTTTTCCACTAGCCAGAGGATTTTTAGCTTTTTTAATTCCCACACATTATTAGGTCCCTACACTTCACTGACACCACTCACCTTGCACTGTCACATAGCCTTTGTCACATTATCAGTGCTCCCGCGTAGTTCGTCAGGTTGTAGCACGCCCCGCCCCGTAGAGGGACGGGAAGACCCCAATGATGAAGCATGACACTATTGGATTTTTTTAGTGTGTGAGGGGTATTTTAACAAGCACATTGTGCTCTCATCTTTACCACCCTAAGAGAGAGTTAATTATTCCACCACCCACAAAAATAAAAATATAAAAATTTCAAATCACTACACATTGATAGAATCTCTTTGTTTATGCATATCAGATTGGAGGGTGATTCTGTCAATACCTCTTCACTTCCTCTATTGTTTTGGAATAAACCAAGTCATCCAGCCATTCCTTAAACTTAGGTGCTCTACCTCGTCCCCAGCGACATGCAACTCGCCTCTTAGCCAGTAACAGTGCGATATCCGTGAACTTTCTAATAGATTTGGGTACCTCCCTAGTGTATCCTAATAACATAATTAGCGGGTCTCTGGCAACTGCCCCAGATGTCATAACCTGTAGTGCAGCCTGTACCTGCGTCCAGTAGTCAAAAACTCCTGGGCATTCCCAAGCCAAGTGCAAGAAACCCGCCCCCGCTGCATTACAGCGATCGCATCTATCGGTAGCCGCCAGTTGGAAGCGTAATTTTCTCACAGGTGTATAATAGAATCTTTGTAAAAATTTGAAATGAATGATCTTCAGCCTACTGCTAGATGTAATATTAGCCGTGACCGCACAGCAGTAGCGCCATTGGTCGTCAGTAATATCTCGGTCGAAGTCTTCAGCCCAATGACGTCGCGCCGAGCTCTCCGGCCCCTGACGCCCCGACCTAATGGCAGTGTAAAGTCGAGAAACAAGATGACGGCCATCTGACATAAGCATGGTATGCAATGATAGGTCCACCTCCGGTTCCTCCGGAAAGTTGGGCAATACTTCCTTCAATCCCTGTCTAAGGCGAATGTAGTAGAACACCTCCAACGGCGTAGGTGGAACCGCGTGAAACAATTGGTCCTTGGTGCGGAACCGTCCATTTAGGAACAAGTCCCCCCATACAGAGATCTTTACGCGCCTACACATCAACTGAAACCCTGTTTCTTGTAAGAGTGTTATGCGAGGGTGATACGAAAGAGGAAGTACCGGGGAGTACAATTGTGTGGCGCCTACGTACCGTACTATCCTACTCCACGCATCGATGGTGCAAGTGACCGTGGTAAACGGCGTGGTTATATCCTTGACCGTCCCCCATATCAGACCATTAAGAGGAATAGGACGCGCGATCCAGTCCTCAGCAGCGATTTGCGGCATGTACGGCGTGGGTTTCACCCAATGATACGCATATTGCGCTTGTGCAGCGGCATAATAAAGTTCGAAATCTGGCACATCAAAGCCTCCTGCCTCATAAGGCTGGGTAATGATGGACCAACGCAGCCTAGGTTGCTTGCCTCCCCAAAAGAGACGCAATAGCTCCGAGCGCAACTGTTTAAAGAAAAAGACGCCTGGAAAGTATGCACATTTTGGAACAGGTATAGGAATTGAGGTAGCACCACCATCTTTATAAGCGACGCCCTACCTGCCATTGACAGCGGCAGAGCTTTCCAGCGTGTTACATTATCAGCCAATTTGGTGATGGCCACCACATAGTTCGATCTAAGTGTCACGTCCTTGTCCAAAGATATAACTATACCCAAGTATCTGAGATCTGTATCACACCATTCAAGCGGGAAGTCCAGTTGGAACTTCGGAACGGCACTCGTGAGCGGGAAAAATTGGGACTTCTTCCAATTCACATGTACCCCGGACAATCCGCCGAAGACAAGAAAGTCCCGCAGAATAGGATTGAGGTTGGTTTGGGGATGTTTTACATATAGCGTAATATCATCCGCATACAGCGATACTCCAATTTGGCGCTGAAAGCAGTGAAAAGCACGGGCTTTGTGCAGCTGACGAATACGGCACGCCAACGGCTCAATGGCCATAGCAAAGAGTAGAGGGGAAAGAGGGCACCCCTGCCTGGTGCCTCTCGTGATCGGTATCGGGGCCGACAGCAGTCCGTTAACAACTACTTTGGCAGTCGGTCTGGTATATAATAGCTCAATCCAATCAATAAACAATTTAGGGAATCCCATCCTATGTAATACGGTAAATAGGTACGACCATTCGACCGAATCGAACGCTTTTGTGGCGTCTAAGAAAACAGCAGCGACAGGTAATTCCGGGGCAATCGTCTGAATCAAAGAGAATAGTGTTCTAAGATTATGCGTAGTGGCGCGGCCTGGCACAAACCCAGCCTGGTCCGGCAAAACTATTTTAGTCATAAGCAGCGACAGTCTGGTGGCCAGCACCTTTGCAAGGATCTTCGCATCGCAATTGAGGAGAGATAACGGTCTATATGAGTCCGTATCCGTCGGCTCCTTACCCGGTTTCAGCAATGAGGTAATAACCACCTCCCTCATCGATCCCGGCAGCTCCCCCACTTCCAGAGACTCCTCATAGACCTCTTTAAGAACCGGCGCCATAACATCAATATAACATTTATAAAACTCCGCGGGGAGCCCATCTGAACCTGTCGCCTTACCATTGGCCAGCGACATAATGGCGTCTCTAATCTCATCAGTCTCCAACGGTGCACTAAGAAATTGCCGATGCACATCGCTGAGCCAACACAATGCAATATCATCAAGAAAATTGCCCATATCTACCTCGGTATGTTGTCGTGAAGTGTAAAGTTGTTTATAGTGAAGTAGGAACTCCTCTTGAATCTCTCTCGTATCCTGACAGCGTGTACCGGTTGCTGTGACAATTTCTAATATATTGGCACTGAAGCGGGGCTTCTTCGTGATCGCAGCCAGCACCTTGCCAGGCCGTTCCCCTTCGCAGTAACGCCGCGCTGCCCAATATTTACCCTTAAACTTAACCTCTCTCGCTGCCTCCTCCTCAAACTCGGAAAGTTTGTCTCTAAATGTACGATGCAGTTCCAGGTCACCTCCTCTTGCCATACCAAGTTCAATTTCCTTAAGCTCACGCTCTAACCTTCCCAGTGTCCTCTGTATGTCTTTCAGTATCCCCCCACCCTTGGAAATGCAGATACCCCTAATCGTGACCTTGAATGCTTCCCACACCATCTCTACACTAGCAACTGAATCCTTGTTCCTGGGGAAGAACTCTTCGATTTCATCACCCAACTCTGTTCTAAAAACAGTGTCTAGGAGCATAGCAGGGAGCAATCTCCATGGAGGTCTAGACCCAGCATGACCGGGCACCAGCAGGGATAACAGCACAGGGCAATGATCCGAGTACGTTCTGGGCAACCTTATCTATGCCCGTTACCAGCCCCCTCGACACAAAGCAGTAATCCAATCTAGCCCATGTGTTAGCGTAAGACGTGAAATGAGTGCCCTCTCTATGCGCGGGATGTGTGTATCTCCAGCTATCTACCAGTCCCGCTTCCTCTACGACGCCCAGCAACATATCCCTCGCCTGTCTGTTATACTGACCACACCCATCTGATCTATCCATAACAGGCACTAGTGTAACATTAAAATCCCCCCCCCCCAGATGATATGTGTAGCACCCGCCAACAACACATGTCCCCAAATTGTGGTGAAGAATTCCGGTGTGTCGACATTCGGAGCGTAGCAGTTTACTATAGCAACAGTATCCCTACCAAATCTACCCCACAGTATCACAAAGCGTCCATCAGGATCAATGACCTCCCCCAGCACTTGATAGGTAATCGATTTTTTTATTAGAACAGCCACGCCCCTGGAATATGAAGAATATGAGGAGAACTTTCTGACCGAGGCCCATTTACTAGCATAGTTAAAATTCGATCTGGGGCAGAGATGTGTCTCCTGTAACAGAGCTATGTGGACATCATGCCTATCCAGATAAGCAAGGATATTTCTACCTTTTCTAGAGTCATTAATGCCTCGCACGTTTCAGGACATTATCATCAGTTTGCTCCCCGCCATATCAGCCATCATCATCGATAGCAGCCGCCTCAACGCCTCCCCCCACCCGTATTCTCCACCGCCCATACATGCCATCCCACATATCACAAGTACCATGCAGTTCCGTGCGTGTCCTCTGTACAGTGCAACCAAACTCCCATGCTTCCCCCCCTCCCCCTACCCCCCTCCCAACTAGCTCAGTTATATCCCAGACCATCACCCAGACCAATCCAGTTGCCCACCCGTGTCCCGAGCATGCTGTCATCATCCAATCCCTGTCCCATGCAATCAGACAGTTCCGCTCCCATCCAGCCCACTCAAGTCGGTGGATCCCTCTCTTCGTAGTCTGCAACAACGCCATCCAGCAAGAACTCTGGTCAGTTACACCCCCAAACAGTCCCCCCCTGCCCATCTCAAAACGACCAACATGTAACAATTTCAACTTTGTGCCCACCCCCTCCCCCACCCACTGAAGTGTCCCCAATTCTCCAGCATTCACATTCCCCCCCCTCCCATCACCGCTAGCAACACCCCAACCAGCCGCAGCATAACGAACAATGTCATAGGGGCACACCCTAGTAGGGTCATCCAAGGTACACACTTTAGCACCCCCCGTTCCTCGCCCCCTGTATCTAACCCGCCCTTAGCGGGGCAAGCCGAGGGAGGGGGGTGTCGCCTGGCATACTTTACCACCCATAGTCCAATGTCGCCTTCATCTCTCTTGACCGTCCATTGTCACAATATCTCGGTAGAGCCACGAGGGCGGTGTCGTGAGAACAGTCCACACTCCAATTCCCAGATGTAGGTCACAGGAGGCTAGGAGAGCCCATAGCAATGTTCGTGCGCAGATCAGTCCTCTTCATTCTCCACCTCCACTTCCCCATGACGGTTGCCACGTTCGCGTCTCAGCTTTTTAAGGAAATCTTCCACCTGTTCCGGGTTCAAAAAGAAGTGCTGTTTCGCCTAATGCGTGATCCGAAGCTTGGCCGGGTACAGCAGTGCATAATCTATTTGTAGATCCCTTAGTTTTTTCTTCACGCCCCAAAATTTCCTCCTTTGATCCTGGACAATTGGCGTGAAGTCTGGGTATAGTGTAAAGGTGACCCCATCACATGTCAATTGTTTAGCAGTTCTGGCAGCACGGAGTGCAGTGTCCCTATCCCGATAATTTAGTAGTCGAGCAATTATCGGTCGAGGCGGGGTCCCGGGCTGAGGCTGGGGACCAAGGGAACGATGTGCACGTTCAACAATGAACTGTTTGGAAAAGGCGTCCGCCCCTATCGCCGTCTGAAGTATCCGTTCCACATATTCCTCCATACGCCCAGTATTCGTAGATTCCGACACACCGACCACGCGTATATTATTCCCGCGACTGCGCGCCTCCAACTCCTCGTTCTTTGCCGCTATTACTTTAAGGATGTTATCCATTCGCGACAGTTTAGTAGCATGGGACGCGGTGGCATCATCATTATCTGAAATCCGTCTCTCCGCTGCCGTGAGACGTTCCTCGTGAACATCCATCTTTTGCGCAATAGCGTCCATCCTGGAAGATAATCGATCCACCTTATCCACCACCGTCGCAAATCCTTGCTTCATTTCTTGCAGCAATAAATGCATGTCCGGTGCAGTCGCACCGCCGCTAGGCCCCGCTGTCGTCGGGCTCGAAGCTCCAGTCGGATCCATCCCCGTCTTCACGGTCTTCTTCGAGGTCGGGGGCTGATCAAAGGACAGTTTTGGTTGTCGAGTATCTTGACGGCCCATGGTGGCACCGCTAGCCGACTTTTCCGCAGTGAGCGAACACGTGCGATTGCTCCCGCCTCGTGGTGATGTAGAAGTTCTAGACATGTATCGTTACGATCTTAGCGTTCAATTTTTCCGGCCACACTCGGGTCCCACAAGCTAGGTCCGCAGTATACCCCGTGACTCCACCTGACTTCAAGGAGCACAGCAGTTGGACCGGTCCACGTCGTTTAGGCAGCACCCCGGATGAAAACACTGCAGGCATAGGCCCCGTGCAGCCTGCGTTCCAACCTCGTAACACAAGGTAATGGCCAGGGGCGCTCCGTTATGAGCCACTTGCAAGGCCTACAGGTACCGCACTCCCAGCAGCAGGATCCAGTATGTACACTCAGCAAAGCCTAGTACCCCTGCCGTACTCCTTTACATAACGCTGTGCCCCGCATTCGCAGCCGCAGCTTTCAATCCACTGGCCCAGGCAATGTCTCTACAGGGTACACCTCCTCCACTCATAGGTCGCGGGATCCCCAGTGTATAACTCCTACACCACAGGGCCGGCGAATGAGCAGTTCAAGTCCGGCACGCTACTCAGCTAGCACAGTGTAACCCATCCGCCTCCATTACAGTCAGTGCTCACAGTCCACCGGCCGTTGCAACCACGTCACCTGCAGTCGTTTCCCCCGGCGGTCACCGCCTTGAACTCCACCTGTGGCCTCCCCGTGACAGCGCAGCTCTATAATGTCTCTCATCCGTCCCTACGGGAGGAACGGGCGGAGGAGGGGGGGGGGGTTCGCAGACCCCGGCTGTACCGTGATGGCAGCCTACTAGTGTTAGGGCAATCTCCACGTATGATACACCTTGCCGCCGATCTTCTGGCTGTAAATATGCTCACTGTTCACAGCATCGCGTCCGAAAACGAGCGCACTCGCGGGAAGTGCCCTCCACCAACTGCCGCGGCCTACTCTCCACACGGAAGCCTCGGAGTCCAGTAGTTGCAGCTCCCCGCCTCACGGTCACTCAGGCTCCACAGTTACTGTCGGTGCAATCTTCTCGCCAGAATAACTCCGCTCCACATGGTCCGATGCGCCCCAAACTTGCAGCGAGTGTCGGACCATATGACGTGCACAATCTCACCAAGTTTCAACGACATTGTAGGTGGTTAAGGCAGGATAGGTGGTCGGATAGTGGCACAGGCTGCAGGAGCCTCACGAAGGTGCGGCCATGCTGCTCATGCGCCCTCTAGCGCCCCTTGTGAGGGAATCTATTTCGTGAAAAAAAGACGAAGACAATTTAACAGGAAGCATTGAGGACACAAAATTAATAATTGGGGTTATCATCATTTTTAGAGTTTGAAGACGTCCCCACCACGATATATATTTAGGTGACCAGGGGCCAGATGTAGGTAGCCAAATACCGGTCGGTAACGGCCAAATTCGGCCGTTACCGACCGGTATTTGGCTTTTGAGATGTAGGTGCCTGAAAACAGGCCATTTCGGTAATTTTACCGAATCTGTAAATATACCGGTCGGTAAATTTACCGACCGGTATTTTTACAGATTCGGTAAAATCGAGATGTAGGTGGGACTCTTCTGAGTCCCACAAGCCCTACAAAATCGGTATTTTACCATCAAATACAATTTGATGGTAAAATACCGATTCAGGTGTGCATGCACACCTGTGCCATATGACAGGCAGACCTGCCCTTAGGGCAGGTATGCCTGCCACATGGCACCTGAACCCGTTTTGGGGGGATATATGACGTTAAAACGCATGTTTTTACAACGCATACCGTTACAACGGGACTTTTACAACGCCAATACTATTACCACGCATGTATTTACAACGCATTTTTTTACAACGCAGGTACCTTTACAACGCATACCATTACAACGTAAGTATTGGTAAGTATATATTTTTTTTTTAATTGTATATTATTTAAAATTAATATAATGTAATGTAATTGTATTTAATTTAATTTAATTTAATTTAATTTAATTTCATTTAATTAATTTAATTTAAATTTAATTTTATTTTATTTTTACCCTGTACCCCTTTACCCAAAAACCCAAAACTGACCCTGAACCCTAAAAATACCCCTTTACCCAAAAACCCAAAACTGACCCTGAACCCTAAAAATACCCCTTTACCCAAAAACCCAAAACTGACCCTAAACCCTAAAAATACCCCTTTACCCAAAAACTGAAAACTTACCCTAAACCCTAAAAATACCCCTTTACCTGAAAACTGACCCTGAACCCTAAAAATACCCCTTTACCCAAAAACTGAAAACTGACCCTGAACCCTAAAAATACCCCTTTACCCAAAAACTGAAAACTGACCCTGAACCCTAAAAATAACCCTTTACCCAAAAACTGAAAACTGACCCTGAACCCTAAAAATAACCCTTTATCCAAAAACCCAAAACTGACCCTGAACCCTAAAAATACCCCTTTACCCAAAAACCCAAAACTGACCCCAAACCCTAAAAATACCCCTTTACCCAAAAACCCAAAACTGACCCTAAACCCTAAAAATACCCCTTTACCCAAAAACTGAAAACTGACCCTGAACCCTAAAAATACCCCTTTACCCAAAAACCCAAAACTGACCCTGAACCCTAAAAATACCCCACTACCCAAAAACCCAAAACTGACCCTGAACCCTAAAAATACCCCTTTACCCAAAAACCTAAAACTGACCCTGAACCCTAAAAATACCCCTTTACCCAAAAACCCAAAACTGACCCTAAACCCTAAAAATACCCCTTTACCCAAAAACCCAAAACTGACCCTAAACCCTAAAAATACCCCTTTAAAAAAAACCTAACATATAACTTTTTAAATATAATTATATACTTACCAATACTTACGTTGTAATGGTATGCGTTGTAAAAGTACCTGCGTTGTAAAAACATGCGTTGTAAATAAATGCGTGGTAATGGTATTTGCGTTGTAAAAGTTCCGTTGTAATGGTAGTGCGTTGTAAAAAATGCGTTGTAATGTGTGTTTACCGTTTTGGGGGTGCTAGAGGGTGTCAAAGTGACACCCCCTGCACCCTTGTGAAATTCGGTATTTACCGATTCGGTAAATACCGACCGGTAAATGCCCAATCATTCCTATGGGCTTCAAAGCCCATAGGAATGAATGGGCATTTACCGGTCGGTATTTACCGAATCGGTAATTACCGATTTTTACCGATTCGGTAAATGCACATCTGTATTTACCTACATCTCGGTACTTATATTTTACCACTTCTTAAATACCGAATCGGTATGATTCGGTATTTAAGAGGTGGTAAAATAAATTTACCTACATCTGGCCCCAGGTATCCAAAAGTTGACGAACTTTAAGTAAAGTTTGAGCTTCATTGTACGAAACCATACCTGTAATAGTACTACAAAACCAGATCCCCAAATATTTAAGGAGTTGTGATTGCCACTTAAAGCCAGCATCAGCTATATGGGCGGGAAAACAATACGCATTAAGAGGGAACATTTCCGTTTTATCTTTGTTAAGAGTATAACCAGAAACGCTAGAGAATGATTTAATAGTCTCAGAAATAGCAGGGATTGCAGTGACTATATCGTCAGAAAAAATAAGTATGTTATCTGCATAAGCAGCTGTTTTAGGACAATTGGAGCCAAATTGAAAACCTTTAATACCATGGTTAAGGTTCAGTAAACGAAGAAGAGGTGGATTCTCTATTTAATTGCAGATTGATCACAGTGTGAATACCCCTAGGCGCCAGACTGGATTTAGAGTTTTTCTCGGCATTGCTCCCATGTGCCAGCAGGTGTCGTAGTGCGACTGCGCTGACTCTGTTCCGCCCTGGAAGTGATGCCAGATATATGCGCCACACCTGCATGAAGACGTCAGTTTCTTTTTTGACTCGTTCTGCGACATTGGACACAGAGCTTAATAAATGATTAGATGCGACTGTGTGGACTGCTGATCTGTAAAATAGGACCCGTTTATAGTTGGAGGAAAGAGTGCATTCCACAAAATGAAGAGTTAGGGGTCAGTGACGAATCTGGAGTTAGAGTATTCACAAGAAAGGGCATTACCAAAGGAAAGTAACTTTTTCTTGCGATGAATACTTCTAACCGCAGATTCTTCACCTTGTTAATATATATCAGAGCAGTACCTCCCAATGTGGTGGGTTTGTGGAGTGACTCATACCAGGAATCCTGCAGGATTGAATGAGCAAAATGCGCTTCCCACCAGACCTGGCTATCAAGGCAGTGGTGCCTCACGAAAGTATGGATTGAGGCCCATGTCACATCCTGACAGATGTCCAGAAAAGGCATTCCACGGGTCAATGCAGTGGTAGAGGTGTTGGCTCTGGTCAAACAAGCCCTCAGATCCTCCAGGGGCTGCTTTGTGGCCAATGCGTAGCAGATTTTTATACAGAGGACTACCCATCTTGATATGGTCTTTTTTTGCACTGCCTCATGCCTGGTTAGCCCCATTGAAACCCACGCCCTTCTGGTGATCCTTGGTATGATCAACGTAAAAGCTCAAACTTCTCTTGGGATCTAAGTTATGAAGCATCTTCTCCTCTTTTGAGGTGTGAGGAGGAGCAAAAGGATGATGGCTATGTATTGTCTGACATGAAAAGTGTCACAATATGCAGCAGGATTGCCACACTAGTTCATATCACCAGATTGCCTGGGGAAGAAGGTAGTGGATGAACACACACCGCTTGAAGTCTACTAGCGCATTTAGCGGAGGTTATCATTATAAGGAAGACTTTTGGGAGTAACTAGATGCAAAGGACGGCTGTGCATATGTTCAAATGGGGCGCAGAAGAATAAGAAACACAATTAAGGACTCACTGTGGCATAAGAAATGGTTTGGGTGGAAACATGTAAGGAAACAGGCTTTTTGCAGGCCCCCCAAACACTTTTTCCCCATTTGAACTACTAGCTTCTGGTTTTCCAACCCTGAGAATGCACCGAGGCCTGTTAATCAGACTTCAGTGCCAGGGTTCTAACCCAATTCATAGTGTATTTCAAATTGGCTATCCCCAGTTGGCAAGGACTGACTTGCGTATAATACGTCTCTAGTATATGTTACCCAGGGTGCCTAGGGCATGTAAGCCAGAGAATCCACCTAGGACTTCAGCACTGCTTATGCCAACCTATGTGTGACAATGTACAAAATAGCTAAGAACCTGCCACTGCAGACTGGAATGGCAGTGGTAACACTGCTAGTTCGACTTTGCCATTCCAATGAATAGCAAAGCCCCCACCTCTCTTAGCAATATATGTAAGTCTCCCCGAAGGAAGGCCTATAGAGCCCAAGACAGGGAGCTGAATATTAAGTAGGACATGTATTTTTATGAGTCTTAAAAGCAACACTTCTAAAATTGTTGTTTTGCTGTGCAAGTGATGGAGCAAGGTGGAGAAACAAAATTTTGTGTACCCCTTGTGAAATCACAATTCGATAACATGTAATCTGAATTAATAGAGTGGTGCATGAGACTAATCAGCCTAGAATAAAACGTTGGACATACACATACACGTGGGAATTAATCTCTGCTTATGTTGCAATTATAACTAACTAACTATGTAATTTTGTCGTGCCCTGTACTAATATGCTGCATTGATATAATGGAATAAAGCATAAATGTGCTTTTGTCTATGTATTTGAGGCCAGAGAATTGGACCTAAATGAGTATATTACGCATAAATGTTGCTTATTTGCTAGGTAATTACTAATAGGGAAAACCTTAGCAAGGGGGGAGGTAAACAGAAAGGCTATTTTTCTTAAATTAACGTTCATTTGTATTTGTTTCTATGATAGTTCCCATTCTGACTCGAGAGGCCGGTGACAAAATGGAGTCACTGGTTTACTGTGGCAGCAAAAGGCAGAGCACATGCGCAGCAGAAGAGATAAGAATGAATGCCGGCTGCTTGGGCCTGTACGGAAGGCAGTTCAAGGCCGCTGTGGCCTGGAAGTTTAGATGGCTGCCAAGTGATGAGAGCAATGGTTCTGAACGTGAGAACTTTACTTGAAGTTGCAAATTAAGGAAACTCGACTAGGCCGGACTATGAAAGACAATGGGGGCTTTAAAAAACCGCTGACAGGAAGAAAATGTATAATGTGATCATGAGGTTATGCTCATCCACCCCCAAACTGACCAATGAGGACCCGACTTTCCTCTAAAAGTTCCTCTTTTAGATAGATAGAGCTAGTGAAAAAGGGTATAAAAAGTGCTGATTTTACCGAGTAAAAAACTTCTTCTTGATTTCTACCAGAGATGCTGCTGGATTGCTGATGTTCCTGTGATGTAAGATTCTTTCTGACTTATAATTTTTCTTTGCAGGAATGGTACTTTAGTGAGGGATTTTAGTTAGGGAGTTAGGAGAATGGACTTTGGATACTATCTGTCTTTTGCTAATACTTGCGTGCTGAACTTAAAATGTTAACGTTACTTCTGAAATGTTCTAAAATAAATGAAATTAACTGTTTTGACTTTTTGTTTAAATGTAATTTGAAGATTAAATAAATAGATAAAGAGAAGTAACTTTTAGACATGTAAAATTTTCTTTAATAAAAATTGGATAAATGGAGAATTAAGCTGGTCTTGAGTTTTCCTACACCTACTTTTTTACTAGCAGACTCATCGACCCTTATGGCGATATGTCTAAATGTATATTTTTCAATGATGATAAAACCATGGTAAACTCTCTAAAACTGCAGATGTAAATAGTATAAACGTTTAGTTTAAATTTAGACATTTCGCTATGATACAGCAGCTCTCCATTAAAATTCACTGATCCCTAGAGTCTGGTAGAAGATTATGTGTACGTAGCTCACAGTGATATGGGCCCCACTGGTGAGTGAATGTATGTTCTGGTGTTTCAGGGACAAGTGATATGGTTTCAGAAATTATTTTTGGAGTAGCGTTGCATCAGTTATAAGCTTGGTAGCAGAGTAGTGGTTGCTATAGAAATTAGCTAGGATTATGTATAAAGTGCTATATAAAGGTTTTGGTGTATAGAATTATGATTAACATCTGTTGAGTTTGTATTACGTTATATGTAGTCCTGAAAAGGTTTCCGAGTATTGCGTGAAGCTGGTCACTCTGTCTGCAGGCAGAGGAAGTGTGGCAATGAAGTTGCACATCGCATAGTCGGTTTCAAAAAGTAGTATCGTTGTATACTACGGTGGTATTGTCGTATATCACAAGTGGTGATGTCGCACAGCACTGGTTTAGGGACTTTCCGTGCGAAAGGATAAATGTATAGTGAGGACAGTCTATAAAATCTTAGCCTTCAAGTATAGGGATCATTGCTTATCCTGGTTTAAAACTTACTGCTGGGAGAGTAATAGAGCTTAACCCGAGTTTGAGAGAAGGGTAAAGTAGAGGAAGTAGTGCTACTTTATTGGCGAGTGTAAAAATTCTGTGGTAGAGAAGAGGTAAGCTCTGTCTACTGAAAATACAGAATACATGTGTGATTGAGAAATTCTATCACTATATTTAGCGAAATAGACAAATGGAGTTGTTTTTTGTGAGTTACTAACTTATCCCTTCAAAATATCTTGTAAATACGGCTTCTTGAAAAATCCTGTAACGGAGGGGTCAGTCGGCGCTGCAGAAGCCGGAGCGCTGGTGACGTCAAGAGTGTTGCGCTGGGACCGAAACAGGGAAAAGGTTGATTGGTGCATCACGGAAAGCAGCGAAAGTTATTGGTTAAGCACTACATAGACGTATCTTGTTCTAATCGGTGCATTAGTGTGAACCGCGCTGTGATAGGTTGGTGTTACGGAACAGCAACAGAATAGTACGCAATCTTTTGAAAGACAGGAAATCTATAGAAAAATGGCTTATTATTATTTTGACGGAGACAAGAAAAAACCTTCATGATTTAAGAAATTGAAGAATATGTTTGTAAAGGACAAAGAGCTAGTCACAAGGGAGGGAAAAATACTTCCTTCGCCAAAAACGCCTGCTTCTTACATGTTGTCAAAATATGGTTACCATACATGCGTTCGGTTGGAGAATTGGACACAATATACCAGAAATGATGGTGTGTTAGCTTTTCCAGAAGGAGGATCTTTTGATGTGGCAATTTTGAGAAATTTGAGAGAAAGAATGATGCAGCTTGAGCCGAGACCAAGACCAACTCAGTTTGAAGCATTAGTTGAGTGGGAAGATGAGATGCATGAGTTGGAAAGCGAACGATTAAGTAGACATATTAAACCAAGAGGTAAATGTCATGATTTATGGGGAGAGACACATGAAACTAGAATGCGCAGATGGCGAAATACTAACATGTGTGATGGAATGTATCCTGTTAGATTAGTGGATGATTATGAAGGGCGAAAATGCACAGAAAAGAGGAAAAACAGAGACAGGGAAACAAGGTTATGGTGACAGTGAATTAGAGAATGCTGTATTAGAAGAAATATCAAATAGGAGACCGCCACCATATCAACCAGGTTCTTTATGGATTACCCAATGCTCGGCAGATGAGAGAAATAATGAAACCCAAAAGCAATTATCAAATTTTAAAGATGTGCCAGAAAGAGTAGAGGTGAGATACAACCCAAATACCTCAATAGTAGAATCAAGACTTTTCGGTACCCCAGAGTCATGAACAAGAGAGTGTAAAAAGGGCAGAAAAACAAGTTGAGAAACAAACCAGTACTGCAGAGTATATACAAACTACAAATGAGTTAACTGAAAAGATACAAGAGCTTACGAAAAATAAGGAAGCAGTGACAGTCCCAATAACGATAGGACCTGTAATTCCATTGTTTGAAAACAAGAGAGTAAGAGAACCAAGTTTAACAATCCCGTAACAGCAGGGCTTACAAAAACTGAACAGAAACATTTATACAGACTTGTCAGCAGTTAAACGAGTAAATAATGTAAATCCGCCTGACCTAACTTTTAATCAGAGTTTACCTTATAAATATGCAACTGGAGCAGAATCTGACTCTGCTATACCAGAAAGGAGCGTAGAGAAAATAGATTTAACGCAAACCCCTGTAGGACCATCAGATCAGGAACTAGGTGATTGGAGTAAAACTTTAAAATTGAAGGAGCTTGATTCAAAAGTACAGGATGTAGCCAGGTTAAAAGTAGACATGGAAGAATTAATTATAGGTACAATCGGAAGAGATAGATTGAAACGTACCAGGATGAAGAACTTATGTTCATGTGTAAAAGCATAACGTGGAAAGCAAAGACAGTGCATGATCAATTGGAGGGATTGGCAAATGAATTTGGAGTGGAGTTTTCCAAAAATAAATATGTAGCAAACAAAGGACCCCCTGATAAGGATAAATTTCCTGGGTCAGGGCAAATAAACTGAAGTAAGGTAATAAGCCAGGCAAAATACAGTGGCTGGCAAAGTTCAAGAGACAACAAAGGCATATATAATAAACAAAAAAGCACTGAAATAGCATTCAAAATTTGAATTTAATAAGTTTGATTAAAATGATGATGAAATGTATTCGTTAACATGATAAAAGATAAAAAATTGCATTAAAAAATTATTATTGACAATCGATAATCACTAAATTCAGATCCTGTTTTGGATAAAAGAGGATATCTTTTCGAGTGATGAGAATGGAAGATGGAGTCTGTCTACGCGTTTCGACACGTAAGGAGTGTCTTCCTCAGGACGCTACCATCTTGTAGCTAAAAATAGATACATAATATATATATAAATTGTTTTGTTTATGCTAAACAGTGCATATTGTAGAATACATAATTAGAAACAATTTGCTTGAACAAATAGGCCAGAGGTTCGATATTATAACATGATGTACCGCTTTTATAATTCAATCATTGCATTTGTTATATCTAATTAATGATAATCAAAAAGCATTATGCGAAAGTACATGTTTTTCTTTTACATTTATACAAAATTTGTACAATCTAATAAAGATAGGCACTAAACAAAGTAAAAGAAAGAAGAAAAGAGAAACGAAAATGATATATACATATAGAATAAATGAGAAAAAAGGAGGAAAAGAAGAAACTGGCGTGGGCTTAGATCGGAAGGCAAGGTTTATTTAAAACTAAGGATTGATCAACAGTTCATTTTCCACCTATTTAGTGCATTAATCCATAATAGGTTTATGCTTTACTAAGGGAATGCATATTTTATTATGTTCAGTATAGTGAACATTACCTGTATTACTCAGTGTGGGTCTGTACTTACCATATGCGCCCTTCTTTCAAGTACTACAGAGAGAGGGGTTATGCACTGAGCTCACTTCTGTTCTTGGTGTTTTAACTTCTTTGTCTATATGTATTCACAAAGAACAATAAACCACATAAGCTGAAACAATCGATTGTGATGTTAATTCAAAAAGTATAATTGTTAGCTTTTGGCAATAACTTTAAGGCATTATATTATAGGCTGATATTATTTGACGATGCTCCTATATTCATACAGTTCACAAGAGTCACGTTTTTAATGCTATCAATAATCTACTATCTGTCAACAAAAGAGGTTTTACACAAAATATCAGGTAACGAACGAGAAGAAAACTTTTATGCTTATATTTCCGCTGCACAATTTTTTGTGCAACTAACAGGATGCACTTTAGTATAATAATAACCTTCTCCTTGTGTGCTTATTACCGTTATGCTTCTCTTACTTAATTTAACTTTGCGGGGCTGACTTCAGTACGCACGCTAATAAAATAATCATCTTTAACCCACAGTGTTTAAAGCATCACAAAGCTGTAGAACATCATCACTAAAACTTAAGACACCTGTAGTCCATCACGCTGTCTACCTTTGACCTGGCTTACATACTTATTTCAGGTACATATAAAGGAAGCTCTGTATAAACCATTGCAACTAGCTACCTACCGATATGAAAGTTACAAATTAAAAATACCGGTTATGCTTAATCTTTTGCAGCCTCTTGATTTTCCAACTTTCTTATTTAAAACCGATGAACGGCATTTCTTGCCCGCACGCGGTTTCAGCAGAGGATTCAGCAATACAATTTCATCTCAGGTATATTTCCTCTATTAGGATTACCAAGCAATATCACGTGACCATGTATAGGAACCAAAAGTTTCTTCTTTTCCTCCTTTTTTCTCATTTATTCTATATGTATATATCATTTTCGTTTCTCTTTTCTTCTTTCTTTTACTTTGTTTAGTGCCTATCTTTATTAGATTGTACAAATTTTGTATAAATGTGAAAGAAAAACATGTACTTTCGCATAATGCTTTTTGATTATCATTAATTAGATATAACAAATGCAATGATTGAATGATAAAAGCGGTACATCATTTATTATATCGAACCTCTGGCCTATTTGTTCAAGCAAATTGTTCCTAATTATGTATTCTACAATATGCACTGTTTAGCATAAACAAAACAATTTATATATATATTATGTATCTATTTTTAGCTACAAGATGGTAGCGTCCTGAGGAAGACACTCCTTACGTGTCGAAACGCGTAGACAGACTCCATCTTCCATTCACATCACTCGAAAAGATATCCTCTTTTATCCAAAAACAGGATCTGAATTTAGTGATTATCGATTGTCAATAATAATTTTTTAATGCAATTTTTTATCTGTTATCATGTTAACGAATACACTTCATCATCATTTTAATCAAACTTATTAAATTCAAATTTTGAATGCTATTTCAGTGCTTTTTTGTTTATTATATATGCCTTTGTTGTCTCTTGAACTTTGCCAGCCACTGTAGTTTTCCAAGAATAAAACATTGCAGAAATCCTAGAGAAGAGATTTTTCAGAAAAGGACATTGAAAACATGAATACTGCTGGAAGACTAACACAGATAAAAGAGTTAATTGTGATTTTGCGAAAGTGGGGAGATGTGAGTAAATGGAGAGTTAAATGGGCAAAGAAGAAAGAGGAGATTAGTGATAAATCTACCCTAGCGTTTCCAGTCAGGGAAAAAGAGGCAGTTACAAATTAATTCCCCATGAGAGAAATACCTGGAGGAGGATATGTACATGTTCCTTGGAGTAGACAGGATATATTATCGTTTACAAATGATTTCCCTAGATTGAGAGAAAAGCCAGTGGAATGGTATCGACCTGTGGATCGATTTGTGAAAGTTTCAAAAGTACTATGGGTTGATTTGGATGGATTATTTAACATAGTTGTGCCAGCAGACCTATGGACTGAAAGTAAAATATCTGTAGATTGGCCAAGAGAAGAGTACCCCCGAGACAAAGTGACATGTGCCCCATCACCAGATGTAATGCGAAAATACGAACAAGTGATTGTGTTTTTGAAGAATAAAAATCCACCAAAAGAGACAGACTGGGTAAAAATAGATTGGACAACCCAAGAGCCGAAAGAATCTGTACATGCATTCTATGAGAGAATGTTGTTGGTGTTCAAACAGTACAGTGGATATGAAGAATTGAGTGAGAAAGACATGAGTCATTTTGTGTATCGATTTGTGTATGGATTGAGGCCAGAAATTGGAGACATGATCCGACACACCCTAATAGGGTGGCAGTCGAGCACAGTAGATGAGGTTCTGAGAAAGGCCAAATATTGCAGTGAAGAAATTGATGCAAAGCTAAAGAAATTAAAAGAAAAGGCTATGTGGGCACAGGTGAAAGTGGCAGAGCAGGTAGCGCAATTGGATAATAAAGGCAATGATGCAAATTAGGGAAAACCGAAAGGCAGTTTTGGAAAACCAAAATTAGTAGGAAATATAGAAGAATTGAAGAAAAAATAACCCTGTCATAATTGCGGCAGAATAGGGCACTGGAGAAAAGAGTGTAAGTATCCACCAGGAGTTAATCCAGAAAACACAAAATTGAATCCACACGTGCAGTATGAAGTAAACCAGCAGCAACCGCAACAACAGCAGATAGTAAATTAGCAGTCAGATGCCACAACCGCCACTTCCACACAGTGTAAACCAACAGAGATACAGTGCAGAGACAGGATTCAGCAGAGCTGAGCAGGTAACAAGACCGCACAGAGTGAATGCGTGTCCCCAGTATTGGTTACGGGAGGAGGGTGGAAGTGAGTCGGATGAAAGTTTCTGACGGTGCCTGAGAGAGGGAGAAGAGTGTGTGCTTGGAGCCACTCTTGAGGTAGATCAGTCTGGTCTATTTGTGAATGGAAAGGTGAATGATGTAGAAATAACTTTCCTAGTGGACACTGGTGCTACCCGTTCTACTGTTAGATCAGTGGAAGTCCAAAATCTTCCTCTCTCAGGAGATAGCATCCAAGTTGTAGGTGTAGCTAACAGACAAATAAAAACACCTTTGACTCAACCAGTTGAAATAGAGATTGGGAATTTCAGGGACATGCATCGATTTGTGGTGTGTGATAGTAGTCCCGTGAATCTGTTAGGACGAGATATCTTGTGAAAGATGAACTGTGCCATATATTGTTCACCAGGTGGCATAGAATTGCAAACCCCAGATGAGGATAGCCTGAATAAAATGACTATGCTCATGGTTGAGGCTGAGCAGAATAAATTGTTCCCTGTGTTTGACCGAGAAAAGATACCTGATGCATTGAAAGAGACAGTGAAAGAGAAAGAGTGGGATTTCACAGGAGAAGATATTGGGTTAATGAAAGATGTAGACCCTGTAAAAATCTCAGTAAAGGAAGGTGTAAATTACCCGAATATTCCCCAGTACAAAATGACTGCAGAAATAATCGAAGGAATAACCCCAGTGATTGACAAGATGATTGAGCAGGGAATACTGAGAGAAATAGAGAGTAGTCCTTGCAATTCACCAATAATGGGATTGAAAAAGCCAAATGGAACCTTTAGAATTGTTCAAGATTTGAGAAAGGTTAATAAGATAGTTGTCCCATGTTGTCCGATTGTACCAAATCCAGCAGTGATTTTATATCAAATTCCCTATGATGCAGAATGGTACACAGTCATAGATCTGTGTAATGCGTTCTTCACAGTTCCATTGCATCCAGAAAGCCAGCCAATATTTGCGTTCCGGTTCGGAGATCGTATTTTGGCATGGTGCCGAACTTCTCAAGGGTATACTGAAAGTCCATCAATCTTTATTCAATTGCTGAAGAAATCATTAGAGAGTTTGAGTATGCATGGAGAGTCCGTATTGGTTCAATACATTGATGATCTTCTGGTGGCATCATAGACAAAAGATGCATGAATAACTGATACTGTTGCATTGCTGAATCATTTGGCCGAAGAGGGACATAAAGTGTCTCCACCAAAATTAAAATTTTGTCAAAGAGAAGTGCAATACTTAGGTCATAAGATTGCCAAGGAAGTCAGACAAGTTACTGCAGAAAGAATTAAAATGATACAGGGAATGAAGCCAGCAAAAACTCAAAGGCAAGTGAGAATGTTTCTGGGAATGGTAGGTTACTGTAGACAGTGGATTAGTGGATTCTCACTGATTGCAAAGCCATTGCAGAGGTTGACCAGAGCAGATATCCGAGACCCTATTGTTCTGACTAAAACTGAAATGGAAGCATTTGAGCAGCTAAAAACGAGTCTCTGCAAAGCACCAGCTTTAGGGATGCCAAATTACAAAAAATAATTTGAACTGTATTGCAGTGAACGAGAAGGATGTCATTGTCAGTACTGATTCATAGACATGGAAAACTGAGAAAGCCAATTGCATATTTCTCAGCTGTTTTAGACCCTGTTGCAAAGGCATTGCCAGGTTGTTTGAAAGCAGTGGAGGCCACAAGTGTCAATATAGAACAAAGCAAAGTGATAGTGATGGGATTTCCTGTGAGGGTGTATGTACCTCACTCAGTAGAGATTCTCCTCACTAGGACAAAGACCCAATACCTGACCAATAGCAGGATCACCAAGTACGAAAAGACAATTCTACGAGCAGAAAATGTGACAATTTCTAGATGTGTAAATGAAAATCCTTCTACACTATTGCCTGATGTTCAAGAAGTTGAGGTAAGAGGTGAGGTTGATCACAAATGTTTGGATGTTCTTGAATACTGTACCAAACCAAGACCAGATATCAGAGATGAACCATTACCTGAGTCTGATTATGTGATGTTTGTGGATGGATGATGCCTGAGAACGGATGAAGGTGCTTTGAGTGCAGCTTATGCCGTGTGCACTGTAGCAAAAGTATTGGAAGCATCCTGTCTGAAAGGTATCTAATCTGCCCAAATAGCAGAATTTATTGCTTTGATTCGAGCATGTGAATTGGAAAAAGAGATCAAGGTCACCATAGTGACTGACAGTCAGTATGGCTTTGGAGTTGTCCATGATTATGGGCAACTGTGGTCCCAAAGAGGTTATTTGACTTCTGCAGGAGCTCCCATACAAAATGCTGAATTTGTGAGAATGCTAATTGATGCAATTCAGTTACCAGACAAAATCGCTGTGGTCAAGTGTGCAGCACACAAAAAGGGGGATGACTACATCACCCGAGGTAATCGTTATGTTGACTCAATTGCAAAATACTGTGCAAAGAATTTGGCTTCAGTTAACAAGGACAGAGAGAAAGAACATGTTCCAAGTCCTTTAATGCTAACTACAGTAGTAGAAACGTGGCAGGAGGTGAGGCAAATGCAGGAAGAGGCAGATGAGGAAGCGAAAAATACTTGGTTAAAAGCAGGATGTCGACCAAGAGAGGAATATGAAATCTGGGTTTATAAAGATGAAAGACCAGTAATGCCTGATAGCATGATCTCAAATATGGCCCGAGCATACCATGGTGAAGCTCACATTTGGAGAAATGCTATGTTGCGTCTGTTTAGACAGATGTGGTACAATCCCAAATTCAGGATGATTGCAGAGAGTCTGTGCCAGAGGTGTCTGGTGTGTCAGCAGTTCAATCCAAACAGGAACACAATTGTGAGTCTGGGAACCATAGGACGGGAGGGAGGTCCATTTACACGAATGCAGTTGGATTTAATTGAATTGCCTCCGTGTAATCGACTCAGGTATGTTCTGGTGATCGTATGTTTGTTCTCAAGGTGGGTGGAGGCTTTACCCACAAGAAGGAATGATGGAATAACTGTTGCAAAGTTACTTCTACGAGATTATACCTAGATTTGGCTTTCCGGTGACCATTGAAATGGACCGTGGTCCCCATTTCCAAAATGAGCTCATACAAATGGTATGTGAAGCACTGGATATACGCCAAAGACTACACTGTGCTTACAGCCCTGAGGCTTCAGGAGTGGTTGAGCAGATAAATGGGATAATTAAAAACAGGATTGCAAAAATGTGTTTGGCGACAGGATTGAAGTGGCCAGATCCCTTGCCACTTGTTCTGATGACTTTGAGAAGCATTCCTGACAGGAAGACTGGACTGAGACCACATGAGATTCTGATGGGTAGAATAATGAGACAGGCATATGTACCAGTTGATAAGTTGCTAACTATTAATGATGACATCATACTGGATTACTGCAAAAACTTGTCTGATGTAGTGACTTCTGTGTTCCATCAGGTGGGAGCTGATTCAGACACGAAAGAGAAAAAAACAGCTCATGACCTAGTGCCTAGAGACTGGGTCGGAATCAAGGTGCACCGCAGAAGAAATTGCTTGGTGCCCCGTTGGCAGAAACCACAATAGGTTATCCTGGTCAGCACGTCCGCAGTTAAATGTGCTGGAGTGAAGAGGTGGGTTCATGCGAGCCATACAGTCCGTGTACCTGAGCGTGAAAATACAAACGAAGGTGAAAGTACCACTGATTCAGACTCTGAAGGTGAACCAGCGGAAGGTCTAGATTCTGAAGCTCAACAAGAACGTTGACATCTGGAGATTTTAGAGGCTAGTTCTGTGTCTGAAGGAGAAGAGGAAACTGTTCAAGTACCAAATTCTAAAGATCAATCTGAAGATCAAGAATTGGTAGAAGAAAACACCAGTGAGGACATTGAGCAGAACAGAGAGAAAACTGGTGATCAGAAAAACTCTGAAGAACAGTCTGCAAACTCAGAAGACAGGAACGAAAATCCTGATACTGGAAAAGCGGAAATAACTCACGACAAGGATGAGATTCCAAGTACCAGTTATGGAGAAGTTCCTTACGGAGTGAAAGAAATGTCAAAAGAGAAAATTGACTCTGGAAAAGACAAAGACGTTGTGAAGTTTATTATAAATGACAGTGTCGAAGACACTGAAAGCGAAACTGACGACAGTGCAGATGAGACTTTAGTGAGAAAGAGTCCAAGAAAAAGGGCCTGGAGAGTGAAACATAACACCACAGAGCCTAAGACAAAAAGATTCTGTAAAGGAGATAATTGGCCTAAGAAAAATGACCAGCTGAAAATTAAACTGGTTAACAGAGAAAGAAAGCAGGAAGAACAAGTGCATGAAATAACCAGTCAAAAAGAGTCCTTGGGAAGAAAGATTGAAGTGGTACACCGACCAAAAAGAGTGAGAAGACCAAATCAGAAGTACAAATCACCTGATTGGACATATATTGTTTTACCGTCAATTGAAGAAGTAAACAGTAGCCAAGAAGATTTGAGTTGCCCAAAAACAAGTGGGAAAAGTGAGTAAAGAGATGAATTATTGAGAAGGACAACAGTTGCTCAAAGTATAACATAAAAAGTATAAATTCTGAAAATCCTGATAAAGAAGAAGGTATTATAGAGGGACGTGGAAATTTGTAAGTGACAAAAGGTCGAAGAAAACTTGTTGGAGAAAACGAAAATAATTGTGTAATTGACACAAGGTCGAAAAAATTGTTAGTAGTGACAAAACTAACTCTGTAGGTGACACAAGGTCGAAGAAAATTTGTTAGAAAAATTGCTGTGTAAAAAAAAATGGTAAATAACGAGCACAAGACTAAATATTCTATATTTAGAAAATGGTGTAGGTTATGCATGGTTTGCACTGGATTATTAACAATGATATGGATAATTTTAGCTATTGTAATTCCTTTCCAGGATAGCTTAGTGAAATTGAAAAAGAATGTAAGTTCAAGTGAACAGGAGACAGAGTCAAAGTCTAACAAACAGCATGTATATAGGCCGGAAGTACATCAGGATAGCTCAATAAGTGACTTTTCGAAAAATAAGTTTTCAAAATTGTTATCAGAGTATGTCAGGACAATGGATGCAAGTGATTGCTATGTGTGTGTGAAATTGGCAGCATCTGTTTTTGAGGGGGTGACTACCATCACCTTCCACTTACATATGGGGTTACATGCAGTGTGATTGCAAGCCTGTTTTACCAGACAGGTACATTGGAATATCATTATTCCAACTCAGATGAAGTATTTGTAAAGTTAGAAATTGATAAGACACTGAATAAAAGAAAGCCTGCTACAGTTATGGGAGAATACTTTCTAGAAATGGATGAATTAAGTCATGACTATGTTTTGAAAAATAATCTGACATGTACAATGAGAGTGGAAGAAAAGGTATTTTTAGACATGGTTGAAGAAAGAAGAATAGCTTATAAGCGCAAAGAAAGGGTGAAACATGAGAAATCGAAATATTGGACATTCAATGATGAAAATATTGATGAGAGAAATGTGAATGTAGCTATAAATATTGACACTCCACTAATGGGAAAATTCTGTATTAGGAGAGATAATACTGTTTATGATAATTATTTTGTGGGAGCAAGTCAATGTAAAGATACCTATAGAATAACAGGGGGTTGGGGATTTAAAGGAGGAGATGATCCAGTTTTTCCTGGTGTTTATTTCATTTGTGGGAACAAAGCTTATTACAGATTGCCTGACCATTGGTATGGGACATGCTATGTGGGTTTGGTCTTTCCAAAAATCTTTCATGTAGATAGAGGAACAAATGGCATACATGAAATAGGTAAACCATTAAGTCGTAGAAAAAGAGAGTGTTATAGAAATAATAGGTGATGTTTTTGGAGCACTGATACCAGCAGTGGGAATATCTTTCAATGCAAATCTAATTTGAAGATTTTCAACGATAGTAGATCGTTTGTCAACAGGCACAGAAGGTGGATTCCTAATGGTAAACACCGAAATGATTGCTATGAGAACTATGGTAATGCAAAACCATCTTGCTCTTGATATTATATTAGCAAAAGAAGGAGGAGTCTGTGGGATATTGAAGGTGCAACACTGTTGTACCTATATTCCAGATAAAAGTCAGAATATTGAAAAGTACATAACACACATTACATAGTTGCATGGAGAAATTGAACCACTGGAGGTTGATGGTATTCTCGATCATCTTGGTAGAAGTTTTACAGCAGTTAAACATTGGTATCAAGGAATAGGTAGTTCAATTATAGGCAAAATACTAATTCCAATAACAGTCATAGTATTAGTTATTTTAGTGATAAGATTATGTTTAGTATGTGGGGTTTTAGGTTTAAACCTATAATAACTGATAAAACCCCACTGAAAGAAAAATAGCCCTCACCGGTGAAAACATATAAACACTGAAAAAACACCTGGACAACCACAAACTAAATGCCATTCAAAGAAAGGAAAAAGAGAGTGACAGTCATTTTTTTCTTCCTGAAGGGGTCAATACAATGTAACTTTGTTATACAAGTAGCAGTAGGAAAGACTGGCTAACATTATTCTGCTTGACTTTTGTTCTTTAGGGATGCCACTAAAATATTGTTTCTTCTTCCTTTTACTTTTTCAGTTTCGTGGCCTTTGGCCTAAAGATGCAGGGTTTAGTTTCATGTTTTAGGTCTAGTTTAATTATTTTATAAACTATAGAGAATCAGGAAATATCAAGCTCATACTTGATATTTTGGCTGCATTTGATTCTTTTACTGATAGGTAAAATGGCTGGTTTCATAAAAATCTTTCCTAATAGGTGTCATCACATTTACCCACAGAGAATGGGTAAAAACCCTTAATACATCAGACCATAGTTTCTAGTGGGACAGTATTGATAGTAGGTGAATTGCCAACAACTCAGGCTTTAAACATTCAATGCAAGGTATAGTGACAAGTATATATATCACCAAGCATCTGGGATGGTGGTGAAAACATGACACCAGACTTTTGGAAAACATGGAACGCAGTGTCACTTGTAATGCTCTACAAAAATGGTTATTTCCAAGTTCAACAAAGATTGGAGTGATATTGTTTGTATTTGCAGTGATTCAGCTACGTATATCAAAAAGTTGTGTGATGACCTGTCAAAATTGATACCCGAGCTGAAGTGATTCCTTGTAGTAGATCCTTGCCATTTGTTAGATGGTATGCTGAAAGCATCTTTACAATCTTAAGAGTTAATGAGGGATGCTATTGACTTTTTAGTCCATTCTGGTGCACTGGTTTCTAATGCAAAGGAACTAAAATGCAGATATTTATCATTTCGTGCTTTATGTGGCATCAAAGAAAGAGTCATCCCAACTGTGTCCCTTAGCTGATGGTTCTCATGCTGAGAGGGCCTTTTCACAGAAGTTTACATGGGAAGGAAAGAGCGAGCGCACATGACACAAAGACTCACTGAAGAAGTATTATATGGTGTACTACAATAATATTAATTTGCAAAAATCTATTTGGACCTCATATACACTATAAGTACACTGTCTATATACCATGTTATTTCAGTGCAGAAAGCAAGCGATAATAAAAGCGAAACGTTCCATAAACCCCCGAAAAAAACGTTTTCTGTTGTTTTTAGTGGCGCGAAAATGTGTAACCACTGATAACAACTGTTTTTTAAGATATTGAAAACACTGAAAAAACCCCACCAGAATTTACCAAAAATAGAAACTGAAAACAGGAAAGCCTAATTATGTTGCATATACAGAAAAAGAAGGAATGTTAGAAAGTCATTAAAGAAGATAATTCAAGAGAAACGAGAAAGGGAGAGAGAAAAGGTGATATAGAAATGGAGGAATTTCGAGAAAAGATTTTTAAAGAACCTAAAGAAAAGGATACTAAAGTATAAAGGCTTATTAATCTGAAGAACCTGGAACATGTTTTGAAAAACAAATTGCACATTTTGGGAGATATTTGGTGATAAAATCACCTAAGGGGGCGTTGATGGAGCAAGGTGGAGAAACAATATTTTGTGTACCCCTTGTGAAATCACACTTCGATAACATGTAATCTGAATTAATAGAGTGGTGCATGAGACTAATCAACCTAGAATAAAAAGTTGGACATACACATACACGTGGGAATTAATCTCTGCTTAAGTTGCAATTATAATTAACTAACTATGTAATTTTGTTGTGTCCTGTACTAATATGCTGTTTGTTATATACAAGGGGACCCCATACAGTAGAACCTGGGGTAGAATGATAATTTTATAAAACAATGGTTCGGAGTAGGCCTTATGTGGTCCTTAAAGGAGAACAAAGGGTATTAGCGAGTATTTAATAAGTCGCTAGGGAGCATTGGTAGTAGGAAAAATGGAATTTTTTATTTTTACTCTTTTCTCATAGCAAGACACAAAATTATATATATATATATACACAGTATTTCAGGTGCTCAGGTGAATAGTACGGTGCAGGACGTGACATAGGTGATCAAAGTGAACGAACTGTCACACACAACAAGGATAAACACACACAACAATTATATACAATGGTACAAGTGAAATTCCTTGGGTAGGTCGACGGCGTTTCGATCTATATTATTTTAGATCTTCATCAGGACAGTTGAGCCTCCTGAAACTACAGAAAATTCAATTATACTCTCATTCTTGTATGTACTTAACTGGTGTTCCTACATGTTTAGATCTGACATTGTTATGGTGCTCCCGGAGAAAAATAAAAATTTAAAAAGCATGCACATGTTCAAATTACTATGCATGCATTTTTGGTGAGATGTAATAGTTAGGGGGCAGATGATCTAATCTCACCCAGGTGCGCTGCGTGTTTTTAGGCTTAGGTAATGCGCGCATGCATCTAGGGGGATTGACTGTTACAATTAAAAAATCATTATATACCTTGCCAATGGGGGGGGCAAGGATGGTCATTCGCGTAATACTATCGGGCGGATGCCGCAGCTTTTCACGGAATCTGTGGGTAATTTAATAAGCATGAGTTGGCTCAATAGCTGTAACCATTTAATAGATAATAGCGAAGGCTAAGGAATAGCCATAAGTTGCTTACTTAACCAGAGACTCACACAAGATTGGTTAGAATCCAGGCATTAAATGGGGATTCAGGTAGTGGCTGTTTACTTCAATGTGGGGAAAATACTTGAGCTTGTAAAAGAAGGAGAAATAGAGATTATTAGGGCTCTATGGGTATTAATAGTCAAACTCCAATTGAAAAAGAGGGGGGGGGTATTTACTTACAGAAAATTAAGGTTAAAACATGATCAGTATCACTGCCAAGGCGCAGTCGTCGCTATGGTAGGGAAGGTTATCTGAAACTGAAGAGCATTCCTGGTCATTAAATGGTTTGGTTTAGTTAAAATAAGTGGAGGTAATGGCCACTATATCGGCGATGCACTTACACAATTATTGTGGGTTCAGACAGCGCATTCGTCGTTTTTGTAGAAGGAGCGACCTGAAACTAAAAAAACCGATACCGGTCAAAGCGCGGTGAGTACAATTCTACTAGCGTCAGCATGGCGAGGGGGGGATCGATTCACTTACTTATTTTTAGCAGGTCGGTGCGGCAAGCAGGGGGTCCGAGTTCCTCTTCCTAGAAGCTCACAACTGAGTCAGCGTCCCTGACTCCATTAAGAGCGTGCCGGGACAGTGCGCGCGCAGCCAGGGAAGCGTGTCTGGGTTGAGCATGCGCGGTAGCGCCTGCTCTGGGCATGCGCTTCTGATTAGTGTTTGTTGTTTGTTGTTGAATGTGTGCGTGGAATGACTGATCGCGCAATTCAATGGGCAATCTAAATGGAATGCTATTCGAAACAACAATGATTTACACAAAAGAATTAATTAGGAGCAAACAGGAATTAAAAATTCACGATTGTCACATTATTGGGAACAATATTTGTTTTGTAGAGAAACCCTTGGCATTGGCAGGTAATTGTACATTAGTGGATGTACATTGTTTAAATGGGTTCACGTGACAGTGTTGCAAGGAAGTGTCCATTAAGTCCAACTCAGGTGCACATATTCCACTCGTCGAGGGAATTAAGTCCTTTCTCGATTGTTTTGCACAGGTAAATCCATTTGCACTCCAGGCGATTTAATATTGTTTGCTGATTGCCTCCTCTGGCATTGGGCCTCAGTTTATCAATCACCTGCCATTTCATTTCATTTTCCGAATGTCCTAGTTCAAGGTAGTGTTCCACCAGTGGGGCTGTTGTTACTTTGCATCGGATTCTGCTTCTGTGTTGGGATATTCTGGTCTTTATCTGTTGGGTAGTTTGTCCGATGTACAGTAGTTTGCATGGGCATTCAATACAATAAATCACATTCTTAGAATTGCAGTTTGTGAAAAATTTGAGATTGTGCCTAATACATCCATACTCGAATACTTTAGTGTTGGTGGTGAATTCGCATGCCATGCATTTATTACACTTAAAATGTCCTAGTACTGGCGGAAGACTCAACCTAGTTTCAATTGTGTTATTAGCTGTTGGGTTGGTGGCTGCTCTTACCAGATGGTCTTTTAGATTGCGACCACGTTTAAATGAAAACAGAGGGAGTCCGGTATTTAATTCTAAGGGATCTAGTACATTCCAATGTTTTTTAATCATTTTAGTGAGTTTGTTACTGGCCGTGTTAAAGGTGGTGACACATGTGATCTTAGATGAGATTTTCTTTGGCTGAGGCTCAAGTAAACAGCCAAACAGCCATTCTCTGTGTGTGTACCAGGCCCTTTTCATAGCCCTTCTTACCAGTTTACGTGGATAGCCTCTCGTAGTTAATTTTTTACAGAGGATTTCTGCTTCAGTGAAGAAGTCTGCTTTGTATTTACAATTTCTCCTGATTCTCAGGAATTGTCCATAGGGCAATCCATCCCTCAGAGCCCTGGGGTGTGCACTATGGTATTGTAGGAGGGTATTGCGTTCCGTAGGTTTTCGGAACAGTGTGGTGTACAGTTGGTTTTCCTCGCATTTAATGGTTACATCAAGGTAGTCAATTTGGTGTCTATTGTATGAGTAGGTAAATTTAAGGTCAGTTTGGTTGGTATTCAGCCAAATACAGAAATCATTTAGTGACTCTTCTGTACCCCTCCAGATCATGAGGACATCGTCGATGTATCGATGCCAGGATTTTATTTGATTGCGGAATGGGTTTGTGTTGTCAAGGATAATGTTAGTTTCTAGGTCATCCACGAAAAGAATCGCAAAATTGGGAGCAAAAACAGCTCCCATGGAGGTACCCTTACACTGTCTATAAAATGTGTCTTTAAATAGAAAGTAGTTCTTGGTCAGAGCTATTTCCAGAAGCTTAATTATGAATTCCGTGGGGACTTGGTGTGGGGCCGGGCGGTTGTCTAGGTGTTTCTTAATTACGTTGATGCCTTTTTCTTGGGGAATATTGGTATAAAGTGACTCTATGTCTAGAGTCACTAGGATTTCATTGTCTGGGTCGAATGAGTGTGCCTCGATGAGATTGATCAGGTGTGTGGTATCTTTAACATACGTTACAGTGTCTTTGACCATGTCGCGAATGAAAAAATCAATATATTTACCCAGGGGTTCTACAATGGACCCGCAGCCTGAAAGTATTGGTCTCCCAGGGGGGTGTTCAGTATCCTTGTGGACTTTAGGCAATGTGTAAAGCACAGGGGTACGTGGGTTCTTATTGTTTAGGAATAGGAATTCGTTCTTACTCAGAAAACCTAATTCAAATGCTTCTTGGGTGACAATAAGGATTGTTTCACTGATTTTTTTAATGGGATTGCCTCTTAGTTGTTCGTAGTGATCTTTGTTGTTGATCTGGCGTAAAATGTCATTGTCATAAGAGGTGCGGTCTTGAATGGCTATACCGCCACCCTTGTCACAACATCAGCTGAACTCTACTGATATAGCCCTCTTAAGTAGAGGTCTCTCATTTGTGATACCTATATTCAATCTGTCCCAACATCAGCTGAACTCTACTGATATAGCCCTCTTAAGTAGAGGTCTCTCATTTGTGATAGCTGAAAAACCTAACTGGTTCAATATCCAAGCTGAAATTATGCAGTTTTTCAGAAAAATAAGACTCCAGACTTTCTTTCAAAATCGAGATGGTCTCAATAGGAATGACACTACAGGCCTACGCCCACCGTCCACTTTCCGTCCATCTAGTGGAACCATGCCACCAGAAGTAATCACTTTTGAACACCTAGTGTTACGTGATCTGGACAAAATAAAGGAGAGCTATAGATTTACACCCTACAACATCAGCAAGGAAGAAAGGAACAGTCTGAATTCCCTTAAACAGAATCAAGACATCGTCATAAAACCGTGTGACAAGACGCTGTAACGTATGTTAAAGATACCACACACCTGATCAATCTCATCGAGGATGACCTAGAAACTAACATTATCCTTGACAACACAAACCCATTCCGCAATCAAATAAAATCCTGGCATCGATACATCGACGATGTCCTCATGATCTGGAGGGGTACAGAAGAGTCACTAAATGATTTCTGTATTTGGCTGAATACCAACCAAACTGACCTTAAATTTACCTACTCATACAATAGACACCAAATTGACTACCTTGATGTAACCATTAAATGCGAGGAAAACCAACTGTACACCACACTGTTCCGAAAACCTACGGAACGCAATACCCTCCTACAATACCATAGTGCACACCCCAGGGCTCTGAGGGATGGATTGCCCTATGGACAATTCCTGAGAATCAGGAGAAATTGTAAATACAAAGCAGACTTCTTCACTGAAGCAGAAATCCTCTGTAAAAAATTAACTACGAGAGGCTATCCACGTAAACTGGTAAGAAGGGCTATGAAAAGGGCCTGGTACACACACAGAGAATGTTTACTTGAGCCTCAGCCAAAGAAAATCTCATCTAAGATCACATGTGTCACCACCTTTAACACGGCCAGTAACAAACTCACTAAAATGATTAAAAAACATTGGAATGTACTAGATCCCTTAGAATTAAATACCGGACTCCCTCTGTTTTCATTTAAACGTGGTCGCAATCTAAAAGACCATCTGGTAAGAGCAGCCACCAACCCAACAGCTAATAACACAATTGAAACTAGGTTGAGTCTTCCGCCAGTACTAGGACATTTTAAGTGTAATAAATGCATGGCATGCGAATTCACCACCAACACTAAAGTATTCGAGTATGGATGTATTAGGCACAATCTCAAATTTTTCACAAACTGCAATTCTAAGAATGTGATTTATTGTATTGAGTGCCCATGCAAACTACTGTACATCGGACAAACTACCCAACAGATAAAGACCAGAATATCCCAACACAGAAGCAGAATCCGATGCAAAGTAACAACAGCCCCACTGGTGGAACACTACCTTGAACTAGGACATTCGGAAAATGAAATGAAATGGCAGGTGATTGATAAACTGAGGCCCAATGCCAGAGGAGGCAATCAGCAAACAATATTAAATCGCCTGGAGTGCAAATGGATTTACCTGTGCAAAACAATCGAGAAAGGACTTAATTCCCTCGACGAGTGGAATATGTGCACCTGAGTTGGACTTAATGGACACTTCCTTGCAACACTGTCACGTGAACCCATTTAAACAATGTACATCCACTAATGTACAATTACCTGCCAATGCCAAGGGTTTCTCTACAAAACAAATATTGTTCCCAATAATGTGACAATCGTGACTTTTTAATTCCTGTTTGCTCCTAATTAATTCTTTTGTGTAAATCATTGTTGTTTCGAATAGCATTCCATTTAGATTGCCCATTGAATTGCGCAATCAGTCATTCCACGCACACATTCAACAACAAACAACAAACACTAATCAGAAGCGCATGCCCAGAGCAGGCGCTACCGCGCATGCTCAACCCAGACACGCTTCCCTGGCTGCGCGCGCACTGTCCCGGCACGCTCTTAATGGAGTCAGGGACGCTGACTCAGTTGTGAGCTTCTAGGAAGAGGAACTCGGACCCCCTGCTTGCCGCACCGACCTGCTAAAAATAAGTAAGTGAATCGATCCCCCCCTCGCCATGCTGACGCTAGTAGAATTGTACTCACCGCGCTTTGACCGGTATCGGTTTTTTTAGTTTCAGGTCGCTCCTTCTACAAAAACGACGAATGCGCTGTCTGAACCCACAATAATTGTGTAAGTGCATCGCCGATATAGTGGCCATTACCTCCACTTATTTTAACTAAACCAAACCATTTAATGACCAGGAATGCTCTTCAGTTTCAGATAACCTTCCCTACCATAGCGACGACTGCGCCTTGGCAGTGATACTGATCATGTTTTAACCTTAATTTTCTGTAAGTAAATACCCCCCCCCCTCTTTTTCAATTGGAGTTTGACTATTAATACCCATAGAGCCCTAATAATCTCTATTTCTCCTTCTTTTACAAGCTCAAGTATTTTCCCCACATTGAAGTAAACAGCCACTACCTGAATCCCCATTTAATGCCTGGATTCTAACCAATCTTGTGTGAGTCTCTGGTTAAGTAAGCAACTTATGGCTATTCCTTAGCCTTCGCTAATATCTATTAAATGGTTACAGCTATTGAGCCAACTCATGCTTATTAAATTACCCACAGATTCCGTGAAAAGCTGCGGCATCCGCCCGATAGTATTACGCAAATGACCATCCTTGCCCCCCCCATTGGCAAGGTATATAATGATTTTTTAATTGTAACAGTCAATCCCCCTAGATGCATGCGCGCATTACCTAAGCCTAAAAACACGCAGCGCACCTGGGTGAGATTAGATCATCTGCCCCCTAACTATTACATCTCACCAAAAATGCATGCATAGTAATTTGAACATGTGCATGCTTTTTAAATTTTTATTTTTCTCCGGGAGCACCATAACAATGTCAGATCTAAACATGTAGGAACACCAGTTAAGTACATACAAGAATGAGAGTATAATTGAATTTTCTGTAGTTTCAGGAGGCTCAACTGTCCTGATGAAGATCTAAAATAATATAGATCGAAACGCCGTCGACCTACCCAAGGAATTTCACTTGTACCATTGTATATAATTGTTGTGTGTGTTTATCCTTGTTGTGTGTGACAGTTCGTTCACTTTGATCACCTATGTCACGTCCTGCACCGTACTATTCACCTGAGCACCTGAAATACTGTGTATATATATATATATAATTTTGTGTCTTGCTATGAGAAAAGAGTAAAAATAAAAAATTCCATTTTTCCTACTACCAATGCTCCCTAGCGACTTATTAAATACTCGCTAATACCCTTTGTTCTCCTTTAAGGACCACATAAGGCCTACTCCGAACCATTGTTTTATAAAATTATCTGTACTAATATGCTGCATTGATATAATGGAATGAAGCATAAATGTGCTTTTGTCTATGTATTTGTGGCCAAAAAATTGGACCTAAGTGAGTATATTACGCATAAATGTTGCTTATTGGCTAGGTAATTACTAATAGGGAAAACCTTAGTAAGGGGGGAGGTAAACAGAAAGGCAATTTTTCTTAAATTAACGTTCATTTGTGTTTGTTTCTATGATAGTTCCCATTCTGACTCGAGAGGCCTGTGACAAAATGGAGTCACTGGTTTACTGTGGCAGCAAAAGGCAGAGCGCGTGCGCAGCAGAAGAGATGAGAATGAATGCGGGCTGCTTGGGCCTGTACGGAAGGCGGTTCAAGGCCGCTGTGGCCTGGAAGTTTAGATGGCTGCCAAGTGATGAGAGCAATGGTTCTGAACGTGAGAACTTTACTTGAAGTTGCAAATTAGGGAAACTCGACTAGGCCGGACTATGAAAGACAATGGGGGCATTAAAAAAACCCTGACAGGAAGAAAATGTATAATGTGATGATGAGGTTATGCTCATCCACCCCCAAACTGACCAATGAGGACCCGACTTTCCTCTAAAAGTTACTCTATTAGATAGATAGAGCTAGTGAAAAAAGGTATAAAAAGTGCTGATTTTACCGAGTAAAAAACGTCTTCTTGATTTCTACCAGAGAAGCTGCTGGATTACTGATGTTCCTGTGATGTAAGATTCTTTCTGACTTATAATTTTTCTTTGCAGGAATGGTACTTTAGTGAGGGATTTTAGTTAGGGAGTTAGGAGAATGGACTTTGGAAACTATCTGTCTTTTGCTAATATTTGCGTTCTGATCTTAAAATGTTAGCGTTACTTCTGAAATTTTCTAAAATAAATGAAATGAACTGGTTTGAACTAAGCTTTCGTTTAAATGTCATTTGAAGATTAAATAAATAAATAAAGACAAGAAACTTTTTGACATGTTAAATTTGCTTTAACAAAAATTGGATAAATGGAGAATTAAGCTGGTCTTGAGTGTTCCTACGCCTAACTTTTTTACTAGCAGACCCACCGACCTTTATGGCGGTATGTCTAAATGTATATTTCTCAATGATGATAAAACCATGGTAAACTCTCTAAAACTGCAGATGTAAATAGTATAAACGTTTAGTTTAAATTTAGACATTTCGCTATGATACAGCAGCTCTCCATTAAAATTCACTGATCCCTAGAGTGTGGTAGAAGATTGTGTGTACGTAGCTCACAGTGATATGGGCCCCACTGGTGAGTGAATGTATGTTCTGGTGTTTCAGGGACAAGTGATATGGTTTCAGAAATTATTTTTGGAGTAGCGCTGCATCAGTTATAAGCTTGGTAGCAGAGTAGTGGTTGCTATAGAAATTAGCTAGGATTATGTATAAAGTGCTATATAAAGGTTTTGGTGCATAGAATTATGATTAACATCTGTTTAGTTTGTATTATGTTATATGTAGTCCTGAAAAGGCTTCTGAGTATTGCGTGAAGCTGGTCTCTCTGTTTGCAGGCAGAGGAAGTGTGGCAATGAAGTCGCACATCGCATAGTCTGTTTCAAAAAGTAGTATTGTTGTATACTGCGGTGGTATTGTCGTATTTCACAAGTGGTGTTGTCGCACATCACTGGTTTAGGGACTTTCCGTGCAAAAGGATAAATGTATAGTGAGGACAGTCTATAAAATCTTAGCCTTCAAGTATAGGGATCATTGTGTATCCTGGTTTAAAACTTACTGCTGGGAGAGTAATAGAGTTTAACCCGAGTTTGAGAGAAGGGTAAAGTAGAGGAAGTGGTGCTACTTTATTGGCGAGTGTAAAAATTCTGTGGTAGAGAAGAGGTAAGTGATGTCTACTGAAAATACAGAATACTTGTGTGTTTAAGAAATTCTATCACTATATTTAGCGAAACAGACGAATGGAGTTGTTTATTGTGAGTTACTAACTGATTCCGTCGAAATATCTTGTAAATACAGCTTCTTGAAAAATCCTGTAAAGGAGGGGTCAGTCGGCGCTGCAGAAGCCGGAGCGCTGGTGACGTCAAGAGTGTTGCGCTGGGATTGGTCCGTGTGACCGACACAGGGAAAAGGCTGATTGGTGCATTACAGAAAGCAGCAGAAGTTATTGGTTAAGCACTACATAGACGTATCTTTTTCTAATTGGTGCGTTAGTGTGAACCGCCCTGTGATAGGTTGGTGTTACGGAACAGCAACAGAATAGTACGCGATCTTTTGAAAGACAGGAAATCTATAGAAAAATGGCTTATTATTATTTTGATGAAGACAAGCAAAAACCTTCATGGTTTAAGAAATTGAAGAATATGTTCATAAAGGACAAAGAGATAGTCACAAGGGAGGGAAAAATACTACCTTCGCCAAAAACGCCTGCTTCTTACATGTTGTCAAAATATGGTTACCATACATGCATTTGGTTGGAGAATTGGACACAATATACCAGAAATGATGGTGTGTTAGCTTTTCCAGAAGGAGGATCTTTTGATGTGGCAATTTTGAGAAATTTGAGAGAAAGATGATGCAGCTTGAGCCGAGACCAAGACCAACTCAGTTTGAAGCATTAGTTGAGTGGGAAGATGATATGCATGAGTTGGAAAGCGAACAATTAAGTAGATATATGAATCCAAGAGGTACATTTTGTGATTTATGGGGAGAGACACATGAAACTAGAATGCGCAAATGGAGAAATGCTAACATGTGTGATGGAATGTATCCTGTTAGATTAGTGGATGATTATGAAGGGCGAAAATGCACAGAAAATAGGAAAAACATAGAGACAGGGAAACAAGTTTATGGTGACAGTGAATCAGAGGATGCTGAATTAGAAGAAATACTAAATAGGAGACCGCCACCATATCAACCAGGTTCTTTATGGATTACACCCAATGCTCCATCGGCAGATGAGAGAAATAATGAAACCCAAAAGCAATTTTCAAATTTTAAAGATGTACCAGAAAGAGTAGAGGTGAGATACAACCCAAATACCTCAATAGTAGAATCAAGACTTTTCGGTACCCCTAAACAGAGTCATGAACAAGAGAGTGTAAAAAGGGCAGAAAAACAAGATGAGTAACAAACCAGTACTGCAGAGTGTATACGAACTACAAATGAGTTAACTGAAAAGATACAAGAGGTTACGAAAAATATAGAAGCAGTGACAGTCCCAGTAACGATAGGACCTGTAATTCCAGTGTTTGAAAACCAGAGAGTAAGAGAACCAAGTTTAACAATCCCGTTACAGCAGGGCTTACAAAAACTGAACAGAAACATTTATCCAGACTTGTCAGCAGTTAAACGAGTAAATAATGTAAATCCGCCTGACCTAACTTTTAATCAGAGTTTACCTTATAAATATGCAACTGGAGCAGAATCTGACTCTGCTACATCAGAAAAGTGTGTAGAGAAAATAGATTTAACGCAAACCCCTGTAGGACCATCAGTTCAGGAACTAAGTGATTGGATTAAAACTTTAAAATTGAAAGAGCTTGATTCAAAAGTACTGGATGTAGCCAGGTTTAAAGTAGACATGGAAGATTTAATTATTGGAACAATCGGAACAGATAGATTGAAAAGGTACCAGGATGATGAACTTATGTTCATGTGTAAAAGCATAACGTGGAAAGCAAAGACAGTGCATGATCAATTGGAGGGATTGGCAAATGAATTTTGAGTGGAGTTTTCCAAGAATAAAACATTGCAGAAATCCTAGAGAAGAGATTTTTCAGAAAAGGACATTGAAAACATGAATACTGCTGGAAGACTAACACAGAAGAAAGAGTTCATTGTGATTTTGCGAAAGTGGGGAGATGTGAGTAAATGGAGAGTTGAATGGGCAAAAAAGAAAGAGGAGATTAGTGATAAATCTACCCTAGCGTTTCCAGTCAGGGAAAAAGAGGTAGTTGCAAATGAATTCCCCATGAGAGAAATACCTAGAGGAGGATATATACATGTTTCTTGGAGCAGACAGGATATATTATCGTTTACAAATGATTTCCCTAGATTGGGAGAATAGCCAGTGGAATGGTATCGACAGGTGGATCGATTAGTGAAAGTTTCAAAAGTACTATGGGTCGATTTGGACGGATTATTTGACATAGTTGTGCCAGCAGACCTATGGACTGAATGTAAAATATCTGTAGATTGGACAAGAGAAGAGTACCCCCGAGACAAAGTGACAGGTGCCCCATCACCAGATGTAATGCGCAAATACGAACAAGTGATTGTGTTTTTGAAGAATAAAAATCCACCAAAAGAGACAGACTGGGTTAAAATAGATAGGATAACCCAAGAGCCTAAATAATCTGTACATGCATTCTATGAGAGACTGTTGTTGGTGTTCAAACAGTACAGTGGATATGAAGAATTGAGTGAAAAAGACATGAGTCATTTTGTATATCGATTTGTGTATGGATTGAGGCCGGAAATTGGAGACATTATCAGACACAACCTAATAGGGTGGCAGTCGAGCACAGTAGATGAGGTTTTGAGAAAGGCCAAATATTGCAGTGAAGAAATTGATGCAAAGCAAAAGAAATTAAAAGAAAAGGCTATGTGGGCACAGGTGAAAGTGGCAGAGCAGGTAGCGAAATTGGATAATAAAGGCACTGATGCAAATCAGGGAAAACCGAAAGGCAGTTTTGGAAAACCAAAATTAGTAGGAAATATAGAAGAATTGAAGAAAAAATATCCCTGTCATAATTGCGGCAGAATAGGGCATTGGAGAAAAGAGTGTAAGTGTCCACCAAGAGTTAATCCAGAAAACACATCATTGAATCCACAGGTGCAGTATGAGGTAAACCAGCAGCAACCCCAACAACAGCAGATAGTAAATCAGCAAAGTCAGATGCCACAACCGCCACTTCCACACAGTGTAAACCAACAGAGATACAGTGCAGAGACAGGATTCATCAGAGGTGAGCAGGTAACAAGACCGCACAGAGTGAATGTGTGTCCCCAGTATTGGTTACAGGAGGAGGGTGTAAGTGAGTCGGATGAAAGTCTCTGACGGTGTCTGAGAGAGGGAGAAGAGTGTGTGCTTGGAGCCACTCTTGAGGTAGATCAGTCTGGTCCATTTGTGAATGGAAAGGTGAATGATGTAGAAATAACTTTCCTAGTGGACACTGGTGCTACCCGTTCTACTGTTAGATCAGTGGAAGTCCAAAATCTTCCTCTCTCAGGAGATAGCATCCAAGTTGTAGGTGTAGCTAACAGACAAATAAAAACACCTTTGCCTCAACCAGTTGAAATAGAGATTGGGAATTTCAGGGACATGCATCGATTTGTGGTGTGTGATAGTAGTCCCGTGAATCTGTTAGGACGAGATATCTTGTGCAAGATTAACTGTGCCATATATTGTTCACCAGGTGGCGTAGAATTGCAAACCCCAGATGAAGATAGCCTGTATAAGATGACTATGTTCATGGTTGAGGCTGAGCAGAATAAATTGTTCCCTGTGTTTGACCGAGAAAAGATACCTGATGCATTGAAAGAGACAGTGAAAGAGAAAGTGTGGGATTTCACAGGAGAAGATATTGGGTTAATGAAAGATGTAGACCCTGTGAAAAATCTCAGTAAAGGAAGGTGTAAATGACCCGAATATTCCCCAGTACAAAATGATTACAGAAATAATCGAAGGAAATACCCCAGTGATTGACAAGATGATTGAGCAGGGAATACTGAGAGAAATAGAGAGTAGAGAAATTGTTCTGACTAAAACTGAAATGGAAGCATTTGAGCAGCTAAAAACGAGTCTGTGCGAAGCACCAGCTTTAGGGATGCCAAATAACGAAAAAGACTTTGAACTGTATTGCAGTGAACGAGAAGGATGTGCATTGTCAGTACTGATTCATAGACATGGAAAACTGAGAAAGCCAATTGCATATTTCTCAGCTGTTTTAGACCCTGTTGCAAAGGCATTGCCAGGTTGTTTGAAAGCAGTGGCAGCCACAAGTGTCAGTATAGAACAAAGCGAAGGGATAGTGATGGGATTTCCTGTGAGGGTGTATATACCTCACTCAGTGGAGATTCTCCTCACTAGGACAAAGACCCAATACCTGACCAATAGCAGGATCACCAAGTACGAAAAGACAATTCTAGGAGCAGAAAATGTGACAATTTCTAGATGTGTAAATGTAAATCCTTCTACACTGTTGCCTGATGTTCAAAAAGTTGAGGTAAGAGGTGAGGTTGATCACAAATGTTTGGATGTTCTTGAATACTGTACCAAATCAAGACCAGATATCAGAGATAAGCCATTACCTGAGTCTGATTGTGTGACGTTTGTGGATGGATCATGTCTGAGAACGGAGGAAGGTGCTTTAAGTGCAGCTTATGCCGTGTGCACTGTAGCGAAAGTATTGGAAGCATCCTGTCTGAAAGGGATCCAATCTGCCCAAATAGCAGAATTGATTGCTTTGATTCGAGCATGTGAATTGGGAAAAGAGATCAAGGTCACCATAGTGACTGACAGTCAGTATGGCTTTGGAGTAGTCCATGATTATGGCCAAGTGTGTTCCCAAAGAGGTTATTTGACTTCTGCAGGATCTCGCATACGAAATGCTAAATTTGTGAGAATGCTAATTGATGCAATTCAGTTACCAGACAAAATTGCTTTGGTCAAGTGTCCGGTACAAAAGGGGGTGGTGATGGACGGAGCATCTGAACCAATCAAAGACTCACACCCAGTCAAAAGATCTGGGTTTGATCCATCACCGTTCTTTAGCCCACTCTGCCACCCCAGTTCAGACATGGCTATATGCAAATCCGTCTGACCCTGTGCCTCATGGGAACAGTCCAGCCCGAATTGCCAAGCCAAGCCATGCCTTCCCTGGACCGGAAACAAGCTTCCGAGGACCGGTTTCTGGCATTCCAGCCGTCTTCAGCCCAGCTTGCTTGAATCCAGTGACAAAGTGAGCAAGGGACTCACGTCTGAGCATACCCTGCCACACTTATGGCGGCCAAAGCAGTACAAAAGGGGGTGGTGCTGGACGGAGCATCTGAACCAATCAAACACTCACACCCAGTCAAAAGATCTGGGTTTGATCCATCACCGTTCTTTAGCCCACTCTGCCACCCCAGTTCAGACATGGCTATATGCAAATCCGTCTGACCCTGTGCCTCATGGGAACAGTCCAGCCCGAACTGCCAAGCCATGCCTTCCCTGGACCGGAAACAAGCTTCCTTGGACCGGTTTCTGGCATTCCAGCCGTCTTCAGCCCGGCTTGCTTGAATCCAGTGGCAAAGTGAGCAAGGGACTCACGTCTGAGCATACCCTGTCACACTTATGGCGGCCAAAGCGGTACAAAAGGGGGTGGTGATGGACGGAGAATCTGAACCAATCAAACACTCACACCCAGTCAAAAGATCTGGGTTTGATCCATCACCGTTCTTTAGCCCACTCTGCCACCCCAGTTCAGACATGGCTATATGCAAATCAGTCTGACCCTGTGCCTCATGGGAACAGTCCAGCCCGAACTGCCAAGCCATGCCTTCCCTGGACCGGAAACAAGCTTCCGAGGACCGGTTTCTGGCATTTCAGAGGTGAGGTTGATCACAAATGTTTGGATGTTCTTGAATACTGTACCAAACCAAGACCAGATATCAGAGATGAGCCATTACCTGAGTCTGATTGTGCGATGTTTGTGGATGGATCATGTCTGTGAACGGATGAAGGTGCTTTAAGTGCAGCTTATGCCGTGTGCACTGTAGCGAAAGTAGTGGAAGCATCCTGTCTGAAAGGGATCCAATCTGCCCAAATAGCAGAATTGATTGCTTTGATTCGAGCATGTGAATTGGAAAAAGAGATCAAGGTCACCATAGTGACTGACAGTTAGTATGGCTTTGGAGTAGTCCATGATTATGGCCAACTTTGGTCCCAAAGAGGTTATTTGACTTCTGCAGGATCTCCCGTACAAAATGCTGAATTTGTGAGAATGCTAATTGATGCAATTCAGTTACCAGACAAAATCGCTGTGGTCAAGTGTCCAGCACACAAAAAGGGGGATGACTACATCACCCGAGGTAATCGCTATGTTGACTCAATTGAAAAATACTGTGCAAAGAATTTGGCTTCAATTAACAAGGACAGAGAGAAAGAACATGTTCCAAGTCCTTTAATGCTAACCACAGTAGTTGAAACTTGGCAGGAGGTGAGGCAAATGCAGGAAGAGGCAGATGGAAGAGAAAAATACTTGGTTAAAAGTAGGATGCCGACCAAGAGAGGAAGATGAAATCTGGGTTTATAAAGATGAAAGACCAGTAATGCCTGATAGCATGATCTCAAATATGGCCTAGCATACCATGGTCAAGCTCACATTGGGAAAGATGCCATGTTGCGTCTGTTTAGACAGATGTGATTCAATCCCAAATTCAGGATGATTGCAAAGAGTCTGTGGCAGAGGTGTCTGGTGTGTCAGCAGTTCAATCCAAACAGGAAAACAATTGTGAGTCTGGGAACCATAGGACCGGAGGGAGGTCCATTTACATGAATGCAGTTGGATTTCATTGAATTACCAGTGTGTATTCTCCTCAGGTATGTTCTGGTGGTCGTCTGTTTGTTCTCAAGGTGGGTGGAGGCTATCCCCACAAGAAGGAATGATGGAACAACTGTTGAAAAGTTACTTCTACGAGAGATTATACCTAGATTTGGCTTTCCGGTGACCATTGAAACGGACTGTGGTCCCCATTTCCAAAATGAGCTCTTACAAATGGTATGTGAAGCACTGGATATATGCCAAAGACTACACTGTGCTTACAGCCCTGAGGCTTCAGGAGTGGTTGAGCAGATAAATGGGATAATTAAAAACAGGATTGCAAAAATGTGTTTGGCGACAGGATTGAAGTGGCCAGATCCCTTGCCACTTGTTCTGATGACTTTGAGAAGCATTCCTGACAGGAAGACTGGACTGAGACCACATGAGATTCTGATGGGTAGAATAATGAGACAGGCATATATACCAGTTGATAAGTTGCTAACTATTAATGATGTATACAAACAGAGCCACCCAATAATCCCGTGAGGACTGGGTATAATCAATAACACATACACAATTATCCTCAAAGGAATCGTTTTCACCAATTTCAATAATTCATATTGTCACAGAAAGTGATCAATCATTTAACTGAAAGCAAGGTACATACAGTTTCTCATACTGTTTTATTATTTTTCAAAAGAGTCAAAAATGAATTTATCAAACATGGCAACAGAATACTACTATAAATAATTGATTTCCAGTAGTGTTTAACACCTTCTGCACATTACATGGAAAAAAATGAAATACCATGTACAATCAAATATAACCCAGTCATATGATTTTATCTAACATCAATGATATTAGAAAAGGCAGAACGGCGTCAGGCGTCGACGTTTCGGTCCTCCTTGGTTAATAAATCCATAGGACCATCCTCAGGACCCGTTGCACATAATATATCTACAGATAAATATATACATAAAAATATATTTTACATTTATACATCAACCTTGCATTCCAAAAATCGTCTAATCACCACAAAGAAAAACACATGAATCCATCAAAGTGAAAACCATCAAAACCATTAAAAACCATTAAAACCCACCACCAAGGGTGCCTTATATACACAATATATAGAGTAAATCAAGGTCTTACCACTAACCACCAGCCGGTGGATGTGACGCCTCAAAGGCAGAAATCTTTTTAAATCTAAAAGACAAACCAAACAAACCATCTACCTATTCTACATAGCCATTCTCCATTGCCACAAGGGTCAGTGACCAAAAACAGTAGTCCTCATACTTACAGATCTATCCACTCACTCCTGTGTATAAACTGGGAAACTCCCTGAAATACAAAGTAGTTCCAGAGTTCTGTGAATTCACCCCAGACTTTATCAACTATCCACCACAACGTGAGCGAAGTCATAACAATACTTACAATGCCAACTCTTCGATATATTCTTTAATTACCTGCAACCCAAACAGACTCATTACCATCTGCGTCCTACAGTCGACAAAGTAATTACTTGTCCGATTGTAATACTCACTTTCGTTCTTGCGCGTACACGTCTCTCTTCCTCATGCCTTCACGGTCAGGGAGTGCCGAGCCCGGCACTTCCGGGTGTGTTAACCTTTCTATTGCACCACGTGACCAACGTTCTTCAAAAAGGTATTAATCTCATTGTTACTACGTGTCAACCCTGGTATAACTACATTACTAAGCAGCCAAATCCCAAAGGTTACTAAAAATTCTCGAGTACTGATAACTTAGACCGAGGAAATTGTGAATGTGGCGGCCATGATGGAACGGGAACCAGAGGTTCTCTATCGTAATGATAGTTATTTAAGCACTTGCTATGTGTATGAAGCCGCAATCACTATAAAATTCATGGCCATGTTTTATCATGCGTCCGGGATCAAACTCGAGGATCTGCTACCACACTTTAAAAACTATATGCACAAAAGTCCCAATAGTGATCTCATAGCTGCCATATTCAATTAGCTTTTTAAAGGGACAAAAACCTTGAACCTCCTAAAATGGGAAAGGTAACTAGCCCTACCTCGGTCGTAGTCAGACCCAATCCACCTAAATCGATACGCACAACGATTATACTAACCACTACCTAAAATGCAGTGCTCAAAACCAGAGGCTCTTATTCGGAAAAACGTAATGATGTAAACCATATACTAATAGAGGAGAGGACTACAGTGTCGCTACAGTATGCCATTCAATCATAGAATTGAGCCCCTTCCCCACGGTATCACAAGTCCAGATCCACCTGTTTTCCCTTATAGTGAGGAGACGATTGACATTATGATAACGTCTGGTGCATTTAACAACATCAATGACAAACCACAACATTTCATCTGGTCGATGTGACATTTTGATATAATGTTCCACTAATGGGGCTGTTGTTACATTGCATCTGATACGTGATTGATGCTGCATAACACGTTTCTTCACATTCTGTGTGGTCTTACCTATGTATGACAGGGAACACGGGCATTGAATGCAATAGACAACATTTTTTGTGTTACAATTCGAATGATGTAGCATCTTTATTTCCTTCCCATTCAGATTGCATCTTTTCAGTTCTTTCGTTGTTGCACAAGCCCCACAATTACCGCAAGGGTAATGACCAATAATAGGAGCCAGACCCCATTGTGATTGGAGCGTGATCGGTTGTGGTTCTTTATACGCCTTTACCAGATAGTCTCTCAAATTACGTCCCCTTTTAAACGCAAAACGAGGTTGCGCCAGTAGTGGTTCAGTTTTTCTTATCAAATGCCAGTTGTTTTTTATGATTGACCTAATCTGGTTCGACTCAGATCCAAACGTCAACACACAAGTAATCGGCTTGACGTTCACATCGGTCGTTTCCGATTGAACTTTTTTAGTTATCAAAGCATCCCGGTCATAGTACCATGCACGTTTCATGGCTTTTTTAACCAATCTGTATGGGTATGTACGCATCACCAATTTTGATTGTAAGACCTTTGCCTCACGAAAATAATCCTCCCTCTTGGTACAGTTACGTCTGAGACGCAGAAACTGTCCAAAAGGGAGGTTATCCCGAAGACTTCGCGGGTGATGACTTTCATATTTAAGGAGAGTATTCCTTGCTGTGGGCTTCGTGTACAAACGCATCGCTAATACTTTATTGTCATCATATATAGACAAATCTAGAAAATTAATTGAATTTCTACTACTTTCAATGGTGAAATGCAAATTTGTATCTTGCTGATTTAACCAATCGTAAAATTTGATCAAATCAACATCCGTGCCCTTCCAGATGAGACAAACATCGTCGATATACCTCAAATAATGTTGTAAGTGTGTACCGAAAGGATTGTTATTGTGCACCACCTTATCCTCAAATGCAGCAACATAAAGATTTGCTATATACCCATTAGTGGAACATTATATCAAAATGTCACATCGACCAGATGAAATGTTGTGGTTTGTCATTGATGTTGTTAAATGCACCAGACGTTATCATAATGTCAATCGTCTCCTCACTATAAGGGAAAACAGGTGGATCTGGACTTGTGATACCGTGGGGAAGGGGCTCAATTCTATGATTGAATGGCATACTGTAGCGACACTGTAGTCCTCTCCTCTATTAGTATATGGTTTACATCATTACGTTTTTCCGAATAAGAGCCTCTGGTTTTGAGCACTGCATTTTAGGTAGTGGTTAGTATAATCGTTGTGCGTATCGATTTAGGTGGATTGGGTCTGACTACGACCGAGGTAGGGCTAGTTACCTTTCCCATTTTAGGAGGTTCAAGGTTTTTGTCCCTTTAAAAAGCTAATTGAATATGGCAGCTATGAGATCACTATTGGGACTTTTGTGCATATAGTTTTTAAAGTGTGGTAGCAGATCCTCGAGTTTGATCCCGGACGCATGATAAAACATGGCCATGAATTTTATAGTGATTGCGGCTTCATACACATAGCAAGTGCTTAAATAACTATCATTACGATAGAGAACCTCTGGTTCCCGTTCCATCATGGCCGCCACATTCACAATTTCCTCGGTCTAAGTTATCAGTACTCGAGAATTTTTAGTAACCTTTGGGATTTGGCTGCTTAGTAATGTAGTTATACCAGGGTTGACACGTAGTAACAATGAGATTAATACCTTTTTGAAGAACGTTGGTCACGTGGTGCAATAGAAAGGTTAACACACCCGGAAGTGCCGAGCTCGGCACTCCCTGACCGTGAAGGCATGAGGAAGAGAGACGTGTACGCGCAAGAACGAAAGTGAGTATTACAATCGGACAAGTAATTACTTTGTCGACTGTAGGACGCAGATGGTAATGAGTCTGTTTGGGTTGCAGGTAATTAAAGAATATATCGAAGAGTTGGCATTGTAAGTATTGTTATGACTTCGCTCACGTTGTGGTGGATAGTTGATAAAGTCTGGGGTGAATTCACAGAACTCTGGAACTACTTTGTATTTCAGGGAGTTTCCCAGTTTATACACAGGAGTGAGTGGATAGATCTGTAAGTATGAGGACTACTGTTTTTGGTCGCTGACCCTTGTGGCAATGGAGAATGGCTATGTAGAATAGGTAGATGGTTTGTTTGGTTTGTCTTTTAGATTTAAAAAGATTTCTGCCTTTGAGGCGTCACATCCACCGGCTGGTGGTTAGTGGTAAGACCTTGATTTACTCTATATATTGTGTATATAAGGCACCCTTGGTGGTGGGTTTTAATGGTTTTTAATGGTTTTGATGGTTTTCACTTTGATGGATTCATGTGTTTTTCTTTGTGGTGATTAGACGATTTTTGGAATGCAAGGTTGATGTATAAATGTAAAATATATTTTTATGTATATATTTATCTGTAGATATATTATGTGCAACGGGTCCTGAGGATGGTCCTATGGATTTATTAACCAAGGAGGACCGAAACGTCGACGCCTGACGCCGTTCTGCCTTTTCTAATATCATTGATGTTAGATAAAATCATATGACTGGGTTATATTTGATTGTACATGGTATTTCATTTTTTTCCATGTAATGTGCAGAAGGTGTTAAACACTACTGGAAATCAATTATTTATAGTAGTATTCTGTTGCCATGTTTGATAAATTCATTTTTGACTCTTTTGAAAAATAATAAAACAGTATGAGAAACTGTATGTACCTTGCTTTCAGTTAAATGATTGATCACTTTCTGTGACAATATGAATTATTGAAATTGGTGAAAACGATTCCTTTGAGGATAATTGTGTATGTGTTATTAACTATTAATGATGACATCATACTGGATTACTGCAAAAACCTGTCTGATGTAGTGACTTCTGTGTTCCATCAGGTGGGAGCTGATTCAGACACGAAAGAGAAAAAACAACCTCATGACCTAGTGCCTGGAGACTGGGTCCGAATCAAGGTGCACCGCAGAAGAAATTGCTTGGTGCCCCATTGGCAGAAACCACGACAGGTTATCCTGGTCAGCACGACCGCAGTTAAATGTGCTGGAGTGCAGAGGTGGGTTCATGCGAGCCATACAATCCGTGTACCTGAGCCTGAAAATACAGACGAAGGTGAAAGTACCACTGATTCAGACTCTGAAGGTGAACCAGAGGAAGGTCCAGATTCTGAAGCTCGACAAGAACGTCGACATCTGGAGGTTTCAGAGGCTAGTTCTGCGTCTGAAGGAGAAGAGGAAACTGTTCAAGTACCAAATTCTAAAGATCAATCTGAAGATCAAGAATTGGTAGAAGAAAACACCAGTGAGGACATTGAGCAGAACAGAGAGAAAACTGGTGATCAGAAAAACTATGAAGAACAGTCTGCAAACTCAGAAGACAGGAACGAAAATCCTGAAACTGGAAAAGTGGAAATAACTCACGACAAGGATGAGATTCCAAGTACCAGTTATGGAGATGTTCCTTACGGAGTGAAAGAACTATCAGAAGAGAAAATTGACTCTGGATAAGACAAAGACGTTGTGAAGTTTATTTTAAATGACACTGTCGAAGACACTGAAAGCGAAACTGACAACAGTGCAGAGGAGACTTCAGTGAGAAAGAGTCCAAGAAAAAGGGCCTGGAGAGTGGAACATAACACCACATAGACAAAAAGATTCTGTAAAGGAGATAATTGGCCTAAGAAAAAGGACGAGCTGAAAATTAAACCGGTTAACAGAGAAAGAAAGCAGGAAGAACAAGAGTGTTAGACGGCGACCTCCGGAGCGAGCAGGAAATGTACCTGATCACCCTGGGGCCCACCCTCCTAAGTCCAAAGTCGAGCCCTGGCGGGAGACTCCTCAGGGGGAGAGTCTTGAATCTAGGATCGTACACACTCTATAAGCACCACATGACAAAGACATACCACACCGTAGTTTCTTAAGAACGTTTCTTTATCTCGTGATTCAAAAGGATCTTTATGATCGGCACGGCAAGTATTTACAAATAGGGCAAGGGCCCATAAAGTCTCGGTCAGGGTAGGGGTAGCGGGACAGTCTTATGGCTCAATGTCAATATCGGTGCGTATCCGGCGCACAGCTCTCAATCCTCGAGCCGGGGGATACGATGCGATCTTTGGGGGTCCAGCCGGACCCGGAGAGTCAGAGAGCCGCGAGTCACTCAGCAGGGCTCAAGCAAGATGTCAGATCTCTTACGATCTTCAGGGGAGCCGCGAGTCACTCAGCAGGGCTCAGGTGTTCCAAAGTTGCAAGGGAGCCGCGAGTCACTCAGCTGGGCTCAGATGTTCCAAAGTTGCAGGGGAGCCGCGAGTCACCCAGCAGGACTCAGGTGTTCCAAAGTTGCAGGGGAGCCGCGAGTCACTCAGCAGGGCTCAGGTGGTTCCGGTAGAAGTCCTTCTCTGCCAGGCGAGCCGCGACCACGTCAGCAGGGCTCTCGTCGTTCCAGATTCGAATCTGCCCGATAGTCCCAGAGCATCCCCAGTTATAGGACTGCTCCTCTTTGATCTCCGGAGTTCTGGTATGCGGGGGTCTTGACACCTGGGGGCCGCTTGTTGGGGTTTCCTGCCACGCGGCCCTTTGATTCATTCATGTCAGGTTCGGGAGGAGTCCCAGACACACAGCCGGCGTGGAGCCAGCCCTCAGGGTGGCGGGAGGGGCGATCGAAACCCATCTCTCGAGGGGAGGTCGGAGGTGTGAGAGAAACTGCTCCTCTCTCTCTCACTCAAGGGGAGCGCGCTGTCCTCCAGCCAGGGTGGCGCCTCTCATCCTAGGCTGCGCTGGATCGGGCGGCCATCTTAGATGCCGGAAAGTGGGCACACAGGGCCTACGGGCCGGGAAGATGGAGGCACGGACGGGCAGTCCGGGGACGGGTGTGGGTACCATGGAGGGAAGGGTTGGCTAGGCCCGGGGACTCAGGGGTCTGTTGTGGGGTACAGCTCGAAAGGGAAGGGTCAGGGAGGACCACGCCACGAGGCCGGGTCTAACATGCGTCCCCCCAGCTGAAAGTCGGGGAGAACTACCCATCCTCTTGGGGGTTCTCTTCGCTGAGGCGGAAGAACCTGTAGAGGCCGTCAGCGTTGGCGTGGTTGGTACCAGGGCGATGCTCTACAGTGAAATCCATTCCCTGGAGGGAGATCGACCATCGCATCAGTTTGGGGTTCTCGCCCCTCATCTGCATCAACTACCGCAATGGTCGATGATCCGTCTGGATTCGGAAATGGGTCCCGAACAAGTAGGGCCGTAACTTCTTTAGGGCCCAGACTACTGCGAACGCTTCTCGTTCGATGGTGCTCCACCTCTGCTCTCTGGGGAGTAGCCTCCGGCTAATGAAGGCTACGGCCTGGTCTAGTCCTTCCTCATTCAGTTGGGATAGTACGGCCCCAATGCCGTGTTCCAAAGCATCAGTTTGTACCACAAACTCTTTGGAGTAGTCAGGGGCCCGAAGCACGGGGGCAGTGCACATGGCTTTCTTGAGGGCGTCGAACGCCCCTTTGCAGGCTGGGGTCCACTGCACCTTCTTGGGCTGCTTTTTGGACGTTAGTTCTGTGAAGGGACCTACGAGGCTGCCGTAACTCCTGATGAACCTTCGGTAGTAGCCGGTGAGGCCCAGGAAGGCTCGGACCTCTGTTTGAGTGGTTGGTGGTTCCCAGGCTAAGATGGCGTCAATCGTAGGCTGTAGAGGGGCGACTTGCCCGCTTCCGACCTGGTGTCCCAGGTAGACCACCGATCCCTGCCCAATATGGCATTTGCTCGCTTTCACTGTGAGGCCGGCATGGCGCAGGGCCATCAGCACCCTCCGGAGGTGCTGGAGGTGCTCACTCCATTCTGAACTGAAAACCGCGATATCGTCCAGATATGCGGCGCTGAACTCTTCCAACCCGGCCAGGACTCTGTTTATCAGTCTCTGAAAAGTGGCTGGGGCATTTTTCATCCCGAAGGGCATCCGGCGAAAGCGATAGTGCCCATCCGGGGTGGAGAAGGCGGACCGCTCCTTGGCTCCCTCTGTGAGCGCAATTTGCCAGTATCCGCAGGTCAGATCGAAGGTGCTGAGAAAATGAGCAGACCTGAGGCGGTCAATGAGCTCATCGGCGCGGGGGATAGGGTGAGCGTCGGCTCGGGAGATGGCATTGAGCCCCCGGTAGTCCACGCAAAACCTCAGTTCAGGGGCGACACCCGGGGCAGCGGCTTTCGGGACCAGTACCACTGGGCTGGCCCAGGGGCTGTCTGAGGGTTCGACCACTCCCAAGGACAACATCTTCGAGAGCTCGGCCCGGATGCAGGACCGGACTCGATCGGGGACTCGGTAGGCTCGGTGTCGCACCGGCTGGCTGTCTCCGGTGTCCACGTCGTCGACACACCAGTCAGTGACTTTGGGGACGAGGGAAAACAGGTCAGAGAACTGCCCCAAGAGCTGGCGGCCTTCTCGTTGTTGGAGGGTGAGGGAGGGAGAGAGGTTCACTCCGTCCACGGAGCCATCTTTCTCTTTGGTGCACAGGAGGTCAGGGAGTGGCTCCGTTTCCTCTTCCGCCCCGTCATCTGTGGCCAACAGTAAACTCAGCTCCGTCCGCACGTAGTGAGGCTTGAGGCAGTTCACGAGTAGGACCCGCAGGGGGTTCTGGGGGGACTGGACATCCACCAAGTACGTGACCTGGCTTTTCCGCTCGATCACCTTGAAGGGCCCCGTCCACTTATCTTGGAGGGAGCAAGGTTTTACTGGGGCCATGACCCATACCTGCTGGCCCGGCTGGAACTCGACCAGAGTGGCATTCTGGTCGTACCAGCGCTTCATTTCCTCCTGGCTCGCTTCCAGGTTGGCCTCGGCCAGCTCCCGGAACTTCCGAGTCTGGTTTCGGAGGGTCAAAAGGTACCGGAACACCTCCTGAGGGGGGTCTCGGGGTGCCGTCTCCCAACCTTCTCTGACCAAGCTGAGGGGCCCCCGGACAGGGTGTCCGTACAGTAATTCAAAGGGGCTGAACCACAAGGATTTCTGGGAAACTTCCCGGTAGGCGAACAAGAGGCAGGGGAGCAAGACGTCCCACTTACGCCGGAGGGGCTCCTCTAGGCCCATGATCATCCCCTTTAGAGTCCGGTTAAACCGCTCTACTAGGCCATTTCCTTGGGGGTGGTACGGAGTGGTGAACCAATAGGACACTCCGCATTGCTGCCAAAGGGAGGTCATGTACCGTGAGATAAAGTTCGTCCCGCGGTCACTCAAAACTTCTCGGGGAAATCCTACACGGGAAAAGATTCCCATCAGCGCCCGGCCCACCACGGGGGCCGTGACGGTGCGTAGGGGGATGGCTTCGGGGTAACGAGTGGCATGGTCCACTAGGACGAGGATGAAGCGGTGACCTTGAGAGGTCTTGGGGTCCAGCGGCCCCACAATGTCAATTCCGACCCGCTCAAAGGGGGTACTGACGACGGGGAATGGTTGGAGGGGAGCCTTGCGCTTTCCTCCACTTTTTCCACTAGCCTGGCACGTGGGACTTGCAGTGGGCCTCTACGTTCGCTTTCATCTTGGGCTAATAGAAGTGCGTGACCAGGCGGCTATACGTCTTGTCTTGGCCCAAGTGGCTGGCTAAGGGTACATCGTGGGCCAAGCCCAGGAGGAAGTCTCGGAAGCGTAGGGGTACCACCAGCACTCGGGCTGACTCTAGCTCCGCCGACTTCTGTTCGCTGTAAAGGAGGTCATTCTCCCAGTACAGCCAATGTGTTCCGGATTGGTCGCCCGCGGCCTGGGCTTGGGCCTGTTGACGGGGTCCGACCAGGGAAGGACAGGTAGCTTGCTCCCGGCAGAACTCCTCTCGGGAGGGGCCCCCCTCGTGGCTCCACTGCGCCAATTCGGGCAGATCACCCAGTTCGGTGATCTGTGCGGGGTCGGGGGGTAGGTGTTCGTCGTCGGCGACATCTTCTCCTCGTGGGGAGAGGTTGGAGGTCTCGGCTGGCTCAGCCCTGTTGTCATCCACCGGGGGGAGGCTGGCAGTTTCGTCCTCGACTTCCCCGGCGGGGGGCAGTCGGGCTGCCATGGATCGGGTGGTGGCGCACACCCACTCTGGGAGACCCATCATCCCGAGGTGGGTTCGTCGCTCGACCTGCTTCCATGGAGGACTTTCCAGGTCGTTCCCCAGGAGGCAGTCGACCGGCTGGGAGGTCCGTACTGCTACTTTCAATTTACCTGCTACTCCTTCCCACTCGAATGGTATCAGGGCTACCTTACACAAGCTCTCAACGTTATCTGCTGATAGTACAGGGCACAGGACATTGGGGAGGATCTGGTCTTCTCGCACTAAATGGCTAAGGACACCCGTGATGCTGACTCCGGTGTCACAGAGGGCCTCCACTCGGTGGCCATTCACTGTTACTAACTGGCGGTACTTCTTGGTTTTGGTAGGCAGGGCATTCCCGGGGACCATCTCTCTATCTCCCAGGGATACTAGGGTCATGGCAGTAGGTTCCCATCCCTCGGTGTCCTCAAATTCCTCCCCTAGGGCTACATTCGCTATCTGCTTAGCCGGGGGAGTTGTGGTCGGGATACGTGGGGCCATGGGGCACTGTGGATCGCTGGCGTAGTGCCCGGGCTTTTGACATCTCCAACATGTGATGGTCACTCGGTGCTGCCTACCTGGGGGACCAGCAGCAGCTGGTGGAGGTGTGGGGAAACTTGGCGGTGGGTTTCTCGGGGGGCTATGCTGGGGACCGGACTGGGCGTCCCTGGGTCCTCCCTGGTTTCCCCCCCTCTCTGGCGGGGTGGTCCTTGATTGTTGCGGGGGTAGTCACCTACGGGGCCCCGGGCGACCCGGGTGTTCACCCAGCGATCCGCCTCGACGGCCAGCTTCCTCGGATCTGCGAGCTTGCTGTCGAGCAGATGCTGGCGTAGTTCCACAAAACAATTCGTGGACAAATGTTCCCACAGCATAAGGTCAGTTAGTTCTTCCATGGTGGTCACTTTGCTGCCCTTGACCCATCCTTCGAATGCTCTGCTAAAAAAGTTTACATACTCCAACCAGGTGGTACCAGGAATCTTTTTGCAATCCCGGAACCGCTGGCGGTACATTTCTGGGGTGAGGCCGTATCTCGTCAGGAGGGCCTCCTTCATGTGGCTGTAGGAAGTCTGCACGGAGGACGGGAGATCGAGCAGGGTGTCTCTCCCTTCGTTCAGGAATCGACCCCACAATCCGGCCCCCCAATCTTTCTGTGGGACTCGGTGGGAGGTCATGGCAACTTCGTAGGCCTCGAACCATTGTTGGATGTTGTCATTCTTGTAGTATTCTTTGACCACATCTTTGGGGATGTGGACCTTCGGCTCTGCCGGGGGTCCGGTCTCTCGGTTCCCCGGGGGCTGGTTTTCTTCGGTCCTTGCCTTGAGCTCGAGCTCCTTCAAGCTTCGCTCGTGCTCCAGCTGAAGTCTCTTCCCTTCATGCTCCCGCTGGAGCTTCTTCTCTTCCAATTCTCCTTGTACTTTCATTTGCTCGATCGCAAGTTTCTTTCCCGCCAATTTTATTTCGCCTTCGATCTTCAGTCTCGCCATCTCGAGCTCGTGGTGGCGACTTCTTTCTCGATCCGCGAGTGTTTCCGGGGATAGGCCCCCGTCTGGCACGATGCTTCGTACCTGGCTGCTGCTGCTTTCTGTCTGGGAGAGTCCCGGTTCGTCTGGCTGCGCCGCTGCTCCTTCTGTGCGGGGGACTCCGGACTCCACCCAAGCTTTCAATGCTTTCTGCATGTCCTCCTTTGTGTTGAGGCCAGTGGTAGCGATTCCCAGTTCTTTGCAGAATTCGTTCAGTTCTTTGTGCGTGTACTCCTCCAGTTGTTCTACACGGAATGCGGTACTCGCGTCGACTTCGATGGTGCTCATGATGATTTCTTCTGCCGTCTTTGCTCGGTAGTGCATTAGTCGTGTACTGTACGATCTCTAGATTGTGGCTCGCATCCCGTCGCTTGCCACCAATGTTAGACGGCGACCTCCGGAGCGAGCAGGAAGTATACCTGATCACCCTGGGGCCCACCTTCCTAAGTCCAAAGTCGAGCCCTGGCGGGAGACTCCTCAGGGGGAGAGTCTCGAATCTAGGATCGTACACACTCTGTAAGCACCACACGACAAAGAGATACCACACCGTAGTTTCTTAAGAACGTTTCTTTATCTCGTGATTCAAAAGGATCTTTATGATCGGCACGGCAAGTATTTACAAATAGGGCAAGGGCCCATAAAGTCTCGGTCAGGGTAGGGGTAACGGAACAGTCTTATGGCTCAATGTCAATATCGGTGTGTATCCGGCGCACAGCTCTCAATCCTCGAGCCGGGGGATACGATGCGATCTTTGGGGGTCCAGCCGGACCCGGAGAGTCAGAGAGCCGCGAGTCACTCAGCAGGACTCAAGCAAGATGTCGGATCTCTTACGATCTTCAGGGGAGCCGCGAGTCACTCAGCAGGGCTCAGGTGTTCCAAAGTTGCAAGGGAGCCGCGAGTCACTCAGCTGGGCTCAGATGTTCCAAAGTTGCAGGGGAGCCGCGAGTCACTCAGCAGGGCTCAGGTGTTCCAAAGTTGCAGGGGAACCGCGAGTCACTCAGCAGGGCTCAGGTGGTTCCGGCAGAAGTCCTTCTCTGCCAGGCGAGCCGCGACCACGTCAGCAGGGCTCTCGTCGTTCCAGAGTCGAATCTGCCCGATAGTCCCGGAGCATCCCCAGTTATAGGACTGCTCCTCTTTGATCTCCGGAGTTCTGGTAGGCGTGGGTCTTGACAGCTGGGGGCCGCTTGTTGGGGTTTCCTGCCACGCGGCCCTTTGATTCATTCATGTCAGGTTCGGGAGGAGTCCCAGACACACAGCAGGTGTGGAGCCAGCCCTCAGGGTGGCTGGTGGGGCGATCGAAACTAAGGGTGGGCGGCCAGCTACGCTCCGTGCACGGAGTGCACGTAGTGCCGTCTCCTACGCATTTTGCGTAGCGGGCGTAGCCAGGCGGCACTACGCGCGCTCCGCAGATGGTGCGTAGCCGGCCGCCACCCGCCTCCCTCCCGCCCTCCCTAAATACTTAAAAAAAAGGATAGAAAGCTTTTAAAAACACTTACCTTGTCCGCCGCGTCCCCGGGGCTCCCTCTCGCCGTCCCTGGATTCGCGCCGCCATTTCGGATACTAATGCGCATGCGCGGGCGGCCGCGCATGTGCATTTCTCATGAGGAATGCGCATGCGCGGGCGCCGGCGCATGCGCATTAGTATCCGAATCGGTGGCGGCGCGAATCGGGGGACGGCGAGAGGGAGCCCCGGGGACGCGGCAGACAAGGTAAGTGTTTTTAAACGCTTTCTATCCTTTTATTTCAGTATTTAGGGAGGGCGGGAGGGAGGCGGGCGGCGCGGAGTGGGGCTACGCGGAGTGCGCGGGTGGGCGTAGTTTTGCGCCTACTTCGCGTAGCTCCGCGGAGCCCCACTCCGCACACTACGCCCAGGGTTAATCGAAACCCATCTCTCGAGGGGAGGTCGGAGGTGTGAGAGAAACTGCTCCTCCCTCTCTCACTCAAGGGAAGCGTGCTGTCCTCCAGCCAGGGTGGCACCTCTCGTCCTAGGCCGCGCTGGATCAGGCGGCCATCTTAGATGCCGGAAAGTGGGCACACAGGGCCTACGGGCCGGGAAGATGGAGGCACGGACGGGCAGTCCGGGGACGGGTGTGGGTACCATGGAGGGAAGGGTTGGCTAGGCCGGGGGACTCAGGGGTCTGTTGTGGGGTACAGCTCGGAAGGGAAGGGTCAGGGAGGACCACGCCACGAGGCCGGGTCTAACAAAGAGAATGAAATAACCAGTCAAAAAGAGTCCTTGGGAAGAAAGATTGAAGTGGTACACAACCAATAAGAGTGAGAAGACCAAATCAGAAGTACAAATCACCTGATTGGACATATATTGTTTTACCGTCAATTAAAGAAGTAAACAGTAGCCAAGAAGATTTGAGTTGCCCAAAGACAAGTGGGAAAAGTGAGCAAAGAGATGAATTATTGAGAAGGACAACGGTTGCTCAAAGTATAAGATAAAAAGTATAAATCCTGAAAATCCTCATAAAGAAGAAGGTATTATAGAGGGAAGTGGAAATTTGTAAGTGACAAAAGGTCGAAGAAAACTTGTTAGAGAAAACGAAAATAAATGTGTAATTGACATAAGGAAAAAAATTATTAGTGGTGACAAAAATAACTCTGTAGGTGACACAAGGTCGAAGAAAATTTGTTAGAAAAATTGCTGTGTAAAAAAAAAAAGGTAAATAACGAGCACAAGACTAAATGTTCTATATTTAGAAAATGGTGTAGGTTATGCATGGTTTCCACTGGATTATTAACAATGATATGGATAATTTTAGCTATTGTAATTCCTTTCCAGGATAGCTTAGTGAAATTGAAAAAGAATGTAAGTTCAAGTGAACAGGAGACAGAGTCAAAGTCTAACAAACAGCAAGTCAAGATACCTATAGAATAACAGGGGGTTGGGGATTTAAAGGAGGAGATGATCCAGTTTTTCCTGGTGTTTATTTCATTTGTGGGAACAAAGCTTATTACAGATTGCCTGACCATTGGTATGGGACATGCTATGTGGGTTTGGTCTTTCCAAAACTCTTTCATGTAGATAGAGGAAGAAATGGCATACATGAAATAGGTAAACCATTAAGTCGTAGAAAAAGAGAGAGTGTTATAGAAATAATAGGTGATGTTTTTGGAGCACTGGTACCAGCAGTGGGAATATCTTTCAATGAAATCAAATTCGAAGATTGTCAACGATAGTAGATCGTTTGTCAACAGACACATCAGGTGGATTCCTAATGGTAAATACCAAAATGATTGCTATGAGAACTATGGTAATGCAAAACCGTAGTGCTCTTGATATTATATTAGGAAAAGAAGGAGGAGTCTGTGGGATATTGAAGGTGCGACACTGTTGTACCTATATTCCAGATAAAAGTCAGAATATTGAAAAGTACATAACAAACATTACAAAGTTGCATGAAGAAATTGAACCACTGGAGGTTGATGGTATTCTCGATCGTCTTGGTAGAAGTTTTACAGCAGTTAAACATTGGTTTCAAAAAATAGGTAGTTCAATTATAGGCAAAATACTAATTCCAATAACAGTCATAGTATTAGTTATTTTCATTTTTTTTTAATATATATTGAACAGAGCAATAGGTAGCCAATGGTACAAAACATATTTTACTTAAAATGTCAATATCAATACATTTCAATATATTTCTAAAAAAAAAACTTTGGATATCAAACAAGAGATAAAAAGAAGATAAGAGGGAGCAAGATTTATCGAGATAATAAAAAAACAGCCAATATCATGATAAGGACTTTCAAGAAGTTATGTGCAAAATCCACGATTTATTAAGTGCAACTGCAAAGTGCAAAACCACAATAAAGTGCTACTGCAAAGTGCAAAAAGTACAATAAAGTGCTATCTTAAAAAGTGCTAGTGCAAGCTAGTGCAAATCAGCAAAAGATGCTAATAAAGTGCAAATGTCCTAAAAAAAACCTTTTGCTTTCATAGGTAAAATGGCTGTTATTGATGAAAAAACTTTTTTTTATCTAATCTTGATTTTCTTTTCGAATCATCCTCCCTTCAGTTGTTCTAGATTCCCAAAATATTTCCAATTCTTTTCAAATCTCCTGATGGCTCCCACTCAGCAGCATAGGCTTTTTCAAAAAGACAGGTTCTCTCCTCATTTTGTTAAACCATTTTAATTGTGATAGGATCTCACTGGATTTCCAGTTTTGAAGTATTAAAGATCGAGCAACAGCACAAGATATAAATATAAATACTTCTTCAGCTTTATTAAACCTGCTCCTATCCTTGCATATACCGAACAGAGCCGCTTCTACCGCTGGCAGAAATGTTTTCCCAATGGCCTGTTCGATATCCGCAAATATCCCCTTCCAAAAAGATTCTAGCTGCGGACAAGCGAAGAAAATATGGTGCCATCCTCCCTGACCACTAGCCATACATCTAAAACACTTGTTCTCAACTTCAGGGTGCATCCTCGCCAAAGCCTCTGGTGTATAATACGCTAACCAGCGAGATAGAAAAGACATCCTCTTATAATTGGCTGCGCGTAAAGATTTATTTCCCAGCTGGCACAAAACCTCCCAATCCTTAGAAGAGAAAGTACACTGAGTCGAGAGGCTTATTTTGTCCAAATGTCTGTCTACTAGTGCGGTTTGACCAGAGCGATGAAGCATCTTGTACCAATGTCCTATACCTTTATTTTTTCCTCCATAAAGAGCTGTTAACAAGACATTTGGGGAATTGAGCAGACCACTTATCTCTTTTCTGATGAAATAGACAATCTGTAGATATTTTTTTTAAAAAGTCGGTCGCCTGGGATTGTTCGTTCTAGCTAACAACTCCTGCCAGCTAATTACCCTGTTTTGGACTACCAGATGTCTCAACTCGTGGATTCCGCAAAGTTCCCAATTTTTTATGTGGTTCAAACTTACTTGGAGACCTATTTGAATACATTCAATTAAACTTAAATAATGGGAGCCATCGGAACCATGTTTTTTAAAAAGGAGCAGCAGTCTTGACGCATATTCTCTTAGCGTCTTGTATCTTGACCTCTTTGGAAACTTTGCAGTTTTCAAAAAAATTGGGATTTGAGAACCTGCCTCTTGAAGAATCTTTTCAAGAAAAAAATTATCTCTTGTCGGATTAACCCTCAGTAATCCTGCCAATATATCAAAAAATGCAGCTTCGTAGTAGGTCTTCAAATGGGGTAGAGCCAAACCTCCTTGATCTACTGAAAGTTGTACCACGGGCAGTTTGACTCTCGAAGCTTTATTACCCCAGATAAATCCTCTCAACATTGTTCCCAGCTCGTTAAAGAAACCTAAATTCATTTTAATGGGAACATTGCTGAACAGAAATATTAGCAGGGGCAACACTGACATTTTAATCAAGGATACCCTACCTATTACTGATAGAGGAAGCAAAAGCCATTGATCTAGAAGGTTCCCAATTTTGTTCTTCATTTTAGTATAATTAAGGACAAAAAGTTTATCATATTCGCAAGTCACGAAGATACCCAAGTATCTAATTTGGTCGCTTCTTGCAGCTTTGGCTTGTAAATAAATAGGAAGAAAATGTAAATCGGTGTTCAAAGCAAGGACCTCGGTTTTTTAGCATTTATTTTATAGCCCCCTATCTTTTCATAGTCCTTGAGCTCTCTCATTAAGTTCTCGATATTTTCCTTTTTAGGTGTTAAATAAAGGATAATATCATCGGCAAACAACTTTAGCTTTGACATACCGATGATGGGGGGGCTGAATAACCACATTATCCCTGATCTTTACCACTAGAGGCTCAATAAAGAAAGTGAAGAGCAAGGGGACAACGGGCAACCCTGCCTTGTTCCCCGATTTACCTTGATCTTCCCGGCCTGTTTTGCATTAATTATTACTTGAGCCGATGCTCCCTCATATATATTATGTAACATCTCAATAATTGGGACCGGGAACCCAAATTGGCCGAGAGAATAAAACAGTGCTGCCCAGTTGACCAAGTCGAACGCCTTTTCTGCGTCGACCATTAAGATGCAAGCTGGAATCTAATTAATATTAAAATAGTCTAATGCCTGTATCAGGAACTCAGTGTTTGCTGCCATATAGCGTCCTGCAATAAACCCCGTCTGATCATGGTCGATTACTTCCTGGGCTGCGGGTAGAAATCTTTCCGCCCATATTTTCATAAGGATTTTATAATCCGAATTTAATAAGCTAATTGGCCTGTATGAATTCACGTCATCTTGGTTTTTATCTTTTTTAACAAAACATATAATTGTGGATTCTTTAAAATCCACAGGGACATGCCCACCCAATCTAATATAATTAAATAGCTTTTTCAAGGGTATTACTAGTTCTTAAAAAAAACTTGTAAAATTCAATTGGGTACCTGACCACAGGCCTTTGCCCCGGATGTTGCCTTTATACATTCTTGTATTTCAGAAGTACTTATTTCGAGCCCGATTTGGTTAACCCGATTGTCTGAAATTCTGGAGATCTCTATATTTGCAAAATATTCCAGGATCATTTCTTCCTCTACCTGATATTCCGTAGAATACATTTTTTCGAAATGGTCCAGGAAGATCCTTGAGATCTTGTCACCATCTACCTCCTCCAATCCACTCTGCGGGTCTCGGATTTTTACTATCTTTGATGACTCCTGCTTCTTTCTCACAGAGTTAGCCAGTAATTTCCCCAACAGTTGACTGTCTTCATAGACCTTTTGCTGGAAGGCTGTCGAGCTATTTATCTCCTCCAGAATAAAAAAATCCAGTAAAAGTGCTTTGGCCTGTTCTAGTTGATTCGAGTGCTGTTGGAACTGTAGGGCATATTCCTCCTCTACGGCTGCCTGCAGCTTCGATATTTTTAGCTTTCTTTCATTCGCCTGAGCACTAGTATACGCGATAATCTGGCCGCGTGCTGCTGCTTTAAATCCGCCTCATACTGAAAAGGGTTCAGCTGTATTATCATTCATTTCAAAGAATTCTGTACTCCACTTTCTGAATCCTGAAACCCAGTCCTGGTTTTGGAGCAGGGTACGATCCAACTGCCTCTTGGGACGCTCCCCATCCACCCCTCCAAATACTAGTTCAAGTTCGATTCTGCCGTGGTCAGAAAACGGATTGCATCCAATCTGGGTTTTTGAGATCTGAAGAGATCTAGATATCAAAAAGAAATCTATTCTGGATGCAGTCCTGAACCGATGGGAATAGCATGTAAAATATTATTTTTCTACGTTCCTGCAGCGCCAGGGATCACGTAATTGATATTAAAGTAAAAGCGCTTCAAAAAAACATTTTGTTTTAGGCTTTAACTGCTTCTTTTTCTAATTAGAAGTCTACCTTTTCAAATCTTGAATATAGTTGAAGTCGCCTCCTAGAATAATCTGCCCTGGAGCTCCCCTTAAAGCTTCGTAAATTTCTGTCAACCCTGAAATGTCATCAAGGATGGGGCCGTAATAGTTCACAAAATGTATGACTTTTTCTTGCAATTTTGCTGCAACCCATAACCACCTGCCCTTTGGATCTCTTTGAACCTGTAAAAATTCCCAGGGGAGATTCCTCGAAAAGTAAATAGCGACTCCTCTCTGGGCCACCCCTGCTGATGAAAAAAGAATGAGAGAAGTATCTCGGAATAAACAACTTAGGGGCGTTAGATTTCAAATGTGTCTCCTGAAAATAGACCACCTGGGATTTAAGAGATATTACCCATTTAAAGAGAGTCCCGTACTTCTGTTTATTTAACATTCCATTAGCATTAATTGACAGGATATTGCATATATAAAATTTCATCTAAAAAAGATCTTTTCCTTTGTTAAGTACCCACCATTAAAAATTGAAAAAATGCTATACCTATTGCACATGTTCCTTTTTACTGCATTTACCCCCCCTCCCCCATCCTACCCAGGAATGTGGGAACTCCCTTCCCTTCCATGCTGTCCACATTCCCCCCACTTCTTCTATTCTGGGTGCCCTCTTGCTAAACCCTGAGTAACCCGTTAATCTGGGGCCGCCCCGTTCTTACTGTTATTTTACAATTTACGCTAGACAATGCTCCTCTTTTACCCCCAAAAAGGAGAAAGAAAGAAAGAAAAGGAACAAAAGAAAAAGAGCAACTCAGAAAGAGTAAAGCATTGCAAGCCATGTCTTGATTTTTCAGGCCCTGGCCCCTGTAGAAATCTCCTTAAGAAGAGATTGTGCCGCTTCTAAGTCGGTAAATAAAAAAAACTTTCCCTTGACTAAGACCTTCAACTTAGATTGCTGTGCAATCGAGGCTTGGGCGCCATTTGCTTTAAATAGATGTAACATTTTGACAAATTCTTTTCTCCTTTTTGCAGTTGCTGCTGTCATGTCAGAAAAGATCCTACATTTTACTGTTTCTGACACCAAAAACTGTACTTGTTGATAGGCTCTAGAAAGAATCCTCTCCTTAATCATATAATCAGCAAAATTCAATAAAATAGTTCTTGGAAATGTTGAATTTGCAAAGCGTTGTGCCGGGACCCGATGAGCCCTTGGTCAAATCCCCCTCAAATTCTGGTAGAACTGTTTGCTGAATAAAAGAGTTGACCCACTGAATAGTGTCAGACCCTTCTGTTCCTTCCGGAACCCCTACAATCCTTAAATTTGATCTTCTAGAGTGGTTTTCGAGCTCCTCCAGCTTGTTTTCAAGAGAGTTCTTCTTTTTGGCAGCTTCCCTGGCTTCCCCCGTGGCCAGGTTCATTTGGTCTTCAAGGGCAGAGATCCTTGCCTCTGCCTCCTGTAATCTACTAGGGAGCGCCAACATTGACTCCCAAATTTGTCCATCCTTGAATGTAAGGCAGCTATCTCCACTTGCTGATTATTCTTTATTTCCCGAATCTCATCAAGGATCAAATTCAGCATTTCACGGATATCTAGCTGATATCTTGCCTCAGATCCCGGGGGCTACCTTTATCTGCCAATAAGACTTCGCTGGTACTCATGTTTCTGCGATTAGAACTCAGCTGCAGGCTTTCTCCCTCTACTCCTTCTAACCCAAATACTCCGCTTTGTATACACGGTGTTTGAGAAGAGTCTTGCATAGAACCCCCTCATCTACCACCTCATTTGCGAAAATTAGGGGAGATTGCGGTAGGGATGACTGCAGAGGTTCAGGTCCTTGTTCATGACAATGCGTCTTAATCGTTTTTAACTGAACTGAATCTTCAGTCAGTGCAATGTTAGCTGGCGTGGCAGCGGGAGTTGGGGTTCTAGGGGATTGTGAGGGGAGGGACTTCGGAGTAGTTTTCTTTGCAAAGAGTGGGTAATCCTTCATCTCCTTTCCTCCAATACCACTCTTATTCTTCTCCTTTCCAACCTGAGATGGTATTTCTGAAGCAGATACCAAGGTAGAAGCTGGCACTAATTCGGATTGCATCGGTATATTTAAAATGTTTTCCCGGACCACAGCTGTTTTCTTAGGCTCTGTAAATTGCGTAGAGGAAGAAGAGAGGGGTAGCTCGTCTTCAGAGGACTCGAGCGTGGTATCCTCAGCCGAGTTCTCTTCCCTATTTTTATTTTTATCTTTATTCTTATCCTTATCCTTGGCTGCTTTTCGTGAAGCCTTCCTGGCTAAGGCAAGGCGGGTTCTCTAACGGGCAGCTGATTCAGTTTTACTAGGCGTTATAGACTCTTCTCCCTCCTTCTGAGGCTTGCCCATTATGTCCTTTAATTTAACAGGAAAAACCACTTTCCCTCTTCTCAGTTTTTCTTTTATATAATAAACTCGCACTGGCAGAAATTTGCGCAGCTTCATCGCGTCCTCAAACACTCCTGCCCTTGCGGAATAGCATTTCTCAGGAACTGCGTACCAGCCACAAGCCACGAGCAAGCCGTGGAAGCCGTAGAAGCTGTGTACTCGAATCAGCAACGGCTTCATAGATAAGTTCGAGCGCTCCCCCGGCTTCTCACTCGATTCACGGGACGCCGGTGCCTAGGCCCCGTACAAGATCCGCACAGCGCCGCAGCAGTCCCAGTCTGTTAGCTAGCGTTTCTCTGCCGCCATTCCAGGGGCGGGATCCCAGGTCACGGGTCACGGGAGGCTACACAGAGGCGTGGTACTCCGTAGCCATCCCCTATTAGTTATTTTAGTGATAAGATTATGTTGCATATACAGAAAAATAAGGAATGTTAGAAAGTCATTAAAGAAGATAATTCAAGAGAAACGAGAAAGGGAGAAAGAAAAAGGTGATATAGAAATGGAGGAATTTCGAGAAAAGATTTTTAGAGAAATTAAAGAAAAGGATACTAAAGTATAAAGGTTTATTAATCTGAAGAACCTGGAAAATGTTTTGAACAAAAAAAATTGCAAATTTTGGGAGATATTTGGTGATAAAATCACCAAAGGGGGGAGTTGATGGAGCAAGGTGGAGAAACAAAATGTTGTGTACCCCTTGTGAAATCACACTTCGATAACATGTAATCTTAATTAATAGAGTGGTGCATGAGACTAATCGACCTAGAATAAAAAGTTGGACATACACATACACGTGGGAATTAATCTCTGCTTGTGGTGCAATTATAACTAACTATGTAATTTAGTTGTGTCCTGTACTAATATGCTGCATTGATATAATGGAATGAAGCTTAAGTGTGCTTTTGTCTATGTATTTGTGGCCAGAAAATTGGACCTAAGTGAGTATATTACGCATAAATGTTTCTTATTTGCTAGGTAATTACTAATAGGGAAAACCTTAGTAAGGGGGGAGGTAAACAGAAAGGCTATTTTTCTTAAATTAACGTTCATTTGTGTTTGTTTCTATGATACTTCCCATTCTGACTTGAGAGGCCTGTGACAAAATGGAGTCACTGGTTTACTGTGGCAGCAAAAGGCAGAGCGCGTGCGCAGAAGAAGAGATGAGAATGAATGCGGGCTGCTTGGGCCTGTACGGAAGGCGGTTAAAGGCCGCTGTGGCCTGGAAGTTTAGATGGCTGCCAAAGGATATGAGCAATGGTTCTGAACGTGAGAACTTTACTTGAAGTTGCAAATTAGGGAAACTCGACTAGGCCGAACTATGAAAGACAATGGGGGCATAAAAAAAACCCTGACAGGAAGAAAATGTATAATGTGATGATGAGGTAATGCTCATCCACCCCCAAACTGACCAATGAGGACCCGACTTTCCTCTAAAAGTTACTCTTTTAGATAGATAGATAGAGCTAGTGAAAAAGGTATAAAAAGTGCTGATTTTACAGAGTAAAAAACTTCTTCTTGATTTCTACCAGAGATGCTGCTGGATTGCTGATGTTCCTGTGATGTAAGATTCTTTTTGACTCATAATTTTTCTTTTCAGGAATGGTACTTTAGTGAGGGATTTTAGTTAGGGAGTTAGGAGAATGGACTTTGGAAACTATCTGTTTTTTGCTAATACTTGCGTTCTGAACTTAAAATGTTAGCGTTATTTCTGAAATTTTCTAAAATAAATAAAATAACTGTTTTGAACTGAGCTTTCGTTTAAATGTCATTTGAATATTAAAAAAATAAATAAAGAGACGAAACTTTTAGACATGTTAAATTTGCTTTAATAAAATTTGGATAAATGGAGAATTAAGCTGGTCTTGAGTTTTTCTACGCCTAATTTTTTACTAGCAGACCCATCGACCCTTATGGCGATATGTGTAAATGTATATTTTTTTAATGATGATAAAACCATGGTAAACTCTCTAAAACTGCAGATGTAAATAGTATAAACGTTTAGTTTAAATTTAGACATTTCGCTATGATACAGCAGCTCTCCATTAAAATTCACTGATCCCTAGAGTGTGGTAGAAGATTGTGTGTACGTAGCTCACAGTAATATGGGCCCCACTGGTGAGTGAATGTATGTTCTGGTGTTTCAGGGACAAGTGATATGGTTTCAGAAATTATTTTTGGAGTAGCGCTGCATCAGAAGGGCTACTAGCTCCAATGGTTAACACAGGGTTACAGGCTGACCCCTCAGGCTGGCTAACTTCTGAATGGGACTACCTAGCTGGGTGCTGCAAGGTATCAAATTAATCCTGGCATTAAACCCCAGTTGATGCCCAACTCGAATTTAATGTCACTATTAAAGAAATGCAACTTTTAGAAAGTTGCCACTCTGTTACACATTTTGCCCAGCAGCCTCACACGGTCACTGGTCAACAGACAGCATTCTTACCGACTGGGGGGAGTCGTGTGACCAACTCCCAGGCTTGGGAACAATAGCAGCCTGCTACAGGGCGAGTTGTTGCTTCCCTTTCGTAGGAAGCCACTCAGGGTGTTAGCCCAGAAAGTGACCTTCAAAGGCAAAGCCGCTTAGGTGAGCAAATGGCATTCACCCTCCTGAGGGGCTCCCCTTTGTTCAAGTAGATAGACTGGAGAAATCGACACAGGGTAGACCAGCGCCCAAACCGGTTTTCCCATGGACGTATAGTCTACAAGTAGCCACACCTTTAGGGTAGGCTACCAAGCTCCTGACATCCAAGTAAGGGTTCAGACATCTTGAGTGGAGACAAAATAGTGCCCTCTGGGATTGCTAGATGCCACACATAGCCAGAAAGCTGTCACCTAGAAGGAGTGGACCTGATAGCCCATTCCCCCCACCCCAAGGCCCTTTCTGGGACTACATATGGCACCACTGGCACACTGGCTCTTAGATAATGCGGAACTGGAACAAGGACAGAAGAAAAACTGTCCTGCTTCCCCCCGGACTGCACAAAGAGAGGCTGCACTATCTGCTGGTCTGCACCTGCTATACTTTGAGCTAGTGAAGACAGGATTGTGACTGTGGCTCCTGGCTCTAGGAAGTCATGCTATAGCCCCAGACCGAAGAAGTGACTCCAAGGGTCAGGCTGCTGACCTCCTAGAACCTGCACCAGGGTCATTGAATTTGGATTAGCCCATTTCTGCAAGTTAGTAGCCACTTCAAGAGAATCGCCACTAACCAATCCTGGACAGCCAAAAGTTGCACCTGTGTCAGCCAGACCCAAGAGAGTCATCTGAGTCCTCACTGGTCACCCAAGAGGGACACCAGATCCCACCAAAGGATGTCGCTGGGACCGCTGTAGACCAAGACGGATAGCCCAGCCGCTGCTGGCCATCTACAGTTTCAAAGAGGACTTCAAGGGACCTTGACCTTTTTGGTCAAAGTTGCATCCCCTGACCAGTGGACCGAGGAATAACCTCAAACGCACCCCCATTGACGGCACAGCACTCAGAGCAACCAACATCTTTATCTCCTGCATCCACAGCATCAGGACCACTCCATTGAAGTCTATGGCGGTCGTGCTGTAAACTTTGGAACTGGACTGAAAAAAAAACTCTGGTGGCCAAATAACTGTCCAAATCTACCCCATTGCCACATCACACCCTTCCCTCCCTCAATACCTTTTCTCTTGTGGACTTTTGTATTTGGTCACCTCGACCGGTGTAGCTGAACTCATTTTTACAAGCTTTTCAAAAGTTTACAAATGTTATGGTTACCAGTGCCTGCTTGCAGTTGTATTAAAAATTAAATGTTCTTTAAAACTCAGTACCTCCGGGAGATTTTGCTCATATTGGACTCTAAAAATTCATTAAAATATCCTCTATATTTTATAAATTGGTGTCATATTTCTTTCGTGTTGCGTGGCTTTCTTATTTCATTGTTTGAAGCTGTTAAATGCTTTAATCTAGTTCCTTTTATCAAGCCTTGCTGCTCGACACCATAGCTACCCAGGGTTGAGTCTACTGTGCAAAAGAGCATGACTGGACCCAAGACAGTTTTTGCGAGTGTATTCCATGGAAAGGCCGCACAGTCATACCATATAATACACCCAAACCTTCACAACATGGACTACACCTTTAAGAAAAAACATAAAACCAGGTGATTTAAATAAGGACTGCTGGTCCAGTAAATGCAAAAAGGGCGAAAGAACTGACAATTTACCTTTAAAAGAGTTCTTGGTAGGCGAAAGACAGCACAAAAACTAAAACATTCAACAAGTTTGTCTGTATGGCAAGAATTACAGCAGTTTTTGAAGATAGGGAATGCACACCCATTTGAGTCTGTGATTTCATCCATATTAGTCCTCGCCATTCATTCATGGTCGGGTGCTCATTGGTAAGGTGCCCTGCCCTGACGGCACCAGAGTACTACATTACCGTATTTTAGGGACGATTCTCCGCCCCAATTCCAACCGCACAGCATAATGCAATTTGCGCAATTCTTCCTTTGTACACAATTTTTTCCTGTTTTTTCTTTCATTCATCATAAATTTTCCTCCGATTCCTCATTTTAATTGCACACGTAAGGTAACAGGCCAATTTTCAACGGTTTCTTACATTCGAGTTTGACCATCCGGACCTTATTACAGGAACAAATACAGACGCAAAAAGTTAATCCGAAGCAGTATTTTAATAACCCAATGCATTTCGGGCAAATTGCATTATGCTGTGCGGTTATCTGAGTGTCCAGCATAACAGTTTTCATATAAGGGCGCAAGGCTACTAGAAGGACATCCATGACTTCAGGAGGGAGATAGAAACCAATCAACTGTCATCAATCGCCACACATAGAGGTGTAGAGTGCTCAGGTACAGTTGCAGTACGCATACAGCTGCTGCAACAGAAGATCCTCCTAATGAGGCAGCCTGATCCGCTCAAGCCCAAAAGTTTCAGGTACCACACACTCTTGGTCCAATCCAGACCCACTAGAATGACTTTCGGCCTGGTCATTCCTGATTGTCTTCAGAACGCACAACAGGAGAAACAGAGGCAGGAAGGCATTCAAGAGTCCTGTGCTCCACTCAAGGTGGAACACATTTCAGCGAGACAACCTTCTTGGGAACTGTAGCGTGCAAAAGAGCTTATATTGCTCTTTCTTCGCGGTGGCGAACAGTTCGAGCCAGGGTTCTCCCCACTCCTCGAAGACACTGTGCCCCACCTCTGGATGCAGATGCTATTCACGATCTCCTAGGTGTCACAGGCTACGTTGGTCTGCCCTGTCGTTCAAAGATGGTTCTCTACTAAAGAGATGACCTGTTGACTCAGTCAGTTCTACAGAAACAGAGCCTACCTGGCACAAGCTCCAGAACCTCACTCCGTTGAAGAGAGTCTCCACTGGAGATTAGAATCCTCTGATCTCCAGCTCTCTCAGCTGGCCTCCCCAACACAACAGTGATACTTTTTTTCACAACCATCAGCTCTGGGTGGGGCAGAGAGATGGGTCTGCCGTTGTGGCCAAGTAGCCGCCTCTGCAGGTTTTTTGCAGTCTTTTCTGGAACCTGGATGAAATCTGACTGGCTTCTTTGGTGCTGAACCCAATGACTTTAGATCCCACTGCAGAGCACGTATGAGCCAGCAAGCAGGATGCAGTAGGCCAAGAAGTCTCAGTGCCACTCTCACGGAGATCCAGGACCGAGGTTGAAATATCAGGGTCATAATCCGAATGTCTTGAAGTCGAACCTGAGGAATGGCTCAAAACTGCACCATATTCAGGATGTCTCCAATGATCTGGAGCTTCTGTGAAGAAGTGGGATGGGACCTCACACGGTTATAGAGAGCCCCAAAGATGTCGAGGGGTCCGCCGTCATCATGAGGTAGTCTATGACTGACTTTGACAGATATATTCTACATCCAGTCGTTAAGGTAGGGGGAAGACTGATATCCCTAACCTCCAAATGTGTGCTCCAATCACCACCATCACGTTCGTGAACATCCAAGGGGCTCTGTCTGGTGAAGTCGAAAATGAGCACAAAGAACTAGAAATGCTTTTAGCCTACCTTGAGTCACAGGGTATCGCCTATGAGTTCTTCTATAATTATAATAAACTAGCTCCCAGCACAAGGAGGGTGGTAAAGGCGCTACAGTCCTGTTTCCACTGTCATTATAATACAATTTCCCCTTTTGTGCTTTATGGAATTGTAACAATGCTGATTGTATTATTCTGTAGTGTAGTTCCTATATTCCCAATAGGCTCTGCGCATTGGAATAATATATCCTGTAGTTTAAACGTAGGACTGAGGTCTACTAGGTCTCTACCGAGTATATTAAACTTAATTGTGAGTGCCAGCTAGCTCAGAGGTCACTAGAAACTTTCTCAAATTCACAAGAAGGGATTAGTTTCTGACAACCACATAAACATGACAACTTTGTTTCCCAAGAATAAGAAATCAATCTCTAGAGTCACGGAAATAATAGATAGCTATTTTACTCAGTCAATCGTGCATGCTTCGTTTCACCAGAGGTGCTGAGAAAATAGAGAGACGGGCGTTTTCAATAAAAAGTATTTATTGAACAGTCTTCTTCCCCGAGCATAAGAAATGTACTGCTACAATTGTAATACTCGTTATAAAGTACAAGGCATATAATACGATAAGTATTATAAAGTAGTACTGTAAAAGCATGATATGGTTTCTAAGCCATAAAATACATACAGTGATAAAATAATGACTAAAAGTACTCAACTGGTGCTTCTAAAATACGCCTACCCCGGTGTACCTAAGTATAGTACAAGGGAAGAAGTAAGTGAGGTGTAGCTTAAGTTTAGTATTCTTTGCCAAGAATCTATTCCAAGAATTCTCTTAAGGGTCTAATTAGCTCGGTACCGTGGTTTTAGAATGAAGGAGATCTTGTATCTCTCTCTCTCAGGACTCGATTTCCCAGCAACCCGCAAGGGTAGCCTGGAAACACTGGAGCTGGATTTCTCGGCAGGAGAAAAGACAGCGTCTCACAGTGCATCAGCTGTAGGGTTGGCTACCTTCAGCACTTGCTGCTGCAGGGCGTCGGGCAAGTAGATAGTCGAACTGCTCCAAACCACCGTGTGTTTGTCTGGGCAAATGTAGGCATATTTATACCTTGAAGGTGCCGAGTTTGACGTATGATTGGACATAATAACGTCACTCAAAGACTCAGTTCTTTGAAAACTCCATGATTTCCTAGATAAATTAGTATTCAGGCGAGGGGAAGTCCCTAGCTGCTGAAGGCGGGTTTTTCTAAAAAATCGTTGTTGATTCTCGGAACTTAGTGGAAGTAGCCATGCAGTATTTGGGCTGCATAGGCTGAGTCTAAATATGGTAATGATTTCTATGCCTATATAAGGATAGGGTATTTTATACCTATATATGGGCATGAATCGGGATTCCTACACAACACCCACTCCACGATATTAAGTTCAATAAAACTAAATGTATAAGCACTGAACATATCTAAGGCAAGTGTTTACAATCCCACCCAAAATACAAATTGCATTTGAAAGGTTTGTTCACATGAAATGAGTATAAACTGTATGAAAAAATAGGTCTCAACCGATATGAAGCATAGTATGAGAGCATATATTCTAACATTTATGAAAGACGAAATTACATTCATGAAATGTCTCTTTAAGGTACAGAAAAAAAAAACAGTTGAGACTATCCCATAGCATAATATTTCAACTGTTTAGTTTTTAAGGACAAGGCCAAATATTGTCATTAGGAAGTTTTCAAAAGAAATCTTGTTCTCTAAGAATAGTTCTACTTTAAGCAGATTACTCTGTGCCAACAAGTTCTATTTTGGAAAAAGTTCAATTTGTTAGACGGTTTGTTTTTGAAAAAAGAAGGCCGAATTTCAGAGTTCAGGCAACGCTGTGTGAATTAATTACAAGTTATTCTCGGTGTCAGGAGAAAACATCAGATCGTCTAGGCTGGCAAAGAAAACCGTCTACCATAGTAGGCGAAAGTGGAACCACTTCAGTTAGCAGGTCGAATGTGCATAGATGAGGATCATCGCCGTCAGCGTTTGATGCATTAGCAATGTCCACAGTAGGTGGTACCTGTGTGCCTGTAGTGTCTCGTATCTTGCCCTCAGTTAGACTTGCCGGTGAGACCTCAATGAATGCCGTCATCAGAATGGGCAGCCGTTGGGGGCAACACGATGCATGAGTCGTTACCGGACCTAGCAAAGCGTCAACATCCAATGGCAGGACTGATGGTAGTGTAAGACAAATGTCCAACACGCATTCCTCTCCGCAAAGCAGGCCTCGCAGAACAGGTAAGATGCAATCTTGCCAGATTGGTCTGAACGAAAGGAACCAAGTTGTGTTCAGATACCTTAAACGAGCCAAGCCAAGAATCTGTGTAATTCTCTCACGATACTTCATGGCAAGGAGGGCTTGTTCCATGGTAGTCTGGGTATCGCTGGTGACTGGACTTGCCATATCGGAGCAGAAGGAATAAAAATAGAATTCCTGCTACGAGTCCCAAGATGAGAGGCAGGCCGCCGAACACAGTGTACGAAATTTGGAAAAATGCAGAGGACTGCTTCAAATGTTGCTAACAGTCCCGGAAAAATCGTCTTATATACATGTGCGATGCCACTGGTATCAGACATATTTAAGATTTGACTTAACATTTCTGCGAAATGTACTAAGCAGTTTGTTGATAATAATGCATGTATATTTGCAGAAGTCCTTGCAACTTGCAGATCATACGTTTCTCTAGACGAGGTCAGTGGCACCGTTTTTTGTAAAAGAATGACTTTCATTCTGCTTAAAGTTTCAATTTGTATTGAAGAGATATTCAGCGAAGGCCATAACGACGTCTACCTTTCTGTCTTGCTTTTTGGATACAATACTTGCATACAACAAGTGACCCTGGATGACACACTAACTAAATACGCTTTTCCTGGCAACATGCCACAACAGCTGTGGTCATTGAGCATAACGTAGCTGCCATTGGATAGCTGCCTGAAAATTGGTTCTATTATTCTATCACATTGGAGGGTGAACCGTGCAGGTGGCATGAGAGGTTATTTGCAGAACCTTCGCAGTCTCCGTGTAAATTAATACCTTGGCACAAAAGTGTACCACTAAGTGAGTTCTTACAATTTTTACCACTAAAGAATACCTCCTTTCCCCCATTTCAACATTTGTGTGTGTAAGGTAAAGTCCAGGTCGACTTAATGTATACTTTACCCAACCTTTCATACAGGCCCGCTGGTATATGCTGTAGACAATACTGAAATTGGAAAATCGTCACTGGTATCGTGATGGTGCCATGTATTATCCATTCAATGAGAGGCTTCTCAGAAACTGTCAATGGTAATCTTTCCAGTTTCTCAATGCTCAGCACTGTATAGTCTGCTCCTTTTTGTGCCAAAGATATTTGTTTATCTGTAAGGTTAAACACAGTAAACAATGACATGGTATTGATTAAACACCATGGCACCTAGCCTGAGCGGAGATTTTGTAACGTCAAGCCTAGCAGCATTATAGAACGTAACTGAGACTGGCCTTGTTGTAACATTCAGAAAGGGGGTGGTGATGGACAGAGCATCTGAGTTAAACAGAACACTCATACCCAGTCAAAAGATCAGGGCTTGATCCATCACCGTTTTTTAGCTCACTGCACCATCCCAGTTCAGAACCTGGCTATATGCAAATTAGTCTGACCCTGGCCTAGTGCATCATGGGAACAGGGCAGACCAAACTAACAAGCTAATTCCTTACTGGAAAGGAAACAAGCTTCCGGGAACCGGTTTCTGGCATTACAGCCGTCTTCGGCCCGGCTTGCTTGAATCCTGATGGTGCAGTGAGCGAGGGACTCACATCTGAGCATACCCTGCCACTCCTATAGTGGCCAAAATGAATCAGAAAGGGGGTGGTGATGGACAGAGCATCTGAGTTAAACAGAACACTCATACCCAGTCAAAAGATCAGGGCTTGATCCATCATCGTTTTTTAGCTCACTGCACCATCCCAGTTCAGAACCTGGCTATATGCAAATTAGTCTGACCCTGGCCCAGTGCATCATGGGAACAAGGCAGACCAAACTACCAAGCCAATTCTTTACTGGAAAGGAAACAAGCTTCCGGGGACCGGTTTCTGGCATTACAGCCGTCTTCGGCCCGGCTTGTTGTAACATTAGCAAGTCTTGCTCTATTATGTCAATTGCAGATGATACAATGCTGTGCAAAGAATATATTCTGGAGGACAGAGTCGTTAACCCATTGTCCACTACAGAGAGGCTTTTCTCTAAATTAATACGATCCATTTCTCGTATTCTTTCTGCAGTTTCCATTTGCGTTATTTTCCATGCTTCGTTGTAAGCAGCGTATATACCGGCATATATGAAACGTTTTTGACGTGGTTTGCGAGGCCCCATTAAGAAATCTCGCAAATCACTGCCTTCTTTAAGTAAAGATAATTGTTGTTTGATTTCTGGAAGTGTAGATTTATGTAGCCACTCAAGGCATAGCTTTCCTACACTGTAAGTAGTAACTATCCCTGGATGTTGTCTCTGAGAGTATCTTGGATCTGGCCTATTCACTGTGAACCCTTGTGTTTTGTTCAGGAATCTATCTTGACAGTTATTCGTGTCTGTGGGCCAGATTAACCATTTTTTCCAATCAGGATTAGTTCTGTTTTGTTTAAAAATATAGGGTACGTCTACCTCCTCTTCTGTAGTGTCATTACTGTCAGGTGAGGGCTTTGGTATGGACGGTTTGTTTAAATCTTTTATCTTAGCCAGGCCAAGACAAGAAATTTGTTGAACAGTGTCATTTAAAAACATTATTTGTTCTGGTATAATGCAGGCTCTGAATAAGGCTTCTAAACCTTGCACCTGCCAATCTTTTGTGCCCCAGACAGCTTTTGTCTCAATGTTGTCTTTCCAAAAGTCAAAACCTAATGTAGACAGCTGAGCATTACAGTTTGCAGAATAAATTTGTTTAGTATTGGTCAGCATTGTTTTCATTCCGGTCTTATTTTCATTTTTAAAATAAAACGTTTCTGGATTTGTAACATTAAACCCTGAGAAGTATGGAAATTTTTCATTAAATGTTTTTGAGCTGCCCTTTGGCGGTGTAGGACAATGTTCCCATTGATTGTAAGTAAAAACATTTCTTGGATTTGCAGATTTATGCAAATAATGGTGCTATTGGATCTAGGCATTCACCCCCGATCCTGGATTTTATCAAACGCCTCCACGAGGGGAACTATGCCAGAATTAGGTGGGGTAGCCAGGTCCAGTTGATAGAAAGGGTGGCGGTGGACAGGGGGGTACGCCAGGGTTGTGTACTGGCCCCGACTCTGTTCTCTCTCTTTGTTAATGGGGTGGTAGACCACTTGAGGGAGGACCCAGCCAATGCCCCAACCCTGGCAGGCGAGTAATCGCCTACTCTGCTCTTCGCCGATGACACCCTCCTGGTTTCAAAAAGCCCGATGGGCCTGCAAAAACTGTTAGATCGGTTTAGCCAGTTCTGCGACTCCCGGGGCCCAAGCATTAATACATCTAAAACCAAGTTAATGGCACTGTCACCATCTAAACGGTTTAGGAATGGTATCAAGCTGAATGGTACCCCATTAGAACTAGTCGAATCCTTCGACTATCTGGGTATACGGGTCAACAACTTGATGAAGTGGAATTCCCACTTGATCAAATTGCTCCTCAACCACAAACGGGTGTCGGGGGCAATTCTAAGACATCAGCAACTCTCTTCCAGCAGACCAGTAGCCCCGGCCCTTGTGGTGTATGAGGGTAAAGCACTACCATCTGCCCTTTACGGGGCGGAACTATGGGGATTTGAGAACACCACGGACCTAGTAAGATCAGAGAATAAATTCCATAGAGGTCTGGTCTCCCTCCCACCATCCACCCCATTGGTACCGCTCCGCCAAGATTATGGGTTAACATTCCATCAAAGATATTGCAAGGCTTCGTCCTTTATTATTCTGGGTGCGCCTGAGAAGGACCCCAGAATTGTCAAACGATGCCACTGCCCTTAGTGAGCATATTGAGCTGGATACAGGCAGTAAGATCAAATGGATCTGCAATCTTAAACAGCTTGTTTCTGACATCGGACTGGCAGAGGCATGAGACATCCAGACCCCGCCGCCAAAACAAACAGTGAAGAAAGCCTATTGGGAGTGGGTCCAAGCAGAGGAGGCACTCAGCTCCAACCGGGGCATTCTGACAGAGCAGTTCCTAGATCATAAGCCTATCCAAAAATTGGAACCCTTCCCCGATTTTATTCAATCTCCAAGAGAAAGGACACTATACCTGAAGCTGAGGTTTGGAACTCTTCCACTTAATGAACTCACAGCAGGGTGGAAACAACACATTACGATATCCACTTCCTGCCCTGGCTGTGCAGCCCCCTCAGAATCTATCCCCCATTTTTTTTTTCGCCTGTCCCACGTATAGATATGCGAGAAGAAAATGGTTGAAACCTGTTTGTACCAACTTGGGATCCAAGAATTATATACAAAAATACATACAGTGATAAAATAATGACTAAAAGTACTCAACTGGTGCTTCTAAAATACGCCTACCCCGGTGTACCTAAGTATAGTACAAGGGAAGAAGTAAGTGAGGTGTAGCTTAAGTTTAGTATTCTTTGCCAAGAATCTATTCCAAGAATTCTCTTAAGGGTCTAATTAGCTCCGTACCGTGGTTTTAGAATGAAGGAGATCTTGTATCTCTCTCTCTCAGGACTCGATTTCCCAGAAACCCGCAAGGGTAGCCTGGAAACACTGGAGCTGGATTTCTCGGCAGGAGAAAAGACAGCGTCTCACAGTGCGTCAGCTGTAGGGTTGGCTACCTTCAGCACTTGCTGCTGCAGGGCGTCGGGCAAGTAGATAGTCGAACTGCTCCAAACCACCGTGTGTTTGTCTGGGCAAATGTAGGCATATTTATACCTTGAAGGTGCCGAGTTTGACGTATGATTGGACATAATAACGTCACTCAAAGACTCAGTTCTTTGAAAACTCCATGATTTCCTAGATAAATTAGTATTCAGGCGAGGGGAAGTCCCTAGCTGCTGAAGGCGGGTTTTTCTAAAAAATCGTTGTTGATTCTCGGAACTTAGTGGAAGTAGCCATGCAGTATTTGGGCTGCATAGGCTGAGTCTAAATATGGTAATGATTTCTATGCCTATATAAGGATAGGGTATTTTATACCTATATATGGGCATGAATCGGGATTCCTACACAACACCCACTCCACGATATTAAGTTCAATAAAACTAAATGTATAAGCACTGAACATATCTAAGGCAAGTGTTTACAATCCCACCCAAAATACAAATTGCATTTGAAAGGTTTGTTCACATGAAATGAGTATAAACTGTATGAAAAAATAGGTCTCAACCGATATGAAGCATAGTATGAGAGCATATATTCTAACATTTATGAAAGACAAAATTACATTCATGAAATGTCTCTTTAAGGTACAGAAAAAAAAAACAGTTGAGACTATCCCATAGCATAATATTTCAACTGTTTAGTTTTTAAGGACAAGGCCAAATATTGTCATTAGGAAGTTTTCAAAAGAAATCTTGTTCTCTAAGAATAGTTCTACTTTAAGCAGATTACTCTGTGCCAACAAGTTCTATTTTGGAAAAAGTTCAATTTGTTAGACGGTTTGTTTTTGAAAAAAGAAGGCCGAATTTCAGAGTTCAGGCAACGCTGTGTGAATTAATTACAAGTTATTCTCGGTGTCAGGAGAAAACATCAGATCGTCTAGGCTGGCAAAGAAAACCGTCTACCATACTAGGCGAAAGTGGAACCACTTCAGTTAGCAGGTCGAATGTGCATAGATGAGGATCATCGCCGTCAGCGTTTGATGCATTAGCAATGTCCACAGTAGGTGGTACCTGTGTGCCTGTAGTGTCTCGTATCTTGCCCTCAGTTAGACTTGCCGGTGAGACCTCAATGAATGCCGTCATCAGAATGGGCAGCCGTTGGGGGCAACACGATGCATGAGTCGTTACCGGACCTAGCAAAGCGTCAACATCCAATGGCAGGACTGATGGTAGTGTAAGACAAATGTCCAACACGCATTCCTCTCCGCAAAGCAGGCCTCGCAGAACAGGTAAGATGCAATCTTGCCAGATTGGTCTGAACGAAAGGAACCAAGTTGTGTTCAGATACCTTAAACGAGCCAAGCCAAGAATCTGTGTAATTCTCTCACGATACCTCATGGCAAGGAGGGCTTGTTCCATGGTAGTCTGGGTATCGCTGGTGAGTGGACTTGCCATATCGGAGCAGAAGGAATAAAAATAGAATTCCTGCTACGAGTCCCAAGATGAGAGGCAGGCCGCCGAACACAGTGTACGAAATTTGGAAAAATGCAGAGGACTGCTTCAAATGTTGCTAACAGTCCCGGAAAAATCGTCTTAAATACATGTGCGATGCCACTGGTATCAGACATATTTAAGATTTGACTTAACATTTCTGCTAAATGTACTAAGCAGTTTGTTGATAATAATGCATGTATATTTGCAGAAGTCCTTGCAACTTGCAGATCATACGTTTCTCTAGACGAGGTCAGTGGCACCGTTTTTTGTAAAAGAATGACTTTCATTCTGCTTAAAGTTTCAATTTGTATAGAAGAGATATTCAGCGAAGGCCATAACGACGTCTACCTTTCTGTCTTGCTTTTTGGATACAATACTTGCATACAACAAGTGACCCTGGATGACACACTAACTAAATACGCTTTTCCTGGCAACATGCCACAACAGCTGTGGTCATTGAGCATAACGTAGCTGCCATTGGATAGCTGCCTGAAAATTGGGTCTATTATTCTATCACATTGGAGGGTGAACCGTGCAGGTGGCATGAGAGGTTATTTGCAGAACCTTCGCAGTCTCCGTGTAAATTAATACCTTGGCACAAAAGTGTACCACTAAGTGAGTTCTTACAATTTTTACCACTAAAGAATACCTCCTTTCCCCCATTTCAACATTTGTGTGTGTAAGGTAAAGTCCAGGTCGACTTAATGTATACTTTACCCAACCTTTCATACAGGCCCGCTGGTATATGCTGTAGACAATACTGAAATTGGAAAATCGTCACTGGTATCGTGATGGTGCCATGTATTATCCATTCAATGAGAGGCTTCTCAGAAACTGTCAATGGTAATCTTTCCAGTTTCTCAATGCTCAGCACCGTATAGTCTGCTCCTTTTTGTGCCAAAGATATTTGTTTATCTGTAAGGTTAAACACAGTAAACAATGACATGGTATTGATTAAACACCATGGCACCTAGCCTGAGCGGAGATTTTGTAACGTCAAGCCTAGCAGCATTATAGAACGTAACTGAGACTGGCCTTGTTGTAACATTCAGAAAGGGGGTGGTGATGGACAGAGCATCTGAGTTAAACAGAACACTCATACCCAGTCAAAAGATCAGGGCTTGATCCATCACCGTTTTTTAGCTCACTGCACCATCCCAGTTCAGAACCTGGCTATATGCAAATTAGTCTGACCCTGGCCTAGTGCATCATGGGAACAGGGCAGACCAAACTAACAAGCTAATTCCTTACTGGAAAGGAAACAAGCTTCCGGGAACCGGTTTCTGGCATTACAGCCGTCTTCGGCCCGGCTTGCTTGAATCCTGATGGTGCAGTGAGCAAGGGACTCACATCTGAGCATACCCTGCCACTCCTATAGTGGCCAAAACGATTCAGAAAGGGGGTGGTGATGGACAGAGCATCTGAGTTAAACAGAACACTCATACCCAGTCAAAAGATCAGGGCTTGATCCATCATCGTTTTTTAGCTCACTGCACCATCCCAGTTCAGAACCTGGCTATATGCAAATTAGTCTGACCCTGGCCCAGTGCATCATGGGAACAGGGCAGACCAAACTACCAAGCCAATTCTTTACTGGAAAGGAAACAAGCTTCCGGGGACCGGTTTCTGGCATTACAGCCGTCTTCGGCCCGGCTTGTTGTAACATTAGCAAGTCTTGCTCTATTATGTCAATTGCAGATGATACAATGCTGTGCAAAGAATATATTCTGGAGGACAGAGTCGTTAACCCATTGTCCACTACAGAGAGGCTTTTCTCTAAATTAATACGATCCATTTCTCGTATTCTTTCTGCAGTTTCCATTTGCGTTATTTTCCATGCTTCGTTGTAAGCAGCGTATATACCGGCATATATGAAACGTTTTTGACGTGGTTTGCGAGGCCCCATTAAGAAATCTCGCAAATCACTGCCTTCTTTAAGTAAAGATAATTGTTGTTTGATTTCTGGAAGTGTAGATTTATGTAGCCACTCAATGCATAGCTTTCCTACACTGTAAGTAGTAACTATCCCTGGATGTTGTCTCTGAGAGTATCTTGGATCTGGCCTATTCACTGTGAACCCTTGTGTTTTGTTCAGGAATCTATCTTGACAGTTATTCGTGTCTGTGGGCCAGATTAACCATTTTTTCCAATCAGGATTAGTTCTGTTTAAAAATATAGGGTACGTCTACCTCCTCTTCTGTAGTGTCATTACTGTCAGGTGAGGGCTTTGGTATGGACGGTTTGTTTAAATCTTTTATCTTAGCCAGGCCAAGACAAGAAATTTGTTGAACAGTGTCATTTAAAAACATTATTTGTTCTGGTATAATGCAGGCTCTGAATAAGGCTTCTAAACCTTGCACCTGCCAATCTTTTGTGCCCCAGACAGTTTTTGTCTCAATGTTGTCTTTCCAAAAGTCAAAACCTAATGTAGACAGCTGAGCATTACAGTTTGCAGAATAAATTTGTTTAGTATTGGTCAGCATTGTTTTCATTCCGGTCTTATTTTCATTTTTAAAATAAAACGTTTCTGGATTTGTAACATTAAACCCTGAGAAGTATGGAAATTTTTCATTAAATGTTTTTGAGCTGCCCTTTGGCGGTGTAGGACAATGTTCCCATTGATTGTAAGTAAAAACATTTCTTGGATTTGCAGATTTATGCAAATAATGGTGCTATTGGATCTAGGCATTCACCCCCGATCCTGGATTTTATCAAACGCCTCCACGAGGGGAACTATGCCAGAATTAGGTGGGGTAGCCAGGTCCAGTTGATAGAAAGGGTGGCGGTGGACAGGGGGGTACGCCAGGGTTGTGTACTGGCCCCGACTCTGTTCTCTCTCTTTGTTAATGGGGTGGTAGACCACTTGAGGGAGGACCCAGCCAATGCCCCAACCCTGGCAGGCGAGTAATCGCCTACTCTGCTCTTCGCCGATGACACCCTCCTGGTTTCAAAAAGCCCGATGGGCCTGCAAAAACTGTTAGATCGGTTTAGCCAGTTCTGCGACTCCCGGGGCCCAAGCATTAATACATCTAAAACCAAGTTAATGGCACTGTCACCATCTAAACGGTTTAGGAATGGTATCAAGCTGAATGGTACCCCATTAGAACTAGTCGAATCCTTCGACTATCTGGGTATACGGGTCAACAACTTGATGAAGTGGGATTCCCACTTGATCAAATTGCTCCTCAACCACAAACGGGTGTCGGGGGCAATTCTAAGACATCAGCAACTCTCTTCCAGCAGACCAGTAGCCCCGGCCCTTGTGGTGTATGAGGGTAAAGCACTACCATCTGCCCTTTACGGGGCGGAACTATGGGGATTTGAGAACACCACGGACCTAGTAAGATCAGAGAATAAATTCCATAGAGGTCTGGTCTCCCTCCCACCATCCACCCCATTGGTACCGCTCCGCCAAGATTATGGGTTAACATTCCATCAAAGATATTGCAAGGCTTCGTCCTTTATTATTCTGGGTGCGCCTGAGAAGGACCCCAGAATTGTCAAACGATGCCACTGCCCTTAGTGAGCATATTGAGCTGGATACAGGCAGTAAGATCAAATGGATCTGCAATCTTAAACAGCTTGTTTCTGACATCGGACTGGCAGAGGCATGAGACATCCAGACCCCGCAGCCAAAACAAACAGTGAAGAAAGCCTATTGGGAGTGGGTCCAAGCAGAGGAGGCACTCAGCTCCAACCGGGGCATTCTGACAGAGCAGTTCCTAGATCATAAGCCTATCCAAAAATTGGAACCCTTCCCCGATTTTATTCAATCTCCAAGAGAAAGGACACTATACCTGAAGCTGAGGTTTGGAACTCTTCCACTTAATGAACTCACAGCAGGGTGGAAACAACACATTACGATATCCACTTCCTGCCCTGGCTGTGCAGCCCCCTCAGAATCTATCCCCCATTTTTTTTTCGCCTGTCCCACGTATAGATATGCGAGAAGAAAATGGTTGAAACCTGTTTGTACCAACTTGGGATCCAAGAATTATAGGGCGGTGTTGCATATCTTAAAAACTGATACATCCTCCCTCAGCGCAATTTGTGGGGTAGCTAATTATTTGGGTTGTGCTTGGTTAACTAGAAGCAAGCTGCAGAGGGATAATAATACTAATAACAACTAACAAAAGCTAGGCTCTTTTTACGTGCACTGCCGCCCATATTGTTTACATATCTGTCTACTTTTTGTTTTTTTATACTATTTATACTTATCGTAATTTTTAAGACGCGTTTCTTATTTGCATTGGTTGTATTTAAATATGGTACTGTCTTTTAAAATTGGTATTGTTTTTAAAGTGATGAAATTGGATTGTACATACTTTTATGATATTTTTATATTGAATAAAGTCATACAACAACAGCAAATAATGGTGACCATTTGTTCATAATCAGATGAACCATCTTGGTATTCATGTTTTGTAAATTTAGCTGACATTTCTAAATCTGTCATCATGTTATTAACAGTTTCAAAGTCCCAATCATCAGAAAATGTGCTGGGTGAGACAAAGTCACTCAAAGAAACCTTAAACTGGTGTGGAATTTTCAGCAGTTCCACCAGGCCATAGATGTCATAATCAGTTCTATTCCATGCTATACCACCAGGTATAGGGACGGCTGTGATGTTTACTGATGACAGGTCTCTTTTTTCACAATGAGATGATTTGTGAGGTTTCAGGAGCAATTTGATTTTCTTACTTGCTGTGTACATTGTACTGTAATTTTCCATCTATCATACTTCCCAAACTTAACACTAGTATGAGCCTAAGCAGGAGAAAAAGTACACCTAACACAATCCAAAACTCAATCCATGGCAAAACCAGATACGTTTTCTCAAGTTGATGAAAGAGTTCTGTTATTTTTTCTTTAAAAGTTTTATTAGCTGGCGTTGCTTCAGGTTCACTGGGATCCTCAGAGAAGGTATCAAAGTTGATGAAATAGCCAGAGGCAGTTCTGTCAATTGTTGGAATAGCATCAGGATTGTTCGGAAACGTTGGAGCTGCTTCTTCCTTTGTCATATTTGTATAGTCAGAGGCTACATCGTTGTAGACAGGTGTTTCTTGACGAACTGTTATTTGGGTATCCAGAGGGACAAGTTCCAAGGTTTTGTTGCATAGTCCTTCTTTTCCTATTGCAGGTTTATCAAAGGTGATAACTCTTTCAGTTTGAACCTCTTGGATTGTAGCAAGATTTGGTTGTGTGCTACATCTTGGGAGTCCACTGGGCCTACTACTTATTATCGGCCACATGATGTGGTTTGACCAGGTCGATAGACACAACTCTGTTCTCTCTTTTACCAGCAAGGGGCGGTAGTAACACTGATCTTGTTCCATGGACAGCTAAGACAGGTACTGCTTTTCTGTAAGAAGGCCCAAATTCCTTCTTTACCGTGATCTTTTCCCTGACTAGATCCCCATTCTTTGGAATCCAGACTGGTCCTTCTGGGACAGGTGGTTTTTCTTCAGTGGTCGTTTGCTTCTGTATTGTGTTACTCAGACTTCTTCTTGTTTCATTTAAGTCCTGTAAAACAGCCAAACAATCTTTGACATCAAAGGGTTTTTGTTCCACCACTGAAGTTTGACAATCGAGGTCTTCGATTATCATTCTAGTACCAAACAGTAATTCATATGGAGTGATTCCCCCAGAGAATTTCTTGGCAGATTGTTAAGACTATGTTGGACACTTATTAGATGTTTGACCCACCCATCACCCGAACCTAATACCTTAGCTGTTATGGATTGCTTTATGTCACGTTTTTTTCTTTCCACTACCGCATTACCCTCAGGATGGAAGGGACTAGAATACCGCAATGCAACGCCCAAGCTAGCCATTGTCTCCTTGTAAGCTCGAGAGCTAAACGCAGGACCCTGTTCAGAATGTAGCGTGCCGATTGCGTATGTGCTGATAAGGACTCGCAAATCCTTTATAGCAGTTCTTGCGTCAGCCGAGCGCTGGGGCCACATCCAAATAAATCTTGTGCAGGAATCCACTGCGACCATGATATATTTATAGTTACCATCCCTTTGAAAGGGACCACAGTGGTCCAGGTAAACACACGCTAGTGGTTTATCTGAAATCAGAAGGGGCGTCTGTGCAGGTCGTTTCACTGTTGAAACTTTTATTTTTTGGCGGATTTCACATTTTAGAACATAATTTCTAGTTTGTTTCCTCATGCGCGGCCACCAATATCTTTGTTTTAATAATGATACTGTGGCGGAAATTCCTGCATGGGCAGATGCCAGTCCTTCGTGTGCTGCTAAGATCAGTCTTAACCTATGTTCCATGTTTGGAATAGCCCTATCCCCCACTCCAGGGATTCGAGCAAAAGGAACAGTTCAGTTACATATGAGTACTTTACTGGAAAGCCTTTCGGGAGTGTCTTACCACTATCTTTAACTGAAGCAGTGACAGCTTGCATTATTTCGCTGTCTATTTTTGTTTTTGACAGAGTAATTGCAGCTACGGAAGCCGTTTACACAGCTGCCTTCGCGGCTTCATCAGCCAATGAATTCCCTGCAACGTGAACGCCATCACGCTGATGACTCAGTGTATGTATCACGTGAGTCTTTGGTAGTTCTTTCTGAAATAGAACTACCTGTTCCCCATGCATTTTATGCTTAATTGATCCAAGCGCCATCTTGAAAGACTGTAGTTCAGCTCGCTGAGCTGTACAGTCTCCGATTGATTGCGTTTTAGTGACCATAGGTCTAAATTTACCTTCACGCCAGCGACCTTTAACAATCGCGCACACAGCACTATAGGCTTGTTTACCCCCAATTGTGGGCTGTGCTGATCCGTCTGTATAGATTATACATCCGTAATGTTCTAGAGGCAGAATCTCGGTCGGCAGAGGACATTCGTATTCGTATTGTAGGAATTCTTGTGTCTTGAAGTAGGGGTCAAAGATGTATTTAACGTCTGTTGCAGCAAGAGAATTAAACCATTGTATCCATCTCAGATGTAAAGCCTTAGCATTGGAAATGCTTGCTTTTGTCACTGCCTCTAAGGCAGGTACAGGTGTAACGATCATTATGAGTTTACCCTGTGCGAGAGCTCTCTCTTTTGCTACTGCAGTTTGAACCGCTGTCAGAATTTTTTCTGTGGAATTGAATTTTATTTCATCTTGTGTGTACAAGTGTGATTTATATGCTATTGGTACCTTTTCACCTTCATTAAAGGTCAGGTATGTGAATCCGCATCTCCCTGGGATGATTCGGATCACAAGATTACGAGAATTATCACGTGTTTCGAAATGTGTTTTTGCTAACATGTCTGTTTGTACTGAACGCAAAATTTCTGTACGGCTTTGAGTCCAATTTGTTGGTTTGAAATCAGGTTTGATTAGTTCGTAGAGGTTTAACCCTTTCTGCGTAATTCAGAACATAAGTTCTTCTGAAATTCAGGAAACCTAGAATTGACTGACTTCTTCAGCGTCTTTGGAGGTTGGAGCAGCGCACATATCTCTAGGAAGTTGGCTGCCAGGCTTTTGCCTTCACTTGATAATTTGTATCCTAAGAGTAGGACGTTGAGATGGGCAATTTGTGATTTCTTAAAATTGAATTTGTACCCTTCAGAAGCGAACCCAAGTATTATGGTGTTAACTCTTTTCAAGTGCATGTCCAAATCATCGTCTGTAAGATAAATGTCATCGACATAAGATAATGCCTCATCATCGTACATTTGTAGTAACTCTGTTACTCTGGCTGAAAATAACCCTGGACTATTCTTGAATCCTTGGGGGAGACAGCAAAATTGTCGGTGTGTCCCCATAATTGAGAAAGCGGTCAAATGCCTGCTTTCAGGTGCAATGTTTTGACAGAAAAACCCATTCGAAATATCTAATGTGGTTTTATACTTTTTACGCACAATGTTATTCATCAGTGCTGCACTGTGTGCATTTTGTACTGCAAATGTTTTGCAACAGGCGTTTAAGTGTCTGTAATCCAAAACTAGACGATATGAATTGTCTGGTTTGGAGACAGGAAACAAAGGGTTGTTCATTGACGAGGTACATGTTTCAATCACCCCTTGGTATTCAAGTTGAATTAAAATCTCCCTGACTTGTTTTTTAACTTCTTGCTTAACTGGATACTGCCTCTGAGCAGTAGGTTGAGTTTCTAACTGGATTTTATGGTGAGGAGAGTCCTCATCCCATCCTGCGTGATTTTTGTATAATGCTGGAGCCTGGGCTACTGCCCATTTCCTGGCATATGTGTATTTTTTATGAATTGGAATGTGATTTGAGAAGGCTGGCATAATTATCTCTTCGCCATGTGGGCATTCCCTGACAAATTCAGGTGGCCAGTCTTGTTCAGCTAGAAGAATGGCATAACTCTTGGAAAGTTTATCCCAAAAGAGAGCTTTTATTTTCCTAGTTATGTCCCCCTCCATCCGGAGTGTTACTTCATATAACTTGTGGGGTACACTAACCCTGGTGTCGGCAGTTTCAACTTGAATGCATTCATTCAAGTCCACTGTCTCCAGATGATCCTTCAGGATCTTGCGAACTATGGTTACTTCTGCTGTGCTGTCAAGCATTGTCTGGGCCCACTCCCCTTCTTGAGTTGTGTCCTCAAGATCCTCGACATGTCTGATCTTTACACTTGCTACCTTCTTCTTGGTGAATTGAGTTTTCTTATTTTTAGGAACGTGCTTTTCATCTTTGGACTTCACGCGTTCTTTTTGTTCTGATCGGTCTCTCCTCTCGGATTTCTGCGAGGAAGTCTGAAAGGTACGAGAGGAACGTGTTTCAGTATCTTGATATCAGGTTTTCTTAAGTTATCACTATTTCTGAGGTTGTACCTCTTTTCAGAGGGCTCCCGTTGTGGAGACCTACCTCCCCGTTGGGGAGATCTTCCTCTGTACTGAGAACGCTTCTCTTTAGGAAGTGTCTGTTTAGTATTTTCCCACTTCTTTTTAGGGGTAGTGAGAATATTTTTAATAAAAATCTTTTCAGGATTTTCTGTTAGTTGGGGTTTTAATGGTTTCCCACCCAAACTATCTCTACCTAGTTCTTCATAAGATTTTTCAATAATTCTTGCAAGCTCATATGGTTGGTCTGTTACATCTGTTTCTTTTAACTTTTGGCCGATTGCCACGGATGCTGCTTCACCTTTGATGTTGGCTAATAGTATAGCCGAGACCTGTTTGAAATCTTTTAGTAAATTTCATACCAAGATTTAAGGCATTTTCTGGTCCGTATTCATTTTGAATCTGTCTCAGAACGTCTGGTATTACCGCCATGGACGGAACACCATGTGTTTTTGTGTAGATTGAAGCAAAGACTGAACCCCAAGTGTCACAGTCCTCCACATGTGGTGCTATCCCCATTGGTAAACAGATTGTCAGAATCCTGTGTTTCTCATGAGGTGTACTATCAGGATATACTGCCTCAATTTGAGTAATTTTCTGAGCTAACCAGAACGGAATGTGTTCCCTCTTTGCGGGCAATTTACCAATGACTGACTGTATAGTCTGTGGTGTGATTTTGTTTGTGTTCCCCTGGTGAGGGGTGTGCTGTGGAATCCTTACAGTAGGTTGGACTGTTAAGGTCCGCATGACATATTGAACCAATTGTCTATGTATTTTAATTAACTGTTTTAGCTGTACTAACAGTTCTGGACCTGTCATCTTTTCAATGTCAGGATGTGGTGTATAGCTGGCTAGTACCGGCCATGTCGCTCCTGGTCTACCTAGTGGACCGAGCCTGGTTATGTGATTTTCATGTTGTAGGGCACCTTTACACCAGAGCTGATGCTCTTGGTAAGTTAATGGAATTTCAACGTCCTCGTAAGGAACGTATTCCGTTGGAGGTTCCTCTACTTTGTAGTAGTGAAACTCGTGTGTTCCTCCATCCGCTGGAGGAAAGTTAATCCATGAATAAAATACTTCTGTCTGCCGATATTCATGTGCCTCTATAACAAAGATTACTGTACCACCTCTCGATGATACTCCATTGTTTATGAGTTTGTAAGTTATAGTTTTTCTTACATTTACCGGGATGATTATAACATCCGGGTCATTCTGTAGGAGATTTCTGTCATCTAAAACTGCTTGAGCCTGAAGCTGTAGTTAATTCTTCCTCACTAATCATTATTTTACTGACTGAAGAGTTTGCAGAACAAGTTTCAAGGAAACAAAGATTAGGTGCACAATATTTTGGAACACTTTATCCTTCAACGTTGAATAAACCAAAAACTAATACATAGGATTTTCGTCCTACTCCGTTTTGGCGGATATTATCCTTTCACCCACTCCAGACGTCTATTGGAGTATTTTACGGGAAAAAGGGGTCTGTGTGAAAAACACGACTGAGTTACTCTAGTATCTAGCGTTAAATTATCGCCTTATCAAATGTTGGGCGCCATGTAGTGTAGTTCCTATATTCCCAATAGGCTCTGCGCATTGGAATAATATATCCTGTAGTTTAGACGTAGGACTGAGGTCGACTAGGTCTCTACCGAGTATATTAAACTTAATTGTGAGTGCCAGTTAGCTCAGAGGTCACTAGAAACGTTCTCAAATTCACAAGAAGGGATTTCTTTCTGGCAACCGCATAAACATGACAACTTTGTTTCCCAAGAATAAGAAATCAATCTCTAGAGTCGGCGAAACAATAGATAGCTATTTTACTCAGTCAATCGTGCATGCTTCGTTTCACCAGAGGTGCTGAGAAAATAGAGAGACGGGCGTTTTCAATAAAAAGTATTTATTGAACAGTCTTCTTTCTCGAGCATAAGAAATGTACTGCTACAATTGTAATACTGGTTATAAAGTACAAGGCATATAATACGATAAGTATTATAAAGTAGTACTGTAAAAGCATGATATGGTTTCTAAGCCATAAAATACATAGAGTGATAAAATAATGACTAAAAGTACTCAACTGGTGCTTCTAAAATACGCCTACCCCGGTGTACCTAACCTAAGTCTAGTACAAGGGAAGAAGTAAGTGAGGTGTAGCTTAAGTTTAGTATTCTTTGCCAAGAATCTATTCCAAGAATTCTCTTAAGGGTCTTATCAGCTCCGTACCTTGGTTTTAGAATGAAGGAGGTCTTGTATCTCTCTCAGGACTCGATTTCCCAGCAACCCGCAAGGGTAGCCTGGAAACACTGGAGCTGGATTTCTCGGCAGGAGAAAAGACAGCGCGTCTCAGTGCGTCAGCTGGAGGGTCGGCTTCCTTCGGCACTTGCTGCTGCAGGGCGTCGGGCAAGTAGATAGTCGAACTGCTCCAAACCACTGTGTGTTTGTCTGGGTAAATGTAGGCATATTTATACCTTGAAGGTGCCAAGTTTGACGTATGATTGGACATAATAGCGTCACAAAAGACTCAGTTCTTTGAAAACTCCATGATTTCCTAGATAAATTAGTATTCAGGCGAGGGGAAGTCCCTAGCTGCTGAAGGCGGGTTTTTCTAAGAAATCGCTGTTGATTCTCTGAACTTAGTGGAAGTAGCCATGCCGTATTTGGGCTGGATAGGCTCAGTCTAAATATGGTAATGATTTCTATGACTATATAAGGATCGGGTAATTTATATCTATATATGGGCATGAATCTGGAAAATTACACTGGGGTCCTAGATTCCTACACAACAATTCTTATGCATTTTTCTGCCAGTATTGGCGCGTGTACTGCATCTTAGAGCACGTTAGTTAAAATAAAAAAATTTAATGGGATGGTAGGACGGGAATTGGAAAATGTAGGTCCAGAGATAACATCCAGTCTGCAGGATCCATGGCAAATAGAAACTGAGCCAATGTGACCATTTTTAATTTGTCCTTTTTCAGGAAGAAATTGATCGGATGATGATCCAAAATAAGACGAAGGCCTTCATTTTTCTTGACCACCAGGAAATAAGTAACATTCAGTCCCTATTTCCGATGCAGGGACCCTCTCTGTTCTCCTTTGTCCAAATGAGCCCCGACCTCCTGCCTCAAAATGGACAAATGATCCTTCAACAGCTCCTCCTATGTAGGAGGATTATGCAGATGTTTTGAAATGAATGGTAGGACATATCCTTGCTGGCCTATTTAAAGCACCTATCTGTTGGATGTGATGTCCTGCCACCCATGAAGGTAATACAATATCCTGGTCATATGCTGCTGAGGGCAATTTAAAGCAGTCTGATGGCAGCAGCAGAAGGGATGGGGGCTGGGCAGTGGGCTGCCCCTGAGCGCCTAGTCATTGTCAACCTGATCCCCAGCCTCAAAAGGCCTGGGGGGCTGGTGCTGTGAAGGTGGGTCTTGGTGTTTACTTTGCGCCAGTCACCTTACAAAGCCTCAAAAGGGGCAGAACTGTTGGGGTCACAGCCACACTGGCACAAAAAGGCTGAAGGAGTGTGCTGTGGCCCTGCTTTCCTTGATGCACTGCAGAGCCAAGTCTGCCTCATCTCTGAAGAGATGTGTCAGCAATGAAATGTCCTTTAGTGATGTCCGAACGTCACATGAGAATTCAGTAGATCTCATCCACTCATGGCGCCGAAGCACCACGCTGGTACCAATCGCCTTGCCGAAGCAGTCAGTTGTATCCATCCCAAGTGGATGACGTACTTCACTGTGTCTTGATCATCTTGAATGATCTGCACAAGGTTGATGTAGCAATCAAGAACTGTTGGCAAGAAAATGTTGACCATATCCAATAATGCATGCAAGTATCTTCCCAGGAGGCAGTTGGCATTTATTGAGCAAAATGCAATGCTGGCTGGGAAAAATATCCTCTCCTTGAATGCCTCCATGCGTTTTGATTCCTTAGCGGGAGGTGTAGTAGGGAATGACCGTGTTTACCTTACTCGTGGACACCTGGCTACCATGTTTCCAGTTGTAAGGTTTGCATGAGGAAAAGAGGATCGCAAGCAGCAGTTCTATGTCTTCTGGCACCTTGCATATGTGGGCAAGAACAAAGTTAGGCCAAAGTGTCTGTTGGTGTGTCTGTCAAGCCCTGGTTAAAAGGGAAAAGTGATTCTGATGAAGTAGGCTCAGGTTGCGGGACATCTATCAGGAGTTTAGTTTTCACTTAAATGGATGGGAGTTGCAGGTCTAAAATGTTGGCATCCCATTTGATCACCATAGCAAAAGAAGCCAATTTCTCAGTGGGTGGGCCAGGGGAAGAGTTCACCCCAATACCCAGGGAGGTGTCTAGCCGACTGGTATTCTGAAAGTGCATAAAAAGATTATATTGATTAGCAGTAATGAGATAAATCTCCCCAACCATCTCCAGGATCACAGTGTTGACTGTGGTCTGAGACAAAAGGAATGTGAAGTGTCCTAGATAGTGGCAATGCTCTGTACTAACTGCAGGAATTCGATTGCATCAGTAGGAGCTGTGGAATCAGTTCCTCAGTAAGAGACTAGGACCGAGACCAGGAGGCGACTTGACATCCATGAATTCTCTCACCTGACAACTTGGAGTGTAAAGGGGACCCTTAGCCGTAACAGTCATGAGAACGGAAACGGGTCTGCATCCTCACATGGGACCAGCCCTTCCATGCCTTTCAGTGGTGTTCGCGACATAGAGCTAGGTTTCACAACCCCAGATCAATTTTAGATTAATTCGGGCACAATACCAGCAGGACTTGAGTCATGAGAAGACACTGGGCACCAGAGAAATACCTGTTGGGATTGGTCACAGACATCTGCTTATGACAGTTCCTACAAGGTTTAAACCCTGCAGCCTTTGGAAGGGACATATTGACTTGCACATTGTAGAAACATTTTTGAGAAAATTTGCTAAAAGGATGAGAAAAAGGTGAGGGAGTGCGCGCCAGATCACCATTCAAAGGTGAAGAATAAAAATGAAATGACGGCGAGCAGGAGAGGCACATATATTTGGCTCTGGTGTCACTTTCAGAAAGGGATGAAGCTGATGCAGAGTCGCACGATGCCATCTTCTGGCATGCAAGAGCAAAGCTGAGAAAAATCTCCGGATCCAGTCTGGTGTCCTGGGGTATTCATTCACAAGATGAGGAATCTCTGGTTAGAAGTAGCCATCAGCAATTACCACTGTTAACACTCACAATGAAAAGTTTTTGCATTAGCAAATTGCACTTTTGTGACTAACTACCAGATGTCAGAAATATGCGAAGCATGTCAACCCACAACGATTCTGGATACATAACATATATCCTGATAACCAGAAACCAGTTGCTGTAAAAGAAAAGATTGCACCAGTGGGTATGCTACTGCACGCATCTTATACTTTCAAGTAACTGGAGAATAACAATTAATTTGTTATCCAATGCAATGTGAATTATCCTATTGTAGGGTGGCACAAAGGACTTCTCTGGCTACAGGGTCAGCATAGCAGTACTTCCCTGTTTTTCCGAGACAGAGGCATGCCACACTTCTAGGACAAGGCATACCTTTGAGATGGGTTCTACTGCTTCCAAATCAACAAACCAACAATCCTATTTCTTGCCCATTGACACGGTTATGCTGCAGTTCCAGTAAAATATAAGGGTGAGCTTAAAAACCTACAGTGATTCATCGAGTTTTGTGAGAAGGTGGATGAAGTGTGGGGGGGGGGGCGAAGAACTTTTAACCCACAAGTTAGGTGCTATAAAACATCATTACTTTTTGCCTACATGTAGACTTTTGACAGGGAGTGCAATTTAACCCAGAGAACGGAAGGTGCACTTCTGCAGAGAAGAGGCACAGAGAAATTAAAATGATGGGCCTTGAGCAGAGAAGGGGTAGTTGGATGGACAGGGTGATAGGCTGTGGGCAAAGAAGGGGGAACAGTGAAAAGCTCACACGAAGAGACACAATTCACAGCAGTTGGCAAGGAAGCGGATTCGAAAATGAGAACCTGCAGCAAGGACCAAGCGGATAGGTGATAAACAAGAATTAGGGAGGCTGTGTAAGAGGACTGTTGCAAGAACCCATGAGGAAAAACCTCCACAACAGCTATTAACAGGGAAAGATGGGCAGCGATGGAGTGCAGGTAGGAACGTGTGGAGCGAGACAAAAACTGTGTCTTGAGGATACTGGATGCTGCAATGCGGACTAAGACTCTGTAAAAACAAAGGGTATACACAAGTATGCACAAACTCTGTGGGGAGGAAGCAACCGTCACAATTACATAGCGTGTGAAACTGAGGTGAAGCAATCACAAGCTAAAAGAATAGGAGTAGTGAAAACACGAGTAAGCTGTGAATCTAATGCCCAACTAATTGTTGCGTGGTAACAGCAGTCTTAACAGTAAGACTTAAGGAAAACTAGGGTGGCTGAGTGAATAGTAAATATACTATGAGAGGCAGGATAAGGAGAAAATATACCATGGGTGAAATAAAGGAAGCGGTAATCTCCGTTTTAATGTTCGAAGAACATGGTAGCCCATCTAAGGCAGGAATTCCTCTTCAATGGTCACCATTGTAAAGATGACCGCAAATAACAAGTAAATCCTGAAATAAATAAAATAAGCAACTACACTTTCATTTTTTAATAACTTTTATTTAGCTAGCTCATAAATAATACATCCAAATAAAGAGGACTCTCTGGGTGTCTGATCTCATACCCTGGGCTTGCAAAAGGAAATGATCAGTCTATAGCAGGTTAGGCACTTTGAAGTAGTACTTCCGCTAACCACTGGACTTGTACACTTCACTCAGAAAAGTATTCAAAGCAAAATTATTTGTAAATCACAATTACATAAAGACGTCAACCGAACTGTCTTCAAACTCTTAAAAATTTGCTGTCAAATAACGACTATGAACCACAGAGCTCACAGTTATTAAGAGCTTAAAGACCCACGGTTTACTGAGGATTCAAATTTTGGCATATAGTTTTCTTTTTGTACTCCTTCCATTAAGGTTTTTTCTATTTGGCTTTTATCTTTGCTCCCTTTATGAAACAAGCGACTGTAACGTGGCATGTGAATCAATAGGTAAAATATCAGAAGATGTGACAAGTTTGTGTTCTAATCACAAGGCCGTACTGAGACATTTTGCAACATTAAAGCCATGGGCGTGATCTGCACACAGGAAAAGGTCATAATAAAATTAACAGATATTTATACTATATATTTAAAAAAAAATGTTTACAATATCTCCTAGCAGATCACGAATTTCAGAACGGAGTACATATACCGTCTATTTTACCAATCCATACTTTCTCCCTTACTTCATCTATTGCAAAGCTGCGAAATAAATACAAGAGTCTATCGCTAGAGGAGGGTTTAATTAATTCTGTTTGTAAAATGAATAATAAATCAAGCGATTTAAGTTACAAGAAATAAAAAAGAGTAACAGTTTGGTTACCAAAAGATGAATTAAGCACACTTTGTTGCTGCTGGAACCACAGCTGAATGCTTTGTGGGCCCCCCTTTAATTTATTTAAAGGAAAATACAACCATTTTAGGAATAAGACTGAAATCTCATTGGCAATTCCCATACTCTCAAACGCCGCTGACATTAAATTGAATATGTTTGCTTTGGTTGGTTAATAACTTAAGATGGCATTTCAGGTTAGCGTTTCAAAACCATTATTACAAGTCACACCCAGGTTCCATTGAAGTTGTTTAAAATGCAAAGTATAGAACATATAGAAATTAAATGTTCTTTCAGTCGTTCCATTGGTCTTCAAAGGCAACGCTTGATTAAAAAAAATAAACAGAAACCAGGAGAAAAATTCTCTTATGCTGTTGAAGGATCCTCTCAGAAAAAAAACACACTGCTGACAGAAAGCAGAGCGTCCACTTCACTGATGCAGTGGCCATTCATTGGTGAACACATGGCCTTCTAAAGAATCCTGCTCGAAGAAATTGAGACAGAAAATATCCAGTTCGCTCATTTGCCTATCCTCTGGACTACCCAGTCCTGCTGACATAGAGGGCAACGATTGTTCTGTTTCACCCAAAGGGACATGCAGCAGTTGTGGAACGAATGATTACATTCTCCCCAGACCACTAGAGGAGAAAAGAAAAACTCGTTACGAACACTGCATCGCAAAACATTAGCTACAAAATGCATCACTGAGTACTCTAGACAATGCAATAATACTGGCTTTTTTCCACAACTGTTACTATGCATTTTGCACTTCCGTTCCCCTTCCCCCAAAACGTTCTGCAATCAAATTAGAATGAGAGTACAAGCAAAATGTCAAACACTGCACCATTTACTTGCTTCCTGTTCCATGAGAAAGTCTAACCAGTGTACCTTTCCATCAATACCTTGGCCCCCGGCCACTGAAATGTGGCCACAGCATACATTCCTTTAGTTCTGCTGATTACTAACAACTGTAAGTAATGTGATACCCAAAGGTTTATCTCCAAGATAAAACCCTAAAGACCAGACAATGGGTGTAGATTTAAAATGAAGAAAGCCCTAAAACGTTCACGCCACCACACTGTATGACAAGGCTAACTTTACAGCTTAGCAACAATCATTTATCCCAAGATACAGTGTCACTTCAAGAAACAGTAAATATGTTACTTATCTGTAAAAATGTTTTTTTATGTAGGCATCTGTTATAGATTCAGTGCAACTAGAGGTTGAGCTCTATATATTTTTTCTTTTTGGAAATAAAATAGTTGGTGCCATTTCAGACATGTCAGTAGCCACACTCTACAAACACAAGGAGATGATGGAGGGAGCGCTGAAACTTTTCAAACACTCACCCCTAGTCACAGATTTGGGTTGAATCCATCATCGTTCTTTAGCTCACTTTGCAACCCCAGTTCAGACACAGCTATATGCAAATCAGTCTTGACCCTGTGCCTCATGAGAACAGTCAAGCCCGAACTGCCAAGCCAGGTCTTCCCGGGACTGGAAACAAGCATCCTGGGGCCGGTTTAGGGCTAACAGCCCTCATCAGCCAGGCTAGCTTGAATCCAGTGGCAAAGTGAGCAAGGGACCCATGTCTGGGCATACAGTGTCGGGTTTGGATGTTTGCAAGATGCAAATCGGTATCAAAAAGAAGAATCAACTGCAATGGATCGCACACCGCTAGCCCCTCCTCCGGATCGCCCCTAAGGATTCTGGTACGTATAGTTCATAAGTGGTTCACCTCAGTAGGTGCAAGTAAGTACTTGTTGTGAAGATATCTAGACCCGAGACATGGCCCGGGTTTCGGGATATCTTCCCTCATCAGTAGAGAACGTAGTTTGGGTGGAAAAGAAGGCCGCCAAGCAATCGTCACAGGCCTTGTTTGGCAGCCTCTTAGCCACCCCAGATTGATCTCTACTTATGAAGGATACTATCCTGAAACACGAGCTATGTCTCGTGTCTAGGGATACCTGGTACCAAGCACCTGATTGCACCAACCTTGGTGTAATACTTACGAACTTTGTCCTGAATCGTGTGAACTGCATGTACCAGAATGCGAAGGGGCGACCCGGCTGAGAGGTCAGGAGTGTGCTCCCTCCCTGTTTCCTTTTTTTGGGGCTCCCGTGAGCCTCCGTAGCTGACGAGCTATAGGCGAAGCACCTCCGCGCCCGAGAGGCAACGAAGCCTGGATTGTTTGGCAGCCTCTTAGCCACCCCAGATTGATCTCTACTGATGCAGGATACTATCCAGAAACACAAGCCATATCTTGTGTATAGAGATACCTAGTGCCAAGCACCTGCTTGCACCAACCTTTGTGTAATACTTACGTACTTTGTCCTGAATCGTGTGAACTGCATGTACCAGAATGCAAAGGGGCGACCCGGCTGAGAGGTCAGGAGTGTGCTCCCTCCCGGTTTCCTGTTTTTGGGGCTCCGGTGAGCCTCCGTAGCTGACGAGCTATAGGCGAAGCACCTCCGCGCCCGAGAGGCAGCGAAGCCTGGATTGTTTGGCAGCCTCTTAGCGACCCCAGATTGATCTCTACTGATGAAGGATACTATCCTGAAACACAAGCCATGTCTGGTACCAAGCACCTGCTTGCACCAACCTTGGTGTAATACTCACGAACTTTGTCCTGAATCGTGTGAACTGCATGTACCAGAATGCGAGGGGGCGACCCGGCTGAGAGGTCAGGAGTGTGCTCCCTCCCTGTTTCCTGGTATCGAAAAGAAGCCCAGGAAGAGAAGAAAGCATCAAAAGGTGCTTCACACCTTAAGCTCCAGTCATGCACGCCCCATCGGGACGGTGAAAAAAAAAACCAACAATCTAATATGGTATCTGTGCCTGTGTGTAACGCCAACCTAAGGAGGAGTCAGTGTATACCTTGTGACTCAAAAGACTTCTTCAAACAAAAACAACTTGCAACTGTCGTAGCCAAACCCTAAATAAAAGGGTTACGCAGAGCATATGTATCTAGAGCAACACAAGCTACAAACTTTTCTTTATTCATTTTTTATTAACGGGAGAAAGCTGGCCTTAATCTTAACCAGAGATTCAGTGACCCTCTCCATGCTGAACTATAAATGACATTTGGCTCAGGATATGGCCTAAAACTTCGGAGATGGTGGTGGAGGACAATAGTTCATTTTAATGCTACTCACCTGAGAGTAGATCGGTTTAATATGTGGTTAACAGCTGATAGAAAATCTGGCTTTATTGGTAACAATGTGATAGGAGCCTTGCTTGCTTCAAGAATTTCCACCAGAAAGATTGAATCAGCTGGGATTTCTTAACAAGAAAATGAGGGCAGATGGCTCATCACTAGACACGAACATGGGGACAGTGAACTTATACGATAAATATATATGCACCTAATGGAGACTATCCACAATTCTGACAATCACAAAAAAAATGATTGCTCCTATCACCAAAGAAATGTATCCTCTTTGAGGCAACTTCAATTAACCCATGGAAACAATCTCAAACAGGCAGTCCACATCCAAATTTAGACCCTACTCCCAAGCAGATAAATCTATGTGTAATCTATGTACTGCCCATGGTCTTAATGACAAATGGCATTTCCACAAATATACAGGCAATTATTTCACATTCTTTCTATCCATTCATCAGAGCTATTCACGCACAATTACCTACTCATTGAGGTCACCTACCCACCTACAATATACAGTTTTCTATTTACCCACCATCCAACAAGTAGTGATTTTGGATCATGCCGTCACCCACACTTTCCACACAAAAACGACCCCCTCAGCCCAAACAGAGCTCCTGGTGTATGAACACCAAAATCCTTGAAAGGGACTCCGACATTTAGCTTTAGATAAACTGATAAGGCTTTTTATCTTCTACTTGTGTGTGCAGCAGCAATCAATAGGAGTTTTATGGGGGAAATGTTGAAGGGGTGGAGCTGCTGTACATAAGATTAGTAAATTCATGTTCTGTAGTGATCAATAAATTACAACAAAATACTTACTTGTGTCCGATACGATATCACCTATAAATATTTAAGTATTACAATTTGGCAGCAAATGTCCATCAGTGTTGTAACGGGCCTACATATCTTTTTCACTATAGACCAGTGCCTTTTAACCTGTATTTCAAGGAGCCCTGGGGGTCTGTGAACCCTACCAAAGACTCTTTTACAAAATTAATAAAAGTATGTACAAATAAAGAAGCAACATTTAAAATGTGAAATTTTTCTATCTTTGATTGTGAACTAAACAAAATACTTCACTATTTGCGTTTTTGTTTGTCGTATATTTGTTTTTGTATTTTTGTGTATTGTTTTGAGATTCAAATCATAGAAATTGCTTAGGCTGGGGGGTCCCTGGAGTCTGATGAGGACTTAGTAGTGGTCCCAAGATAAAAGTTAGCATTCAGCGGGTGTCCACTGCTGTCAAAAGGTTAAGAAGCGCTGCTATAGACCGATACAGTCGACAAAAAAGTTCTCTAGATAGGAAACGAAAAAAGTGTACATACCAACACAATCTTCTTGTTTATTTTCTGCCTGGCATCGAAGACATGCATCTGAAAGAAAAACAGCACAAATAAATCAACAATTGTTACCTTGGAGTGTGTTCAATTAGTGTAATCGAGACTAGGCTCATCAACTGCAGTGATCAAAACGCCCAATCAACACAGAATAATAATGACTATTGATGCACCAAACAACATTAATCATATTGTGGGACAAATGACAAAATATACTAGTATCCAAATGAATACTGATAAGGTAGGAAGATAAGTGGATGAATCAAACTACCAGAAAAGTGAAGTTAATGCTGCCAAACAAATCACTACTACATCGTGGATTATCCCAATGAGCTAAATTAGCCCTATGTGAAACATCAGAAAAACAGATTCTAACATAAAACAGAAGTTACAACACTTGATAAGCTGCATCCAGACCGCCCTTGACAATGTGACCTTCTAGGAAGGCAGACAGGTAGTTAGAGTTAATATATGTTCATGGGACCCTACGGATGTTTTATTTCACTAAGCAAAGCCAGAGTGCCGCGCGTACAGGACAACTACAAGTGTGCTGTCAACAGGTGGCATTTGAAACGGGGCTGAAGCTACTGTGAAAATGCGCAAAAACTTGTTCTTGAACACTGATCTGCACGTTCAGATAAATCGGGAGTCCCTAGCCAAAGTTAACAAAAAGTTGTGAAAACTATTAGGAATAGATTGAAGGGAGAAACATGAATGGCTGAGTGCGTATTTTCAAGATAAGGGCAACTAGGAAAGTATGTTCCCAGCATAGCTGAGATCCCTGTAACAAAGGTTTAGGCCAGAAGTCTTCTCCCCACGCCACTTATCCAAAAGATGACTGAAAGATCACTGAAGTGTGTCTGATGTCAGAATCAGGTTTCGGTGTTGAAAATGTTAATTTGTCCTACTGGGTTATTGAAGAAACGTACCTTTTCAAATAATGCATAGTTAGATTAATAATCGCAGCAGCACGATTGTGAAAAGTCACTAAACAATTCGGCTTCTCAGCATGCAGGGGCCATATTCATAGATGTAGCAAAAACATGGCAAGCAGGCTGAGCTTTTTAAATTCTGCGCTATACTGCAGGCACAAATGATCAGAAAGTAATCCATATAGCTAACAGAGGTATCATTTGAGCGCGTGAATAACAAACAAGTCAAAACTATTTTATCGATATAATCATGTTAGAAACATTGTACAACACAGTTTCTGCCACTAGGACGGCCTCATAACAATAGTGGCCTTTGGGTCATTGTCCACGGGGTTCTACATGTTATGAAGATCTTCCTTGTTAGGTTCTGTCACTATGGGTAGATTTGAAGTAACAGAATGTCGACTTTGTACATTTGTGCAATTGTGCCTTTTCCCTTTTGGTAAATCTTTTTCCAAGCTAACCGGAGTCCAGAGACAAGATTTGATTTCACTAGCAGTCACTTAATTGGACTCATAGATCACTAGAATTTGATTTATAGAACCTTCTTTCAATACGTCAGAAAAGATTTACTTTTTGTGAGGGTACTAGTGATAATGTTACTACTTTTGATCGTACATACTTTGCTTATTTTTTTATTACAAGATTTACAAAGACTTTTACATGCGCTTCAGATAACGTTATATACAGTCATTTTAGCATCAAGTTTGTGAAAATGTTGTATCTATGTGTATCTGGCAATGACACACTGAGGAAAGGAATTTGTATTTAATTCACAAGAATCGCTTTCAAGACCTTGATCAAAAAGATGATTCCACAGCACAGTCTTGATGGGACATGCTACTCTTATTGTTAAGCTTTATTTTATTTTCTATGTAAAATAGTTGTTTGGATTAGACTTGCTGTGTGATGTTTGATGAACTTGTATTAGCTGAATAAACACAGAAATGAGAATGGCTGATGCTATTTCATCATACAAGGTATAGGCTCAGAATTAATTGGCAGATTCGAAACATTCTGTAAAAGTGCACCCAACACATTTATATGGAATGAGGATTCTTAGCCTCAGTGGCTAAGGCGAACGGATGTAAACCAGCCAATCTATGTCTTCTACATTAAAGGAGAGCCTTTTATGTTCACATTGGCTAGCTATACAAGTTAGGTGGCTAACACACAAAATATTTTTTGCAGCGATCTCCGATCAGAAATCTTTACATGTTCATGATAACCCAACAGAGACAACTATCCATGGCTGTACTAGTGCTATTTCTCAATGCGGTCATTGGAACTGATCAAGATATAGAGGCCCACATCACCCAGAAAGGCCCATAGCCTCTTAGTCATCCAGCTTAGGTTAAGCTTTACAATTAAAGCTCCTGAGGAACAAGATCTGGTAATGGGCATTCCCCTGTTGGAGACAGCTGAGATGATGAGACCTTCTGTTTCTGCCTTACAGTTGTTTAATGTTACCATTGAGAAGGGATTGAGATCGTGCGATGGCAGAAGCCAGTTAGACACTAAATGCTCACATACTTTTTCGAGGGGGATATCTTCCTCTCAAATGGACTATATTATGATAGGCATTGGCCACTGGGATCTCATTGAGGGATTTAGTGTAGATAGCGCCAGGAAAGATAGTGATCACTTTTCTTTGTGCCTGGATCTTTCAGGGAGTCTCTTTATGTATTACTTTTCATCTAGTTCTGTTAGGGTTCCAGATGTAATCCAACCACCACTTTCTAATAATGGGAGGGCTTTGAAGTGGCCGGCTATCTTGGGCAATGTTGATCTTTCAACATTTGTCTATAATACCTTTGCTGACTATTTATCACATTATCTAGCAGGGTCTCCGAATGGTCAGACGATAACTCAAACCCATCAGATGTTAATGGAAACTACCAAACCCCATTTAACTAAACTAGCTTCTGGAAGCAATAAATCAAAAACCAAGGATGGTTACTCTAATCTTTGGTTTGACTCAGATTGTTCCCTTGTTAAGAGAAACCTATGTAAGGCCCTCGACACTAAAAATACATTTATGATCAGGGAAGCAAGGGTTGCTTATAATAATGTCCAGAAAGCTGCATGCAGGAAGTGGGAAGATGATAGCTGGGATGAACTCCTATTAGCCTCTAAAAGAAATGATCAATTCCTGTTCTGGAAAATTATAGCAAACAGCTCGAAGGTAGAAATCCCGGCCCAAGACTATAATATGGACCCTAAGACCTGGTACAATCATTTTTGCTCATCTTTATGCTCCACCGGCTATGGTTAATGAAGAATCTCTAACTACGGTTACTACATTTACCTCATCGAGCCAAGCACCTATCCTCCAGTTTACCATGGCAGAAACAACAAGGGAAATTGCTGCTATAAAATCGTCTAAAGCACCAGGCCTTGATAAGATCCCTGGGGACTTATTTAAATATGAGCCAGATGTATGGGCCCCTTATATAAATCTTCTTTGCAATGGTATTGCTAATGGCCAGCCTGTCCCTGCTTCATGGAAAGGGTCGGAGATAGTTCCAATCTATAAGAAAGGTTCCAGGAAGGAACCTGCAAATTACAGACCCATCAGTCTTCTAGATATTTTACAAAAAGTTTATGCTAAACATATTCTAGATAGGTTGAATGATTGGATTGTGGACAATAATGTCCTCTCCTCTTGCCAAGCTGGTTTCAGGAAGAAAACAAGTACGATAGACCAGTTCCTGAGACTAATAATTATTGCGTGGAAGTATACAAGTTTGCGCCGTGGGAATTTGTATGTGGCCTTCATTGATTTGAAGGCTTTTGATTCAATTCCCAGGGATTGTCTTTGGTCTAATCTTTTGCAGCAAGGGGTCCCTAGTAATATCGTACTACAGCTTATTAGGTTACATGAGAATACATACGCAAAAGTGCGTTGGGAGAAAGCGGGTGAATTGACAGAGGAGATACCTGTAAAAAGGGGTGTGTGCCAGGGCTATGTCCTGGCACCAACCCTGTTTCTCCTGTATGTCAATGACATGATTACAGCACTTAAAAAAGCTAACCACGATTCCCCGAAATTGGAAGGTGAACACATTTGTGCTTTAACTTTTGCCGACGATACCATCCTATTATCTCAAACCCCTAGGGGTCCTTCAAAATCTTTTAAATGCACTGGATGGATATTGTAGACAAAAGGGTCTTGAAATTAACCCATCAAAAACCAAATATATGACTATCAGACCGCACAAATGCTTCAAAAACAAAATGCAGTCAAGTGGAGTTAGCCTGGAGCGTGTGACAAATTTCATTTATCTGGGGGGGACCATAAATTCTAATCTTTCTTGGAACCCCCAGATTGTGAAATCCAAAACTATTCTCAACCAAAATGCTGGCCCAATTGCAAAAAAATTCTTTTCAACATCGTCAAACGCAATCGCCCCCGCTTTATTAGTTTAGAAAGCTAGAGCTCAATCAGCTGCCTTATTGGGCTCAGGGGAGGTGGGGCTCTCTCTCCGTTAACCTTAGCAGAGAATAAAATCCTGAGGAGATTCACTGCCCTGCCACAAAATACCCCAGTGAGACCTCTCCTGATGGACCTAGGTCTTAAGCGGATCGATGCATAGGGACATATAGATGTCTTTTTCCTATTTGATTAGAGTATGGACAGTGGAAGAATTGCAGACATATAGACAGGCAATAAGTGAATTAATTACTCTTGATATCTTTGTTACATTCCCGTGGCTGATCCACATCCGTACGTGGTTTTTGCGCCTGGGTCTGAGCAGATATTGGGAGCACCCGGAACAGCTCACCCCTGACTCAAAAATGGAGTGTAAAACCATTTTTTTGAACTACATTGATCAAAGTACTGCAGTATGCCCTGGCTATAGTTCACTCACTAATCGGTTTTTAAGTTTTAAAATAAGTCCCTTCTTCGAGCCCTTTATGGATGATATTGAGCGTCTTCTAGCTAAAGTACTTTATCTAAAATTTAGACACGGTACATTGCAAATTAAGAAATTTACGTCTAGGTGGGGGAAAAGGGCTGATGGGGGCAATGATTCTATTTGTGCTGAGTGTGCTTTGGGTAGACAAGAAGACCTAGCTCATGTTCTATTTTTCTGTACTTGTTATGAAACCTCAAGGAAAAAATGGATTCGCCCATTGGGCAGGAATTTTGGCATTAGACAGTACACCGAAATGTTACGCATTCTCAAAACAGATACCTCTAGGTTGGTTGTTTTCGGATTGAGCAGATTCCTACTATCGGCCAATTTTATTAGATCAAAACGAGGTTTAAAATTCTGACATGCAAGGGAATATGCCAATGTAGGATGCTAGGTCTTGCCCAGGAGTTGTCTTTTACTTTTTTATGTCTGCACACTTTTGGGATAAATACTATATAGCTGAATCATGTAGATGCTCTACTGTTTATAATGTATAATGTCCATAATTAATACCGTAGCTAGGAATTATGAATTTATAGTGTTACTACTGTTTGATTGTAGATCCAAACAAATATCTCTTATATGCTGTTAAAATTTAAAACTAATTGAAAAAGCACTTTATGTCGAGAACTTCAGAAAATTGCACTTTATGAATCAGCAAATTTATTATTAACACTGTATTTAATATAGATTGTTTTTATCTTATTTATATATACATTTTAATTTAATTGATGAGTTTGTATTGCTTTGATGATTCTGTGAATCGAATAAAGATGTTTACAGTAAAAAACTAAAGCTCCCACAGCCATTACACCGAGAGGCTACAATAGCACTGCTTGAACACGGCCTCAGACAAGCCAGACACCAGTTACTTCACCTGGGCGGGTTTGAATGTAGTGGCAATATTAGAAATGGAGATAAAACACTTTCAATTCAGATAACACACTTTCAATCTGTAACCTCTGAAACAAGCATTTGCAATGCAATAGGTCTCGCATTAGGAAAGTTTGAGCTATTGGTATTGTAAATGGCAAAGTTTTTATTTATGTTTTTTTTTTTTAAATAGCTAAATTAATAGCTTCGTCATTTACAATGCCAATAGTTATAACTTTCGCAAATGTGATACCTATAGCATTTGTAATGCAATATGTTTTGTATTTACAAACCGCGAGAGGACAAAAAAAAGCTCCGGACCACCGCCTCCTCCCAGGCCTTCAAAAGGGACCTCAAAGTTCTCCTCCTTCAGAGACACCTCCAAAAGTAATTCACGTCCTCTTGCTATTTGTGAGGAAGACTTCCCACTACTGATAATTTCTACTTTCCATGACCATGGAAGTGCCTTCCCAGTGTATGCCTGTGATTGGAGGGTCTGCCTTTTTGCAGTATTTTCCATGTACTGGTGTTCGGTGCCCTTTTGTAACATGCACACACCACTCTGCCCTTGCAACACACGGCTGCTACCTCTCACATGTCTTTGCCTTTGATACTTGCACAAGTGCCACCTTGCCCATGTAACGCTTGTTCCTGAGCCTGAGTGTCTAGCACTTATTGCAGGACTATACCTCTAATTATACTCTGTTTTCTCTTATAACTGCACACTTGTCACTTTCATTTCCTCTTGTGCACTTTTGACTACCTCATGTATTTTGGTTGCTCACAATTTTTACTCAAGTATTTTGTTTGCTCACGATTGTCACTATTACCTTTACTACCCATGTATTCTGGTTGCTCACAATTTTTACTCAAGTATTTTGTTTTCTCACGATTGTCACTATTACCTTTACTACCTCATGTATTTTTGGTTGCTCATAGTTTTTACTACCTCATGTATTTTGTTTGCTCATAATTGTCACTATTACCTTATGTAAGTAACGTATGTTTTTGCAACCTGTTTTTTTGTAATGTTCTCATTATGTTTCATTTCTGTTCCTAATGTGAAGCGCTCTGATGCCTTCGGGTAAAGTCCGCGCTATATAAAAATGCATAAATACATAAATAAATAAATACCGTCTTCGGGTAAAGTCTGCGCTATATAAAAATGCATAAATAAATAAATTCCGCCTTCGGGTAAAGTCCACGCTATATAAAAATGCATAAATAAATAAATAAATACCGCAAATCAAACATCCTCGTCACTCTGCCGGCCTGCGACCAGGAAGTCAGGCAGGCCGGCGCGACAACCGGAAACAGGAAGTAGGAGGGCGGGAGCCTACCCCGCCTCCCACGGAAGAGCCGCGATTGTTTTTGGAGCACCGGAGCAGGCAGGAGCCTACCCTGCGCCCCGGTGCCGAAGGAGGGACGAAGAGTCCTGCTGCCGGGCCCTGCAGCTGAGGAGAGCCGCCGCACGAAGGAAGCCGGTGAGTGGGTTGCTGGGGGGGGGGGAGCATGTGTGTGCGCGCGTGCGGGCGGGCTGTGTATGTGTGTGTGTGTGTGTGTGTGTGTGTGTGTGTGTATATGTGTCTTGGAGTGCGTGTGTGTGACTGTGGGGGAGGGGGTGTGTGTGTGAGCGAGTGTCTGTCTGCGCGCGCATGTGTACGGCGCGGGACGCGACGTGCGCGTTCGCGCACACGAATCCAGCAAAGAAAACTCGTACACCCTCTTGTCCTCCTTCCCCCCAGACTGATCGCTATACGTCTCCAGCTGGACACATGCATCCGCTTGCGGATGCATTGCCAGCGAGACCCAAAAACGATCCAGTATACATGGCTAGAGAACACTATTTAAGATAAAATGTGTTGTTATTCACGGACCTAAAAAATAGCCTTTTGGTAGTTTAGATGTTCACTCGACAACCATTAGACCAGAACTGGTCCAAATTAATTATTTTACAGTTAAGGAAAACTCCAGTAATCTGACATGGCAGGTGTCGCTATCTGTTTCTCTTTAGTTCCCAGGTGTAGCCATGCCATGCTTCCATAGGTTTGTAATGGTTTCCTGTAAACACTTTATTGATGTATGATGAAAGAGTCGACTTTCAATAAGCAAGCTAAGTCAGGCACCATCAGTTTTGAATCGCCTATGCTTGCCACGCCCTAATGTTTAAGAGATTTAATTGATGGTAAGGAACACCTGAAGAATCCAAGGAAAGACTTCAAGTAGCAATAATACATGACGCACAGACGTAATTACCTACACTCCTGATAATATGGAAACACAACGAGTGCCCATTTAGTGTCTTGAATCTAGGTCATTACTTCGCTTTGCATCAAGAGTCATTACATCGTGGTAAGTACATTGGGAGAAACTCTCCACCGGGAGTGTTTGCATGGATAGTGCCTTTACATCATTACTTTATTTAAATGTAGATACACCTATATGTGCATTTGTAGATACACATTTTTCAATAGTTGGGTAGATACATGTGCTTATGTATAAGCACACGTTTATGCACCTTTATGTTTTACCAAGTCTCTCATAAAACATACTTTAGGAAGTTGACAAATATTTGCAAACTTTATTTTGGGAAACAGGACCAGACAGTCTAGCAGGGGCTACTGTCGAAAAAAAAAATGTTACTGATTAACTCAGCACTGACCAACAAGCAAACAGACTGTCTAAACATATGTAGTATCTGTTTTTAAACATATGTAGTAACTGTTTTTATTCTTGCAATATTTGTTTGCAAGGTAACAGTGTGTCCATGTAAGAAACACTATCTGACGCAAACAGCAGACTTGCAAAAGCTTGTCAGAGATCTAGCAGGTAACCAGTGGTTTGATGATAAAGGACTTATTTTGGTAAATTATATTTTATATGGAAATAAACCAAAAAGATGTAAGAAAAAAATTAAAGAGAACCAGGACATTTGAGTGGCCAATTTTGCTAAGAGACGCAACGTTGGCACAACATCCTGTAATTTTGGAGTTTCAGTCATGCTGAACTGCAGATGTGCTGCTAGACAACATGGCGAAAAGACATCCAAATTGACAAGGACAATCGCTTGGGGATTGCCGCGATCTATTGGCTTTGCCAGTGCTTTTTCAGTGTTAGAGTCTTGCTGAACAAATGTGGAAGTGATAGTAAGAAACAGTTGAGGAGTTTTTTGAAGTGAAGTGAGAATGTGTCGGAACGGCCAGAGCTGCCAACAGGGCAACTGGGAAATCAGATTTGTATCACGGGGTCAGCTGAACAGTTTGAGATTCTGGGCAAATCACTAACGTTTCCCCTTGCCTACGACAATGAATGTGTCATCGTGTAATGTAGCTGGTTAGCACAGAACATGTGCTCTAATACCATTGGATCGTGCAAAATGAACAAACAAGCAGCAACGAGGGAGGTATTGGGGGGGGGACGAGGGAAGCAGGAGGGGAGATGGGCAAGCAACAATGGGGAAAAAACCTCAATTAAAGCAGGATCAGCGACAAAAATTAATGTGTCATTGTGTAATGTAACTGGTGAGCACTTAAGGCGCTCCAATACTATTGGCTTGTGTTTGCGCAATGGCAAGACAGCCTTTGGAGCGAGCGCTTGAATACTGTCTGATAGTGCAAAAAAATAAACAAGTGCTCTTCGTGCTTTAACAACTTGTTACGGACTGCATTTGTTTATGTACACGCAAATGTATTTTAGTTGTATGTGTGGATGTATTGTGTGCATGTGTACAAGGGAGACGGCCTGAAACAATGAGTACTCCTATGGAGTGCTTGAAAACAATAATAGCTCCACAAACAGGGAGCAGTGTAAGGACACATGTACTTGGACCATGCGCCATGGGAGGGCCAAACAAAAGAAGAGGGCATGATGCCTGCATGCCATAATGAATGGCATCAAAGAAAATGAGAGATGCTGAAGTTTACCAATGGTAGGAGATGGGCAGCCTTTAAGCTCACAGACAGAACACAACAGATCTCTCCAAGACAGCACAGGCACGGTCTAGCAAGACCTAAAAATAAAAGCTCCTATTAGACAAAAAAGCATTTTGCTCCTGTGGCCCATTTAGAGACTAAAAACAAGGTTCACTAATAAAATATCCGGCCACACCCTACAGTCAACCGGTGCTACGCATTTATGAAGTCAGGACCAAAGGGGGTGACAGTCTGTAACAAGTAAGCACACGAAACCGTATTTGTCCGTCCCCTTAGAACTCTGTCCCTTGTTGATGGATATGCATAAAAACACCATACACTAAAGATCATAAAAAATCCATATACTAAAAGGTAAGCTAAACATGAGCAGGTTCTGCCAAATGTCATACTGGTCCATGATACCATTCAAAAGATTAGCACATAAAAGACGTTTTGACACCGCTTTATCTTTGCCACCCTTGTTGGATCTTCTGACATTTGAGATTCCTGTACTTAGCTGAATTTGATAACAGCCTACAAATATCAAGCCGATCCATTTACCAGTGCAAACTAACACTTTTTTAACCCCCTGTTTAACACAACCCTCCTTGATGAGTTTACATGAAACTCCATATATCAAGAAGAAGGTCAACATAATGGCTTGCCAAATTTCATGTAAATCTGCCATACAACCTCCAAGATATTAACATATGAAAGATTGTTAATACCTTTTAAACTTGCTCCCATTAGATTGATCTGCATAAAACTTGACAAGCCAAGTATAAAATGGGGTAATGACTCAGTCCACTTTTGTCACTGGTTCTCTACACTGTGAGTGTTGGCATTTTGCTTGTGCGCATTTGTCTAAAGATTAGTCTACTTCAATGCCAGAACTGGTGGATTAATCTCTGCTTTTATATCGTCTTTTTCTTTTGTGATGGGACCTTTTTTAATGCATTTCTTTTTGGCAAAGATAGACAATGGCATTTGTACTTTTTTTTATTGCTTCTACACTTCTAATGGTTGCAAAAAATAAACTAATAGGAATGTTAGAAAATATTGCTGGCTTACTATAGCCATTCTAATTTGCTTTTCCAATGCTTGTTAAAATGTGGTTTCTATAAACCTCAAGCACTGAAAAGTAATTTATTTTCTGATACTGGGTAATGAAGAGGGCCATATGCTGAAGCCACAGTCATCGTTACAAGACTGTACTGGTTTACAGATAAATAAGATCACCCGTCAAATGGAGTACTCTGAAGCAATGGAAACTATATATGCTACTTCACATGGGAATTCCACCGTTTTATTTCCCCTAATACAAAGATTTGGTCCAGAAAGGGGCGAATCTGTTCACCAGTGGAACACAGAAGTTTAGGGGTGGCAATGGTATAATACTGGAAATTGAGGCCGGCTGCACTAGGTGTAGATAGTAATTCATTTCTGGTCATGGGCTGGTCACATATAGGAGAGCATCTTCTGTTGCAAAACACTGAGGGCCAGATTTAGAAAGATTTCGGATTGGGTTTGCAATATTTTTTTATATCACAAACCCGATGCACAATCCGTTTCAGGATTTACAAACCAATGAAATTGGTATTTGCACTAGTTTGTAAGAAAAAGTATGGAAAACCAGCGTGAAGCCCTGCTTTACGTTCCTCTGCATCAAAAGGGGCATTTCATGGGTGGTACATGGACGTTCCCATGCAACCACCCTGGGTTTTTTATGCAAAATCTCATCAACTAACAATAGCAGGCAAGACACGAGTTTTGCACCAAAAATTACCACCACTTGAAAGCAAGTGTTAAAAAGAAAAAAAAATGTCATTTCTCCTAACTTTTCCCTCTTTGCATGTGTGCTGCACTGTACTGTACACATCCAAAGTAGAAAAAGATTTAAATCAAGTCTAAGGATAGGATTTTGTACTAAAAGGTCACCCTTCCAGTACAAAACCTATGTTAGACTTACACAGACGCTTTTGCACTAAGGTGCAAAGGAATGTGCTTGGTGCTCAGCTGCCCGATTGTGCACCGGTGCTAGGAAGCGGGGAGGAGAGTGCCATTTCTCTGTAGATAAGGCACTTTCCTTCTCTCTCCCTCTCATGCAACTCAGTGCAGCAACTTTGGGTGCTGAGTTGCATTCCGTGACAGTTTAGTAAATCTATGCCTGAGTGTTTTATTGGCTTCATGTCCTTGCTGTCATACGGCTGTAAGGATGTCACAAGCAGTAGTGTCAAGAGATTTGTAAATTGCAAAAATAAAGTACTAGCACTTTGCCACATCTTCACTTGTAAATTATTCATTAAGTATTAGCAACCTGAGGGATTAGATGGATCCAAATTGGATACATGGCACATTCTTCTTTCAAACCCTTGTCTCATGCAGGCTTCACTGATCTCTTCAACGCCCTCAAAGATACTTACTAATTTGAAGATGTTTCACTCTCGTCTACCATCAAACACCTCTCCACAGAAGATTTCTCTGCCCCTACTTGCGATCATCAATGCATCTTCCCAAAAGCTTTCAAGACAGGCCAGATCCACTGTTTACTGACTAAACCCACAACAGACACAAAGGACTTTGTCAACTACAGGACCATTCATCTACCATTCATCTGCAAACAAATCAGTGAACGTCAACTCTATAACCACATTAACACCAACCATGTTCTACATGACTACCAATCAGGCTTTGGATCATGCAGCAGCATGGAGACAGCTACATTACAAATCATATTATGCCCTCTGAGTACAGATGAAGGTGCACCCTTGCCTCTTGAACTGGACCTACCAGCTGCCTTCAACACCATCAATCATACCATCCTCATCTACACCATGACACACAAATGAGACGCACTTGCAATGTAATTTACTGGACTCCTCCTACCTATCCAACCAACACCAGTTGGTTAACATGGGCACTACTTGTCCCAGAAGATCCCGCTCTCCTGCGGGTTCTCCCATACTTCCATGTTGACTCTTGAAATCTTCAACCTCTACATGAATCCCCTTGGACTCTATTCACAGATAGCATCAAAATTCAATAATCCATGCCTCAAATACTGCCTGCACCTCATCCAGACCTGTTAGTTCAGCACTTACCTAAAGCTCAAACCAAAAAAACAGTACTCCAATGTTGGCTAACAACAACAAGCAACAACTAGTGCAAACCTGGCTCAGCAACTTGACCTTGGACAGATTCAAACCCCAACTTTCATCCAATGCCAAGTTACTCATATACACCCTGGACTCAAACTAAATTGCAAGGATCACATTGCAAAGAAAACCTAGGCCACCTGGTACAACTTAGCTAAACTAAAGAAATTATCCCTCCAAGAAAGCAACTTCCAAACTGCCATTCAGGCGTTTATACTCTTGCATCTACATGGTAGCTATGCCCTGCTCCGCAGCTTCCCCGACTACACAATGGCAACCCCCTCCTTAGGGCATGCTGCATGCATGACACAGCACACCTCATCACTGGTCTGAAGACATATGGCCATATCACCCCCATACTGAGGGAATTCCACCAACTCCCCTTGCCAGCCCGCACAATCTTCAAAACCAACTGCATCATCCACAAAGCCATTATAACTGCACCCTCGCCTATCTAGCAGACAAGAAGGCCTTCTCCACTTATTCACTCCATAGTTGGAATAACTCACTACAGCTATCAAGACTGCCAAAACTCTACTTCAATTCACGAAAGAGCTGAAATCGCTCGTCTTTAAAGAACACTACATCACAACGAAGTAACCTTCCACCTCCACTCTCAGAGCCCAGCTTCCGCTCCAATCATTTATTGACTCCATCTTTGGATCTGACCAGGTACAAGGGTGGGCTGCCTTTAGGCAAAGGTGCGCACTTCACAAATACCACATACATAAGGTTGAAAAGGCTATTGTCCTCCTCGTTTGTTCATACTACACATGCCTGAGTTGCAACTAAAATTAACGTTTGAAGGATTAATCGGAAATCTGTGGAAAAAATTAGCAGATCATATAAGCCCAGTCCCAGTGGAAACTGAACAATCCATCACAGTTCACTCACATTGCTATCAAAAAGGGGAAGCCTGAACTTTGGAGGACTTCAGCATCTTCTATGTGTTCCATAAGGATTAATTTCTAATGCATTAGATAGCCATAAACTGACTGTGCAGAAAACATATTCAAAATAGAATCGAACAGTATTATAAGAATACCACTGGGGAACAGCCTAGCTGATTTTACGTTCTCTGAAACCGAGAATGATTTGCCATATTTATGATTAAGAAAGATCATAGATGTGACACAAAAAAATTGGGGAGGTAGAGGTAAAGGCTATGTTTATCCTCCTTATAGGTACAATTAACACATAAAAATGTAAAGGTTCAAAGAAAACCTGCCCTGGGAGTTGGTGTATTGAATACAGCGAGAGTCCACTGTAATCGCTCAATAACAAAACAGCAAAACAACTTTCTTCCTAGAGACCCCACACCCACCAGGGTTGCCCCTTGGTGGCATGCTTCATCTTTGGGGTTCATTTCAATCATCTACGGATTGAGGTGTGCTACGACTTTGCGTTAAAGCGGGAACACTTATTTGTGTAATAAATGATAAAGGTAGTGAATTGGGAGGGAGTGGAAAACAAAGTTAAAATGACCTGACTAATAGGACAATTGTTTTATTCCCGCCCCTAGTCGGTAAGGTTAAAATCAGGGGTTATGACTGAAGTCTAGGACTTTAATGAGTCTGTGTGCTTCAGAAATACGCAGTCAACATGTTTCGAGGCCCTTCCCCTAATGGCTCTTCATCAGGACTTATCGGGAACCCAGTCCCAATAGTACCACTCCACTAAATCCTATAATAGGGATTCACTGGGTTGCATGCCATGCGCATGCACCTAATATACATACGTTTACTAATGAATCGACCTGTATCTGTAATGACAAGAAAGAGAACATTTAAAAAGCACTGGCTCATCAGCCGAGCTGACAAACCCAAAACTGTCTAAAGCTTTAAATATGCAATACCCTAATTGTATGGGTGCTCTGTAAATTAAAACATGTGATCAAAAGATGAAGCATGCCACCAAGGGGCAACCCTGGTGGGTGAGGGGTCTCTAGGAAAAAAAGTTTTTTTCCTATTGAGTGATTATAGTGGACTCTCGCCGTATTCAATACACCAACTCCCTGGGCAGGTTTTCTTCAAACCTTCCGATTTTTTGTGCTAATCATCATAGATGTGAGACAAGTACTGAAAAGGTCTGGATGCTTGTCTGGTTCTTCACAAAGATGTACTGTGCATTGTTTCAAGAAGGTATATAAGTAAACATTCAACAACGGGTTTGTGACAGAGAAATGGTAAGCTGGTGCATGACAGCCAGGTAGCATGACACAGACTATGCTTTGGTAACATTGTTAACATATATTTAGAGAGTTTTTATTCCATTTATTTATAATACAGTGGCAGTTGAGGCAAGGTGTGAGGCATGGCTAAGGAATAGCTGGTCCTTAGCGTGGGGTTTCAAGTGTGTATAGTGAGTTTTGTGAGCTTATTATCCAGATTAAAGGAGATGCCTCAATGGTGATGTGGTAAGACGATTGGAGCTGCTCAGAGGATCTGAAACTTCTGTGGGCACACTGGGGTCTGGGTATGGTTAGAAGGTGAAACATGTCTGCGAGCCGGAAGTGGGTGTGGTGTCCGCGCAAGAGAGACCACTGAAGATATATTGTAGTAAAAAGCTTATATTTAGCTCTGTGTTTAGTAAATATCCATCCTGCAGGATGTTTCTAAACTGAAGTGGACGATTGCATTTTCCATAAATACACAGTGCTATTCAGGCTTGACCACCAGTGTTAAAACTGGCACAAGTGGGGTTTGCGTCCATGAAAGTATTTTCGTACTTAGCTAAAGGCAAATCGTGCTTCCTCTTATTTTGCATTCACCATTACCAACAACCTTCAGATGGCTGTAACTGAGAACACAACCCTATGAAAAATGGGTAAGAAAGTACCCAAGTAAGAACAAATCATTTGCATACTTTACTCCCCATGTTAACACACCAAGTGTAAACTGCGTGCAAAAATGAACTCTGGGCCCAGCACGAACGTTATTTGCACTGGGGAGGTTGTATACATGTTTTTTACGCCAATGTGTAAATTGTCCTAGAAGTGTTTGTGTGGTAAAGGTTAAGTGCATCTGCTCTTTTTAGCACTAGCAAGAACGATTTTTTATTACTTTTGATTTATTTACCGTTCTTAACAGCCAAAACGATGAAGAACGGGAAGAATACAATGCAACAGCGGGTAAGAATGGTTTCCGGTTCCTCTATGCCGGCGGTACTCATAGTACGGCCCGCGGGCCATTTGCGGCCCGCCAGACCTTCCCTTGCGGCCCCCATGGAAAACAACAGCAGTCAGGGACTCGGCACCATTACTGCTGTTGTGATTTCGGGGGCCGCATTTGCTGAGAAGAGGTCAAAGGGGCATGCGCAGACAAGTAGTATCTCCCATGCTCATCTGCGGCCCCCGCCCTCATCTGACCCTGTGAGGTCATAGGCTTGGTTCACTACAGGTCGGGATTTTCAAAGAAGGCACGCAAATTCCTGCCTTTCTTTATCTGCCCTTATTTATTGCGAGTGGTTTTGCAGATTAATTTACGTGAATGCGACAGTAGATGGCGCTGTTGTGACCAATTGTGAGTTAATTATTAGCTAAATTTACTTTTTATGCAAGTGTGTTCTCAAGGAGTTAACTGGCGGGGCTTTTGGTGTGCCAGGTGCTTTAAAGCAGATGCTTAGACGGTCGGGGGCTCCATTTTTGACTTCAGGGTGGAAAAATATATATATATTAACTCGGTAGCAGTGCTGCTCAGAAAGCTTTTGTCAGTTCAAATCGACAAGTTTTCATTCTTTCAGTCTCGTAATTTCAGACCTGAAGCATTTTCTATTCTGTATACCCAAAGCCATAGTTTTATTTATCTTATGCAACAGGAAGATAAGAATGTGTGGTTATGCAGCCTATATTCCTCACCCTGAGCTCCCCTGAATGGTAAAGATCAGCCATGTCACTATATTCCAGGCTGCTAGCATTGGTCGTTTTTGAATCGAAACACTCAGTGATAAAATCTTCATTGGGGAGATTTTCATCACTGTGCCTGTCCTGCCTGGTTGTTTGTCCAAAAACCCTGCAGGAGTAGTCTTCGCTAAGCCATACACACTGTAAGACCGAATAATCCAGGGTCCTTGTACCAACATGAAACATTAGTAGCACCAACACACTTTGCCACACAAAATATTCTTCGAGGAGAGAACTATTAACTGAAAATAAATTTCCTAATTTGCAGTTCACTGATATTACTTCCGGATGGACTGAGTGAACTCGAGTGATGAAGTAGAGATAGGCGAGCCTCAAATTAACAGGGAGAGGGAGATAAGAGTGGGCTCTCTGGCTTTAAGAGCCCATGCAAGGAGTCTTGAAAATATATGGCTTGCAAATAATGCAACAAGCATCAAGTTAGACTATTATAAGGTGTCTTCAAAATTAAAAAATGGTGCTGTTGTGACCATTTTTGCCTTCAGGGTGGAAAAAAAATATATATACATTAACGCGGTAGCAGCACTACTGCTGAGAAAGCCTTTGTCAGTTCAAATCGACATGTTTTCATTCTTTCAGTCTCATCATTTCAGACCTGAAGCATTTACAATATTATATACAACAAAGCCATAGTTTAATTTACCTTATGCAACTAACAACCACTTGGGTCTCCATTTTCGCCCTTAGATAAATCTCAACTCAACAGCAGCTCAAAGCCTTTGATGTAATTCCAAATAGGCTCGTTTAAGTTCTTTCACAGTTTCATTATTTCAGAACTGAAGGATTTTCAATGTTATATATTATATACAACAAAGCCGTAGTTGTTGCTTATTTATCTTATGCAACTAACTATTGGGGTCTCCATTTTCGCCCTCTGGGTGAAGAAAAAAAATCTCATCTCAGTAGCTACATCATTGCACAAAGATTTTGATGTCATTTCAAATAGACTGGTTTTACTTCTTTCACAGTCTCATCTTTTCAGAACTGACACATTTTCAATCTTCTAATTTATATACAACAAAGCCATAGTTGTTACTTATTTATCTCATGCAACTAACAACTATTAGCAAAGCCAATAGTCCTGACTTGTTGCAGGTATAATGTTACTGGTTATATCTGATTATCTGGATCCAATGACAAACAGCAACATACCAGTAGGGTGGCACACTATGCTAAACAAAGATTTTTGTTTTTAAGCCAACCCCTTAATTTTATCGGTCATGGCCCTTTGAGAGAACCCTCAGGTTTTTTATCCCACTAAAAGCCCTGTAACCAGGCAATCCATGTCAGTTATGTGTTAATATCGCCGTAGTTAGATCTAAAAATCTATTTTTAGGTTCTGCTGCATGTCTGTTAATAGTAGAGAAATGCTATGTAAAGAGAGAGAGAGACTGACTGGCTATGAGAGAGACTGACTGAGAGAGAGTCTGACTGAGAGGGAGAGACCGAGAGAGAGAGACTGGCTCAGGGAGAGAGACTGACTGACTGACTCAGGGAGAGAGACTGACTGACTGACAGAGAGAGAGGCTGACAGAGAGAGTGACTGATTGACAGAGGAAGAGACTGACAGAGAAAGCGACTGATTGAGCGACTTACTAAGAGAGAGAGAGAGAGAGACTGACTGAGAGAGACTGACTGAGAGACTGACTGACGGAGAGACTTACTGGTTGAGCGAGAGAGACTGACTGATGGAGAGACTTACTGGCTGAGAGAGAGAGACACTGAGAGAGAGAGAGACTGATGGAATTGGGGTCAACGTGTGTATGGAGCTATGCAATGCCTCTTAAGATGTGCTCTTTGTAGTTACATCTGCTTTTGAAATATAGCATTCTCACATTGTCTAATGTTTTGAAACAGGTTTGATTTTTTTTACTCTAGCCCCGCCCCCACTGACCCCGCCCCTACTGGTGCGGCCCTCAGCCACAACCCACACTGTAATTTTGGCCCCCCGGCAGAAAGTTTGTGAGTACCCATGCTCTATGCACTCAATTCAGTTAATATCCCAAGATCTAAATTCACACAAAAGAACAAGCGCCTAGACACTGCTCGACTTGTAGTGTGACCTTAAAAAATAAAATCACTCCACAGCGGTTACCAAGATTGGAGAAGAAAAGCGGAGCAGGTACTGCAGTTAAAAGCTATGCTGTTCTTTCTTTCTCGATATTTTTATTAGTAGGTCTGATTGTATAGTAATAAAGAGATCTCAACAATAGTTTATTCCTTAACGTGCTCGAGTCAACCCCAAATGCAAAGTAAGAAGGTTATCAAGGATATCACCACATATGAAGAAAAAAAACATTCCTCCAATTAGTGCACAATGTGTGCAAGAGACGCTGTGGAGTAAATAAATGTAGTACTGCGGACTATACAATACATTCAGCATGCATGAAACGCGACTACTGAATTAATCGGCATGCATGGGTTAACTTATAAGGCTGATAAATAATTACGACTTACTACGAGAACAATAATAAATTGCAATATTTTTTGTCTCACTGAAAGCTTATTGAGCACATAAAAAAAATCAGTGACATGGTTAGGCTAGAGATTGTGCACGATTATATATGAATTGCGAGTTAGAATAAAACAAAGTGCGGCTCTAGCAATACTACTCGCACCCATAATGGTTAATTGCTGTAAAGTACATTTTACAGGTAGTCAAAAATAACACAAAGATGGCGGTACACGCTCAAGTCCCTTATATAGAAAGGTCTCATAATTATTTCATTGTAAGCGCAGACCGCATCTAAATCGTCAGTATTATCACAACAATAAGCTATGTGCACCCATGCCATGTTACAAAATCCCGGGTAAACATACTGCAGGATAATTTGCTTCCGTAGAGCGCACATTCGACTACCAGTCGGCCTCGATAATACATCAGGTATCAGAAAAAACATATATTCCACGTGCCCTTACAGTGGTTTATATTTCTATGGAAGCGCTTCTCTAAGATTATTAAGGTATCGGAGTCAGACACATCATAGTGTCCATTTTACGCAAGCCCATCAACCCCTGGTTGATGTGGTACAGAGTCTGAAATCTAAAAAAATCAGCAGTGACTGGATTGCGTGTTATATAAAGGGGGGGTGCTGGTCCAACTGAACGAGGGGGGCGGATTATCAGCATCCCTGTAACTTCTCCATGTATGTGGTCTGTGTTGAGGAGGGACAAACGACGCGACCCGCCCCACCCCTGTTACCATTCGGGGGGAGGGACTTTACGGGAACTATCCGACTCTCTCTTCCAACTACTCCCTTGGATGTGTACAGTTTCTCACAAAACAACCAGCCGTACTCCATCTCACACGAGAGAAGATCGGTGGTAGTGTCGTAAAAAAACATTCGATTTCTCAAGCCAGCAGGCCTCGACGAAGCACCGGTCTCGCGTAGCGCTCTTACCCATGACCTGCACCCGGCAGATGGCGCAGGTGTCGCACTCCACGTCCCAGCTCCACATAGCCACCGCGTTCCATTTCTTCAGCGAGAACATCTTGTCTGTGGTGCCGGCTCTGGAGCTGAAGGACGCGGCGTGGGAGGGAGGAGGGCCCGGCTCGTCTCCGTCATCCATGTCTGCCATGGCGTCGGGAGGGAAGCGGAGGGGGAGGGCCTTAGGGTGGAAGGCCGCACCTGCTGGCGGCTGCCGCCAGTCGGCGCTGCGGCTCACGCTGTCTGAGCCCGAGCAGCTGTACAGCAGCAAATAGCCCTACCAGAGGAAGTCAGGACCTTTCTCCGCCCGCATGCACAGGGAGAAGCTACCTGTGCGGTTGAGGGGGAACCCAGGTTTCTGGACACTAGGCACCTGGGGGCCCTCCTCCACCCACAGGTGGTCCGGTGGACCTCTGACTCCTTCTACTGCTCTGTTTATTCTGCTCCCTCTATCCTCTCCTTTCTGCTTCGTTTTTCACCTTTTAGTTTTTCATCCCTTTTACTCTCTATCACTTTTCTTCACTTTATTATTTTGCAATCACATTTAATTTCATACCTTTGTGTTGTTTTTTTGCTCCCTTTTCGTGCACCTATCTGCCCGTTTGTCCTGCGGTCGTTGCCCTGCTGCCCCCCCCCCCCCCCCCCCCCCCCCATCGCGACCAGCCCAAGCCAGTTTCTCCTCCCACTGTTCAGCCCTCCCTAGGGTGACCAACTGTCTGGCTGTAAATTCAGGACGGTCAGTGTAAAAATTTAGGACAAAAGGGCAAAATTCAGGACAGAAGGTCAAAATTCAGGACAAAACAGACGTTTAACAGACATATAGAGTAAAATGGGAAACCCAATCAACCCTTGACGGCTTGCGCAAAGTAATATGGACTGGTAAATGTGCCTTCAAGGGATTTATTTCAATACTTAGTTCTCACTAGTTTATAATCTTTACTAAATGCAAGTTTGTATAGCTTTCTTGCAGATTAATTTATTTTTATATAGATTTGGGCAGTTCATCTATATACAGTTTATGAACAGTTATAGTTTTTAAATGGAAATGTGGAAATATCAAATCACATCGAAAAACTGTTTCACTACAAATTATATATCAAAACACACAGGTGTATGTTAAAAAGCAGATTTTTATCATAAACAAAAATAGAAAAAGGATACTGGTTCATTTCACACACAATGAAACAAGAATGTATTGTGAAATGCAGATGTTTTGGCCTTCACAGTTGCAATTGTGTACCCTTTTTTTTCAAATACAAATCTGGTGAATCAACTGATTAGTACAAAAGAATTCAGCTTATGTTGTTATTATACAGAAAAAAGTCTAATTGTTGACTTTTCGGTCGTTATGCTGTTGTCTGTAAGACTATCTTCAGGACTAAACAAATAAAAATGATTGACCCTCGAGAGTCAGTGAAGTCCTCACTATCACTGTTCTATCCACAAATGTATATAGTTAGGCTGTGGGGTTTTAGGTTTAAAACTATAATAACTGATAAAACCCCACTGAAAGAAAAATAGCCCTCACCGGTGAAAACATGTAAACACTGAAAAAACACCTGCACAACCACAAACTAAATGCCATTCAAAGAAAGGAATAAGAAAGTGAAAGAGTAATTTTGTTCTTACTGAAGGGGTCAATAAAATGTAACTTTGTTATACAAGCTAGCAGTAAGAAAGACTGGCTAACATTATTCTGCTTGAGTTTTGTTCTTTAGGGATGCCACTAAAATATTGTTTCTCTTCCTTTTACTTTTTTCAGTTTTCTGGCCTTTGGTCTAAAGATGCAGGGTTTAGTTTCACGTTTTAGGTTTAGTTTAATTATTTTATAAACTGTAGAGAATCAGGACATATCAAACTCACATTTGTTATTTTGGCTGCATTTGATTCTTTCACTGATAGGTAAAATAGCTAGTTTCATAAAAATCTTTCCTAATATGTGTCATCACATTTGCCCACAGAGAATGGGTAAAAACCCTTAATACATCAGACCACAGTTTCTAGTGGGTCAGTATTGATAGTAGGAGAATTGCCAACACCTCAGGCTTTAAACATTAAATCTAAGGTATAGTGACAAGTATATATATCACCAAGCATCTGGGATAGTGGTGAAAACATGACACCAGACTTTTGGAAAACATGGAACGCAGTATCACTTGTTATGCTCAGCAAAAAAGGTTATTTTCAAGTTCAACAAAGATTGGAGTGATATTGTTTGTATTTGTAGTGATTCAGCTACGTATATAAAAGATTTGTGTGATGACCTGTCAAAATTGATACCCGAGCTGAGGTGATTCCCTGTAGGAGATCCTTGCCACTTGTTAGATGGTATGATGAAAGCATCGTTACAATCTTCAGAGTTAATGAGGGATGCTATTGAATTTTTAGTCCATTCTGGTGCACTGTTTTCTTATGCCCAGGAACTAAAGCGCAAATATTTATCATTTCGTGCTTTATGTGGCATCAAAGAAAGAGTCATCCAAAATGTGCCCCTTAGCTGACGGTTCTCAGCCCAAGGGGCCATGAATGCTGAGAGGGCCTTTTCACAGAAGTTTACATGGGAAGGAAAGCGCGAGCGCACATGACCAAACACTCACTGAAGAAGTATTGTATGGTGTACTACAATAAGATTAATTTGCAAAAATCTCTTTGGACCTCATCTACACTATACGTACACTGTCTATATACCATGTTCTTTAAGTGCAGAAAGCAAGCAATGATAAAAGCAAAACGTTCCATAAACACCGGAAAAACACTTTTTCTGTTGTTTTTAGTGGCATGAAAATGTGTAACCACTGATAACAACTGTTTTTTAAGATATTGAAAACACTGACAAAACCCCACCAAAATTTACCAAAAATCGAAACTGAAAACAGGACATCCTATATATAGTGGACAGAAATTGCGGAAGAGCAATCCATTCTTATCTGAAATTTGTGCTAATCCTTTGGATGTTTATCACATCAGTATGTCGAGTTCACAATGACCAATATCGTAAACTCATCGGGAATAAGCCTGAAATTAATCGTGGTAGGATCGCGAAAATAAATTCGGTTTGGAAAACACGCTCGCTTAAGTGCTGGTGTTCGAGGCCCTCCTCCATCCGGAGGTTATACCTGTGCCTCATCCCTGGTGGTCCAGTGGACCTCTTGTTGTAATTTGTCAGCGATTGGGTTAGCATTAGCAGAAGCCATCCTGTATTTAGAGGCTATCTTGTCCGTTTTGTGGAATCCATTTTGTATTTCTGGCAGCCATTTTGTTTGCCATGTGCTCTGTCCTACCTTGCTGTTGTCTGCTCTTGAAATCTGCCTAGAGACAGGTTATATTTAGCCTCTTCCATTTTGCACATGCTCAGTTGAGCTTGCAGCTGTCCATGCAGCTGCTGTTAGTCTGTAAATGTCAGGATGTGTTCACCATAATTAGCAACTGTTAGCTCCTCCCACTTGTTGACTGTGCATTTTCTGTATGACCTCATATGTGCCTAAAACCTACTTCTTGTACTTGTACCGCCTTCTTTTGAGCCCCTGTGTGGGTAATAAAGGACCAAGCTCCTTCCATTCAGTGTGCTACTTCATACATAGCCGAAGGGTGTTGTGTGAATGTAGTTCCACCTCATGAGGTTAATAAACTTTGTATTTTCTATTCCAGTTTCTGTGCCAACTTCTATCCTATTGGTATGAGGACTTGTGCAGAGAAGGGCGAACCCCTTGCACTGGTAGGCCTTGCTGAGGCTCACCACCACACTCTGACTCCTTCTCTCGCTCTGCTTATTCTGCTCCCTTTATCCTCTCCTTTCTGCTCCGTTTTTTTCATTTTCACCCTTTTACTCTCTTTCTATCACTTTTCTTCACTTTATCATTTTGCTATCCCCTTTCTATTTCCTACTTTTGTGCTGTTTTTCAATCCCTTTTTGTGCACCTTCCTGCCCGTTTGTCCCACCGCTGCTGCCCCTGTGGCCCCTCCCCCCAGCGCGACCAGCCCAAGCCAGTTTCCCCTTCCAGCTGTCCAGCCATTCCTGACCCCTACTTAATGGAGGCCGCTGCGCGACCCGAACGCGACCGGCGACAGGAACCCTGGACCTTACCACCGCCAACGTTACAACCCAGCGGCACTCCACGCACTCAACCCAGGCCGCAACAACAACTGCAAGCTAGCATCACCAGCCGACACCCACAGACCCATCAGCTGTCACTGCTGCCGCCACACCTGCAGCACCGCCAAGACCACGGATCCTGCACAACCCACCTGTAAGAGCACAACCACACCAAAGACCCTGCAATGCATCCTCCTCAACGTTTGATCCCTCCTCAAACACAGCACCCAAATCTGGGACCTCCTCGACATTACTGCCCCAGACGTCGTGTTCTTCACCCAAACCTGGACCAACACCACCTCTGGACCGGACATCGCCATCCCCATTCCCCATGGATACAAGATCTCCCGGAAGGACCGCCCCACCCGCCCTGGAGGGGGAATCTCCATCGTCCACAAATCCACCCTCCGGCTGAGCACACTCCCAGACGAGCCCACAGACCTGATGGAACACCTACACTACAAGATACAGGCCAGCCCTACCACCACCCTCCGGGGAACCCTCATCTACTGGCCCACGGACCATTCACCAGCTCCACCACAGACATCATCACCCCGCAGACCATCGCGTTCACCAGCTACACCTTGCTGGGAGACCTCAACTTCCACCTCGACAACCAACTAGACCCCAACACCACATCCTTCCTGGACATCCTCCACAACATAGGACTCCGTCAGATCGTGACCGAACCCACGCACTCAGCTGGACACACCCTAGACCCCCTCTTCACTACAGGAAACTCCATCACTTTCAGCCACACCACCAAACTCCAATGGACAGACCATTGATGCATCCAGTTTACCTTCAGAACACTCACTATCCACAGAACCCAGCACCTACTCCCACGACGAAACTGGACCAAAATCACAGACGACCAGCTCACCTCCTCACTCGGCAACTCCACCCCAACCATCACGGAAGACGACCTCAACACTGCAGCCCGAACTCTGCACAGATGGATCTCCGACAGCGCCAACACCATGGACCCATCAAGAAGAACAACAACACACACGCCAAGAAAGCCAGATGGTTTATCACCGAACTTCGAGAGTCCGGACGCACATGCCGCCGACTCGAAAAAGCCTGGAGGAACTCCAAATCTACAGAAGCCCTCAACAACTTCAGGGCCACCACCAACTCATCAGAAACACAAGAAAAGCAGCGATCAAAGACAGAATCTCCACACACGCACACAACAGCAAAGAACTCTTCAGCATCTTCAAGGAGTCCGCCCAACCCATCAGTGAGTCTACAGACATCCCTCCCTCACAAGACCTCTGCAACAAACTCAGCACCTTCTTCCATCACAAAATTAAGAACATTTACAACAACTTTGATGAAGATAGCCAACACACTGTACCCTCACCAACCACCCGACACCTTGAAGCCAAAGATTGGCAGCTGGACAGCCCTCACCAACGAAGGCACCCTGAAGACAATAAAGTCAATCCACTCAGGGGCCCTCATGGACCCCTGCCCTCACCACATCTTCAGCAGAGCCGCCGACACCGTCGCACCCATGCTTCGCCTCACCATCAACCTCTCCCTCACGAACGCCTCCTTCCCCAAGGACTGGAAGCACACTGAGATCAACCCCCTGCTGAAGAATCCCTTGGCGGACCCCACCGACCTCAAAAACTACAGACCAATTGTTAGACCTGGCATCTTTGGCGTGGTTTACCCTATCTTTTTGCCTCTACCTCCAGTATTTTTGATGCTGTGCTGGATTTCGTTTTTGCTGGTTTAGATGCTTTGGACACTCTGCCACTGCTGATCAGTGCCAGAGTGTAAGTGCTCCCTGTGTAAATTGTTATTCTGATTGAATATACATGTTTGGCATATTTGTATCACCATGAAGTCCCTAGTAAAGTGCACTGGGTGTGCCAGGGCTGATGATGACAAATGCTACTAGTGGGCCTGCAGCACGGCTTGTGCCACCCACAGGAGTAGCCCTAAAATGATGTCTCAGGCCTGACACTGCAGTGCCTGTGTGCAGTTTAGAACTGCCATGTCCTCCTGGTCAATGTCCCCACTGACCAGGCCTAACCCTTCCCTTTTTGTGCACATCAGTCACCCTCTATGGAAGGCCCAAGGTACCCCCCTGGGCAGGGTGCAGTGTATGTAAAAGGTAGAGCATGTACTAGTGCAGGTGACATGCTCTGGTAGTGAATGGCAGCCATTTTCGTTTTTCACTACTGTAAGGCTATCTTGCTCCATAGGTTAACATGGGGGAGGCTGGCTACAGTGGTTAACAGCATTTCTTCCCATAGGAACAAGATAGGACATAAGTATCTAGTATCCCTGAACTCAGAATTTAATAACACATCTTTTAGGAAAGTTTTTTTTTAAATCCTGTGTTTGAGAACAGCACTTTTAGAAAGTTGCTGTCCTCTTGTCTGACCCTTCTGTGTGCCTGGGCCTGTTTGTGTATTGACTGTCTGGTTTGAGAGTGACAGGGGCTGGGGGATTCCCCAGGAGGCTGGATGAGTCAGCACTAGGCTGAATGACTGCAATTGCAACTGGAGTGGTGGGAGGAGTTAGCACCTGGGCCTTAATAGGGCTGTGCCTGCCTTCCACAATGCTGGTTCCACCTCCTGCTGGGCGGCTGAGGACCCTGCCCCTCACTCTGAAAGGAAAGCTGCAGCCAGCAAAACAAAGTGCTCAGGATCCACCCAGAACTGGTTCAGACCGGGCTCAGGGCCCACATGCACCAAGAGAACAAAGACTTTAGGGGTATAAGTACAGGACCCCTGACAACAGAAAATTAGATCCTCCTGGAATCAAGAAGGAACCTCTGCCAAGGAGAAAGCTGAAACTGAAGAAGGAAGACTGTCCTGCTGTTGCTCTGCTGGACTGACCTGTTGCTTTGCTGCCAAGGAGAGGGGAAGGACTTTGCTGCTAAGCTGTGTCCACTGTCTTGAAGGAATCTCCAAGGGCCTGAGTAGAGCTGGCTCCCTGTTCTGAAGTCCCAGGAACAAAAGGACTTCACCCCCAGCTTCCCTGAACTCTGCTGAGAGAGAGTTCTGTTCTTCCTAGAATGCTTGATCCAGTTGTGGGGCGTCTGGAAGTTGTACCTGTGCTGGGAAGCTTGAAACTAAGCTTGAGAGACTTTTGAAACTGAAAAGTGTCGCATCGCTCGCTTGCGGAGCGCATCCCCGACAGTGCGAGAAGTTTCCCACCGCTCGGACATCGCATCCTTCGTTTGCGGGACGCACCAGACCGGTGCGGGAGAATCAAACATCGCTGCTAGAGTCGTCGCAGAGCCTGTCGTCGCTGGGTGAGAACGCCGCACCGCTTGCTTGCGGACCGCATCACGTCGCTGCGAGCATCGTCGCAGAACCATCGCATCGAGGAGCTGCGAGAGAGAGGATCACCGCTGGACCGCGCATCGTCGCCCCGGAGATCGTCGCAGCCCCTACGAGATCGTCGCATCGTGCCTTTGCGAGAACAGTCTTCCTACAGAACCTACGCACCGGAATCCATACAAGTGGCCTTCCTCCCCATACAGACCGGATTTGTCGCATCACGCCCGCTGCTGCAGCGGGACTGTCGCATCGCCTCCCAGGGTCTCAGGAGCAATGCATCGCTTGTTTTCCACCGCACCAGCTTCTGCTTTTTTTTGTAACTTTGTTGCAACTAAAAGGTACTGTGAGTAAACGTGACGCAACTGTGAACTTTTCACGCAACGTAGAGAATTCTATCGCAACCTAAAGAATTTTAACGCAACCTTAAGAACTCTTTTGAAACCATATTCTTGAACTGTGTATGTTGGATTTTTATCGTTTTGGTCTTGTGTAGTTTAGATTAAAATACCTTCATTTTTCTAAACTGTTGTGGAGTCAGTTTGTGGTGTTTACACTGTGTTACTGTGAGTGTTGGTACAAATACTTTACGCATTGCCTCTGGTTAGCCTAGACTGCTCGTGCCAAGCTGTGGTTCTGAAATTCTGGACCCTACTGTTGTCCCGGTATCGAGGTCCGATACCCGTGTCCCGAAACATCAACGTACCATGACGAATTTGGTGTCGACGAACCGATAATGATTAGGACATCATTCCTATGCATTTGCGTCATGATCGAGGTATGCTAACACCCCTGAATCGTAGTTTCCGTCCCAACCCCTCAGACTCCATTTTGTAAACGGTATCCATCTTGTGTCTTGCCCTCATGATAAGTCAATTAAAGGTCGAGCTTGATCTAAAAGGACACGTCCACCTTCCCTGACTTCCCCCTGACCTGTCCCAACTGACTCCCTTGCCTCCAGCCAAACCTGTTTGGGCAGCTCCTCGCCCAGTGGCCAAACACGATAGCATCAATGCACAACATACCACAAACCATTCACCGCGTACAGATCATGTTTTCTACACACATACACACCTGTCCACGCTCCCTGTTTATGGCCAGTTTTATGACTAGGAGGTGCCTTCTTTTATTGGGGCTTCACCGATATCTGATGGGAGTTCCGGGCCTGGCTAGGTAATCTATCACGAATTGGACATCTAAAATACGGGCTTGCCTACATGACTTCGCTCTTTTGTATTATTGTAGAAATATGTGTATAGCCATATCATAAACTCAAGAATTCTTGCTTGCAGCTATTATTTCTGTATATAAGGAGAAGGCTGGTTCTGTAAAAACGAACAGTCTCCTGAGAACACATGACCCGTGCTTGTCGTGCTTCTAGGACACCTGTTACTTGGTAGCTGCCAATAAAACTTGATCTCTGACTCTGCTAGAAGACTCCGTGTTTCTGTGGTCCGGAACAGGGAGAACTCAGAGGTCTTCGGGTGTTATCCCCTGGCACCAAACGGGTTCCTAAAAACCCGTTACCTCAGTTGGCGCCCAACTCGGGGCGGTATCAAGCGGTGACGGTCCAAGCCAGATGTTCGTGAGGAGCTTCGTGTGAAAATTCCAGAGGACGGCCAGCCACTTCAGCGACCCCTGTATGTCGACGTGGTTCCGAAGGTCTTTGCTGCGAGGTTCCCCGCGTCCCGACGGCTACGAAGGACTGCTGCCCTGACTATCGCCTTGTTTTGGACCCAGTGATCCTTGGTAGAGCGAAACGATAGACGAGACTTCTAGCGACGTCACCGATCTTCAAATACTTCAGTTAAGTATAAGTGGAGCGTCTCCCAGTCCTTAGTTTGTCCTTAGTTTTTGGTATCCTTGAGATACGCTTTGATTTGGTACTTTCAAGCCCCAAAGCCGAAGGACTTGTGTATTCACGAGAAATATCGTAACAGATAATCCTTTGAAGTTTGAAGCTAGACTAGTGAGCAAAGATGCCTGGTTTTAGCAGACTTGGAAACTTGTTTTGTCTTGGTTATAGTAAGGACTCCCGATTAGAGGATTCCTGTCCGGTTCCTCCGATTGGAACTCCAACATATGAGCTCTATGTAAAGCACGGCGTAGGTCCTATCACATATAATGAAGTGTGGATAAAATACACCCGCAAGGATGGTGTTTTAAAATGGCCCCAATATGGTAGTTTCGACTCAGAAATATTAGATAACCTAGAGGTCAAATTATTTAAGAGAAAAGCCCGGCCGGCGATGTTTGACTCTTTCCGCTTATGGCGCAAAGAAGCCAAACAGAAAGAAATAAAATTAGCAAAAAGGAATAAAAGAGGTATGTCAATGGTGCAAGCTGCCGTTGCATACAGGGATAACGAGGAAGAGCAGGAAAACGAACAAATACTTAGGAGCAAGAAACTAGCAGTAGATAAATGCTACCCGATGTTACCAAATAAGGGACAAGGTCAAGAGGAGAGATCCGAGAAAGATCCATTAATGTCCCACTTATTAAGCTCACCTCCACCGTATGCGTTAGATGCTACTACAACGCCAAAGCATTTTACTATACCGCGCCCCGGCGCACGTAACCCAGCTCTTGCACGAACGCCAGCTCCTCTTCAGCTGGTTTCTACTTCTCCGGCGCAGCCTTCTCAAGGGCCGCCATCTTTGCTACCTACTCCATCTACTTCTACGACTTTGCCTACAGCTCCAGCTATTGTCTATGATACTACGTCTGCTCCTACTTCAACTTCCTGTGCTATTGCCTCTACTTCTTCTCTGCCTCAGCCTGTTTTTTCCGATGCACTTGCTCCTCCGCAAGGTTCTCCTTCTATTAGACAAAGAGTGACAGGTACCGTCACTGGTCTGCTTTCACCTTTCTTCCGGTCGCCTAAAACGACCCCTAAAACAGAACATAGACAGTCCCATAGTCAACTGCCTGATTACGAGGAAAGAAAAGTAATGAATGAACTAGCCCGTAAATGGATAACGGATACTGTTAGATATGATGTTCAGTCTGTTATGGAAGTTTTCCGTCAATGGAACGCACCCACTCAGAGATACGTATTCGAAGAAATGTGTGTATATCTGGGCGAAGATGTGAAGACAAATGATCCCAAATACACAATGAACGAACTATGGCGTACACGCTTCAAGTTCTATGAAGGTATGATTATAGGTGCAGATGTTGAGAAAGCGATAGAGTTATTGCTCTCTTATAGGAGTAAGGGAAAAAGTCTCTAGATCATGTCACGAAGACGATGCACCAGACGGGAAAAGAGCGAGACAGTACCCCATGAGAGAGGTTCCTCCGGTTTGGAGGGAAGGTGATGCGAATGCGAATCCACCAATTCTGCCTCATTTCCAGCGTGTATGGGTACATGTCCCCTGGAAAAGATCCGATGTCTTAGCACTCAAGCAGACACTGCCTGATCCTCGTAAAAACCCGACTGGGTATTATAAGGAGTTATCACAAACTGCAAGCTCATGTATAATGAATTTAGCGGATATCGACATGTTGTTTGGGAACGTTGTTCCACATCCTCTATGGAGCAAAATACGTCATACGAACCATGACCAAGAACTAGGTGACTCATGGGCGAACATTGCCGCTATAGATGCTAGACAAATTGGTGGTTCTAAACCTGAGCCGTTAATAGCTGAACTTCCCGGTAGAATTATCGCGTACATGAAAACGATAATGCCTGAAGTACGCGTAAACTGGGACAAGCTATCTGCGTGCAAGCAGAAGAAAGATGAGAATGTGTCTGACTTTTTCACAAGATTTGAGGAGACTTTCACCGATCATAGTGGTCAGGACTCAGGATATGGCTACCGAGGGTGGTCAAAGATTGTTTGTAGACAAATTCGTACATAATTTAATCCCTGAACTGTGTAATAAACTGAAAGATTCAGAGAGTGCTTGGGCTGTCTCTACGTCAGCGCAAATTTTAGCTACAGCCCAGTACTATGAAAATAGGCGCAAAGATGAGCTAGATAAAGTCGACAAAAAGACAAAAGATTTAAAAACTAAAGTTCTTCTCCAGCAAGCCTATCCGCCTCGTACGACTAGTCAGCCCAATTACCAACAACAACAGCAGTATTCGAGAAACGCGCAAGGAAACGAGTTTTCCCATCAGCGTATTGCTTATGGCCCGAATCAATGTGCGTATTGCAAAGAAGAGGGTCACTTTAAAGGTAATTGTCCGGCTCTTGCGCGACGTTTGAGCGGTGCTTCAGGTGTAAGGGGAAGAGGTGTTCAACATGCCCCTAGAGGTAGGGGACGTGGAAATTTCACCCAGAATACAACTTCTTTTCCGCCTCAGAATTCGATGAACAGCTTTGACCAACAGAATAATGCGTCGTCCAGGTCAGCTCAGTACTATGCTGACGACTATTACACCGAACACGAAAATGAGGGTAACGATTGCTAGGACAGCCATGGACAAAGAGAGGGAGTTGTTTCAGTTCCAGTAGATCAGAATGGACCTTATGTCAAGGTAATTACCTCAGGAGTGTCAGAGCCATTTCTGCTGGATACTGGTGCTACAAAAAGTTCTATCATGCACTCGAAACTTCCTGGCGCACCTTTGTCTGGCGAAATGAATGTTTCAGTAGGTTTCTCTGGCGCCCCTGTTAGAAACCCGATCTCCAGTCCTATATCTCTTTCTATTGGCCCGTGCGAATTAGAAGCACCCCTCATTCTTACAACAGGTTGCGGTGAAAATTTGTTAGGTTTGGATTTGCTAAAAAGGTTATATGCGACTTTGTACTGTTCCCCCTTGGGAGTACAACTTACTTTAGGTAAGAAAGTCATTTCTCCAATGTATTTGTCAAAGGACAATATTCCGACTGAATTGTCATCACTTCCTGATATACTTTGGGCTAATGGCTCTAATGATGTAGGTCGTTTGGAGATAGCACCGTATGTCATATCATTGAAAGCCAACATTAGGTTGCCACGTATTCCCCAATACAAAATATCTAGCGAATGTGAAAAGGCATTATTGACGATTGTTTATGACCTGATTGATAAAGACGTCATCGAAGAAACAACAGGAAATGTTTGTAACAGTCCAGTTCTGCCCGTCTTAAAGCGTACTGATCCTTTACAACCGCCTGTGTACAGGTTCGTGATCGACCTCAGAGAAGTGAACAAGATAGTTATCCCACAGTTTCCAGTTGTCCCCGACATTACTGCTTTATTGACGATGGTTCCAGCTTCAGCAAATTGGTTCTCGGTGATCGACCTGAAGAACGCTTTCTTCAGCATCCCGATTGCCGAGGATAGTAGAGATATTTTTGGATTCCATTTAGGAGGACGAAGCTTCCGCTTCAAGTGCGCTCCTCAAGGCTACTGCGAAAGCCCATCAATATTCAGTCAGGCCCTGAAAACACAACTAGACACGATTGTTCTACCGAATGGTTCAACTCTGATTCAGTACGTAGACGATCTGCTGATCGCTGCAGACACTGAAGAAATTTGCAAACGAGCTACGCTGTCATTATTGCATCACTTATGTAACATGAAGCACAAAGTCTCTCTTTCCAAACTACAATTTTGCCGACAAGAAGTAACCTACTTAGGTCACATCTTGTCGAAGGAGGGAAGGAGACTGACACCAGAAAGAATACAGGCAATTGCAGAACTGAGTGCCCCAAGGACACAGAGAGAGGTTCGAGCCTTCTTGGGCATTACATCGTACTGTAGACAATGGATACCGAATTTCTCACTACTAGCTAAACCCTTGCTGGCACTACTCTGCAAAGACACGCCAAATCCTATGCCTTGGTCTGAAGATTGCCAGACGAGTTTCCACGAGTTGCGTGATGCATTATGTTCGGCTCCTGTGTTGGGAAACCCCAACTACAGTAAGCCTTTTACATTATATGTCCATGAGGAGGAAGGTTGTGCATTATCAGTTTTAACACAACATTTTGGGGACAGACAGCGCCCATGCGCGTATTTTTCGGCAACTCTAGACCCTGTGGCTAAAGCCCTACCAAGTTGTCTGAGGGCTACCGCCGCAGCAGCTGTCTGCATCCGACAATCCGCTGGATTAGTCATGAACAATACTCTGATCGTTATGGTTCCGCATGCAGTAGACATTTTACTAAACAGGACGAAGACACAACACCTTACTAGCGCTCGACTATCCAGTTACGAACTTACACTGCTAGCAAGTCACATCCACATAAAGAGGTGTGATACACTGAATCCCGCAACGTTATTACCCATTCCGACAGAAACAGACAAGATTGATAACCATGACTGCTGTTTTAGGACAGAAGAAGAGACAAAAGGGAGAGTAGACTTACAGGACACTCCCCTTCCTGAATGCAACGATACTTTATGGGTTGATGGTTCATGTTTCAAGCTGCCGAATGGTGATACGACTGCAGCATATGCCGTAACAACATTACACACCATTATAGAGACCGCGCGCATTTCTCATAATTCTGCACAAGCTGCAGAGCTAATTGCGCTTACCAGAGCATGTGTGTTGGCGAAAGGAAAGCAAGTGAATGTGTACACTGACAGCCAATACGCCTTTGGTGTGGCTCACAGTTTTGGGAGATTGTGGCGTGAACGTGGGTTTCTTACGTCACATGGAGCAAAGATACAACATGGTCAGTTAGTTAATGAACTCCTCGAGTCACTGACCTTGCCACTACAAGTTGCCATTGTAAAATGCAGTGCACACAAAAAGATTCAGGATGATGTTGGCCGCGGGAATGCATTTGCAGACGAGGTTGCGAAAGAGACTGCAAGGAACACAATGAGTCGGATGTATGTTGTAGGTCCCGCTAGATGGATTACTGATGTGGGAATGTGTGAGGACACCATCGAAAGCGTGAAATCTATACAAGCCGAGGCAACTGAGAAAGAAGTGAATGAATGGAGAGAAAGTAAGGGTAGGTTAGATGCGAATGGTTGTTGGGTCGAATTGTCAGAACACCAGCGATGGCTATTACCTAACGCCTATGTACTTGCAGTAGTAACAATGGCTCATGGATTTGCGCACATCAGTTCGAAAGGAATCTGTAAGGTATTGGCCCCAGTATGGCAAAATAGCAATATCCCGAAATATGCAGAGAATGTGGTCAGAAACTGTATGGTGTGTTTGAAGTACAATCCCGGTAGGGGAACCCCAACTCCAGCTGGTCATTTTGCGCCTCCAACATATCCGTTCGAGGTTTTGCAGCTCGATTTCATTCACATGGAGAGATGCAACAATCTGAAGTATGTGCTCGTTGTTGTTTGCGCTTTCTCCAGGTGGGTGGAAGCATACCCCCTTAAGGACAATACTGCCTTGTCAACTGCCAAAGCTCTTGTCAAAGAGTTCTTCCCGAGATTCGGCATGCCTAGAATCGTCTGGAGTGATAATGGAAGTGAATTCGTAGGACGCGTGATGAAGAGAGTGTGTGAATGTTTAGGCATACAACAAAAGTTCCACTCGGCGAATCACCCCCAATCAGCTGGATTAGTAGAGTGCTACAATGGCACTTTAAAGCTCAAATTAGCCAAGATCCAAGCCTGTACAGGTCTTAAATGGCCTGACGCCTTGCCCCTAGCACTCTTGTCAACCAGAATGACAGTCCATTCCAGGTTAGGACTTAGCCCCCATGAGATAGTGTTTGGCCGCCCAGCCAACGTCTGGGGCGTGCCAAGGCCAAAGAAACTCAGCGAAATAGAGCACCCGTACTGCTTGACTATTTGTGCGAATTAACAACTAAATTGCGTGTTTTACTCCAACAGGTTCACAGTTCCTCTCCGCCAGCCTCTGACGATCCAGGTCACTCCATCGCACCCGGCACATGGGTCTTGGTGCGGAATTTCCAGCGCACAAACAACGGACAGCCGAGGTGGACCGGACCATACCTGGTACTTCTTTCCACGAGATCAGCTGTTCGGGTGGAAGGCAAAAAGAACTGGGTGCACGGGACCCATTGTAAACGGGTCCCTCTGCCCCTTCCATACGACCGGTGGGTCAACGAAGGAATTGCCGACTCCGAGACAGAATCCATACCTCGCTTCATCCCTTTCAGCGATGCACGTTTAAAAGAAACTGGTACCGAAAAGGAGAGTGATCATATTTTACAAGGACTTGTGCCACCGTCTATGCAGTTGGACACTACCGAACCTGAGACATTGTTTGAAGACCACACCGTACCTGGGAAACAACAATATAATCTAAGGTCAAGACAAAGAGACAAATAAAAAGCAAACCAATGTGATTTCCCTTCCCCCAAGAACTATTTTTGATTTTTTCAGCTCTCTCACTCTCAGGAAACTTGCTCATTTTTGATTTTCGAACCGCCATCCGGTTCTGCTGCTAGGGTCGCGGTTGAAGTCTGGGGAGTGCAACTGGGGACGTTTAGGTCAACGGTTCTGGTTGGTCCAAGGGAGTTACCCCGGACTGAACAGAGCGCACTCCCTGGCAGAACCAACCTACCACCGCGGGCAGCAACTAGAGGATGGAGTTTCCTAGGGTAAAGAGACCTACCAGACTCACGAACTTTGAAAGACAATTATGCACTGTACTGGCCAAAAGAAGGTTTTTGATAACATGTATTTTAATGTTGTGTAGCATAACGATGTTTTTGACTGGTTATACTCTATTCGTATTCCAAGTTACTTTTTCAAATGACACCCGGCCACCAACTCCTCCTACTATCTCTCCACACTACTTTCACCCTCTACCTGAACACGAGTCTGCCAGAAGACTCGAATTTGTAAATAACTCATTCATTCAACTTCTACACCAACACCAGTCCATAATGAACACATCGAACTGTTGGGTATGCGGACTCATGCCGCACACGACGGATAAGGGTATCCCATACTTCATCCTGCCATTCAGTTATTATGGTTCTCTGTGGGCTTTCCAGACCATGTTCCTATTCGCCCTAGAACCATACCCGACCCGTTCTACTGAGAGTGATTCCAGTAACAAGGCACTAGTAGCAGGGATAAGAAATATGAGTAGAGAGTTCGACATCTATCTTACGATTCCCAAAGATGAACTCACTCCGTACACTCGTTGGAACGTAACTAAATATGGGGTTTACCTGAGTAAGAGCCAGACAGCAAAGAAATCCCGCCCAGTTTGGATAGTACCCAACCGAGGTCACTTATGTTTACAAGGTATCGGCAGGGATCCCAAAGCACAATTAGGAAAGAGTATATGCACGGAAACCTATGTGTTCGCTTCCCGAACTTCCCCTATACTATTAGCAGCCAAAGGCACGTATTTCGTCTGCCATGACCAAGCCTACACCTGGTTGCCCCCTGACTTCTCAGGTACATGTTTTATCTCATTTCTGCTGCCTCCCACCTACACGGCCAGAGCAGATTACCATCGGACAAGGACAGCTAGAGGTGTCGTGAGTAAAGACGACACCGCGGGTCAGGAATTCGCTGACTTCGCAAAGGGTTTTCTGCCATTTTGGGGGCCTATGGTGAACAGCAGGAATATTCGCCAGTTATCGAGGATAGTTGAATCCGCCGTGATTACAACGGCCGGAGCCCTTGGCAATTTGACGACCGAACTTCAGTCGGATCGACTTATGACCCTTCAGAACCGAGTTGCCCTAGATATCATACTCGCCGATCGTGGTGGTGTGTGTAGAGTGATCCAATCCAGTTGTTGCATTTTCATCCCTGATAACGCACCGATAGTGTACCAGGCCATCTCTAAGCTACACGAGATATCTGGTTCCCTTCACGTAGAAAAAGGGGACTGGTCCTTACTAGGGTGGTTCTGGGAACTGATCGCTACCTGGGGATGGAAAACACTGATCTTCATTGGGATGATCTTAGCACTTCTGTTTATGTTCTGTCTGTGTGTACAGTGCGCTCCTGCACTATGTGGCCTTTGTGCTACCTCATGTGTACGGAAGCCTGTGTCAAGGGACGAACTGAGCAACAGAATGATGCTACAGCAGCATCTCCACGAATTCCTTCATACAGACTTAGACTCGGATTAACATGAATTATTGCCTTATATGAGGGCAAAAGGAGGGTCTGTGGTTCTGAAATTCTGGACCCTACTGTTGTCCCGGTATCGAGGTCCGATACCCGTGTCCCGAAACATCAACGTACCATGACGAATTTGGTGTCGACGAACCGATAATGATTAGGACATCATTCCTATGCATTTGCGTCATGATCGAGGTATGCTAACACCCCTGAATCGTAGTTTCCGTCCCGACCCCTCAGACTCCATTTTGTAAACGGTATCCATCTTGTGTCTTGCCCTCATGATAAGTCAATTAAAGGTCGAGCTTGATCTAAAAGGACACGTCCACCTTCCCTGACTTCCCCCTGACCTGTCCCAACTGACTCCCTTGCCTCCAGCCAAACCTGTTTGGGCAGCTCCTCGCCCAGTGGCCAAACACGATAGCATCAATGCACAACATACCACAAACCATTCACCGCGTACAGATCATGTTTTCTACACACATACACACCTGTCCACGCTCCCTGTTTATGGCCAGTTTTATGACTAGGAGGTGCCTTCTTTTATTGGGGCTTCACCGATATCTGATGGGAGTTCCGGGCCTGGCTAGGTAATCTATCACGAATTGGACATCTAAAATACGGGCTTGCCTACATGACTTCGCTCTTTTGTATTATTGTAGAAATATGTGTATAGCCATATCATAAACTCAAGAATTCTTGCTTGCAGCTATTATTTCTGTATATAAGGAGAAGGCTGGTTCTGTAAAAACGAACAGTCTCCTGAGAACACATGACCCGTGCTTGTCGTGCTTCTAGGACACCTGTTACTTGGTAGCTGCCAATAAAACTTGATCTCTGACTCGGCTAGAAGACTCCGTGTTTCTGTGGTCCGGAACAGGGAGAACTCAGAGGTCTTCGGGTGTTATCCCCTGGCACCAAACGGGTTCCTAAAAACCTGTTACCTCAAAGCTACCTAGAGGATGAGCAGGGGTTATCTCAGAGGGTTATCTCCTTAGCCTGACTAGAAGCAAGGGTCCCTATTTGGACAGTGGTACCTACCTCTGCCAACTAGAGACCCCCAGATCTAACATTGGTGGTCAGGCGGTGGGATTTGAACTTGTATTTGTACTTGACCCACAGTAATTGGTGTACATCACTAGTGAGTGCAGACCACTACGCCACCGCATACTACTGGTTTTTGATTTTTGATTCTATTTTTGAGTAACTCTTCAAAGCATCATGGCTGCAAAAGGAAAGGCACTCAGTGACGGGGCAGAAGTAGTGCCAGAGTTTTCCATTGAGGATTTGTATTCCTACTCAGCAAGACATCTTAAGCACTTCTGCCAGAAATTTGGGTGCCCCGCAAAAGGCGCCAGGAAAGAGGAGCTGCAGAAAATCTTGAAGGCCCATTGGGAGGCACAAGAGGGAAATAATGATATGGATGTAGAGAATAGTTTTCAAGTTGCAGATCTGCCAGTGGGCAGAGTAGGCTCAGGAGCTGGCAGCAACCATTCCAGCAAGGGCCTCAGCCCAGAAGAGTTACAAGAAAATCAGAGAGTCAGAGAATATGAGTTGGAAGTTCTGAAAATGAAAATGAAAATGAAAATGAAGCAATTTGAAATGGATAAAGAGAGAGAAAAGGCGGCGGAGGAGAGCAAATGTGCCCGCGCCTTGGAGGAAAAGAATTTGCTAGTGGCTCATGAGTTGAGCATGAGAGAACTGGATCTTAAAGCCAAGGAGGTGGATGCCAGTTCTAATGGTGGCAGCGCGCAGCGAGTGCAGGGGGGTAAAGTATACATTCCCAAGGACCTGGTGCAGAATTACCAAAGGAGTGAGGATATTTATGCCTGGTTCACTTCGTATGAGATTGCATTGAGGATGAATGGTGTGCCTGAACAGCATTGGGGGGCGGGCATGTGGAAACATTTTGAGGCTTCTGGGAGGAGTGCTCTAGAGCCCTTAGAATTAGCAGGTGCCATGACCTACCCCAATATGAAGGAGGCCTTATGTCTCAGGTATGGCCTAATCCAGAGCAGTACAGACTGCAGTTTAGGAACTCCAAGAAGAGAGAGTCTGAGACTTGGATGGAGTGTGTGAATTTGTACTCGCGTGCACTGGAAGGTTGGATGAAGGGCAGTAAAGTAACTGATTTTAAGGGGTTGTTGCATTTAATCAGTTGGGAGCACTTGAGTAGTCTTTGTGTTCCAGAGCTGCGCCAGCATCTTTTAGACAGCAAGCTGACAGACCCCATTGAGCTTGCTAAGGAGGCGGACCGCTGGACCAGTACCAGGGTCCACAGAGGAATTGTGGGTACCACAGCCAAAGGTGGGCAGGGTCCCCAGCAGAAGAGTGGGGGGACAAGGGTAATCAAAAGGAGTTCTCACAAGGGCCCCAAAATAATTCCCAGGGAAAGGAATCCCAACCCCCCAAACCTAAACAGCCATGGCCCTCTAAGGGCAGGTGGGACAATAGAGATAGAAGAGATAACCAAGGCCCCCCTACCTGCTAACACTGCAATGAGGTGGGCCACATTGCTCCAAAATGTCCCAAGAAGAAGCAAGCACCCACTGGTGCCCCCGCCCCAGCGTTAGCTAGTGTAGCTTTGGGAGGGGATTTGGTTTCTAGTGATTGGGGGGAGCTAGCGGTTATGACCCATGTCTCTCTAGGAGACCAAGAGGTGGTCCAGGAAACCTTACTCCCCTCTAACACTAAGAAATATGGGCAGAAGGTGACCATCAATGGGAGGGAGATTGAGGCTCTGAGAGACACAGGAGCCAGCGTGACATCCGTGAGGTGTCAGTGGGTGTCTGAAGAGCAAATCATCCCTGGTGCACTCTGCCCTGTAGTGCCAGCTGACAGCTCAGTGAGCCTCTGCAAGCTGGCGCGTGTTCCCTTTGCATGGGGGGAATCTCTGGTCTTTTGGAGGTAGTTGTCAGTGATGCCTTGCCTGTAGACTGTCTGTTAGGTAACAACCTGGAGAGTTCTCCATGGAAGGATGTAGAATACAGAACTCACTTAGAGATGCTGGGTTTGCCTGCGTGGATCTGTGTGTCCACACGTGCAATGACAGCCAGTAGGGGGGATTCAGCAGAACTGGAGCCTGAAACAGTGGCCCAGAGACCTGCCAGGAGAGGAAGAGGCAGAGGGCGCGGGAAACCAGCCCCAGCCGTTCCCACGGTCCAGGAGGAAGCAGAACCTGAGGGGGATGCCCTGGAACCTACAGGGGAACAGGTGGCCGAACTGGGAGACCTACCTGAGCTGACCCATTGGCAGCAGGAAGGTGGTCCCTCCAGGGAGGAATTCTGCCAGGTGCAGAAGGAATGCCCTTCCCTCATTGGTCTGCGGCAACAGGCTGTAGATCAGGCAGCAGGTGGAGCAGCCAGAGATCACTTTATCTACTGGAAAGACGACTTGTTATATAGCGAGCCTAAGTTTGCTGAGCCCGGTGCAGCCCGTGTGCTGGTGGTACCCGAGCGCTTCAGAAACTTCCTAATGGGTCTGGCTAATGACGTGCCTCTTGCAGGACATCTGGGGCAAGACAAGACCCTAAACCGGCTTGTCACCCACTTCCACTGGCCCCAGATGAGAAAGCACGTTGGTTCCTTTTGCAGATCTTGCCAAACCTGTCAAGCCAGTGGCAAGACACGAACAAAGTTGAAGGCACCCCTTCAACCCTTCCCAGTAGTGAGCACCCCTTTCGAGCGGGTGGGCATAGACATAGTGGGGCCCCTGGACCCCTAGACAGCCTTAGGCAACAGGTTCATCCTGGTCTTGGTGGACCATGCCACCCGGTACCCGAAGCAGTCCCTCTCAGGACAATCACAGCACCCGTGGTGGGCCGTGCATTGATGGGGATCTTTTCCCGTGTGGGGTTCCCCAGAGAGGTGGTCTCCGACCGGGGTACCAACTTCATCACTAAGTACATGAAGTCTCTGTGGGAGGAGTGTGGGGTAACTTATAAGTTCACCACCCCTTACCACCCTCAAGGAAATGGGTTGGTTGAAAGGTTCAACCGGACCCTGAAAGGTATGATTATGGGCCTAGCGGAGCCCATGAGACTGAAGTGGGACGTCTTGTTACCATGCCTGTTGTTTGCCTACAGGGAGGTGCCTCAGAAGTCCTTAGGGTTCAGTCCCTTTGAACTCCTGTATGGCCACCCTGTTAGAGGACCTCTCTCACTGGTGAAGGAGGGTTGGGAAAAGTCCCGTGGGGAAAACCCCCCAGGATGTGTTCAGCTATGTGCTCGCCATCCGCAACCAGACACAACGCTTCAGGAAACTCGCTTAGGCGAACCTGGAAGCAAGCCAGGAAGACATGAAAAGATGGTACGACCAGAATACCACTCTGGTCGAATTTCAACCTGGGCAGAAAGTGTGGGTGATGGCGCCAGTAGAGCCTTGTGCGCTCCAAGACAAGTGGACTAGGCCATATGAGGTGGTGGAAAGGAAGAGTGAGGTAACCTACCTGGTTAACCTAAGGACTCCCAGGCAGCCCCTGAGTGTCTTGCATGTGAACCGCCTCAAACCACACTTTGAGAGGTCTGAAGTGACTATGCTCATGGCTACAGATGCAGGAATGGAAGAGGATAGTGATCCTCTCCCTGACCTCCTGGCAGTTAAGGAGCAAGATGGGTCAGTGGATGGTGTGGTCCTCTCGCCCACCCTGACCCCAGAGCAGCAGAGTGACTGTCGCCAAGAGTTGGGTCAGTTCTCCTCCCTGTTCTCCCTGACCCCAGGTGTCACCAACTGGTGCGTCCATGATGTGGACACTGGAGACAGTCTGCCTGTGAAACACAAATTTTACAGGGTAGCTGACAAGGTCAGGGCCAGCATCAAGAAGGAGTTTTCCAAGATGTTGGCGCTCGGGGTGATTGAGCCCTCCAGCAGCCCCTGGGCTAGCCCAGTGGTCTTGGTGCCCAAGAAAGCTGCTACACCCGGTTGTCTCCCAGAACTCCGGTTTTGCGTGGACTACCGTTGGCTCAATGCGGTCACGAAGACTGACGCACACCCCATCCCCAGAGCTGATGAGCTCGTGGATCGGTTGGGAGATGCCCAGTACCTCAGTACCTTTGATTTGACTTTTGGGTACTGGCAGATTGCCTTAACTGATGGGGCCAATGAGAGGTCAGCATTTTCAACGTCAGAGTGGCACTTCCAGTTCCGAGTCATGCCCTTTGGGTTGAAGAATGCCCCTGCCACATTCCAGAGACTGGATAACCAGGTACTGTCCGGGCTGGAGGAATTCAGCGCCGCATACCTGGATGACATTGCTGTGTTCAGCTCCACGTGGGAGGAACACTTGCAACACCTCTGTGAAGTGTTGAAGGCTCTGCAAAGGGCAGGCCTCACTATCAAGGCCAGCAAGTGCCAGATAGGGCAAGGATCTGTGGTGTATTTGGGACACCAGGTGGGGAGCGGCCAGGTGGCGCCCCTACAAGCAAAGATTGATACCATTCTGGCTTGGGAGCCCCCCAAGACCCAGACAGAGGTGAGAGCCTTTTTATGCCTCACCGGGTATTACAGACGGTTTGTCAAGGGATATGGCACCATTGTCGCTCCCTTGACAGTACTCACTTCCAAGAAGTTGCCCAAAAGAGTTGACTGGACTGACGCCTGCCAAACTGCTTTTGAAACCCTGAAAACTGCTATGTGCACAGCACCGGTGCTCAAGGCACCTGACTTTTCCAGTGAGTTCATAGTACAGACAGACGCTTCAAAGCATAGTGTGGGAGCAGTACTCTCACAAATCACTGAGGAGGGAGGAGACCAGCCGGTAGCCTTCATTAGCAGGAGACTACTCCCCAGGGAACAGAGGTGGAGTGTGATTGAGAGTGAGGCATTTGCTGTGGTCTGGGCTCTGAAGAAGTTGAGACCCTACCTGTTTGGGACTCACTTCCGTGTTCAGACCGACCACAGGCCCCTCAGATGGTTAATGCAAATGAGGGGTGAGAACCCAAAACTGTTGAGGTGGTCCATCTCCCTACAGGGAATGGACTTCACGGTGGAACACCGCCCTGGCACAGAACACGCCAATGCTGATGGTGTGTCCAGGTTTTTCCGCCTTAGTGAAGAGAACTCCCAAGAGGGTGGGTAGTTCTCCCCACTTTCAGCTGGAGGGGACACGTGTTAGACCTGGCATCTTTGGCGTGGTTTCCCCTATCTTTTTGCCTCTACCTCCTGTATTTTTGATGCTGTGCTGGATTTCGTTTTTGCTGGTTTAGATGCTTTGGACACTCTGCCACTGCTGATCAGTGCCAGAGTGTAAGTGCTCCCTGTGTAAATTGTTATTCTGATTGAATATACATGTTTGGCATATTTGTATCACCATGAAGTCCCTAGTAAAGTGCACTGGGTGTGCCAGGGCTGGTGATGACAAATGCTACTAGTGGGCCTGCAGCACGGATTGTGCCACCCACAGGAGTAGCCCTAAAATGATGTCTCAGGCCTGACACTGCAGTGCCTGTGTGCAGTTTAGAACTGCCATGTCCTCCTGGTCAGTGTCCCCACTGACCAGGCCTAACCCTTCCCTTTTTGTGCACATCAGTCACCCCTATGGAAGGCCCAAGGTACCCCCCTGGGCAGGGTGCAGTGTATGTAAAAGGTAGAGCATGTAATAGTGCAGGTGACATGCTCTGGTAGTGAATGGCAGCCATTTTCGTTTTTCACTACTGTAAGGCTATCTTGCTCCATAGGTTAACATGGGGGATGCTGGCTACAGGGGTTAACAGCATTTCTTCCCGTAGGAACAAGATAGGACATAAGTATCTAGTATCCCTGAACTCAGAATTTAATAACACATCTTTTAGGAAAGGTTTTTTTTTAAATCCTATGTTTGAGAACAGCACTTTTAGAAAGTTGCTGTCCTCTTGTCTGACCCTTCTGTGTGCCTGGGCCTGTTTGTGTATTGACTGTCTGGTTTGAGAGTGACAGGGGCTGGGGGATTCCCCAGGAGGCTGAATGAGTCAGCACTAGGCTGAATGACTGCAATTGCAACTGGAGTGGTGGGAGGAGTTAGCACCTGGGCCTGAATAGGGCTGTGCCTGCCTTCCACAATGCTGGCTCCACCTCCTGCTGGGCGGCTGAGGACCCTGCCCCTCACTCTGAAAGGAAAGCTGCAGCCAGCAAAACAAAGTGCTCAGGATCCACCCAGAACTGGTTCAGACCGGGCTAAGGGCCCACATGCACCAAGAGAGCAAAGACTTTAGGGGTATAAGTACAGGACCCCTGACAACAGAAAATTAGATCGTCCTGGAATCAAGAAGGAACCTCTGTCAAGGAGAAAGTTGAAACTGAAGAAGGAAGACTGTCCTGCTGTTGCTCTGCTGGACTGACCTGTTGCTTTGCTGCCAAGGAGAGGGGAAGGACTTTGCTGCTGAGCTGTGTCCCCTGTCTTGAAGGAATCTCCAAGGGCCTGAGTAGAGCTGGCTCCCTGTTCTGAAGTCCCAGGAAACAAAAGGACTTCACCCCAGCTTCCCTGAACTCTGCTGAGAGAGTTCTGTCCTTCCTAGAGTGCTTGATCCAGTTGTGGGGCCTCTGGAAGTTGTACCTGTGCTGGAAGCTTGAAACTAAGCTTGAGAGACTTTTGAAACTGAAAAGTGTCGCATCGCTCACTTGCGGAGCGCATCCCCGACAGTGCGAGAAGTTTCCCGCTGCTACGGAGGTCGAGATCGTCGCAGCGCCTGACGCCGCTGCCAGAGACCAGTGCGGGAGAATCGAACATCGCTGCGAGAGTCGTCGCAGAGCCTGTCGTCGCTGGGTGAGAACGCCGCACCGCTTGCTTGCGGACCTGCTGCGAGCATCGTCGCAGAACCATCGCATCGAGGAGCTGCGAGAGAGAGGATCACCGCTGGACCGCGCATCGTCGCCCCGGAGATCGTCGCAGCCCCTACGAGATCGTCGCATCGTGCCTTTGCGAGAACAGACTTCCTACGGAACCTACGCACCGGAATCCATACAAGTGGCCTTCCTCCCCATACAGACCGGATTCGTCACATCACGCCCGCTGCTGCAGCGGGACTGTCGCATCGCCTCCCCAGGGTCTCAGGAGCAACGCATCGCTTGTTTTCCACCGCCCCAGCTTCTGCTTTTTTTGGAACTTTGTTGCAACTAAAAGGTACTGTGAGTAAACGTGACGCAACTGTGAACTTTTCACGCAACGTAGAGAATTCTATCGCAACCTAAAGAATTTTAACGCAACCTTAAGAACTCTTTTGAAACCATATTCTTGAACTGTGTATGTTGGATTTTTATCGTTTTGGTCTTGTGTAGTTTAGATTAAAATTAGCAGCCCGCCCCAGCGTTGCCTGGGGCAGAAAGGGGCTGGGGGCAGTACACCCGCTCCCGCCCCGACCCCCTCCCGCACCGACTCCCTCCCGCCCGACTCCCTCCCGCCCCGACTCACTCCTGCCGACTCACTCCTGCCGACTCACTCCCGTCCCGACTCACTCCCGCCCCCCTCCCGCCCGACTCACTCGCGCCCCCTCACTCGCGCTCCAACATTTTCCTTTACTGCTGCCTCCTTCTTGCCTCCCCCTGCATCACACAGTCTCGCACTGAACTTTCCCTTTCCTTACCTGTGCCGCCGCTCCTCACTGCACAGCCGCTCGTCACTGCACCGCCGCTCCTCCTTCGTCGTCATCACGCACATTGCGTCGCGGTCATCACGCACGTCGCGTCGCGGCCAGCGCTAGGTCCCGGCCGGCGCTACTTTCAAGGGACTACTTTGTTTACAAACTTAATTTTTTTAATTTACTTTTTATTTTTATTTATATAGCCTATGTCCATCTACACACCCTGACATTTTCATAGATGTATCGGGTGTGTAGATTGGCGCTGTGGTTCCCGAGTTTACCTGGCCAAAAGGTGCAAGTTCTCTCTTTATAATAGTAGTATGGATACCTTTATTTTTCTAAACTGTTGTGGAGTCAGTTTGTGGTGTTTTCACTGTGTTACTGTGAGTGTTGGTACAAATACTTTACGCATTGCCTCTGGTTAGCCTAGACTGCTCGTGCCAAGCTACCTAGAGGGTGAGCAGGGGTTATCTCAGAGGGTTATCTCCTTGCCCTGACTAGAAGCAAGGGTCCCTATTTGGACAGTGATACCTACCTCTGCCAACTAGAGACCCCAGATCTAACACCAATCTACCTGCTTCCATTCCCAGCGAAAGTCATCGAGAAAGCCATCAACAGCCAACTCAACACCTTCATCTAAGAGCACAACATTCTTGACTCCTCCCAATCCAGCTTCAGCAAAAACCACAGCACAGAAACCGCCCTCCTTGCCACAACAGACGGCATATGCTCCCTCCTGGACAGAGGAGAGACAGTAGCCCTCATCCTCTTCGACCTCTCAGCGGCCTTCGACACAGTCTCTCACTGCACCCTAACACGCAGACTTCACGACCCAGGGATCCCGGACATGACCCTCGACTGGATCCACTCATTCCTCTCCAGCAGAACGCAGCGAATCAGACTCTCTCCTTTCCTCTCGGACCCCACACCAACCACCTGCGGAGTCCCCCACGGATCCTCCCACAGCCCCACGCTGTTCAATGTCCACATGGCTCTGCTCGCCCCTATCGTCAGAACCCACGGACGCAACATTGTTTCATACACACATGACACCCAACTCATCCTCTCCCTATCCAACGAACCCAACGCTACCAAACACTACTTTCAAGAAGGCATGGAAGCAGTTGCCAAATGGATGAAGACCAGCTGCCTACAACTCAACACCGACAAAACAGAAGTACTCATAATGGGCCCACACCCCGACGCCTGGAACGACACCTGGTGGCCCCCCGCCTTCGAAAGCCCGTCCACCTCCACGGACCACGCACGCAACCTCGGAATCATCCTGGACTCTGAACTCAAAATGGACCGCCTAATCAACTCCGTCGCATCCACCTGCTTCCACAGTCTCCGCCTCCTACGCAAGACCTTCAAATTGATCCCCCTGTAACACAGAAGACCGTCACTCACGCCCTTGTGACCAGCAGACTTGTCAACGGCAATTCACCCTAAGCCGGAATCAACAAAAACCTCACCCGCAAGCTACAAAACATCCAGAACGCCGTCGCAAGACTAATCCTCAACCTGCCAAGACACTGCCACAACCCCCAGCACCTGCGCACACTCCACTGGCTCCCCATCGAGGCTAAAATCACCTTCAAGATTCTCACCCACGCACACAAAGAGCTCCACAACACCGGACCAGCATACCTAAACAACCGACTCAAATTCCACGCACTCCAAAGGCCCCTATGATCAGCCCAGCTCTCCCAAGCCGTGGTCCTCCGCACCAGGAAGTCCAGATCAGGAGGCCGCTCCTTCTCCTTCCTCACGGCCAGAGCCTTGAACGCCCTACCACTCCACCTCAGACAGACAACATCAATCCCCATCTTCACGAGAAATTTCAAAACATGGCTCTTCGATAGACCTCCTCCTTGATGGACTGGATCTTTCACCTCCCCTCCACCCCAGCACCTTGAGACCTTTACGGGTGAGTAGTCGCGCTCAAAAACCCATGATTGATTGATTGAGTATAGGACAGCAACCTCCGAAATGCAGTGATAAACTGGACTGGATCTAGAGTTGCTATCTTTCGAAAAGAAAAATACTGGCCATTTGTTAAACCAGCGCTAGAGCACTTTTTAATCACTTTGTTCTCATAATTGCTGGTTGAAGTATGTACTGCTAAGGGGGAATAATACGGGATATAGGTGATTTTCCAAATTTTTGTACTGGTTGGGTAATTAGAATGCCGATAGAAAACCGACCAATTAACATCTCTAACTGAATGGGATACCCCCTTATGCCAAGGATGTGGGAAACATAAGATCTCTGTGTTATGCTGTGCATTACTGGAGGAGGCAATACAACACAGACACACCGGTTACTTAGTCACTCTGTCTGGGACTCGTACTTCCAAGCCCCGATCCTTTTAGTAATTTCGTCTTCACCACATCGTTTGACCCACCTCCTTCATTTCATGGCCAACGTGACCCACATAATCCCTCACCCTCTTAGTGCATACATCCTGTAGTGAGTCAGCGTTACAGTGTCCAGCCCGTGCATGGGCTGGATGTTTCACATCCATACGCCCGAACCAGGCGTGGCCTGGATGTGAATAAGTAAACGGGGTGTGGTAGCACAAGCCAGTGGCGACCCAACTTATTAACCAAGCACATGTGTGATTATTGTCAAGAGCCCAGTGCTATTGAGGCCCAGAGTGCCTTGTACACACCCTCACCAGACTGGCGACGAGGAGCGGAGCCGGAACCACGCCCCTGCTGCATTGCCGTGCGAGCTGCTGCAGTGTCTTAGAGAGGGGGAGTGCTGCTGGCATTTTCTTTGGCCGACCTGTTCACATGCTTCGCAGGGGAGGAGCCCGCAAATGTGGCAGAGTATCTCCGCGGCCGCCCACAGCAGCGGTTAAGAGCGCGGCCGCCCACAGTGGCAGACTGCCTCTTCCCCGGCAAGCGCAATACACATGCTTTGGCCTGCAGAGGGAGTCCAAAACCTGGCACACTGGCTGTGGCCCAGCCGCACTGTGCAGCATCAGCAAGAGACACCACTCATTGGGCTGCATGGCAGGAGCCCACCACCGCCACAAACAACTCAGAGGACAATAAAAAAAGAAAAAAGCACAGAAAGGAAAGGGCACACACCTGCAACACCACAAACGCCCCTTCAACACCACAAATGCCCCCGATCCACACTGGGCCTCAAGCCCCTCCGTGGCAAGCCTAGCACTGAGGAGCACACCAGTTCTAAGACCCTGCTAGACCCATCACCACCACGCAAGAGCGCCACCCTAAGGGAATGGAATGGGAGACCCCAACGTGGATCAACCGCCTGCATGCGTAATCGCGCAGCACGCTCCAACGGGAGTCCTTCCACCATTCAGCGAATCTGCCAACCCCACCACAGGGTTCCCACGATGGAAGACATGGATAGGGGGGTTCGAAAACTACTTTGTAGCGACAAGGGAAAGAGATGGAACCGTTAAACGGTCGTTACTGCTCCACTTCTCAGGAGAAGAGGTGTCTCTCCTGTTCAAACACCTCCCAAACACGGGGTACCCACTGACTACGATGCTGCCGGAGCAGCACTCAATGCACATTTTGACCCACAGTTGAACCCCGATTTCGAGAGGTTCAAGCTGTGTCAGGCCCAGCAATCAATGCGTTCTATGCACGACTGAGGTAGTTGGCAAGCACCTACATCACAGATCACCGTGCCACTGAAGAGACTTGCGCCCAAATAATCCATGGCGTCTGCAGCAAGACACTGCATGGACTGATACTGATGCAACCGAATATACCCCTCAATGACTTTCTATTCATGGCAAGAACACACAATCTCTCAGCAGCCAGAGCCGATGAAATGTATCTAGCGCTAACATGACCCTTGGAGAAAACCAAAACTATTAAGTTGGAGAAGGTTGACACCTTGAGGACGTGAAGCAGAGGAAAGAAGCCTCCAGGGCGTCCACCCCCATTCGCAAGAGGCCAATGTGGGTACTGCGGACACGAAGAACATCCCGTCCATGCATGTCCTGCCCAAGGCCAGACATGCTCTCACTGCCGGATTTCAAACCATTTTTCGTCTGTATGCCGGAAACAAAATCAAAGCAAAGACAACAGAGGGGGCAAGCAGGTGAGAAAATTGGTGGGCCAACTGTTGAGCAGCTCACTAGAGATATAGAGCAGTGCCAAATAGAAGGAGCAAGCAACATACCGAGTAAAAGACACGTCAACTGAAGACGACGAGGTCGAGACCTACTTAGTCTCCTTAACCAAAAAACTGTAGAAACGGAGAAGACCGCAGCCCACGTGCACCGTGAAGATAGCTTGATCCGAGGTGAAACGGTCATTGACGCCATCCAAGATGAAGATCTTTGCGTATGGGAGCAATAAACCCACTGCCACTGCATGGGAAGATGACAGTCCAGTCGGAAGACAGTTAAATCACTACAGTTGTCCTTGTCATCGACCAAGAGGCGGATACACTGCTCAGCAGCCACTCTGCCGAATACCTAGGGCTGGTGATGTTCGCAAGAAGGGTACGAGCAAACCAGACAGAGAAGCTACTGAGCCAATTCCCAGACCTGTTCAAAGCCCTGGGGTGCATCAAGGGACCCTCGGTGAAGCTCCATAGTGATCAGTCGATTGTCCCGACAGCCCTATGCCATAGGCTTATTCCCTTCCATCTTCGACCGCTTGTCGAACAGGAGCTACTAAAACTTAAAGAACTAGGGGTAATCGAGAAAGTATCCAGAACGACCTTTGGGTGTCGCCCATGGTCATAGCCGAAAAACCAAGACAGCCTGGGAAGATCCGGTATCTGTATCGACATGCACCTTCCCAACAAGGCAATCAGACTGGAACGCCATATCACACCAATGATGGACGACATCCATGGGTCACAGTGGTTTTCAAAACTGGACCTGAATGCAGGGTACCACCAGCTGGTCCTAGACAAGCAGAGCAAGTATATCACCACTTTCAGCATTCACCTGGGGATGCAGCAATACAAGCACCTCAACTTCAGAATACCCTCGGCAGCCGAGGTATTCCAGGACACAGTACGAGGAATCCTGACCGGTCTACTAGGGGTGTTGAATGTAAGTGATGACATCCTCATCCACTCCGCCACAGCAGACGAACACTACCAGTACCTGAGGGCTACATTGAAATGGCTTCAAGAATAAGGCATCACCCTCCACAGGGAAAAGAGCCTCTTCTTCCAGAAAGAAATAGAGTTCTTCGGTTACCTCTTCAACCAAGAGAGGATACAGGTTGACCCCGGAAATCCCAGGCCATAAAAGACGCGGCAGTCCCCTCAACAGTTACAGAGGTCTGAAGTTGCCTTGGGATGGCCACATACTGTGGCCGATTCATCCCGGATTTGGCTACAATTGCAGGACCCCTCCGAAACCTCACGTGATCTGACACCACGTGGAAGTGGGGAGATCAAGAAGAGACGGCGTTTCAGAAAGTCAAAAGCGCCCTCCTCGACCACACCACATTGGTGTACTTCGACCCAGACAAGCAGGCAGAACTCATCGTTGATGCCAGTTCGGTGGGCCTCAGAGCGGTGCTCACCCAAGAGCAAGAGCCAGAAAGATGGGCTGCCTTGGCCTATGCCAGCAAGTCTCTCTCTCCCACTGAAACACGCTATGCACAAATTGAGCGGGAGGCCCTAGCCATCCAGTGGGGCTTGCCGGCATTTCCACTTGTATGTCTGCGGGCAGCCATTCAAGGTCATCACAGACCACCAGCCTTTGGTGCCCCTGTTCAAAGGATCAGTGCCTCACCCACCTCCAAGAATCAAACAGTTGGCCATAGGACTGCAACAAAACGAGATGGAAGTGGTATACCGGCCGGGCGCCAAGAACTCAGCCGATTTCCTCTCCCGACGCTCAACACCAAGGGAAAGCCAGGATGAAGAGCGGGAGATCGAAGCACTGGAAGCCCATCTCAACATGATCTCGACAATCACATGCCTCAAGGCGCTAACTCTGGCAGACATCTCAGCAGTCGTCGAGCAGGACCCAGTCATCCCCAGAGTGCGTAGCGCAGTTCAAGGGCACAACTGGAATCATTCTCTACAGACGGCCAATGATTGGTCGGGCCCGACAGAGAATACCTCACCAAAATGTGGAGAATCAGACACGAGCAGAGCGTAACCCAAGAAGGGATCCTACTGCGAGGATCTCATATAGTCATCCCGGCTGCGCTACAACATCAGGCGACCCAGTTGGATACCACTGCCGCACCCCTGGACTCAGGAGAACAACCGGTGGTGGGGGTCGAGGTTGTCACCCAAGATACAGGCTAAGAGACAATCCCGTCTGAGTTCCTGATTAAGAGACTTTGGATGCCGTGTAACGAGTAGTGGGCCAGCCTGCCAAGCAAAAGAGAAAAGGAGACGGAGTTGAGATGTCGTGAGTCAGCGTTACAGTGTCCAGACCCTGCGTAGGCCGGATGTTTCGCACCCACGCGCCCGGACCAAGCGTGGCCTGGGTGTGAATAAATGAACAGGGCGTGGCCACACGGGGCCAGTGGCGACCCAACTTATTAACCGGGTACATGTGTGTTCATTGTCAAGAGCTCAGTGCTATTGAGGCCCAGAGTGCCTCGTACACACCCTCACCACACATTCCAACAATTGCAGAGCGAAAGAGGGATTTAAACAAAAAAGAATTGAGGAAGTTGTGGTGGGTAAATGACTACACAGACACCTGGTATGTAATACAGGAACTGACCCAGGCACGTGCCCCCAGCTCCTTTTATTAGCAGGGTCACCTGAATGGTGACACCTGTGATGGGTGGGTGTTCTGAGGGGGTACAGCACAAGGCTGAACACTAGAACGTGTCCAGCTGGACACTACATCCTTGCCAAACTTTATTGGAGAAGAAACAAACAAAAGATTCAATCTATGGAAGAAAAAAAACAACATTGCACAGCACCATGGAGTCTCTTCAGGCGATCTGCCGGGTAGTGCGGGAGCTCTGGACCACACAATCAGGGGGCTTTGGTCCACCTCAGCAATGTAGTTAGGACCGGGCTGCTCTCAAGATGTTGGACACTATTTACACAGTTCAAATAGGGGTGCATCTTGAGCATTGGTGGGGTCCACTTTGGAGATCTTCTTGACAGCGCTCAGGTTCGGATGGCCGGCAAAACCTGCAAAGACCAAGGATGACCTTGGTGGATGAGGGCCTTCCTCGAAAGCGATGATGCGTCCCAGTTGTTTTGGCAGAGCTGCTTCAGACTTCCCTCTCATGCCTGGCCTCCCTTCTCACCGGAGTCTCCTTGAGGCCCTTTCAGCCTGGCTGCTATGCGACCATGTGTACTGGGGAGGGCCCCTCATAGGACTTGCAAAGGTGTCTCTGAGGAACTGACAACAGGACCACAACAAAGTAACTCTTTCACCTGCTGAGGATGATGTCTAAAGGTCTGTGTGGTCTGGCTGGCAGGACTCGGGCTTGCATGCCTTCTTCAGGTGGCCAGTCTCTATCCGCGACCTCCATGCTTCCTGGTGTCTGTCGTGGAGCTGCTGTAGATGCCTTTTCTTGATGGGATTCCGCTGTCGCTGGAATTCCCTTGAGGCCCTTGTCCCTGGGTTGTAATGTGACTGCGTGGGCTGTGCGGGCCCTCGTAGGCCACGCTGAGTGGTCGCTGTGGAACTCCCAACAGGGCCACGGCCAAGCCACGTGCAACCCCAAGGGTGGATAGTCCAATGGTCGAGTATGCTCTTATTCATCAGGCCTCAGGTTTACAGGGGCACACAGAAGGTTCCTCGGTAACTAGCCTCCTCGGGCACCAGGGATGTCGCTTAGGTCTCCGGATGTTTCATGCTTTTGGATCCACTCTGGTGGTGCGATGCTCCTTCGGTGTTTATGGTGATGCACCTGGGTGATTAGTATGAGTACTTTATTATGCTTGGGCGACAGGCGGCGATATCATGCGATAGTCCAGAGGACTGGAGGAACTTTGTGGCCACTTGCGGTTGTCTTGTGGTAGGTGTTCTTGCTAGCTGTGATGCCATCAATGCTAAGCAGCCGGTGACAGGTGAGTGGATGGACGCACTGTGAAGCGTGGAGCCTGGACACAGATCGCTCTTGCTTGTGGCTTATGGTTGGTCCTCCCGCGAAGCTGTCTCCAGTGATGTCCCTTTACCCCGGTGGCTGGCTTGTGTTGCTGAACACCTTCTCCAGTGCTGGCACAAGTCCTCTGTTTTATCGCTCGTCTCTCTCTTGCCATATGTGATGGTTGTCCGCCCTGTGGCGTGGTGCATTTCTCTTCTCCTTCGCGGGGTGTCATCCTGCCATGCACTTCACCTCCTTCACGATGGGGCGTCCTGCTACGCTCTTCTCCTTTTTATGACCAGGTTCCTCACTCTGATGTGGCGTCATGCCCCATTTCTCATGTTCGCGCAACATGGACATCTCACTGGTCGCGTCTATTTCTTAGGACTGTCTTTTCTTTGCTATAGACCTGTCACAGGTCAGTCCTGTCGGTGAGGCTTGCTTCTACTCCTTGTGGACCTCTTGCAGTCCCCATCCCCTCTTCAGGGATTTTCGCTATTCTCCTCTGCCGGGAGGGCAGGTCACCTTCTTCACTTGGGGGTGTTGTGCTTGCGCCTCGAGCCTGTGCCATTGTGTCGCCTGCTCCTGCCTCTGTTCAGGCATGCTTGGCAGGGTCGGTCACTTCGTGTGACGTGCTCCTTGCTTGCAGTGCGATGTGGTATCCGCCATGTGTTGCCTGTGGTTGGACACATGTTGCAGTGGCAGCTTGCCACGTGGAGTGTGCGACTGAGCTCTTGTCTGTTTTGGACCACTGGCGACTCCATCTTGAGGCAGTGTTAGGGAGGACACTCTGTGATGTCTTTGGCCCACTGCTGGGCTTTGCCAGTGCAGTGGATATGTAGAGGTTCTCTGTGTTGACTTCCGCTTTGCTTCCATTCTGTGGACAGGTCTCAGTCTCCTGGGTGCCTGCCCATGCGGTTAAATTTATGGGTGCATGCGTCGGCGCAACTTGGATTTCGCGTTCTTGGTTCTTTTTCAGGGCTCCCTCTTCTGGCATTTGGCGTGCTTGCTCTTCTTTCTTGCGGTGGTGGCCATTCATCACCAGGGGTAGGTGGTACAATCTTTTTGCTTCCGGTGTTGCCAGAGCCTCTGGGGGATGCACAGTCTGTGCATGTTCTTCACGCACTTCAAAGTGGGGCTTGCTTGGTGCCTTCGGTCCTATGACGTTTGCTGGACCTTGCTTGGCCACTTGTATTTCTGGCGCCCGCCTGGGCCTTTACTCCCGTATTTTCTCCTGGGAATGCCGCTTTGTTGTTTTATCTGTTTTGGGCTTCTTGGGCCTCTATACTGCAGTTCTTTTAGAATTCAGGTTCATTCCGGGCAGTAGTGTCGGTCTTGCACCCAGATGGCTTTCCCCAGATGCTGCTCCTGCCACTGCTGGCAGTATTGAACGTAGTGACGATTTCAGGCACCCACTGTGTTTACTCCCTCCATCATGCTTTGTGACTGCAGGTGCTTGCTGGGAATCTGCCTTCACTCCCTGTTCCTTTTTGTGATTTGGTGAGGGTAGTTGCAGCAGGCAGCAAAGCCTCTTCTGGTTGTGGCAGCAGATGGACACCAGAGGGTGTCCTGTGAGCTTGCACCTGCCTCGGCTTTTCACTGTTTCACTGTGTGGATGCTCCAGTAGACTGCAGAAGCTGTTGTGGGTGATAAAGGGAGCTGAGCAGGGCTTTTCGCAACCTCTTGCCGCTGAGCGGCTTGTCTTGCATTACATCCCCTTCTGAGCTTCGGCTCGCATTTTGCTCATGGGAATGCGGTGCACTCAGGCAACCACTAGGTGCTTCCCCTGCTAATCCCTACTATAGCAGACTTTGTGGAATCACTGGCAGCTGAAAATGCAGGCTGGGGCTCGCAATGCAGATGTGGCTCGTATTTTACATAAATTACTGTCACAAGGGCTGCAGTACAGCGAGCTACAGCTAAGCGGCGCTGTACCCACTTCGGGAAATCCTCAGTAGTTACTTTAATCCTGCAGGTCGATTCTCCCTCGCAGGCATTGCTGGGTCAGTTGCGGAGCCTCCTCTGAAGCATGGGCGGCCTCACGGCTTGCTATTCCTTTTGCTGGAGGGCGTTTGCTGGCAGTCAGAGTGCATGGCTGCGTGCCTATCTCCGGAACGCGTTAACTGCACAATGAAGGTGGGAGGAACGCAACGGGGGATATATATATGTATGTGGGCTGGGCGGCAGAGCAGGTTTTAAGTTCTTGATGTAGAGTTGCGCTCTAGTTGTCATAGCTGCCGCGCGCTACGTAATGACGTGGCAAGCGCGGCGGCCATTTTAGTTGTGGGAAAAGTGAGCGAGAGAGCGAGGATAATTGTCGGAGACACCGGACGCCCGGCGCTCTCCTTCTGAGCCTAATAAATACCTGTACTTCCCCATTACAGCCTCCAGTGTATTAATTGGGTATAATACACACATCACAGTGGCGACGAGGCTGGGAGTGAAGAAAAAAAACCCGAAGGGATACACAGGACAACCCATATTGAAGGAGCTATGGAGGAGACTACTGAACCACGTGGAACATCCAAGGCAGGAACAACCAGGAAAGCACAGCAAACATCAGTAGGAGAGCGTGGCAGAGGCACAGAGCCACGTGAGTAGGCAACAGTAGTGCACCATGAGCACCAGGTACGAGGGGCAGTGAGTGACAAGGGTGGAGAGCCTAGACTGACCCATAGTGACCCCACCAACACGTGGACTAGACAGGAGAGGAGGAGACACTGGAAGCAGGTGGCCAGTCCTGGTACAAATGCCCAAACACGACGGAGGTCCTGGCGGAGTCACAGAGAAGAGGAGGAGGGGGCGCAGAACGACTCCAACCGGACCAGGCACACAGAGAGAGCACAAGCGCACCAGGCAGCCCGAAAGGTCAGGAGACAGATCCAGAAAGACGTGCAGGGATGAGTGCGCAGGCTTCATCACTCATGACGCCGATTCCTTTCCTGCCCAAACCAGGAGAATCTCAGATGAAGTGGGCGGACTGGAGAGAGTATTTCATGAATTATATAGAAGCGCTGGAAGACGAGAATGGGGAGGCTTTCCCCAGCAAGAGAAAGAGGAGGATACTCCTGCACAACCTAGGCCCGGAGGGGATAAGGATCTTCCAGAATCTTGTGTCCACTCCCAGGCAAGCAGCAGACGACAATGTATTCAGACACGCAATAGAAGACCTCAACAACCACTACCAGCCGGCAGTGTGTACGTCCATTGACAGATATAATTTCCAGCAGAGGAAACAGGAGGTGGGCGAATCAATAGATGACTATGTGGCTGCGCTTAAGAAATTGGCGATAATGTGCAAATTTGGCGTGTTGCATGATGAATTCATAAAGGACCAGATAGTTATGCACACTACTAATAAGGCGGTCCAGGACAAACTGTGGGTGAATGGAGACGCCACACTGAAGGAAGTAATCGCCATGGTGAAAAAGGCAGAGCTGTCCAAGAGATGCGCGGATGCGGCGAAGAGAGAACCCACCCAGAGGTCCATGGTTAATAAAATAGATGATGCCGAAATGACAGAAAGGAACAAACCCCTAGCAGCGGAAAGTAAGGTACCGAGCAGATGGTCAGGGAAGCCTACGCAGCAGAGAAGGCCGAACAGAGAAAGCACAAACGCATGCTACCGATGTGGAAGCCTGACCCATGCAGCCCACGACAAACGTTGTCCGGCGTTCCGAGCAAAATGCATGTTCTGCGATATAGTTGGACACTATGAAAAGGTATGCCGCCGCAAGGTGAGAAGGCTCACGGTGAAGTATGTGGAGCAAGATCCGGAGGAAGGAGTGAACAGAGAACAGGACGAAGAGGACAACGTACTGTGTGTGGAAGGTCAGGTACTGGGCATTGACTGCAGGCGCTCCCGCAAACCACAATGTGAGATGGTGATTGGAGGAGTACTGATTAGAATGGTTGCGGACTCGGGTTCCCCGTACACCATCGTCCAAAGGACAGTATGGAATGAGCAATTCAGACCCAGCATAGGACCAAGTCTAGAACCTCCGGACATAAGGCCAGTCACGTAAACTGGAGAACCAATTCCGATGGTTGGATACAGAGACTTAACCTTTGAGTTTAAAGGCCGGAGTGCGGAGTGCAAGTTGTATGTGGCAGAGAAGGGCCCCTCGGTACTAGGGTGGATGGATCAGGGCGACCTAGGTATACAATTGGATCCAGGAGGTGCCACACAGGTACTAATGACAAGCACGAAGCGATTACCGGACTTCGAGAGGATGAAGAGCGAATTCCCCAAGGTTTTCAGTGGGAAGATCGGCAAATTGGAGAAATTTGTGCATCGGTTAGCCCTCAAGGAGAACTCCACGCTGGTGTCCCACAAAGTAAGGAACATACCCATAGCGGTCAGAGAAGCAGTACAACAGGAGCTGCACAGACTGGAAGAGAATGGAATTATCGAACCCATAAACAGCTCAGAGTGGTTGGCGCCCCTGGTGGTGGCCATGAAACCCAATGGTAAGTTTCGCCTCTGTGTGGATCTGCGCAAGCTGAACAAATGCATCATTGTGGAAAAATTCCCGCTACCACGCATTGAAGAGATGTTGGCGTAGACAAAGGGGGTAAGGTGGTTCTCCACTATCGATCTCACTTCAGCATACCATCAGATAGATCTGCATCCAGCGAGTAGGAAGCTGACGTCGTTCATCACACCCTTCGGGTGCTACCAGTTCCGCCGCATGCCCTTCGGTCTCGCGTCGGCGGCAGCGGTATTTCAGAAACTAATGCACCGATTGTTTAAAGACCTCGAAGGAGTGCAATACTTCCATGACGATATATTAGTGATGGGAAAGGATCTAAAGGACCATGACAAGAAGCTAGACACAGTACTTCGAGTTCTGGAAAGCAATGGCCTTACAGCTGAGTGGGAGAAGTGCCGGTTCGGAATGAACTCTGTCACCTACCTGGGGCATGAGATTGGAGAACAAGGCATCACGCCCAAACGGGCCAATGTGAAGGCGATTTGTGACGCCCCGGCACCGAACAACAAAGAAGAAGTGAGATCCTTCTTAGGGCGCCCGGCACTCTCCTGCTGAGCCTAATAAATACCTGTACTTCCCCATTACAGCCTCCAGTGTATTAATTGGGTATAATACACACATCACACTTGAGGCAATTTATTTCATAGGGCCCGCTTTGCACTTAAGACATTTGCACACTCCGGGCGTAGTCCTCACTGACGATGTGCTCTACTCACCTTTTCTGCCCACTCAGGCACTGCGAGGGCGTCTTCTACTCATCCTGCAGATGGTTGGCAGTGAGTGAGGTACCTTGAGCACGGCGCTAGCTGCAGGGATTTCTTCAGTGTCACAGCTCTCGGCTTGGCAAAAGGTGCAGGCTGCACACCGGGCGACTTTGGCCTCGGTTTTCTGTCCCCCCGTTGCTAGTGGGGTCTCCCAGTGCCTGGGTGGCATGCCACCTGTCCGCCTGAGTGCCGCTGGCCTAGATGCTGTACCTATTCCAATTGGTTGGCAGGAGAAGGCCACTTCATGACACTTTATTAGGTAGGGCTGTTTAACTTGCAATAGTGGCCACCTGGGCTTGAACGCAGCAATGGGTTCATGCCGGCTCTCCTTGGTACAAAGGCAGGTACTAGAGTCGGCAGGACAGTTTAATGCTCCCGTCACCCATTGGTTGTGAGGCTGCTTCAGTGACGGCACCGTCTTTTCACCTGGGATGACATATGAGAAGCGCGCCCTGGTCACTACAGTGAGTGGCAGCGGGGGCATGAATATGAGGGCAGCTGTAGAGGCCTGGCTACAAGGGTCAGGCAGATGAGCAGTGCTGCCCGCCTCACCTTAAGGGCCAGCACCTTTTCGTCAATGGCCTCCTCCAACACCATTGCGTGCCATGTTTGTCCTGGCAATGCGAAACTGGTGGTGCCTTATGCGCAGCTCACTCTCCCCACGAGGAACAGCGAGGTGACTGCTGCCTCACATGTGGGGTAGGACCCACCCCTCGTCGCCATTGTGGTGTCTTGGGCCCTAGTCTCACATGCTGGGTAAATGACTTCACGGACACCGCGGTATGTGGTACAGGAACTGGCCCGGGGCACATCCGCCCGTCCCCTTTTATTAGCAGGGTCACCTGACTGGCGACTTCTGTGATGGGTGGGTGTTCAGAGTGGGTACAGCACAAGGCTTAATAGTAGAACGTGTCCAGCAGGACACTACATAGGTATATTTTCCTCACTGATTTGTACTGAAGTGGAGACAAATTCAGTCAGAAGAAATCTATATTTCTCGCCATTTTTGGCTTTAAAAATCAGGTCTCTTGTCTGAGTCTAGTGTGTTGGCATGTATGCTTAGTGGTATGCCTAAATGGGTGTCAAAGTTAAACACTGCATTCCTCCCTTTGCCAAAGTTTGACATCTAACACGGAAGAATTGACGATAATCATCTGGGCATCCCAACTGCTCGATGAGCAGGTTTGGGAGGAAAAAGCTATATTTGAAAAGTTAAGGTGGGCATTGAGATAACATGCCATGAGGACGCTACTTACCCTCAATTTTTAATTCCCAGTCATGCTGAACAAAAGCATTCTCTCACATTGCTGACAAGAGATAAGGGCAATCAAGAGGAAGGGTCCCCTGAATTTGATCAGCCCCAGGCAATGTCGGTCCTCAGAGGGGCAAGGAGTCACTTAGTGACTACACCAAGGCCAGCACCTGCAGCCATAATGGAGAAATGAGGTGGTCTCAAAGCCAAGTTCCAACAGACTGGACATGACTCCCGGGTGTGCTGCAGCCAAAAACAAGTACAAGTTAGTCTCCCTTCCTCTTTTTCATGTGGTCAGCTACTTCAAGATAGGATCCTGGCTGTAAAGCAACTACCAACCCCAAAGGACCGTGCTAAGCCTTATTTGTAGACTTCACAAAAAAGGTCACCACAACCATGGAACTGTCACCACGTTCAACTACAGGAGGCTAGTTTGGACCACAAGACCTAATGCCTGTGTCAAACTCAATGCAAGGACCCAGTGCAAAAGCATACTCAAGTCACCTTTTGATCTGCTCGAGCAAAGGGCCCAGTTTTTCAGCCCTTCTTTTGGCAAGCAAGGACAAGACTCAAGAAGACAAACCTCACGACCAGGCGCCCGCCCTCGGAGTCCCTCAGCTGCACTTGCGGTTACACAAAAATAAGCTAAAACATGTTCTTAGGTTACTTCTACATAGGCCAAGCTCTTTAGTACAGAGGTCTACCATAACTAGGTAAGAAACCTATATAAAAGGGCAACATGGTAGTCAGCCAAGGTAGAGACGTACCAGTACTGGCATAAATTATTAGCAGCTTCAAGAATAAATTACGCAAGAGAATTTCGGAGGCTAGTCACCCATGCCACAGCACCAAGCGCTCCCCCGCTCATTCCAATACACATATAAATGGGTTGACTATTAGCAGGTAATGTTTTGGGGCAGCACAACCAGGAGGAAGCCTGAAAAATGATCATCAAACACGCTGGCTAAACAACCAGTAGAAGTCAGCCTTCTTCACTGCGTAATAAAAGTAATCTCCACCGGGCACCTAGGACATTTTTAAAGAAAACCCTCAATACTTGGCAATACACTTGTGCCACCTCTTCAAGCATGCATTCCTCCATGAAGTCATACCTGACAGTTGATGGGGATTGATAATAGCCTCAATCTACAAAGCATGGAAGAAGTCACTGCTGGCCAACTACAGGATGAATGGTTAGTTAAATGGGGAGGCAAAATACTTTGCTAAAATCTTGCTGGCTGAGGCAAACGAGTAGAGAGAGAAAACACATTAGTCCGGGCGAACCAGACTGGCTTCATCAAAGATGCGGGAACAATAACAAACATTATAATGCATACTCCATTAATTGACAAAGCAAAACAACACTCCCAACCCGCATCTTTGTTTTGTGGAATTTTGCTCTGCCTTTGATGTTGAGGTATTGAAATTCTGAACCTTGTTATAAAAGTCGTCGTGTCATGACGATTTTGGTATCAGCACACCGAATATGGCGAGTGCTAGATGTGTGAGTATTTTCGTCCTATTCGAGTGATGAGATCACCATGAAATCAGGGAGTCCGTTCTGAACCCTCGGGTTCCATCTTGCGTACGGCAGCCATTTTGTGGTTGCCCTCACATAGACCGGTGACAGTGGCCGAACGAGTCTCCAAACACACGTACACTTTAGCTGTCTTCTGAATGACCTGAACGAGCGACCCTCTTGCCTGAAGCCAAACTGGTTTAACCAGTCCCTTCCCCGGTAGCTGATCGAGATTACGGACCGGGACACAAAACACCATCAAACCTTTTATTGCGCATAACTATGTCTTATCTTGCTCACACCTGTCTCTACTCTTTTCTTTATGACCTGTTTACGATGGGGATGTGCCCGGTTTTATGGTGGGTTCGATCGACCTGTCTGATCAAGAATGTTGGGTTTGACCAATAATTGATTATGGGCTGGACAAACTGAAAAATGGGCTTGTCATCATGATCCTGCCTTTTTCTTTCTGTGAAAACATGTGAGTGGTCAACTGTAAATTAGGGATATTTGCCTGAAGCATATTATTTGGTATAAAAAGGGATGACTGGTTTTTGTGAGCGAGCGAGCGAGCAGTACCGTGTTGTACTTCTAGGATCTCTGTTACAAGCTGCAGCTAATAAAATTGATCTTTGACGTCACCAAGAATCACCCGTGTCTCTGTACTCTAAGACAGGTGGACCCGGAGTCTAGGGCGTTTTCGCCTGGCGCCACTGGGTCTTAAATAACCCGGTTCTTCAATGCGGTGCAACAAAGCATTCTCTGATGTAAACATCTTAATTAGGGAATCTCACTGTTGATTCTCAGAGCCATCCAGCTATTATACAGCAATACTTGGACATGGGTCAGATTGGGATCTGGAACTACAGTCTCTAGGAAAATGTACACAGACAATGCTGGACCATATAGCCCCACTCTAAGCAGTCAAATGCCTTTGTGGTGTCCAGACATAAGGCTAAGGTAGTTTCAGGAGAATCCTTTGTAAACTACAATAGGTTGGCCAAGCAATGTAGGTGATCACGAGTTGTTCATCCTGGCACAAATCCCACTTAAGTATGATGAATAAAGCTCGGTATGACCTTTATAAGGTGAGTGGCCAGTACACTCGCTAGCATCTTTAGATCCATATTCAGAAGGGATATTGGGCAGCATCTACTTCACAGCAATGGGTTTCATCTTGGTTTCGGGATTACCGATATTGCAGCGTTACTGAATAAAGCAGACAAGGTGCCAGTGCATTCTGCCTCTTGGAAAGCCCTATGAAGTAGGTACAAACACTCCTATTTAACCAGTTTATAACATTTTCCCTGGGGTTTTATTGTATTGTAGATTTAAGGTTGCTTGTGTGATTTCCTCTTTGTTGATCTGACCTTCAAGTAAGAGTCTACCTTCAGCATTGAAGCATGGGAAAGTTAGCGGGGCAAAGAAAGATTCTTCCCCTCAAATCTCAGTTCCTGATTCTGAACTCTATAACTAGGAGTAATATCTACTAACGGAGCATGATCTGTGAGTGATTCCTAAAGGGTAAGATAGTCCAGTGTAGATAGTGTGATCGATTAGGTTATTAGGAAGTAGTCAAGGCGTGATTGTGTTCCATGTACTGCTGGGAAAAAGAAGTATTCTTTTTCCTGCAGATGGAGGAGGTGTCCTATATCCAAGAGTCCTTGGTCAGTAAGAAAGTCCTACTTTAGCGCTCTGTCCCTGTTGTTATGTACGTCAAGGGGCCGCAGAAGTCTAGTGCTGCATGCAAGGCCAGGTTCCAGTCAGTTCGGAATGGTGTCCAGCTCTGTGAGGATCCTATTCACTCGGAGGAGGAACGTAGTCTTGCTCCCATTAGGTGCAAAGAGGGATCCCTCACAAGTTACCTTAGTGTCAGTTGGGAGTTTTACAAAGACTTGTCTTTCGTCGTTTTCCTTCCAAGACTAGAGGATCATACAGGGAAGTGATTTGTGTTTGAGTAATTTTTTGTGGAGCTAAATGAAGCTATGGAAGGGTGATCTGAAATAGACTGACAAGTGGACCTACAACTAACTATGACCTTAACAACCCAATCTTGTTTAAGTTTTTAAGTGTCCTTCACTGATAAGTGTGTTTCTTGTATGAAGGCTGTGTCAACTTTCTTCAAGGCAAAGATGTTAATTGTTACTTTTGCTTGATGCAATTCATCAAACCTTTTACATTTGAAGTGATGGTGGTAAGAGGTTCAGGCAACCTGTTAAGGTTAGGGAGAAGGGATGGGTATAGGGTGTCTTACGGCACAAAGCTATGTGCAGAAATGTGAAGTGAGTGTTGGGTAGACAAATGATTCCCCTTGGGTTGGAGGGACGTTGAACAACAGGAAACAATGTGCAGGGAGCAAGAGGAGAGACTAGATTGGAGTCAAACTAGAGGAAGAGAGAGAGCCGCAATCAACACTTCGGGATGTGAATGATGAATCTGTTGTGATAAATCAGTGGTATATTCAGACAGGTATTAAGAATTTATGAATGTGAGTGGTGGCCAGAGTGAGTGCCACAGAGGTGGATGAAAAAACATGCACTGTCTTTAGGACTCTTAATGGCAGAAGAACCTTCTCAAGGGACTCCATGGGGCAGCTAGAGAAGTGCCTTGGCCTTATAAAGAGATGTTGTGTATACCGCAGCTTGTGAGAGGATATCGCAGAAGAAACTGGGACTTGTGACAGGGTGATCCAGCCTATCGGTATGCTAAACTAGTGCATTCATTTATTGACCCCAGGAACTGGTCTTGGAAGGAGTTTGATGATCAGAACCAGGACAGAGGAGGTCTATGCATGTGACTGGGGGTTGTGGAGAGGGGAAATGGTGATGTGTGGTAGACTGCTATCTCCCTTGCCCCCCTCCCCCTCATTGAGACCCATTATTAGTGCTAGGCCTAGGGATGCTTAGGAGGTAGCTTATGTTCACTAGGGGAAGTGGGGGTGTATGTGTGAGATTCTGACACTCCGGTTGTGTTTCCTAATAACAAGCAGATGGTGTGGTGGGATAAGAAATATCCAAGGCAGTGGGGATTTTGTAAAACATGAGAGCAGGAGTACAAAATCATATGAGAGATATAGCACCATGAGACATAGAATAGTGATAAGGGATGATTTTACCAGGGTGAGACCCAACAAGTAGATCCTCATCTCCCCGATTGTTATGTAGTCCCTAGTAGTCTTATTTGTATGTACACAGCGACAATAACAATTAGGGTGGTGAGTGTCTCCGGGAGGTAGTGGGCTTTAGAGGCGAATGGGATTTAACTCAGGGGAGCTGTTATTTATGATTTCCTTGACAGTCTTAATATTTTTTCTCCTCCTAGAGTGCTTCCAAAACGGGCGTTCAGGTGCCCTCCTGGGTCAGGTCAAATGGCCTTGACTGCGGGATGCCACGTTGGGGGCCTTGAGCAATGACGGTGATATTGTGTCCATGTCGGCTTGCCAAGAAATTAGATAGTTTTGTTGGGTAACTAAAGTCCCTGGAGGTTCAATTTTTCCTAACCCACATCATTGCCGGCTCAAGGATCCCTTACTTGATATCCCATTTCTTAAGTTATGTTATGTATATTTGGAAAGCCCACTCTCACCCGCAAGGTGGTCGAAGAGCCAGAAAGCTCTTGCGCTTTGTGTTAGTATCTGATGAGTAGTTCTGTGTGATCTGGATTTTGTGTCCCTCCAGGTCGTATCTTCGAGGAGAATCTGGTGAGTGTGTGTGTGTCAGAGGAATCAGGTTTCAATTGGTCAGCCTGGTGGGGCCTGAGTTAGGCGGAAGCTTCAATCAGATTCTGTGTGCTCTCTGAATTTCTGGTGGGGATGTAAAGGAGAGGCCAGTAAGATGTTGAATGAGATTGATCAGAAACTCTTTCATGTTAAATGTTTGTAAACTTCTCTGGAACACCATAAAATCCTACATTTTCACGCCAGAGCAGTTCAGCATTAACTCCATTTGGGTTAGCCGTTGTTCAAACCCCACTTCTTTGCCATGAAATTCCCCCAGGTCTATTTTAATGGCTTTTATGTCTTGTGTGAGATTGGTGATCATTGCGCCCATGTGGAGTAGCCTGACCCCTACAGTTGTGATGTCTATGAGGATGGCATCCAGGGACGGTGGTGTGACCATCAACGTAACCCCTCCCACAACAGCTGTGAAGAGTAGTTGGTGAGATGTCTTGTCAGATGCCATTGTTTACTATTGGCCAGCCAATGGCGATTGAAAGGGGGCAGGGGCAGTGGATGGGGTGAGCACCAAGGTAGTACTTGGTCCCAAGGTCATGAAAATGCGATCAGTCACTCATTGAGAGTCCCACTGTGGGGGACAGGGGGCACTTGAAGGCTCCTAACATGCGGCACCCAGAAATAATTTTGTATCAGAGTTTAAGGGTTGTAGACCACCTGCTTCCATTTGGCTTTCACTGCCCAGGTCCTCTGTAGTAGGCCGACACCCCAATCAGATCTGATATAAGAGGGGGTGATGAGAAAATGGGAAGCACAAAGTTCAATGAGGAGCGCTTGATACCCTCCACATGGCCTTCTCTCTGATACTCCTGTACGGTATTAATGGACAAATACTAAGGTTTAACTTCCTGCATAATCATTGAGAAAGGGTTACATATTTGTTCTGCGTCTTTTATAAGGACACATTTTTGTTTTTTCAGCAAATATTCTTAGGGGCTCAATGTTTCCTCCATGCTTGAGGTATAGAATCTTTTAAATGCTGCGATAGGAAGAAGTTGATATCATCTTTCACTTCACCACAACTGACCTATAACATGGTCTTGATGCTCTAAATTCCTATGCTTAAGACCACTTTTTAAAAGTTCTTATTGATAACAATAATATGGCTGCCCTCTCTAAAACCTAAGGGAATGTTAAGTTCAATTGGAGATTTGATACTAGGAAAATAAAGAGGGTTAAGCACTACACTTACCTTGGTATGATCCTTCAACATAAACGTTATGTAAAACACCATATTCCGCAACTAATCTAATTTTTCTTATCTCACGGAGGGGTAATTCCCAAAATGTATAATGCCATGGGTAAGACACTTGTTGAATGCCCTGAAAGTGAATGAGATAAAAGTGCTATAGTGTAGTTCCTATGTTCCCAATAGACTTTGCGCATTGGAATAATATATCCTATAGATGTGACGTAGTACTTATGTCGACTAGGTCTCTACCGAATATATTAGACTTAATTGTGAGTGCCAGCTAGCTCAGAGTTCACTAGAAACTTTCTCGAGTTCACAAGAAGGAATTTCGTTTCTGACAACCGCATAAACATGACAACTTTGTTTCCCCAAGATAAAACTGATCTTCAGAGTCGTGGAAACAATAGATAGATATTTCACTCAGTCAATCGTGCATGCTTCGTTTCACCAGAGGTGCAGAGAAATAGATAGACGGGCGTTTTCAATAAAAGGATTTATTGAACAGTCTTCTTTCTCAAGCATAAGAAATTAACTGCTACAATCAGACTCAGACAATCTTTGGGGGCAAGCTTTGTTACGTACCTGCTGGCTCCTGAGACCGCCGCAGTACTTTCCTGTCTCCCTCCCTCCCGCCGCCGCAGCCCACATCCACCAGCGGCTGCAGTGTGGAGGGGGGACCTCTTCCGGACCACAAGTCCCACACTCCCCAGCGGCGGAAGCAGCCGCTACATGCAATCTTCGCACCAGGAGGCGCACAAAAGGGAACGCAGCCCCGGTGGAGCGGGGGACTCAGACAATCTTTGGGGGCAAGCTTTGTTACGTACCTGCTGGCTCCTGAGACCGCCGCACTACTTTCCTGTCTCCCTCCCTCCCGCCGCCGCAGCCCACATCCACCAGCGGCCGCAGTGTGGAGGGAGTCCTCTTCCGGACCACAAATCCCACACGCTCCAGCGGCGGAAGCAGCAGCTACACGCAATCTTCGCGCCAGGAGGTGCACAAAAGGCAACGCAGCCCCCGTGTCGCGGGACCGCGCGCGGGACCAGCCGGGCTAAGCCCGGGCAAAGGGCGGGCCGTCTGTGGCCGTCAGGGGGCGGAGGAGGACGGGAAGGGCCTGGTCCCTAACACCCGTGGATTGGGAAGTATCTGGAAACATTATCGGACAAGACTCGGGTCAGTGCATGAAACATCCCTTGTTATATAACTAACGGGTGATCATGCGAGTCACCTTGAACTAGAGACGCTTGGGAGTGATAGTGGGCAAGTGTTACTGCCTGGATATCAAGTGTGCAAAGTTTTGTGAACTTAGGTAACATTTTGCTGGCCCACATTTTAAAATCGAATAGCACATGGACATGGCAAGCGCAGTGCAAACAAGGTCGTCAATTCTAAACACACACAAGCGCCCTCCAATGTGGGTAGCCCAAATAATATCTAACTTACAGAACCATCTAGAGCAACTTATTGCTAATCAGACTAAATTGATCCTTAGTAGACTGGACAAAGTAAAAAGCTTGGTTAAAACAAAGGGGCCATCTGGTGGCAGCAATCCTGCCCCCCAGGTAATAACCCACTGAGTAATAACCCATTGAGTGAGGATACTGCTAATAGTTCAAAAATACCATCTATAAACACACCCGGAAACGCCCAAAGTAACACCACTCCACAACCCCTGACCCCCCTGAATATACAACCAGTAGGCCAGATACCGGTTCCCCCGAATCTGCCCGCCACCAGAAGGGAGGTCCCTTAGGGAGCGTCAAAAGGTACACATCGAGTAATGGTTCACAGACAAGCCACGACCCCACCCGCAAGACAGAGCCCACCAGAGAATATCGCAACTAAGGGGCATTTTAATACGTCAGTAACCCTCAATCTACCTCCTGACTTAGCACCCTATGTAATTATCCTTACAGGAGTTCCAGTAATGAGACCAGAACAGGTGGAAACTTATGGTGAACTTAAAAACAAAACCATGTTCTGGTTAAACAAGTGTAGGCCCCTGGTAAGCACGGAACAGGTGGAAATAATAATGGTTCGGCGGGTGAATTGGGTGGGAGCCATGCCCAAGGATGACACCGGGGATTGTGTGGTGGTGAACTTTAGAAATACACATGTGGTGGATCAGATATTAAGCTGGGGTCCAACCACGTAGGCTAGTAACATCAGGCCCATGCCCCTTAGTTTTTTTTTTATCCTAAGGGGGCCTATAATCGGGGGAGCGCCATGGGTGGACTGAAAGCTAGGGAGTGGAATTTAGTTGGGCATAGCCGCAGACCTTATTATGTAGCCATGAGGAACCAGAGTGGGATCGATCTCCAGAATAGATTTGACCCTCTGTCGACCCTAGAAGGAGTGGATTGACTAGGGATAGACACAAACCCTAGATACATACAAGCTAGGGATATGAGTCATGGAGAGTTAAAACACCCCTGATTAAAACACCCCAAAATGAGTTACTGCAGAGAGGGGAAAATAAGGGGGCAAATATGGCAGAGAGTTCTCAACTACGTACTGCAGGGGAGATCGAGATAACGGGACCAGATAGCACCGACCAAGGCACTCAAGTAATACACACAAATAAGGTAGCTGACCCTAATGAAATTACGGTACTTGAGGGAAACAGGCTTATCCAGCCCCTCAGGGCCAGGGCAGGAAGAACAGCTGGGCGGAATTGATTAAAAATACTATCCTGGAATGTAGCAGGACTTGCTGCCAAATATGAGGATCAAGAATGGAGACAATACATTACCGGGTTTCATGTTATATGTCTTCAGGAGACCTGGATGATTGATTGCAACCATTTCTCCCTGGAAGGGTTTAAGTGTTTTTCAGTCCCTGCCCAAAGGTCAGATTCAGGGAGAGCCATGGGTGGGCTGATCATATATGTAGACCTTCTTATACAAGGGGTCTGGTCCAACTTCAACTGGGCATCACAGAATATGCAGGTGGTGGGCTTTCGCTCAAAAGGGTTAAACATCACCCTGGCTAACTGGTACAACCCGGTGGGAGCAAACGGTAAAGGGAACACAATAAAAGAACTGGACTCCCGCCTAAATGCCCAGTCAACGATGGTGCCAACGGTAAAGTCGGCAGTAGCTCCATCTGTAGTCCTGGTAGGGGATTTTAACTGTCACCTCTGTGCAAACCTAAGGCCATTTAACAAGGATTGGGCTTAGTGCACAGTGGAGAAAGGGCCACACTTCTTGCATTCTACAGAAGGGGTGGAGCTAGATAAGGTGATGAAAGGCCACAATTTGGTCCACACAATGGACCTGATAGAAATGGGCAGTGGTGGGGAGCTCAATCCCACTTTTAAGGGCAGAGAATATCGGTCGTACATTGACTATATTATGGTGTCACCTATACTCAAAGTCTGGGTTAGTAGGGCGGACATAGAAAGTAGCATATTTAGCGACCACAACCCCCTGGTGCTAGAATTAAAAGGCCCAATCATTAAAAATGCATCATGCGGGGTAGGAGTGGTGGAGACGATATCAGACCAAGGGAGAAGACTTAGATGGTCCAAAATAGATGGGGATAATTTTTACAAAAACTTAATAATTACAGGGGCAGATGCACTAAACATATGCATCGACCCCAATATTGAGGGGGTTGCTGTAGTAACTGCATTTGGAAAGATGGCGCACCTCATTGAAGGATTATTAAGGACCATTAGGACTAGGATATCAATGACCTCCACACCTAGATGGTTTGACAAAGAATGCTCAAAGGCACATAAAGACCTTACATTTAGCCAAAAAATAATTCCTAGAGATAATATTGACATAGCCCAATGTAGACTGACATATAAGAAGGCACTAAAAGCCCGTAAAACCAGCCTCCAAATGCAAGCTTGGGAGGACCTAAGGGAGGCGGCGGAAAGAAGAGACCTGACCGAGTTCTGGAATATTATAAATAAACCATGTTTCCAGGACTCAAATGCCCCACAAATTTTAAATACCATTTTGCCGGAGCAGTGGCACTCCCACTTTAGAAATTTATATAACCATACGGGTGAAATGAACAACGACGAAGGGCAGAGGTTACAACTGACTGTACGGCCAGAGATTACCCTGGCCGAAGTGGAAGGGGCAATCCTGGGGCTAACTAAAAATAAGGCGCCTGGCCCGGATGGCATCCCTCCCGATCTATACCTCAGTAAAATAGAGCTGTGGGCACCCATACTCACGAGGGTCCTGAACGCGGCAGTGGAGGCAGGCCTGCCGCGCTCTTGGTACTCGGCAACCATAGTTCCAATATTCAAAAAAGGAAATCGGGATGACCCCAATTGCTATCGGCCGATATCCTTGATTGATGTCACGCCGAAGGTCTTGGGTCGGGTGGTTTTAAATCGCCTGACCGAATGGGCAGACACACACCAGGTAATAACGGACACGCAATATGGGTTCAGGGAGGGAAGGTCAACTACGGACCAATGCCTGAACCTCTACTTGTTGGTTGCTAAGTACACCATAGCCAGCAAGGAGGCAGTCTACTTGGGGTTCATGGACCTCTCTGCGGCATTTGATCATGTGAACAGGGAGAAGCTATGGGCCTTGATGATAGGCCTAGGGGTGGACCAGGATTTAGTTAACATCCTAAAGGCCCTGTACTGGGACACTACAGCGTCTGTTCATTTTAACCAAGATGGAAGTAAGACCTTACCATTTCCATGCACTAGTGGAGTGCGGCAGGGCTGCATTTTAGCTCCTTTTCTGTTTTCACTTTATATTAATAATTTAGACAGGGATTTATGTAAACTTGGAGTGGACTCCCCTCAAGTAGGCACCCGCCCAGTCCCCGTCCTGCTTTACGCGGACGACGCGGTGTTATTAGCTCGGACACCGCGGGGGTTACAGAGGCTTATCGACGGATTTGTGAGTTTTATGTCCACACTTGATTTGTCAGCAAATCTGGACAAATCATATGTTATGCTCGCGGGGGCCAGACCAGACAAGAAATTTTCTTATAAGATAGGATCTCATAAAATTAGTCTCGTCCAGTCCTTTTCCTATCTAGGTGTATTATTTGATGGGCTTTTAAAGTTTAGATCTTTAGTGGACAAGCACTGTGCGAAACTGGTGGCCTCATCTGGGGCTATAATGGGCTATGGGAGAAGGCTGGGTAGATGGTCTACCGAGCAAGTGCTGAATTTGTATAGATCGATATGCTGTGCTAAGGCAGCTTATGGGGCGGAAGTTTGGGGTTTTGTGAACATATACCCGGTCCAGGCAGAGGAAAACAAATTCTTCAGAAGGATATTGAAAGTCCCACATAGCACATCTGCCTACATTTTACATGAGGAACTGGGAGAACCCTACATCGAAGACCAGAATAAGATCAGGCCACTTTTGGCCTGGGTGAAAATCTGGTCCAACCCCGAGGCAGGCCTCAGTAGACAAATTATCACAGATTGTTTGAAACAAGACAAATGGAGTTCTATCCCCTGGCTAAAATATGCAAAGTGCACCCTAGAGGCCATCGGCTGTAAGAACCTTTTTAACCTTTTTAACTGAACCTGAAACCCTGTTTGCCCAGAACAAAACAACAGTCAAGAAAATGTTTGGGGAATGGACAACTGTAAGTAGGGCGGCCACTGAAGAGTGTAAATCTACAGTTGTGGCTTATGGATTATTGAAAATAGAGAGTGGAAGGGAACCCTTCACTTTGTTTTGTTGTGCTCATTTTATTCATTACCTAGGCGAAAGTTCCTGGTGGGATTATTGAAACAAGCCAAGTTTAAACACGCCAAGGTAGCACTAATGTTTTTACAGAAGGCTAATGATGCATATACCCTGTCCTGTATTTTGAGTTTTATTAAGATGGCAGTGAGGCTAAGGAATTCAAGAGAGATGAGTTGAATATAATGCCCTGTAAATAGAGATTCTGGACAAAAATGAAATGAAATGTTTTGGATGAATTATTTTTTTAATGTATTTTTAACTGATTTTATGTACTTTTATGGTATCTTTTCAAGTGCCGAATAAAGAAATATTGATTTGATTTGAACTGCTACAATCGTAAAACTGGCTGCAAAATATAATGCATACAGTAAAAAGAGTAGAATAAAATAATACTGTAAGAGCATTGTATGGTTCCTAAACCATACATAAATACATACATAAATAACAGAGGCTAAGAGTACTCAACTGGTGCTTCTAAAATACGCCTACCCCGATGTACCTAACCTAAGCTTAGTACGAGGGAAGAAGTAAGTGAGGTGTAGCATAAATGTAGTATTCTTTGCCAAGAATCTGTCCAAGATTTCTCTTAGGGTCTAATTAGCTCCGTACCTTGATTTGGAATGAAGTGAAGAACCGGACCTTTTTAATGGCCCAGTGGCGCAGGGCACGCCTGAAATCTTCGAGTTCACCTGTCCAGGTACACAGAGACACGGAACACTCTACTCGTGAGGAAGAGCAAGTATTTATTTAGCTGCAGCCATGAACAGTGGTCCCATAAGTAAAATACAAATAAGTTCTCGGGAGACTGCTGCTTGAATCAACAGCGTACAATCTTTTAAAGCAATAGACACTCCCATATCTAACACATATTTAAACAAACTGAACCAATCAGTCAGTGAATTCCTTGTTTGCCAAAGTGCGGCATGATCATCACGTGCTTCAGTTCTTCACTCGTGCAACATCTTTTGCAACATAGTTAATCATGAACATGTTCAGTGACTTAGACCACCCACCACAAGGACAGACAGGCTTAACCACAAACATGAGTCACAATGCACAAGGATAAACGAACTCTACCTCAAACATGGGCCATAATGCAGGTCAGGAGTTCACACAATCCCCTTTGTATAAGGACTGTTCCTGGCGAGCAGAATCAACAATGAATGGTTTACTTGTTAACAAGCATTGCATGTGTTTTCGGGTACAGGGAGTGCTGAGTGCTGACTCGAGAAATTAGGCCTGGGTGATGGCAATTCAAAAAAATGGAGGCTAAATACAAATGGATGCGGTATTCAGAGATTTCATATTTCCACAGTCCTCCCTTTTGCCATACACAGGCAAATTCTAGTCTGAGTCTACATTAATGGCCATCAGTTCAGAGATTTGTTTTTAAAACATTATTTGTGTATTCTTTTCTTTCTTCCTACCTATTGGTCGGGGTATACAGAATGTAGCACAAAGGCTACAAATGGCCGGACCACATTGTAAGCAGAGGCAACAAGTAACTATCACAGTTAAAATGGCTCCAATAAATGTCATAATCCTCCAACCCCAGGTGGACAGTATTCCCCAGAACCATCCTGTTAATGACCAATCCCCTTCGTCTTGATGGATAGACTCAGCTATCTTATGTAGTCTTGAGATGGCCTGGTATACCGTAGGGGCATTATCAGGAATAAAAATACGGCAGCTAGATCCAATTAATTTGCATACGCCTCCACGGTCAGCGAGAATAATGTCTAATACCATTCTATTTTGGAGCGTGACAAGGCGGTCAGCAGCAAGCTCTGCTGTAATATTACTTAGAGCTCCAGCTGTTTCATTGACAGTTGCCTCTACAACTCGAATAAGTTGTCTTATGTCTCTACTGTTGGCTATTTGACCCCAGAATGGAAAGAGCCCTTTTAAGAAGTCTCCTGCTTCTTGTCCTGTTGTATCTAAGGTGGACACTATTCCTCTTTTCTGTAGGTGGTGTTTGGCATCTGCTGTATATGTAGGGGGTAGTAACTAAGCAATGTAACAAGTGCCTTTCCAGTTACTGGGTAAAGAAGTGTAGGCTTTACTCCCACATACGAAATATGTGTTACGTGAGGGTACCATACGAGGCCAATCTGTCCCATTTAAAGTTATAGTATACAGACATTTACTAGTACCCTTGTTTTTTGATCCTCCCTTCTTAATACAAAATTGCGCCTGTTCGGATGTTACTAGAAGAGTCTGTCCCTTGCGAGGAGTCTTATTAGAGGACAAGAAATACAAGTCTGTAGACCTGTTCTGGCGATCAGCATATTCTGACTTTTCACTGACCATTCCATATACTCTCTTACCATCTGGCCAACACAAATGATACAGATATAGTCCAAAATCCCATATGTCCGCATTATTTTTGTTGGTATCAAATGCCCAACTGGCGCTCAATTCCCACCACGCACTACAAGAACCGTTAAAAGAGAAAGGAAGAGGGATATATGGTATCCCGGTGCTTACAGAACTTGGCAGAAAACCGCACACCCAACAATTAGTGGTGTTAATGGCCAGCTGATGTTGATGCAACATAGAGACAAACGTATTGTTGTGGAACTCACTCCTTCTTAATTCAAGATGTGGGGATAAAGTAACATGTGAATGCATTTCACTAATAACTTTGGTGGTAGGCTGTGTAAAAGTCATATGACACACCCATCCTATACAAGAAATCAAAATACATATTAGGACCACTATTCTTAAGGTTATGACACAATGATTATGCAATAATTTACAATATTTCTTTCTTATTATCTGCATTTTGTCCATTGTTTTAGGGTGTTGGGGTTCGGGACTGGTAGGGACAGAAGGGAGAGAGTCAGACACTTGTAGTAAGGATTTCAACGAAGGTTTTATTTTTAAATAACCCTTTCTTCGTCTACTAGACAGTCTCAACCGGGCGAACTCGTCCGGTTCCGTCTTGACGCCTCTGGGGAAGATGGGGTGTTCCAGGGTGCTTCTCCCACGCCGGGCAATGTATCCCGCCAGACTGATGCTTCAGGGGTGGTCGTCGTGGCCAGGAGGTCCCTCTCAGGTCACGATCGTCGCAGGAAAACCAAAACAAAGAAAGGGAGGAACAATTACTCTTCCGTTCCACTTATACTGTTTGACGGGGCCGGGGAAGTGAAGGAAACCAGGTGCTCTTAGTGTTGTAACCACACAGCCGATTCTGTGCTCAAGGTGCTCGTGAGGGAAGGGGGTGTGGAGACTCTACACTTTGTACACTGGTCCGTATACACGTTCGGTTGACTGCTACGTGTTACCCAGCCCGCCACTCTGCCCCGTACCTTTGTGAGCCACGCTCCTCCCGCGGGAACGTGGCTGGGCGGATCGCCTGTCTGTTGGCCTCCTGGCTTGTAGTCTGCAGCTGGGCTCGTCAGGGTCGCTTCTCCGCCGCACTCCGTCTCCGCTCTCCAGTCTCTCGCGTTTACTCCTCCTCCCGCTCCGGAACTGTTGTTCGTTGTCTTCCGGGTCGGGCTGCCTTTTGGCGTCGTCACAAACCAGGTGGGCGGGGCTTCGTCCTCTAAGCCGGGAGAATTAAAGGGTCCGTGTGCCTCCTCGTCCCTGTTCTCCCAACGTGTGGCGCTGTCCGAAGGAGGGCACTCCTCCGGCCATGTAGAAGCAGGCTGTGAGTCGGAAACAGATATAGGTGAAGAGGGGGGAACAGCCGACCACCAGTCAATGTCATTCTCCAGGCGACCCACACCGTGACATAGGGTCAATCAATTCCATTCCCTAGGTGTTGCCCGCGATTGGTGGTTGTTTCACTCAGCCGTGGTTATTTGCAGTCCTATGATCCTACAGGTCCCGCAGGCCTAGATACCACTACTCGGGTCCCGAGTCTGAGACTTTATCACGGCCCTGCATCTCAAGTTCAATCAGAATATTGTTGACAAAAGGAAATCATGGACAAAAAAATCACTGAGGCATTGCTGAAGTGTTCTTGTTTAGTCTTGGCCTCAAGTTATATCTCATTGAACCAGGTACAGTTTGATCTTGAAAAAGGAGGTGAGGCTCAGTAGTGTCTAATCTCAATGAAGATGGTACCGCTGCTTGGAGGATATTGTCATCCTCTTTCTCAGATTCAGCATAATTTAAGCATGCATCACTGAAAGGTACAAATCTTGGTAGTTTCTCACATTCCACGTCTCCTAGTCCATCCTTCACCCATCGATCATAAGGTAGGGGCAGGGGTACTTTCTTGCAATGTACCCCGTGTACCCAGTTTCTTCTTCCAGCAACTTTAACTGCAGTTCTTGTGGAGAGTAAGACCTGCTGCGGAGGTTTCCATCTTGGCTCAAGATTCTTGGTCCTCTGGAAGTTTTTGATGCAAACCCAGTCGACTGGGTGTATGGAATGGCCCTGATCTGTGGAAGCTGGAGGTTAATTCATTCAAATAATCAATTAATATAGGATATTCGATATCGGAATATTTCCTGGGTCTAGGGACACCCCAAACATTAGCTGGGCGTCCAAACACAATCTCGTAGCGGCTAAGCCCCATGCGCGAGTGCGTTGTAGTCCTGGTTGATAGAAGGGCAAGAGGCAATGCGTCAGGCCATGCCAGGCCCGTGGTGGCTTGTATCTTTGCAAGCTTCAGCTTCAAGGTTCCATTATAGCGTTTCACTAAACCTGCTGATTGCAGATGATTTGCTGCATGGAATTTCTGTCGAATACCTAGACCAGTACAAACTTTCTGCATGACTTGGCCTACAAATTCACTTCCATTGTCACTCCAAATGATTCGGGGCAAGCCGAATCTTGGAAAGAATTCCTTCAAAAGGGCTTTGTCAGTTGTTAAGGCCGTATTGTCTTTGAGGGGATAGACCTCTATCCATTTGGAAAAGGCACATACCACCACAGGTACATACTTTAGGTTGTTACACCTCTCCATATGAATGTAATCTATTTGGAGGACTTCAAAGGGATATGTCGGTGGTGCAAAGTGTCCTGCTGGAGTTGGCATTCCCTTTCCTGGATTATACATCATGAACACCATACAGTTTTTCACTAGATTATCTGAGCATTTGGGAAAGTTGGAGATTTGCCACACTGGTTCTAAAAGCTTACATATTCCTTTGGCACTAATGTGAGCTGGACCATGAGCCATTGTCACAACAGGAAGAACATAAGCATTAGGTAGTAGCCATCTCTGCTGATCGGACAAATCTGTCCAACAACCAGTGTCATCTAGCCTACCAGTCATTTCCCTCCATTTGTCTCTCTCTTCTTGAGTGGCTTCTGCTTGTATGTTTTTTTTTCTGTTTTTTTTTACTCCTCATCTCTCCGTGTCAAGTCTTTGTGGAACATTTACAGCCGTACTCTCTCACTGTGGGCCACCAGGCTGACCACGCTTCTGCTTGTATGTTTTTCACATTTTCTATAGTATCCTCACATATTCCTCTGTCCATAATCCATCGTGCTGGACCAGCCATATACATTCGGTTGGACAAGTCTCTGGCTGTTTCTTTCGCTACTTGGTCTGCATAAGCGTTTCCCTTTCCAATGTCATCTCTTATCTTTTTGTGGGCACTACATTTAATAATTGCTACTTGTGTGGGCAAAGTAAGTGATTCGAGCAAGTGACTAACTAACTGCCCATGTTGTATTTTTGTCCCATGAGAGGTAAGAAAACCTCTTTCTTCCTAAAGGCGTCCAAAATTGTGCACCACTCCGAATGTATATTGACTGTCCGTGCATATGTTAACCTTTTTGTCTCTCGCTAATTTGCAAGCCCTTGTCAATGGTATTCTAGCTGTCTCCACTATTGTGTGCAATGTTGTAATCGCATAGGCTGCTGTAGTATCGCCATTAGGCAATTTAAAACAGGAACCATCAACATATAGTGTTCCATCAGGATTAGAAATCGGAGTATCGTTGAGATCTATTCTACCTTTTGTCTCTTCCTCTGTTCGAAAAATACAATCATGTTGTTCAATAGTGTCTGAATCTGATGGAAGTAGTAGCAAGCTGGCAGGATTCAGTGTAATACATCTCTTAATGGTGATGTGGCTTGCTAGCAATGTTAATTCATAACCGGAAAGATGAGCACTAGTAGGGTGCTGCGTTTTCGTTTTGTTCAATAACGTATCTACAGCATGGGGAGCCATAACAGTAAGTCGAGAATCTAATACCAATCCTGCTGATTGGCGAATTGATACTGCTGCTGCTGCTTTCAGACAGCTTGGTAATGCTCTTGCAACAGGGTCTAAAACTGCTGAAAAGTATGCGCAAGGGCGTTGTTTATCGCCAAAATGCTGTGTCAATACTGATAATACACAACCTTCTCTCTCGTGGACATACAATATGAATGGTTTAGTATAATCAGGGGTTCCTAGTACTGGTGCAGAAGATAAGGAGGACTAAGTCCGAAAAACTTTTCTGACATTCTGGTGTCCAAGGGAGAGGGTGCGGTGTATCTTTCAGTGTTAAAGCTAATAAGGGCTTGGCTATCAAGGAAAAATTTGGTATCCACTGGCGACAATAAGAGGTAATGCCTAAGAAAGCTCGTACCTCCTTTTGGGTGAGTGGGATCGCCATTTGTGAAATAGCTTGTATTCTTTCAGGAGTCAATCTACGCCCTTCTTTTGACAAGAGATGACCCAAATAAGTAACCTCTTGTTGACAATACTGTAATTTAGACAAAGAGACCTTATGTTTGTATTGAAACAAGTGTTGCAAAAGCAAAAGAGTAGCCTCTTTGCACAATGACTCTGAATCTGCTGTTATTAATAAGTCATCCACATATTGTATCAGAGCAGTACCTTCTGGTAAAGTTAATGCATCAATCTGAGATTTAAGTGCTTGACTGTAGATAGAAGGACTCTCACAATAGCCTTGAGGAGCTCTACAAAATCTAAAGCTGCGTCCTCCTAAAGAGAATCCAAAAATATCTCTGCTCTCCTCAGCTATCGGAATGCTAAAAAATGCATTCTTGAGGTCAATAACGGAGAACCATGAAGCAGTAGGAGGGATCATAGTAAGTAATGCAGTGATGTCTGGAACAACAGGGAATTGAGGCAAAACCAACTTATTGATTTCGCGTAAGTCAATGACAAAGCGATAAACAGGAGGCTTTGTCAGATCTGTACGTTTAATTACAGGAAGAACAGGGCTATTACACATATTGCCTCTTGTTTCTTCAATAACACCCTTCTGTATCAAATCAGATATTATTAAAAGCAAAGCCTGTTCACCTTCCTTGGATATCTTGTATTGAGGAATACGTTGCAATTTAACATTACTCTTTAATGTAATAGAGTAGGGCGGAATTTGCAACATTCCGACATCATTAGGACCTTGCGCCCAAAGGGAGTCAGGCAATTGTTGGAGCTCATATGGCAAGGCATCACTAGACAAATATATTGGAAATACTATTCGTTGACCTAAGGTCAAATGTACTCCTTGAGGGGAGCAGTAAAATGTGGCATACAATCTCTTTAAAAGGTCAAGACCTAACAAATTCTCAGCACAGCCAGTAGTAAGAATAAGAGGTGCCTTCAAATGATATGGTCCTACTTATATGGGCAAGGGGCTAGAAACAGGATTCTGTACAGGTGTTCCAGAAAATCCTACTGAAACATTTGTAGCGCCAGACAAAGGTGCCCCGGGGAGCTTGGAGCGAACAATGGAGCTTTTAGATGCGCCGGTGTCCAATAGAAATTGTTCCTGTACCCCTAATGTAGTGACATTAAAATAAGGGCCACTTTGATCTACAGGAATAGTCACAACTCCCTCACTTTGTCCTAGGCTATCCTATTGAGAAACAAAGGCTTGTCCTTTTTCTCCTAGATAATCATCAGTATAATAGTTTCCTGTCTGCCCAAATGGTTGATCAAAATAATTCTCGGCATTAGGCTGTGGCAGAAGTCATCGATTTTGTATCAACGTCCCTCGTCCCCTTCCTTGTGGCACAGACTGATATCCACCCCGGCCTCTAGTCATTAGTCCCATATTTTCTTTTTGGACCAAGTGTGGACATCTATTCTTAAAATGACCGTCTTCCTTACAGTAAGCACACTGATTAGGACCAAGTGGTGAGCGCGGAAAATTATATCCCTGACGTTGATACTGATATGGTTTCTGAATTTGAGGCGCATTCTGAGGGATCCTCTGTTGGTCCCATGGAGAATAAGCCTGTTGCAACAGAACTTTTGTTTTAAGATCTTTATTTTTCTTTTCCATCCTTTCTTTCTCCTCCAAATCCCTATTCCCTGGACCATCGTCAAAATTCCTGAGGGCGTTGTCACATGCCATGCGCTCTCAGACATCTTGAGTCTAGTAGATAATTCCGGCAGTAAGTTAGAGACAAACTTATCCACGAATAATCTCTGGCCACCTGGTGCGGCCATATCCTGTCCACTATGATCAACAAATGATTCCTCAAAGCGGGTAAAGAAATCAGACACCGACTCATCTTTCTTTTGTTTACAAGCGGATAATTTATCCCAATTAACTGATTGGGCAGGCATTAGAGTTTTCATAAATGTTAATATTCTGTCAGGCAAATCTGCTATCATTGGTTCTGGTTTAGCTCCACCCACTTGTCTTTGGTCTGCTTGTAAAATGGCAGCCCAGTTACCACCACCTTCCCTACGAATCTTATTTCAGATGGGACTACTTGGCCCATTAACATATCTATATCGGATAATGTTAAAGTACAAGAGGATAATGTCTGTGTTAATTCTTTACAGTAACCTGCTGGGTTTTTACGTGGATCAGGTAATACTTGTTTTAATGCAATAACCTCTGATCTCTTCCATGGGACATGTACCCACACTTGCTGGAAATGAGCAGCCACAGGGTGAGCTCCTCCTACAGCATCATGCCATAATGTTTGTACCTCTCGCATAGGGTATGTTCTACCTAATGTATCAAACCCCCTTGCTTCCTTATTTCTACAAAACAGAATATCTCGAAACGTTATTAAATTTGCTACTGCATCTTGATAATCCTGTCCTACTACTGCTCCAGAAGCTACTTCCATTCATAATTCCATTAATTCCCTAGGTGGACAATTCTCAACTTCACTCTCCCACATTTGAATTAATATTTCACACATGAGGTCCAAAACATAACGCTGGGTAGATGAGGGTCATTGTGAAGTTACAGAATGGATATCGGATGACCCATACATATTTTCATTCGTCATCCATTTTCGAGCTTGAGCTCGAAGCATTGTTTCCTCATGGGAATCAAAGCGATTCTGACTCCGAAGAGTTCTCTTCATAATTTGGGAATTACGAACTTTATCTAATATAGGGGAAAAAACTGAAAAGAATCCACTCCTCTTTCTTCGAACCGTTTGTGAAATAGAAGCTTGTGATAAAGAAGTAGAGATGGACACATGTGTTGATGCGGGAGATATCACAGGGACTATTGGACCAGCAGAAGTAGCTGGAACCACAGGTGGAGGCATAATAGGCACTGGTGGCAGAGCAGGAGCTGGTACATAAGGCGGTAGAGCAGACAACATAAGGGACATTAAAGGGTCTTTTTCATTCGCCTCATCTATTGGTGGAGAAGTAGGCAAGACCGGATAACACTTATCTATCTCCATTCTATGTCTCCTATCTACTATTTCTATGTCTTTCTCAATTTGGTCATCCTCATGTTTCTGAGCTTTTTGTATAATAGACATACGAACTTGTTTATTCTGAATTTTGTGTTGCTTAATTTCTTTTTGCTTTGATTCTTTTAGCCCTATGCGAAACGAATCAAACATTGCCGGCCGGGCTTTTCTCTTGAATAATCTCTCCTCTAAATTGTCCCCGGGCCATTGTAAAATACCATCGTTCTTAGTGTATTTTTCCCAAAGGTCCGTAAAAATGATAGGCCCAGTCCCATGCTTTGAATAAACTTCATATTTTGGAGTTCCTACCGGAGGCACTGGACAAGTGTCTTCCAGTCGGGAGTCCCTTGAACAAGTGCAACAGCACCACTGACGAAATTTGCTAAGACCAGGCGTCTTTAAAAATCTCTGGTTCAAAAAACAAACATCAAGAGGTAAAATTAATTATGTACTTCTCAATACAAGTACTTACCCCTTGGTTTCGCCTTTTGCAAAATGCGAACAAATAAACCAGCTAAGACTAAACCAGACAAGTGGGAGCTACCCACTCTTACCTGACCAAATTCTCTTCTCACAGGTAGAGGTCCGTCTAATGTCTCACTCTCTCAACCAACCAATGCGACCAAGACAGGGCGGCAGTCAGGGCGGCAGTCAGGCAGCCTTCGAGAAGGAGAAGTAGCGCTACAAAAACCTCGGGTCCACAAAGACATGCAGGGGTCTATTAGATGGTGCGCTTCCTTCAGAGTTTGTTCACGAGACCTCTCACCAACCTCCGGCTTGACCGCGACCACTGAAGACGCCCACCCAGGGACGCCAATTGAAGAACCGGATCTTTTTACTGGCCCAGTGCCGCAGGGCACGCCTGCAATCTTCGAGTTCACCTGTCCAGCTACACAGAGACACGGAACACTCTACTCGTGAGGAAGAGCAAGTATTTATTTGGCTGCAGCCATGAACAGTGGTCTCAGAAGTAAAATACAAATAAGTTCCCGGGAGACTGCTGCTTGAATCAACAGCGTACAATCTTTTAAAGCAATAGACACTCCCATATCCAACCCATATTTAAACAAACTGAACCAATCAGTCAGTGAATTCCTTGTTTGCCAAAGTGCGGCGTGATCATCACATGCTTCAGTTCTTCACTCGTGCAACATCTTTTGCAACGTAGTTAATCATGAACATGTCCAGTGACTTAGACCACCCACCACAAGGACAGACAGGCTTAACCACAAACATGAGTCACAATGCACAAGGATAAACGAACTCTACCTCAAACATGGGCCATAATGCAGGTCAGGAGTTCACACAATCCCCTTTGTATAAGGATTGTTCCTGTCGAGCAGAATCAACAATGAATGGTTCACTTGTTAACAAGCATTGCATGTGTTTTCGGGGACAGGGAGTGCTGAGTGCTGACTCGAGAAATTAGGCCTGGGTGATGGCAATACAAAACAAGCACTGGCGTTGCCAATAGGTCTCGCAGTAGGAAAGTTGGAGCTATTACAATTGCAAATAACAATGCCTTTTATTTTTGTTTTCATTTTAAAAACATAAAGGGCTTTGTCATTTACAAAACCAATAGCTCCAACTTTCCTACTGCGAGACCTATTGTGCACTGCACAGTGTGGGTGAAAGTGGCACTGCGTGGGTGTGAGTGGCTTTGAGTGAGTGGCGTTGCGTGGGTGAGTGGCGTTGCGTGGGTGAGTGGCGTTGCATGTGTGAGTGTTGTTGCGTGGGTGAGTGGCGTTGCGTGGGTGAGTGGCATTGCGTGGGTGAGTGGCGTTGCATGTGTGAGTGGCGTTGCATGTGTGAGTGGCGTTGCATGTGTGAGTGGCGTTGCGTGGATGAGTGGGGTTGCGTGTGTGAGTGGCGTTGCGTGGGTGAGTGGCGTTGCGTGAGTGAGTTGCGTTGCGTGTGTGAGTGGTGTTGCTTTGAGTGAGTGGCGTTGCGTGGGTGAGTGGCGTTGCATGTGTGAGTGTTGTTGTGTGGGTGAGTGGCGTTGCGTGGGTGAGTGGCGTTGCGTGGGTGAGTGGTGTTGCGTGGGTGAGTGGCGTTGCGTGGATGAGTAGCGTTGCGTGGATGAGTGGTGTTGCGTGGGTGAGTGGTGTTGCGTGGGTGAGTGGCGTTGCGTGGGTGAGTGGCGTTGCGTGGACGAGTGGCGTTGCATGGACGAGTGGCGTTGCGTGGACGAGTGGCGTTGCGTGGGTGAGTGGCGTTGCGTGGGTGAGTGTTGTTGCGTGGGTGAGTGGCGTTGCGTGGGTGAGTGGCGTTGCGTGGGTGAGTGGCGTTGCATGTGTGAGTGGCGTTGCATGTGTGAGTGGCGTTGCGTGGATGAGTGGGGTTGCGTGTGTGAGTGGCGTTGCGTGGGCGAGTGGCATTGCATGAGTGAGTTGCGTTGCGTGTGTGAGTGGTGTTGCTTTGAGTGAGTGGCATTGCGTGGGTGAGTGGCGTTGCATGTGTGAGTGTTGTTGCGTGGGTGAGTGGCGTTGCGTGGGTGAGTGGCGTTGCGTGGGTGAGTGGCGTTGCGTGGATGAGTGGCATTGCGTGGATGAGTGGCGTTGCGTGGATGAGTGGTGTTGCGTGTGTGAGTGGTGTTGCTTGGGTGAGTGGCGTTGCGTGGGTGAGTGTGGCGTTGTGTGGGTGAGTGTGGCATTGCGTGGGTGATAGTGGGCTTGCGTGGGTGTGAGTGGCGTTGCGTGTCTGAAAGTGGTGCTGTGTGGGTGAAAGTGGCACTGCGTGGGTGTGAGTGGCTTTGCGTGAGTGAGTGAGTGGCGTTGCGTGGGTGAGTGGCGTTGCATGTGTGAGTGGTGTTGCGTGGGTGAGTGGCGTTGCATGTGTGAGTGGCGTTGCGTGGATGAGTGGCGTTGCATGGATGAGTGGCGTTGCGTGGATGAGTGGCGTTGCGTGGATGAGTGGCGTTGCGTGGATGAGTGGCGTTGCGTGAGTGAGTTGCGTTGCGTGTGTGAGTGGTGTTGCTTGGGTGAGTGGCGTTGCGTGGGTGAGTGGTGTTGCACGTGTGTGGTGTTGCGTGTGTGTGATGTTGCGTGTGTGTGCATCAGCTAAGCCAACCAAACGTAAATATTCTGCTTGCAGTGGAGCGCGAAGAGCAGCACGAGTCTCTAATGTAAAATAAATACCCTGTGAGTAGTGAAGCGTGAAGGAGACCTCGAGCCTTCAAACTGAAAGGGAAAAGGCGCGAGGATCAAAAAGCGACGAATATCTCATGCTGGAAACACATTATATGAAATGCTACTGCTGCTAATTAAATATAAATAAAAAGTGTTTAGGGAGTCACGGCTGCCGAGAGTAACAAGGCAGTGCTGGGAGGGGGGCTGCGCACCAACTGAAGTGCTCTGGTTGCACGGCCTGCGGCCGTGTGAAGTGATAAGACTTTGAAGTATGTCACGGCGCCTGAGGGGAGAGCAGAGAGAAGAGAAGGCGACATGCTGTGACGGAGGTGTGAGAGGTCTGGCAGGGAACAGATGGCCTGGCCGTGAAGCAGGGGCGGGGCAGCGCTGGGGAAGCCTGTGGGAGGGTGATTGATGCATTTGATGTGGAGAGGGAGGAGAGCCTTTTGCAAGCCTTGTGCTGGAGAAATGCTGCCTGGTGCACCTTTTGTTAAGTAGAGTCTAAAAAAGCATTTTAAATGCACTAAAGATTTATCAAGTCCCACTCTTAAAAAACATCTTTTTGTTGTGTATAAAATAGAAGACAAAAGATCCAGCACTATTTAATAAAATAGGTGAGGTGATGGGAAAAGGCAAAAGGAGGAGTGCTGCTACGGGCTGGGGAGGGGGAGGAGAAATTAAAGGAAAGGCTGTGTTTGCGGGGAGAGAGAGGGGAGGTGCTGGTGTGGGAGGAGTGCTGCTACGGCAAGGCTGTGTTTGCGGGGAGAGAGAGGGGAGGTGCTGGTGTGGAAGGGGGGAGGTGCTGGTGTGGGAGGAGTGCTGCTACGGCAAGGCTGTGTTTGCGGGGAGAGAGAGGGGAGGTGCTGGTGTGGGAGGGGGGAGTTGCTGGTGTGGGAGGAGTGCTGCTAGGGGAGGAGAAGCCCTGGCCGTGAATGCTCGTGCATGTTTGCTCACGTGATTCACGTGAACTGCAAGAAAACCGCGGCTGAAAGCCCTTTGGTTTGACGAGGATTTTGCCGACTTGAATTCTCGCTCCGCTCGATGCGCTTGCGCACATCGATAGGTCGCGAGACCTAAAAATGGAGGCTAAATACAAATGGATGCGGTATTCAGAGATTTCATACTTCCACAGAAGAAGGTCAGGCTCAGGACTCGATTTCCCAACAACCCGCAAGGGTAGCTTGGAAACACTGGAGCTGGATTTCTCGGCAGGAGGAAAGACAGCGTCTCTCTCAGTGCGTCTGCTGGAGGGTCGGCTTCCTTTGGCACTTACAGTAGCAGGGCGCGTCGGGCTAGTAGATAGTCGAACTGCTCCAAACCACCATGTGTTTGCTATGGCAACTGTGAGCATATTTATACCTTGAAGGTACCGAGTTTGACGTAAAGGTGGACATAATAACGTCATTAAAGAGTCTCAGTTCTTTGAACACTCCATGAGTTCTTGGACAAGTCAGTATTCGAGCAAGGGAAAGTCCCAAGCTGCTGAAGCCGAGTTTTCCAAGAAATCGTTGTAGATTTTTGGAACTAGTGGAAATAGCCCTGCCGTATTTGGACTGCATGATGTCTAAATATGGTTATGATTCTTATGCCTATATAAGGATATGGTGATTTATGCCTATACAAGGGCATGAATCTGGAAAATTACAATAGGGTCCTAAAATGTTATACAACAGTGCATGCTACTGCACTGTTTCAGTAAAATTCCTTCCACGTAGTAACCTTTTTTTTAAAAACTGAAGGGACATGAAGGGACTTCGCATGTGCATTTCTCACAAGATGTACATCCGACGTAGGGGACCTGCAGGAGAGACGAAGAGGAGGAGGAGGAGGGTAGCCCAGGAATGCTGCAGTACAAGTAATTGTGTGTTATTTCTTTTTTAATAAATTTGTAAATATTTCTCATAGGGGGTGGAGGCAGGGAGCCTATTTAGCATGGGGGGGGTTGGCTAACTCTGCTCCGCTGTGGAGTAAGAGTTTTGCCCTATACTCCGTGTTCTCAGCAGAGTATGGAGTAGACAAATCTCTGCACACTACGCTGGCGGAGTGGAGTTCTCCCTTAGTTTTGATCACATAGGTAGAATTGAGGTCTTATTATGGATGCTTTAATTATGTTTGTGTGTATGTTAGTGATAGCTTAATCGGTCACATTAATGCAAGGTGGGTTCTTAAATGTGAATTGCACATATGAGTGCCTAGGAAACGTTTTGCAGAGATGTACTACTTTTCTTCCACAGCTGTTTATGTTATGGTCCTATCTCTGCTGTTGACCACTGTCAGCAAAGATATTTAGGAATGTACTAAAAAGAAAGCACAGGTTTCACCATGTTTTTGAAAACCCAGCCAAACATTTACTTATGTATGATCTTATTCATAAGAAGTTGAGTTTTTATTAAAATGACGCACACAGTTATTAAATGTCTTAAATGATGAGAGCAGTAAGGCTGTCAGCAGTATGTTGAAAGCTCATGTATATTTTAAAGCATTAAAAGTGTCTTTATGGCTAGACGATTCCTCTAAATGTTTTAGTAACCTTTGGTCACTGCTTCATTTTCCATTTGCCTATTTTCTATAATGTTTCTTTTTGATATGCGAGTTGGTCTTCTGATACCTACTTCCATCAATCTGGTTCAAGCATCTTGAAACTTTTCATGTGACCTAACAATACTAACATATGGTCATATTATCTGAGATATTTGCTCTGGATCCGAAGACAGTCCCTGGTGCTGGGCAGTAAACACTGTGGGTCCTGTCGAGTACCACAGATGTTCAAAGCCCTCAGAAATTCATGCACTTTAGTTACAAAAACAAGTTACTCCCTGTGTACCTTTGACTCTCCAAAGCTAGCTTGGTGGAGAAGCCAAGGTTTAATAAGGAAGTGGTAGAAGGTTTGAAACTCAGTTACAGCATGACACCATGGGCTAGATGTAGGTAGGCTATTACCGGTCGGTAACGGCCGAATTCGGCCGTTACCGACCGGTAATAGACTTTTCCTATGTAGGAGGCTTTTTTACCGATTCGGTAAATAACTAATCGGTATTTACCGATTCGGTATTTACCGAATCATCATTTACCGATTCGGTATTTACCGAATCGGTAAATAAGATGTAAGAAGCACTGTAAACAGTGCTTCTGGGCTTTAAGGATTCGTTATTTACCACCAACTATTAGTTGGTGGTAAATAGCGAATTCCTATGTAAATGCAAATATGTGCATTTACACCTGTGCCATGTGACAGACATACATGCCCTTAGGGCATGTATGTGTGCCACATGTGCACACAAGCACTAATCAGGGGTGCAGCAGGGTGTCAAAGTGCCATCCTGCCACCCTTGACTTTTTCCCAAGTTTACCGAATCGGTATTTACCGATTCAGTAATTGACATTCATTCCTATGGGCCTCCAGGCCTATAGGAATGAATGGCAAATACTGAATCGGTAATTACCGATTCGGTAAATACCGAATCTTACCGATTCGGTATTTTTTACAGAATTATTATCTACATAGCAATTACCGAATCGAAAATACCAAATCGGTAAAATTCGGTATTTTCCAATCGGTAATTTACAATTACCTACATCTAGCCCCATATTCCTACACAATAACCTAAATGTACGATCAGATTTACTGCTTTTACAATAAATAGGCATTTACACCTGTGCCATGTGACAGACATACATGCCCTTAGGGCATGTATGTGTGCCACATGTGCACACAAGCACTAATCAGGGGTGCAGCAGGGTGTCTAAGTGCCATCCTGCCACCCTTGACTTTTTCCCAAGTTTACCGAATCAGTATTTACCGATTCAGTAATTGACATTCATTCCTATGGGCCTCCAGGCCCATAGGAATGAATGGCAAATACTGAATCGGTAATTACCGATTCGGTAAATACCGAATCTTACCGATTCGGTATTTTTTACAGAATTATTATCTACATAGCAATTACCGAATCGAAAATACCAAATCGGTAAAATTCGGTATTTTCCAATCGGTAATTTACAATTACCTACATCTAGCCCCATATTCCTACACAATAACCTAAATGTACGATCAGATTTACTGCTTTTACAATAAATAGGCATTTACACCTGTGCCATGTGACAGACATACATGCCCTTAGGGCATGTATGTGTGCCACATGTGCACACAAGCACTAATCAGGGGTGCAGCAGGGTGTCAAAGTGCCATCCTGCCACCCTTGACTTTTTCCCAAGTTTACCGAATCGGTATTTACCGATTCAGTAATTGACATTCATTCCTATGGGCCTGGAGGCCCATAGGAATGAATGGCAAATACTGAATCGGTAATTACCGATTCGGTAAATACCGAATCTTACCGATTCGGTATTTTTTACCGAATTATTATCTACATAGCAATTACCGATTCGAAAATACCAAATCGGTAAAATTCGGTATTTTCCAATCGGTAATTTACAATTACCTACATCTAGCCCCATATTCCTACACAATAACCTAAATGTACGATCAGATTTACTGCTTTTACAATAAATAGGTCTTTATTTACAATGAGACACAACATTTAAAATTGTGAACAACAAAACAAACCTGCAACTAGGCTGCCATATGACCCAAACAGTTTTAAAACACATACATACCAAATTAAAACAAACCCATGTATATGGACACTGATTCGAAGGGGGAAGGATCATGATTTTGTGGTTGTCCCTAGAAAAGTTCTTATCTCAGTCTTCTTACTATGGATTCCCAGTGAATGAAACAAAGGTGGCAGACAGAATGCTACAAATCAGTCAAGTATGCCAAGATACGCCTTTGACCAATCTCAAAGATACGAAGGGTACAGACTCAGTTTCAACAAAGGAAGACTGGAGTTTTCGAAAAATGTCTCAAAGCACAACAGTATCTTAAACATTCAAAAATCCACCAAAGGGGAAATGGGATTCCCACCACATCAACTTCAATGGATTTGAGGGGCCAAATGGGCTAGTCCAAAGTCAAGCTTTCATTGGCCAGTTAAATAGGGTTACTTGCCTCCAGTGATCATTGACGAGGGAGGAGATTTGAGGGGGATTGGCAGAGTGGCCAAAGTGCAAGGTGAGGTCAATTACACATGCACTTGTATAAAAAATTATACATAAATAGGTTATTCAAACAGAATCTGATAACGTGTAATAAAACATCTTCTTAGTTGCCACCCACTATTTGGTGTCTCCGTGGAAAATTGCTCGTGAAGTCATGAGGGGTGGTGTGGCTGCTATATAGATGGAAGCTTAGTAAGCAGTTTTCATAAGGTGGCATCGGTTGTTAAAGTCCTGGTAGGAGGACACAGATGTATATCTGCGACCTATAGGGCATATTTATCATACTTTGATGCAGCCCAACGCAGAATGCCACCTTGCTACACTGCGTGAAAGGACTGGAATGTGCCATATTTAACATCATATGATGTACTCCTGTCCTTTCCTTGCACTGGCGAACTTTGGCTCCCTAGCGCCTACCCAGGCACGCTTTCACCATGGTGCATAGGTGCCTGCGTTGTAAGCAGGAATGTGTTTGTGAAGGAAGGGACACCTTCCTGCAAAAAAACAATCCTGAGAGGCTTTTTCCTCTTTCTATATTTACTACTGAATACAGCACACATAGAAAAAGGAAAATACGAGGAGAAATATATTTCTCCTTGTTACGCCTCCCCTGGGGAGGCCTACCATTTTGACACATTCCTAGGTCTACCAGTAATGCTAAATCTGAGAATGCACCAAAATCCATAGGTGTATGCGTGGGAACACCCATGCAACACCTCCCTGGGGCAGAGTACTGAAAAGCAGTGATTTGCGCTGGCTTGCATTACTCCAGATTTCTCAAGCCATGCAGCGTCACGCAAGGTGGCTTGGAAATCTGACTTTAGTGTTGCGTTACTATTGCGCGGAGCAAGGGTTACGCAACACTATGATAAATATGCCCCTATGTGTCTCTCCAGGTGTCCATGTGCTGGTGTGCAGGTGTAGAAATCTCTCTACACCTACACCTCTCTCTAGACAGCACAACCTCAACATCATCTCCTACGCCGACGACATCCAGCTGATCATCTCCCTCACCAAAGACCCTCACACCGCAAAAACCAACCTCCACGAAGGAATGAAGGCCGTCGCCGAATGGATGAAGAACAGCCGATTGAAGCTGAACTCAGAAAAGACGGAGGTCCTCATCCTCTGCTCCACCCCTTCAGCCTGGGACGACTCCTGGTGGCCGACATCACTGGGAACAGCCCCGACACCCACCGACCACGCACGCAACCTGGGGGTCATCCTCGACTCCACCCTCTCCATGTCTAAACAGGTCAATGCCATCTCTTCCTGCTTCAACACCCTCTGAATGCTCAGCAGGATTTTCAAGTGGATCCCCACCGAAACGAGAAGAACAGTCACCCAGGCCCTCGTCACCAGCAGGCTGGACTACGGAAACGCCCTCTACGCAGGAACGTCAACCAAGCTCCTGAGATAGCTGCAACGCATCCAGAACGCCTCAGTGCGACTGATCCTCAACATCCCCCGCCGCATCCACACCACACCCCACCTGAGAGACCTACACTGGCTCCCCGTCAACAAGGATAACCTTCAAGCTCCTCATCCACGCACACAAGGCCCTCCACAACACCGGCCCAGCGTACCTCAACAGACGACTCAGCTTCTACACCCCTACCCGCAAGCTCTGCTCCGCCGGCCTCACCCTCACCACAGTCCCCCGCATTCGAAGAACAACCGCCGGCAGCAGATCCTTCTCCCACCTCGCCGCCAAGACCTGGAACACCCTCCCCACCAACCTATGGCAGACCCAAGATCTACTCGCCTTCAGAAGACTTCTCAAGACCTGGCTCTTCGATCAGCAGCAGCACCCCTCCCCCCCCCCAGCGCCTTGAGATCCTCACAGGTATGTAGCACGCTTAACAAATGTCCTGATTGATTGATTGATTACTGGTGTTGAAGTCTGAACGGGTAAACTGCAGGAGTCGCATAGTTAAGCCATGCAGAGTATATCATTGGAATGGTAGCGAAATTGCATTTGCTCTTGGAAGGCAGAGGGTTATTACTCCCTTTTGGTCCTCCTCAGCATCATGATCAGAGTGGTGTTTTAGTGCAACAATATGTCATCTTTTTATGCAGAGGAATCTGTTCAACGGTGGGTCTTAAAGAATCAGTTTTTCTCACAACTGATAGATTCTGCAGTATTTATTTTCAGATGTGAAAATGCTTATACATTTTTGCAGGGGCGACGAGTTACATATTTTCTCATTGGCTCACTAATAATCATTTCTTTGCCTGCAAAAGAAGAAAAAACAACATTAAGCTTATTTTATATCATGCAAGCACAGCTATAATACATCACATATGCTCTATTTCAAAAGTGTAATTGTTTATTATCATGCACTCATCCATTCCACTTACTCCTAATCCCAAATTCTTCTTAAAAACCTTCAGCCCCTCCAGACTCATTGTATCTCAGAATCCTACACTTCCGCTCCTCTGTGTTCATAACCACAGCCTCATCGTAACCTGGGTTTAAATCTATTTTTCCTATCTGATAATTTGCAATGAATCCCCTCTCCAAACGCTGCCACATGCAATTGGGCATTTAAATGGACACAGAAACAAAATTACTATGCCCTACTATCATGTCTGATCAGGGACCCTCAGGAGTTGGTTCCAAGAGGTAGTAAAGATTCATAAAATTATAGTATCCTTCATTCCTCCTGGCTGGGTATTAGGCCATTTGAAAATTCTTTAAAATAGTCTCATGATAGCTGCCTGCGGTAAAAATTAAAGGCACTGTGAGCATGACTTGTGTGAATTGAAATACACCAGACATAGACATGGACAGGTCCTCCCCCAATCCCTGGGCTGAGTCATTTTTACTACAAGGCACCACTAATGCTAGGTTTCCTACATGTAACTCTCCGACATATTGCAGCACCTCGCCCATCCGACTGATAGGAAATATTCGCATTTACTCTGGGCTTCACAGAATTCACACCAGGATAGATGTTATTTACTGCACTGTTGATTTTGCTCCCAGAGTCAGCAGAACCGAATATTTGGGACGCACTCTGTTGTAACACAACCAACCTCTACTCACATTGGAGGGGTGGGGGGAGACATGCTCTCGAATACCCACATGGTGTCTTCCGGTGAGGGCACTTCGGGACCTGCTGTATCGAGTGACCTTAAGGGACACAGTGAATACTTACTTGAGTGAAAAATAGGGCACTGCCACTACCACTCCACCTGAATGGGAGGCGTTCAAGGTGGTGCTACATGGGCTAGCCATAAAGACAACTCATGTTGACTCTTCAACAAGAGTTGACATTCTTAGAAGCTAGAATCTGAACCCTGGAAAAGCGCTTTTTTCAATTCGTCCCCTACTACTCAGTTGGCCCAAGAAAAAATAGACCGCACCGAGTCGCTAACGTAACTATTCACCCTAGATGATAGAGAATATATACCCCCCCCCCAACAGAAAGAGGGAGACAAGGCGGGGAGCCGCCTTGCCTGGCTTCTTCATCCAGAAATCCCTAGATCTCCTATAGCAGCTATTTGCACATGGCAGGGGTGTATCACAGATAACAGAGATATGTCAATTAAATGTTCTGGGAATATTACAGCACACTTTCCTCTACTCCCAAGGCAGCGTAGGTACCAGCTATTGAGTCACAGTTGGATGCCCTCCATCTGCTGAAAATCACCGCCTCACAGTTCTTAGAATTGGGCACTCCACTTGCTATAGATGAGATTTATTTGGTGATTATGCAGATGGCTAGGGGTAAGATGCTAGTCACTGATGGCATCCCGGTGGAGTTTTATGCCGCGGTCGCCCCGCACCTGGCCCCTAAACTATTGCAAGTGTATGAGGCAGCCCGAAAGGAAGGTCAGCTTCTGCCTTCTATGAGAGAAACTATTACAGTACTTCCCAAACCAGGTAGAGATCTGTTGTTGGTGGGCTCATATCGTCCATTGCCTCTTTTAAACACAGATTATAAAATCCTAGGGAAAGTATTGGCGAATAGACTGGTCCCAACAGCACAATTGATGGTCAACCCATATCAAAATGGCTTTATTCCGGGATGTAATACCTCGCTCAATGTACGCAGATTGTTTTTGATAATTGACTAGGTCCGCTCCAATGATACATGCCCCTAGGTTGCCTCCCTAGACCTTGAATGAATGATCGCCTTTATAGAGTGCACGGCTACTTAACACAAGCGTCCCAGCGCTAATGGTCTCCATATGTCTTTCCAAGTACCTTTAGTTGCAGAATAGCCAGGTTTTAAGCTGTTTTCTAAACACTGCCAGGTCGGTTATATAGCTGAGAGTCACTGGGTGCAGGTTCCAGGCCTGGGCTCCCAGGAACCTAGAGGATCTTCCACCGGGAAGGGCTTGGCGTATTCTGGGAATCGAGGCCAGGCCGTTCGAGGAAGACCTCAGTGTTCTGGATGGTGTGTAATGGGACACTCTCTTCTCATGAGATAGCCTGCACCTATACCTTGTAAGGCTTTGAAAAACCGCACTAGAGCCTTAAACGTAATCCTCTTTCTCACTGGAAGCCAGTGTAGAGCCTTAAGATGTGGGGACATATGTGTCCTGCGATTAAGCATAAGCACCAGTCTTGCCGCTGCATTTTGAACTACCTGCAAGCGGTTGAGGAGATACTCAGGAGCACCCAGGTCCAGGACATTCGCATAATCCAGTCTGGAGGTGACCAGAGCCTGGACTACTGTTTTCCTCATTTTTAGTGAAAGCAGGGGTAGGGATTTCCTCAGCATTGGTAGTAGACCAAAACAGGTGTCTACTACTGACTGGACTTGCAATTTTATCGAGAGAGAACTATCAGTAGAGATGCCCAGATCTTTGACCGTGAATTGAGCAGAGGGTAGAGGAGACATATCCCAATCCACCAGAGTCTCCACTCAACTGGGGGCGGTGAACCAAAAAAGATAATCTGCGATTTCTCAGGATTACATTTCAATTGGTTCCTCAGCAGCCAATTGAACACCCTGTATAGGCATATTCTGATCTTCTCGCCCTCAAAATCTGCCCCTTTTCCACAGGTAGAAACTGCTGGGTATCATCGGCGTATGAAATTATTTTATCCCCACATGCTTCAGCTAATGCATCTAGTGGGGACATATTCAAACTGAAAAGTGTAGGGCTCAGTACAGAGCACTGTTGGACCCCCACTTTCAAAATGGGAATGGTGGCCATAAAGGGAGTAGTCCAAATTTTCTGCCTTCGAGAAAAAAATCCAGCCACTTCAATGCAGAGCCACTGATACCAAGCTTCTTAATCCTTTCCAGGAGCCTAGCATGCCTTACTGTATCAAAGGCTACTGACAAGTCTAATAATACTAGAATAGCTGTACCCCCCCTGATCTAACTTCTCTTTGATATGATCTGTGACCTCCAGCAATGCTGTTTCTGTGCTATAGTTAGCTCTGAAACCTGACTTACTGATATGCAGAAGACTGTTTTTTTCCACATAGTCCGAAATGACTGTGTTCACATATTTCGTATATTCACTTTGTATATTGAAAAAAATGTGATACCTTTGGGTGAACATACCTGCTGTTAGTGCTCCATAAATGAAGGCTGGGCGCGATAATTCTGTCATGGATATGACTGCTTTACACGTCTAATAATAAAGAGCTTGTAAAGCGCTCAGTAATGCCATCACGGCATGTCCCCGCGCTAAAGCTAGCAGTGAACCAGCAATGTGCACAGCATGTGTGAAAACTATACAAGTGATATCAGACATATTCCCCATAGAGAGTGGCACACGTCAAGGGTGCTCATTGTCTCCCATTCTCTTGCTATGGCCTTGAAGGCACTGCTTGTGCTCTGCGAGCGAAAGGGCCTGAGTGGGGTGTACAGCTGGAAGGCCAGTGGAGCATTATTTCACTGTACGCAGACGACGCCCTAATCTATCTTCAGGACCACTCACCAGTCATGGCTCATTTAATTGCCCTGTTAGAGGAATTTGGCAGGATGTCAGGCCTATGCACCAATTGGGACGAATCAAATCTGTTTCTCCTAAAACCAGTACCATCCCCACCAGCGCCTGGTATTACTGTTCACCCCTCTCACATGTGCATATGACACTACTAGGTACTTGGAGGTTCAGGTGTATCACAGGGAGGAAGACTTGCTAGCTGGGAATCTAGGGGAAGTACTCACCTGCATAAGGTCTTCGGTGCCTTTTTGGTGAGGGGTACCATTATCTACTAGGAGAAGAGTGGCTATCTCAAAGATGTTAATTCTTACTAGGCTCCTTTTAGTCTTCTCAGCTTTTCTGGTGATCCTCAGGGAGGGTCTGTTTGGGAGCTACAGTCCCTACTAATCTCGCTGATTTGGGGGACCAGGAGACACAGAGTCTCCATTTGCAAATTATTTGTCCATCTGGACAAGGGTGGGCTGGGAGTCGCAAACTACAAACGGTATTTTATAGCTGCACAATTTCAATGTACGACACGTTGGCTGACCGGGGACTGCACCCAAGAGTTGGGGAACTGGCTTTCAGACCCACTTCTAGATTGGCTGCTAGGATTTGATTTGACAACCCCGGTGATCAAAAGAAATGTACTAATGAAAGTAGCTAGATATAGCTGGAGGAAAGGCATTTATGCTACGGAAGGGTCAGTGCCTTTCACTTCTGGCCTTCCGCTATGGGTGATACAAGGCCGTCATAGCCTCCAACATAGATTAGACACTCGCCCATGGATGGAGGTTGGCCTCCTCACCTGGGGAGACCTTTTTGCAGCTAGTCTGCTGAGACAGTTTGATGATCTGGTTGATACAAATAAGTTGCATGCTGGGAACTTCCTTCTCTATACGGCACTAGCGCACATACTGCATACATCTTGCATGGAACACATGATATGCCGACCATCTCCCAAACGCTACAAACGCTTATTACACACAGACAAGCAGATATGCGATGATTGGCCTTTACACTGCACTACCTCAAGGGACAGATTAGCCACTCCCAGCTCTGAGGGCGCCCTGGCCATTGGTCAGAAATTTACGGATGCACAATGGGCACGGTCCCTCCAGACAATTAAAATATATCCTGTAATGCTCGCCTCAAGTACTTACAATTTAATTATGTACACCAAACATGCCTGATGCCCCAGTGGATAGATCACATGTTCCTGGGGTCCAAAGAGACATGCCCCCGGTGTCACAAGGTCAACGCACACTTCATTCACATGATATGGCACTGTCCAATAATCTTGGACTACTGGGAAGGGATCATGCCTCTTATCCAATATAGTGGGGAGGCAGTTCCTCTGGGCGTTGCTACACTGTATATTAGGGCTCATCAAGCGCTCCAAACGCACTCACAATATGCACAAATTTATTGACCTTGCTCTAGCGCTGGCCAGTGGTGAATGTCATTGGCTTGGAAGTCCGTAATGTACCCCTCACAGGGGAAATGGTTACTCGAACGAAAGAGAGGTTCATGTGCAGAAATAGAGGCTCACGCCCAGTGTATTTGTAACACTGCACGGTGACTGTCCCGTGCAGTGTTACAGCTGTGCTGGGAGGATTACTTAAATGCACTGGAGGACAAAACAGATGAGAAGCCACCCTGAGCGCCCTTCATGCGCATTCCCATGCTCTAAGCAACCCCTAACCCCCGCGTATGCACCTAGATATGGTACCTCCATTACAGATCCCACCGGTGGTTACGCTAGGCATTACCTCTTTACTATCCCCATTACAGGTTGGACCGGATGTATATCTCAGGTGTACACGATACTTCTCACTGAGTATTACAGTACTGCCCTCTCTCCCTTTCCTTGTTTCTTCTCCATTCTACACGGATGGTTTACTTTCAGTTTGATTACGAGTTAAGAGTTTTGAACAGTAGCACCCAAGTATTGTGCTTGGGATTAACAGTGCTGAATTAACTGTATAATTGGACCTATGTATCACGCCTCTTATGTTGAACAATGTGATTGTATAATCTGTGATGCATGTTATCTAAGCAGAAATGCCACTAAAGAAAGACTGAGAAACAAAAGGGTGTAAAATGATGATCAGAATGCCTTTCTTAGACCGAGGGCTCTTATACTGGCTTATGCATTTTGTCCAAATAATTGTTTGATTCTGAGCAATTTACCTTGTCTCTCTGTGCATCAAATTTTTAAAATATGGAATATAGCATTGAAAAATCAATGGTACGTTGTGCTATTTATTAATGTCCCCATTAAATATTTCCATAAACCATCTCTCGTATTTGGTGTCTGAACTGTAAACAACACACCCAATACCGTCCTGGGTACAGCACTACATTCTGTAAAAGACCCTGCTACAATATAAATGTTGTTTCTAAAGAATTGTTGACACCTCTTAGAGCTAGCGATCTGCTATCTAAAATACTAAAACATATATTGAAACATATATTGAAAGAAAATTAATTCTTAAATGTCTAATAAGACAACCAATACAGATGGCTACCTTTTCTGCATCACTAATGTCTTTACTTCCCCCATTGAGGCTTTGTTAGACGTTTTTGCGAGGCCTGGGCTGAAACTTAATATGGGCACTGTGGACCTTTCTCCCAGGTGCTTTTTGCTAGGTGCCATAAGTACTTGTTTCTAAGTATTAAACAAATGTACATCTAATGATATGGCCACATAAGCTAACTAATTACTGCTGATGACAGAAGGCTTGCTTTGATTTAAAGTGCGGGTTCTCTGGCATTATGCCCCCTCATGCTGGCCCTGTGCACAATGAATGCAGAACAGTCTATGTGCCCGATGGAGAAGCTTTTTCTGTGCACCCAAGTTCCACATAAATGGGCAAAACAATTGAGAACATAAATTCTGCATGCTGATTCATACAATATGGACTGGTGCAATTTTACTCTTGTAAGATATACCTGCAAATATGGGAAATCAAACATCAGGTGTATTTTTAGGTCTCGCCTGAGCCAGCACATGTGTTGCTCTGGCAAGACATTTAGTGAGTGGGCCTTCAAAAGTCCTACCACAGCTTTTGGAGGGGCATGGAGCGTGCGGTTACGTGCACAATGACGAGCAGAGGCGCCATCTGGCTTTCCTCTCTCGTCATGGTGCATGCACATCGCTCGCGATCACTTTCACTTTTGCCGCGCGCACCACTCGCAGGCTCATCTCCTGCTCCCCCTCTCAGTTAACAGTCCCTCCCCCGCCACACAGCGCGTGCACAGGCACGAGCAGAGGCGCCATTTGGCTTTCCTCTCGCTCGCCCAAGCGCACGCGCATAGTTTCAATGCCCTTACCCCTCCCCACAACAGAGCGCGTCTCGCAGCTTGTATTTCCTTCGACTCAGCTTGTGAAAGAATGATCGTCTAATTTGTAAGACTCCCTCTCAATGACCAGCTTGGATGCACTCGTGTAGTGGTAGGATTTCAGATTCTTTTAATCTAGTACTGACAGAAAAAAATCTTCACTTACCTACACAACTGGAAAATCGGGAAAGGCCATGGTTTCCTTGTGTGCTGCAGTATCTCCATTAAATCATCCCATTGAATGTGCCTGCCTTAATGTCTGTCTTTTCAGTATTCTGCCCATCATGATCAGTTGGGTGTATTTTCTTGGGACGGAAGGGGTTCGCTCTTGTTTTAAATGCTGCAGCCACAGTCATTCCAATCTTGTACTATATATGTGCCACAGATGGGACTAACTCAGGTGGGCCCTCCCTCTCTGGGTAAGCATTATTATCCGTATCCAAAAGGCGCCTCTTGTCAGCACACTTCTTATGCTGCTCCATTTTCTATATTAATGCTGCCACAATCGCCTGCGATGTTTAAATACGAGTGGCTTCTTCCATGATTGACGTAGGTAACAGTCCTAGTTTTCGCGAGGCGCTGCCATCACAGAGTCAGGCGGTGGCACCCGTGTAAATGATTAATTCTCAAATAATTCCCTCCAGCGGAAGCTCTCAATCTGCCAAGGCAGCCTCTTTCCTCCGTAGCTTGGCTCTCCCTGGCTCCGCCTCTCTTGCGGTTCAGGCCTCTGTCTGGAAGCGTGGCTCATGGTCTCTAGTCCTATTGATGCCTGCCCCCTCTGTTTACAGTGACTGTGCGGCGTCTCAGAACGAGGCTGGACCCGCAGGCCTGTCTCTGGCCGTACGTCCCCTGGCTTCCCTCCACGGCGCCGTCATGTCCGCGATGCAGCGGAAGTCGGCGTTTGAATCTTCGGCAGTGCAGAAACTTCAATAGTGGCCTAGAAGCTGGCATGCCCGATTACTGTAAGCTTAGGACTGAGGCGTAAGCAGGGCCGGAGCCCACCTTTCAGAGAGGACTGCGTCCTCAGCACGGCTGAAGCACAGAGCTGTGAGTGACGGCAAGGGAGAAGTGTCTGCACATATATCCAGGGCTGCTTGCACCCTTGAGTAAGAGCACCAGACGCCTTCGTGTCAGGGGCTCCTAATTCCAGTCTCGTCACCACTGCTACGACACTATTTTCAAGGGATTCTGTCATTTTTTTCCTCTGGACTGCAACTCCCAGAATGCACCGGAATATGAAATTGTTGTGTGTCCTGAAGGTGGTGTTCTCGATGAAAGGAGTGTGTTTTGCACTATTAGACAGGGAGACCTCTGCACCCTGAAAGATTTACTCTTCCTAAGGGGTGCTTCTGCCCCATGACGTTATGGGTCCTTCCATATTGTCTCTTTCATGTCCTCTCCCCACCCACTTCCTTTTCGCACACCCTCCCTCCGTGTGCCTCTTCCTTAATCCACTCCTCCTTTTGTTTCTTTTTTTATTTATATAAAAAATGGATTAGCCCAGGCCACATCAACACTTTTCTAAAAATTAGCTTTTTTAATCATGCTGCACAACAGACGTGGTGCTAAACACTTATAAGGTCCCAAAAGCGAGACCTATTGGCTATGCCAATGCTTGTTAAATGAAAAGGTATAGACGAAAATGTTGGTGCTCCAGGTGAGGGACGCACATTGCAATGATCACCCATATAATTGTACATTTGTAGGTATTCACAAACAATCTGCAGGTAAGTTTGGAGTACACAGGACTAAGGGCTAGATGTACGTGGCTAAATACCGGTCGGTAACTGTGAAATTCGGTAAATTTCACCGTTACCGACCGGTATTTAGCCATGTGCGATGTAGGTATTACCGATAGGCATCGGTACTAAGGAATCTGTAAAAATAAGGAAAAACTGTTAACGAGTCCTTATTCACCGAATCGGAAAAAAATACCGAATCGGAAATAAGGAATCGGTAAAAATTCGGTAATGCGATGTACCAAAAATCGGTAATACCGAATTTGTCAAAAATCGGTAATTAAGAATCGGTATTTAACACTAACTCAAAGCAGGTGGTAATCAGGTGCACTGCATAAAAACAGCCCCAAAATGCAACAGTGTGAACACAATGGCGGCCCTGTACGTGATAGCAAGGCGGCTACGTTTGTGTGCAGCAGGACTGAGGATCTGGAGACGGGAGGAGCGCGTGTACAGAGTGCGAATAACACTGTTCCAACTGACTGAGGCTGAAATCCATGAGCGCTACAGGCTACACCCAAACACCATCTTGGACCTCATACGGGACCTGCACCCACTCCATTTAGCACCAGACACCAAGGGGGAACGCCATACCCACTCATGTACAGGTACTCTGTTGCCATCTGGCAGTTACCAAGGGGTAATAGCTGTGGCAGGTGGAGTCTCACAAAGTTGCCTGTCGTGTTTTTTCCGCAAATTCCTGGATGCCAAGTTGCAAAGGAAGGCACACTACATCAAATTCCCCAGCACACAGGCAGAACTGCTGAAGACCAAGTTGGACTTTTATCAGAAGGCCCACTGCACACTGTGTAATACTTACTTACATCTCACACACAGGTGACAGTGCCTATGCAGTGTGCTCTTTCATCCTGACTCCGTACCTGCACCCATCCACCCCAAGTGAAAGGAGATATAATTTTGCACATAGATCGACACGCAGTGTGGTTGAGTGAACGTTTTGACCCCTCAAAAGCCGGTTCCGCTGCCTGTACACAAGTGGAGGTGCACGGCAGTACCAGCCCCTGGTGTGTTGCAAAATCATAGCTGTATGTGCCATGCTGCATAACCTTGCCACTAAGAAGGGTACACCTGTGGAAATGTGTGATTCTGAAGAGGAGGATGAGGAAGGTACACAGCCACAGCACAGCGCAGCAGGCGGCGCAGCTGCAGCAGATGGGAGACAGAGACGGTCAGAGATCACAAATAATTATTTTTGAGTAAGTGATGAGACAAAGCCAGGTAATGCATTTATGTCAGGGTGTTTAATAGACCTTACATCAGACAAATTACCAGCACACCATGACACCAGCTATGTGTTCAAAAGGGTTACTTCACCCACTGTAATTGTAGGGCCGTGCCTATCTCCTGCGCCCCCGCACACCAGCGCCGTGTCCTGCATGCACATTGTCCTCAGCAGCACTGTGTCCTGCAGCAGAGCCATGCCTCTCACTGCGCCTCCTACTCACTAGCAAGGGGGGGGGTGTCAGTGCCACGACTGCTTGCCTCCTCACTTTCCTCAACGTCCCCGGAACAGGTGGCAGCAATCTGGTTTGTCTGCATGAGTTCCACGGCACTGGTGACTGTAACCTCACGGCTGCACTTTGCCATCTCAAGTTGCATGGCCACAGATCTCCTACTCAGCACGTGGGTCGCATTTCACAGTCTATTCACAGACTTCATGAAGCCTGCAATCACATGCCTGTCTCTCCGCCTTGCAGCGCGCTCCCCATCCATTCTGTCATCTAATTTGCTCACTGCCTCAGATACCTCCTTCAGTCCATCTGCCATTGTATTGTTGAGGCAGTATATTGCCTCCTTCATTTCATCCACCTTCCTGTTGTTTGCCACCATCTGTCTCTGAATGGTCCGCATTGTCTTCCCCTGCAGGCGCTGGACTATCAGCATTTGGCCCTCCAGGCCTGCAAAGACACTTGAGCCTTCAAATTCAGGACTTAGTGACCTCGGGCGTCGTCTACGGACACCTGTGTTGCCTTCCCGCATGGGGGACTGCGCCCCAGATGGCTGTGTGTCTACACCCTGGTGATGTATGCTGGACTTCCTGCCTGTCCTCCTCTGTGGCATCAATCTCCGGGAGTGGAGTAACTGTGTACCGTTTTGACTTTGGTGGTGGTGGAGTAGTTGGTGCAATGGGTGGAGGTGACAGGACTTCCTCCTCACTTCTGTTATCCTCCCTGGGAGCATCAGCAGTCTCACCCTCTGAAGCCTGTGGCGCTGTTCCGCCTGTGGATACAGAATGTATCATTACTCACTTTTCTTGCAGCAAATGTGTGCTAATAAATTTCACAACTGACATCCTAGCTGTCTGTCCTCTGCTATCTCATCTATAGATATGTGACAATTGCCTATGCTTATTGGGGAGTGGCTGTTTTGCTACCCATTGACAGGGACTACATTTCCCATGATGCATTGCACAGCTTACATAAAACCTGGCCTGGAGTGGGTTTGTTGCAGGGGGATTGGGGTTAAGGAGGGGAAACAGCATGATGTAATGCAACTTACCTTGTGTGTTGGAAGGTGTAGCAGAGCTATCCACATCCCCAATGCCACGGACGCTCTCTGGGTGGAGGGTGGATTCTACCAGTTGGTCCAGGGCAGTAGCAGCAGGCGCTGTGGAGCTTCCACCACCTGTCTTTCCAGATTTTTTCTGGCGCTCAGCCATCCTCTCCTTGGCACGTGCTCTCAGATCGTACCAACGCTTTTTCAAGTCCTCAATTGTCCGTGGTGTGACTGCAATTGCATTGATTTTTTCTTGAATTGCCATCCAAATGGCCCTTTTCTGGGACTCAGGCACGTTTAGTGACCTCTTCCCAAAGAGCTGGTCATGGTCTTTTACTACTTCCTCAATGAGGACCTCCAACTCCTTTTCACTAAATTTGTGTTTTCATTTTCTCCCAGCTGCAGAATCCTTAATTTTCTCAGATGTTGCCATGATGCAGTTTTTCTATGTAAAATGGGTGTTGGCTGTTCTGCTCCTCGGCTGTTGCTGCTGCTCCCAGTCTCTCCAACACCTACTGATTCAGTGCACCTGCATGGGTGTGGCCACTTCCTGGTTGGGAGACGTGCTTGTTCTGGATTGGCTGATTCAACAATTCCTGTTTATTTGAATTACCGATTCGGTATTTACCGAATCGGTATAACAGAATCGGTAATTTTTTCCGAATTATTACCTACATCGCTAATACCGATTCCTTATTACCGATTTGGTCAAAATCGGTAATAACGATTCGGTATTTGTGAATTACCTACATCTAGCTCTAAATGATTTTCCAAAATGAGAAAAGGGTAGGTGAGTAGGACAGTATTGTGTTTCCCACAGAGAAAACAAAAAGGCAAATTGTACTTATGCAAACACACCCTTTTGAACCAGTCATTCATGCAGATTTTTATCGCAGGTTGCCATTCCTCATGGGTATATTTTTAGAATTATGTAGTCAAGGAAGTCTACTACTTCTGCATATTCCTTGCATTCTTTGTGACTGCCATAACAGTTAGAAATAAACTCCGAATATAGAAGAAATACTGAGGAAGTGGATTTTCAACTGTAATCAGACCAAGGTTTTTTAGTGGTTCACATCAAAGTAATATTTTGAAATTGGTGATGCTACTCTTGGTTTCCCTTGTGGCCCACACCGGAGTTGGTAACATGCCAACTGTGCCTATTACAAGAAAAGCTCTGCGCAGGGTTTAGTTAGTGTTATATTCGTTAATATGTTTCGGTGTTAAACTCTGTAATATGATGTAATGTAACGTAGATAGGTTCTAATGTAGTCGTGGTTATGATTCCATGCTCATGCCCTTGGTCTTCTCTTGGTTCTGGAGTGTAGAACCAGGAGGAGAGCTGGAGTGGTTGAAGAAGCAGCATAGGCACGTCTGTGTGTCTCAGGGGTTGTTACTACAAATAAACTTCATTCTTCCAAGACACCCATGGACCTTTTTTCATTTTAAAAGTGGCGACGAGTTGAAGTTGGACCCAGTGCAACCCCTGGGACATAAGAATCATCTAATAACAAGCCCTCAAGAACACGATTATTGCAGAGGGTGTTTATTTGTGGTTGGAACACAGTTTTCTGCTCAACTATGGGTATTGATTCACTCCCATGAAAGTTACTGTTAATTGTGTGCATGCGGCGAAACTACGGCGTGTCGTGTGCTAGTTAATGAGAAAATCGTTACGCGAAACTACTGACGTGAAATAGAATTTTTTTTATGATTAAATGCGGCGATTACAACAAGAAAAGAAAAAGTAAAACATAATGCCAGTTAATCACCGCAACCAAAGTGAAGTTGTTGATGAGCATTGCTGCGGTCAAAGCGAAGTTTGTTAACGTGCGTATTTGTGTACCTTCAACTCTGGCATTTTTCAAGTCTCAACCGTGAAACCGGACAATTCCACTGTGACGCGTTGTGACCATTCTCCATTGCTGACGCCAAGAATTACCCCGCAGACGTCTTCGTGCATTGTATTGTGGGTGAGCTCATTGTCATTGCGCATTGCATATCACGCATTGCATTGTGGATGTGTTTCCTGTATCTTAGAAACGTGTTCAGATAGCGATTTTCTGTAAATCGGAAAACATTTGATTTTCACAAGAAAATCGACTAATAATTAAACTGTCTGACTTTCACCAGCGTTTCTTCATCCTGTGGAGTCCCTCAGGGATCTTCTCTCTCTCCCCTTCTTTTTAATTTGTACCTCCAACCCCTCCTTCACTCCTTAGGTAAGTGGGATATCACCGTGTTCAACTACGCGGATGATTTACAAATTATTTTTCCCCTCACTTCTCCTGACGCTGTCATCAACTTCCAGACTGCCATGACACATATCCAGCACTGGATGAACAAAACCAACTCAAGCTCAATCCGGGCAAGACTGAGCTCCTTCTCCCTGGGAGAAGTGCCCCTTTCTGGGGCCCTCAGTACTGGCCGAGTGAGCTCGGAACACCTCCCTCTCCTGCTGGATGTGTCAAGAGCCTCGGAGTCTTGATTGACTCCGGGCTCACCCTCAAGGCACAGGTGAGCGCAGTAACATCTTCCTGCATGTTCCAGCTCTACAGGATACGGAAAGTCGCTCACCTCCTATCGCCTGAAGCCTTGCTGCAGGTCCTAATAGCCCTGGTGATGTCCCGGTTGGACTTCTCGAATTCAATCTACTACGGTCTCCCTAAATCTCAGCTGTCTAGGTTGCAGATCGTCTAAAACCAGGCTGCTCGGCTGGTCTTCAAAATCCCCAAATGGCAGTCGGCTCAACCTCTACTACGCCACCTGCACTGTGTAGTATCTTTGTTTTCATTTAGAAGAGAAGAGGATATGTAATATCTTAGTTGAAATGTTTTACATGCTTTTCACCCTCCACTATGCTTCTCACAAAAGAAGACTGTGACGTAGTCAAAAACGCCACTTCTCTTTTAAAAGACCCTAGTGTTAAACTATTTAGGTGGGAATGACACCCCCTAAAAACACAGAGGTGGGAATGACACCCCCTCAAACAAGAATTTTTTAAATTTCAATTTTTAACAGATAGCGTGTTGTAGGGTAATGAGACTAAAACCCATTCCTGAGGAAAATAGGACTAAAACCCACTCCTTCACAAAGTACGTGTCGTAACAAAAAGAGATGGGGCTACAACCCACTCTTATGCAAAATACGTGTCATCACAACAAGAGATGGGACTACAACCCACTCTTACACAAAGTGTGTGTAAACTCAACAAGAAATACAAGGGAACACTAAACTAAGAAAAATAAGATGACAGCCAGTGACACACACGAGAAGAACCAGTCAGACACATAAGAAAAGAACAGAATAGATACACAAAAAACGCTACAACCCAAAGCGCTACTACTTAAGATCACAACCACACACATAATACTTTCTCTATTATAAAATGACCAGCAAAATACAAAAAGAAAAAAAACTATGCTCCGGTGAGCGGCCTCTCACCCGGGGTTTCCAAAGAAGATCGTCGATCTCAAGTGGGTTGAAGCTGAAACATTTCCGACATATTCTGTAAGTTCTCTTCCTTTCCTAGGAACACTGGCAGACAGGATACACATTACGCCTCAGACTTTTATTGTCCTTGTTGAAAGATTAAGTGGAAAAAAAAAAATTATTGACGAGCCTCTCTTTGAAGTGAAGTTGCTATGGTGACTATTCGAAAGGAAAAACCAGAACGTAAAATGGTGTCACGTATCTCACGTCAAACCGAGTGGCTCTCCGCACAGCGCTGCTCCATAACGTGGAGAAGAAGAAGAATTCTTATGGCGTCACAAAGTGCCTGGAGCCAAGGTAAGCTTTGCGCGTTGCTCGCGCACCATGTTTAGATTTGAATAAACAGTTAATGTCTCGTGTGCATGGCGCAGATGAAAAATGGTATTTAGAGCAAATAAATTGTTTAAGATGTACTTTTCCATTTCCTCGAGTGCCTAAACAAGTTCTTCACGTTTAAGGTGTGCAATAAACATTTCGATTTTCACATGTGTCCAATCAAGTTCCTCAGACTTTTTAAGCGCTGATAATGAGACTAGACAGAAACGTTTAACCACTAAATTTGTTCGCCAATCTGCCAAAAGCAAGCTGAAAGTCACGAGAAGTAAACAATGCTTCCGCTTGGTGAAAGTTAGTGATTAATGTCTTTAGAGGCATTGGAGATCAAACTAGAACACGTCTAATTAAATGTATAAAGTGTGCTACATGCCTTAACGGCACACGTTTTTTTTTTTTTTGTCACATCGGAGGTAGCACACAATTTCAAAGAGCCAAAAACAAGAATGAAAATAACATTATGCTTACTTTAGCTTGAAATGATGACCATATTTACAAGGAAACCACTTACAGCACGATTTGGCAAAGGCTGTCCGATGTAAAGGACACTGATGGGGTCCTTTTTCCTTACTGCGCTGATGTTTCTTAAGTGGCTCCTTGTGTGTTGTAGTATGTCTTGTGGCTCTTGTTCCATTTGTGTTGATCTTCTTGTAGGTGCACGTCATTCTCTTGTAGTGGAGGAATTTCTTAACTTATCTCTTTTGAAGAACTGCTTGTGGATATTTTGTTGAATGTTGCTTCACCCAATAAATGGGAAGGTCACTTTTCAGATTAATGTAGCTCATACTTGCTGTGACATTTTGCTGTGGTTTCTTTTCGTTTGTAAATCCAAGTAGAGGTAGTAGAAGTAGGTTCTTTTAACAGGATCGTCGCCATATAATTTGCAGTAATTAAGTCCATAGACAGTTGATGTAGTTAGATGGTTTATTACAAGATTGGTAGATATGATGGTATAAACCATAAAGACCCCAACAGGAACATCCTGCAAGATGCTCAGCCCCAAGCCAACTGCCAGCCTCAGCCCACAGACTGCCAACATTCCACAGAGCATCATAGTCAGAACGTTCTATAATAAAAGGGGACAGTGCAAGGATACTACAATTTGTAGTAATTAAGTCCATAGACAGTTGATGTAGTTAGATGGTTTATTACAAGATTGGTAGATATGATGGTATAAACCATAAAGACCCCAACAGGAACATCCTGCAAGATGCTCAGCCCCAAGCCAACTGCCAGCCTCAGCCCACAGACTGCCAACATTCCACAGAGCATCATAGTCAGAACGTTCTATAATAAAAGGGGACAGTGCAAGGATACTACATTATCCTCTCCCTTTACTAACGAAACACAATAAAGTTAAAGGTAAAGAAATTAAGAACAGAAATGTAATACCATTATTAAGAAATCTGTAACCCAGGGATGTAAATAAAATCAACATCACGAGAGGGAAAACAGAAATACAAAAATTGCAAGAGAAGAAGGAAAGTAAATAGAATCAACCTCACCATCCTTCTCCTCCTCTTATTTAGAACAATGTCGCTTTCTTTGTCTCTTCTTTTGCTTTGTTCCTTTATTGCACTCTTTTCTCTTCTAGCTAATACACCTGAATGCGTTTGATCTTCTCTATTATTTTCATTTGGAAGAGAAGAGGATATGTAGTATCTTTGTTTTCATTTAGAAGAGAAGAGAATATGTAATATCTTAGTTGAAATGTTTTACATGCTTTTCACCCTCCACTGTAGAACTCTGTAATGTTGATGTCATCTAGAATGTTGGGGCATGCAGGAGACAGTTGGAGAAGGGCTGACAGCCTTGCTGGCTGCTCCTGGTGGGGCTGATTACATATATACTTCAATGCTGTAACTTATCTTAATAAATCCTCTTGAAACATCACAACCAGCGTGGACCAAGTTACTACACACTGGTTACCAGTGAACGAAAGAATCACTTTCAAGGTTCACTGTCTGGTTTTCAAAGCTCTCACAGGTCCCGCCCCTGCGTTTCTCAAGTCCCTAATCTCCTCCTACTGCCTCCCTCGTACCTTGAGGTCCACCCACCTCCAGCTCCTTGTCGTCCCCCGTTTCATACTCTCTAGATCGGGTGGCCGCAGCTTCTCTTGTCTAGCCCCTAAGCTGTGGAACTCCCTCCCCCTCTCTCTCAAGTCATCTTGTTCCCTTCTCTCTTTCAGGAAATCCCTAAAAACACTACTTTTCCCCCACTAATTTTCTTTTTCTCTCCCCTGTCCCTCCTCCTCTCTTCTTAATCCGATTAGCGCCAGGAAACCTATGGTGACAGCGCGCTCAAGAAATTTGTTATAACATAACATAACATAACATAACAATAACCGCGCACACGCACGTGGAACATTTTTTTTGCATGAACATTTGGATTACAGCCTGGTATTTCGTAACTGTTTTGCCTTTCATTCACACTAAGTATCATCAAAGGAGGTTCTTAAGACAACGGTGACTACTTAATTTATGTTGATTCGTTTTTTTATCGGTGATTGTGATATGCACTGCAACATTACTATTCCAAGCAACATTATGGGACAACGGTGTCTGCTTTATTTATTTATTTATTTTAACAATATTTATCTAAGTGTCATCATTTTAATTTACATAGTTCACATACCAACTTACACAGTCATAATTCCTATTTTGATCATCATTCCTTTCCAATATGGAAACTAATTCAGTGCTTGCACCACCAAAATTTTTACAGAATCCAGGTATCCCTCCTATGGCATGGGAGGATTGGCAAGAATCTTTTTAAACCTATGTAGAAGCCATTGGCGGTGAAACCTTTTTGGCCTCACGTAAATTAGCACTTTTAAAACATAAATTAGGTGTAGAGGGGAGAAAGTTTTGAAAACTGTACCTAAACCAGTAATCGTCAATTCTACTACTCAGAATGATATAGGTGGAGAAGAGGGTAACTCTTGTGATGAGGAGGTTGTTTTTGACAGTTCGAAAACAGAGCAAATTATTTCTGACGAGTATTTAGAAGCTTTAAAAGCTTTTGAGGATAATTACGACAAAAAAACAGCATAGTTGTTGAAAGACACAAGTTTTTCTCCAGGGCTCAATTATCGGGGGAAATGGTTGAACAGTATGTTGCTGTTTTGAGAACTCTAGCTGCGACATGCAGATGTAAGGATCTGCATGAAGAAATTATTAGAGATCAATTTGTCAACAGAACTAACAATTCCAAGATCCAGGAGAGATTGTTAGAGTTAAAAGACCCATCTTTACAAAAGACTATAAACGTTGCTAGAAGGGTTGAAAATACTTCAGGTTATGTAAAAGAGTTAAGTAATGAACACACCAAAGACCACAGCGATGTTTGTGCTGTTAGTAGTCGCAAACCCAAACCTCTAGGTGATAAACCCAATATCCATTATGATGTACTCAAACCTAAGTCAAAATCTAATTCTGTCAATGATAAAAATATTAATTCACGCACCACATTTTCTAGTGTAAGAACGCAATCAACTTCTAACAAACTTTATTGTTTCAGGTGTGGCAGTAATAGACATTCTGCTGACACTCCATGGTGTCCTGCTACCAATGTTACATGTTTTAAATGCAACAAAATAGGTAATTTTTCTAAAATGTGTAGAACTGGGGATCGGGAATCTTGGAAGCGTTCTGTGAATGTAGTTAGTGACACTTTTGAATCATCTCAAAATGGTAGTGACAGCGAAATTGAGGTTTTAGTTATTTGGGACAACGAAGTTGGCGAAGTATCAGGTACTAACCAACTGCCCAAATGCGCTCTTTCTATTAACAAGTGCAATGTTTCTTTATGGGCAGATTCTTGTTCTCCGTTTACTATAATTGACAAAAATATTTGGGAATCCATTGGCAGATGTAATCTGTTAAAATTTGTGTTACATTTCGCGTCGAAGGTTCATTGTTTAAGACTCCTTATGAAGAAAGGTGTTAATTTTGTCTGGAATTTTGAATGTCAGACGGCTTTTGATAGCATAAAGAACAATATCATCAAAGCTGTAGCTCTCAAACCTTATGATCCCCATAACAAATTCATTATCGAAGTGGATGATAGTGCTTACGGGTTAGGTGCTGTGCTAATGCAAAGAAAGAACAATTCTGAATGGGATGTAGCTTTTGCTTCCCGTACCCTTAGAGGTGCGGAAGCTACTTATTTAGTCATAGAAAAAGAAGCTTTGGCTTGTTTTTGGGGCATCAATTATTTCAAAACTTATGTGTGGGGTATAAATTTCGAACTAAGGACTGACCATAAGCCTCTGGTAGATATTTTTACCCCTAAAGGAGTAGGTAAAGCTACTCCTACAATTGCCAAATGGATGTATAGATTACAAGAATTTGATTTTCAAGTTTTGTACGTACCAGGCATCAAGAATGTTAATGCTGATTGTTTATCACGACTTCCTCTTTCTGATAGTACGGATAAATCTGAGGTGAATATGGAATTTGAGGAGGAATGGTTAGTAGCCACCGTGATTGAAGCTTGCAATGGTGCCATCAGTGTGGAAGAATGGAAACAAGCTGTGCTGGATGATCCCCTTTTACAACGTGTGGTTTCATGTTTGTCACAACATTACAATCGCAATTTGTTGTGTGACAAAGAACTTACAGAATATAAAATGGTGTGGACTGAATTATCATGTGAATCTGTATCAGGAATCGTCAGAAGAGCAGATAAATTAGTGGTACCCTCAAGTTTACGCCCTAGATTGTTAGAACTTATATACGAAGGTCATTCTGGTAAGTCAGTCATGAAAAGGAGAGCAAGGTGTGATTTCTGGTGGCCAGGCATAGATAAAGACATTGAAAGGTGCGTTAGGAATTGTGTTGCATGCATGTGTGGGGACAAATCTCATATATCACAAGACACCACTATCACTCCCACTGCGTTTCCAGAGAAAACTTGGCAAAAATTAACCATGGATATTTTTGGTCCAGTTAGTGTCAGTAATATTGCTGGGAAATGTGCTTTTGTCCTAATGGATTATTATACCAAATGGCCTGAGGTAGCATTTGTGAAGGAGACCAAAGATTCTAATGTCATTAATTTTTGTGAGGAATTATTTCATAGGGAAGGTTATCCTGAATCCATCACTACCGACTAGGGTCCACAATTCTTGGTGGGCGAATTTCAAGAATACTTGAAAGTGCATGGTGTAAGGCATAATACCACAGCTGTTTACAATCCAAGGGAAAATGGTATGGTTGGAAGGTTCAACCATGTATTGAAAGAGAGTTTTAAGCTAGCTCATTTGGAGGGTGTGGATTGCAAGTCGGCTGTTAAGAAAATGATTTGGAGTTATCGTAATACTCCACATTCTGCTACCCAAGAGACTCCTTTCAGTCTTCTCAAGGGACGGTCTGCTTGCAGTAAAGTGACTCCTGCATGGATGTGTAGGGCTTCTCCTAGATTAGTTTCCAGGGATGTTTTGCAGTGAAGGGTAAATGAATATCAAGGTAAATATGCCCAGAGACGTAATGACAAAATTAGAGGTCATGTTAAAAATTTCTGTGTTGGGGATTGGGTGAGAACTGCACAGGTGGAATGTCGAAAGGGAATTCATCTAGATGGTCCAAACCTGAAAAAGTTTTGAAAGTTGTTGGAAATTGTGTTTTGCTGAATGATGGTCGGAGGTGGAATCTTAGTAAAGTAACTTTATGCAATGATATGGAACGCAACATCTGGTTAAGCAACAAAGACAATACTATTGTTTCAATGAAGGAGAAGTCAAGTTCTGCTAACATTTCTAAAGATGTGGTAACCAATGAATCTATTTCACTTAATCCTGGAGTCAGAAGATTGTCTGGGCGCATCATATCTAAACCAACTTGGCATAGAGATTATGTGTGTACCTAGTATATTAATATTGGCATTATTATTGTTGTTGAAATTTTTTTTATTAGAGTTTTGAGAAGGGGAGATGTGTTATATTTATTAATATGTTTAGGTGTTATATTATGTAATATGATGTAATGTAACGTAGATAGGTTCTAATGTAGTCGTGGTTATGATTCCATGCTCATGCCCTTGGTCTTGGTCTTCTCTTGGTTCTGGAGTGTAGAACCAGGAGGAGAGCTGGAGCGGTTGAAGAAGCAGCATACACTTAATGGGGTAGGGTCGTCATCTTGTCTGCTGGCTGTATAGGGGTATTATGACTCATTCCAGCACATCCTTACTCTTACTCCGCACTCGGTGGTCAGTAGATCTCAGCAGTGAAATCACAGATAAAGAATGGGCTGCGATCTTGGAATTCCCTAAGAAAGTTTCCCGTAATGCTTGTTTTAAATATATTCAATCAATGATCTTACATAGAGCGTGCCTTACACCACACCGCCTTAATATTATATATTTGGGTGCCCAACTCTCCTGCCTTAGATGTCAGGAAGCAGATGCAAATCTCTTCCACATGCTCTGGGCCTGTCCTAGACATCGTCTCTTTTGGCATGCCGTCACTAATACCGTTCGATAAGTTACTAACACCCTTGGCTATCTCCAGAAGCTTGTCTTTTGGGCCTCCATGGGCGCCCTAAGAAGCAGAAGGTACAGTTGAAGTTTGCTGACTTGGCACTACTAATTGCTAAGCGGGCGATTACGATGAGGTAGAAATCTGCCTCTTCTCCTATGCCACTGCATTGGCACACTGAATTTATACAATGGTAGTAGCCGAAAGTACTATACTCCGACAGGAGGAACTTCGGGGCTTGCGTAAGACTCCTATCTCATTAGAATGGAATCAAATGCTGAAAGCTTTTAGAGCTATAGATTCTTTTACACCTCCGGCGTCACCAATAGTTTCGACCCACCCCATTACTCCCGTACTTCCCTGAAAGACTTGCTTGTACTTTTGTGACCACTTTCAGTTTTATAATTATAGTATACGGGTGCACAACTGTCCTTTGAGTATCTGTCAGGGTTGTCATTACATGTCCTTATACACTATTATTTATCATACGTTTTATGTGCACAAGGGATAGTCCCATATGAGTCTAGGATACCATTGAGTATTTACGAACCAGAGAACAGGGGGGGTGGGTGGAGTTGGTTATTTTACTATTATTTTTTCTTTTTTTTGTGTGTTATAGATTAGGTTGATGAAACAATGTACAGTTCACCCTTGCTTATGCTACAAATGTTACCTATATTATAGGCTGATATTATGTATTTTGTAATCTTTAACAAAAGAGGGATGGAGAGGGAAAAGTGGATTCTGTCTCCCCTAGCAACTATCATAAACAAAAAGGAATCCACTAGGTGGACGGCGGTTGTTACCACAATGGTGGGGAGCAACCAGTGTTGTTAAAATACCCCTCACACACCAACAGGCCCCTTGGTGTCATGCTTCATCATCGGGGTCTTCGCAAACCTCTACGGAATGCGGCGTGCTACGACTTCACGACTACGCAGGAGCACTTTATGAGTGAACTATGTGTTTGGTGTGTGTGAGGGTACCAAAATGTGAGTGGTGAGGTGAAAGTGAAGGATTAAAAAATACCTGGCACGTGAGTGCTGAAAATTTTTTTAATGAGTCTCCGGCTGGTATTGTTAAAAAGAGTGCTAGAGTGGTTGTGGTTTACTAATTAGGGTAACCCAACCAAGTTAGTGCGTCGACATGTTTCGGAGTTATGGAACTCCTTCTTCAGGACGGGAATATGCACTACTTATCCCCACCTTACTCACATGTGTGTAGATTTTAAAAGTGTGCTCTACAAAAATAGATATGGTGAATAATGTACCTATCTACGCATTCCGTAGAGGTTTGCGAAGACCCCGATGATGAAGCATGACACCAAGGGGCCTGTTGGTGTGTGAGGGGTATTTTAACAACACTGGTTGCTCCCCACCATTGTGGTAACAACCGCCGTCCACCTAGTGGATTCCTTTTTGTTTATGATTATGTATTTTGTGCCTATCCTGCGTTGCCTAGGTTCTGTATGGATCGGCTCTTTGTTTATCTTTAACTTCTGTGCAGCTATTCAGTTTTTTTTATGTGAATGTACTGTTTGGTTTTTCATTATTGGCATTTGTAAGGTGCAGCTACTATTGCCATTTTTTTATTTTTATTTCTTTTTATTAACAAATGAAAAGAAAAGAAAAAGAAAAACATCAGGTGAGGTAATAGTTTCACATTCAACGAATCAAACATCGCACGAACGGAATCAATAGAAACAATATACGATGTATAGGATCACGGGGATTGCTGCGCTTCCGCTACTATTCGTCGCTCCGGGGGCGTACAAATCTCACCACGATCGCTATTCCATGCCCCCCAGACCTTCCCCCATTTCTCTGGACAACCCCTGGCCACATATACAGACTTTTCCCTGAACATGCTCTGCCCATTTAGAAACTCGGGTGGTTGGCTGGCTCCCCACAGCTGAGCAATATTCAGTTTAGCTATCATACATGCCAGTGTCACCCATTGCTTACGATACACATTCAAGACTGTGGGTTCCCACACATTCAGTATGCACCTCCGGGCCTCTGGTCGTATCTCCTCCCCCAAGGCTCCTCTTATCTCGTCATGAACCTTCGTCCAATATTACTGCACTTCCACGCAGTGCCACAGAATATGCATGAAGGTGCCTTACTCTCCGCACCTCCTTCGGCACTCTCCACTCTCCACTCGCCCCATACGCACTAATTTCGGCCCTGTAATATATGACCTGTGTAAGATCTTTAATTGCACTAGTCTAAGTCTCATCTAAATCGCCACCACCTTCGGGGAAGAAAACGTCTCTGTCCAGTCCTCGTCATCTAGCTCTATTCCATCCTTACTCCACTGTGTTCTAATAAGTCTCAGGGGGCTCTCCATATGATTAATTAGCTTTTTGTAGATTAAAGAGATAGTTTTCTCAGGGAGGTGTCCATCTAACACACGATCTTCGAAAGGAGAGGCCTCTGGAATCGTGGCATCTCTATGTATGTGGGTGAGGAGGGCATGCCTAATCTGGAGGATCGTTAATGCTCATTATCAAGTAGACTATATTGTTGCCTACTATTGCCATTGTTAATAATTTCTTTATGCGTTGTCCAATATTACAAAATCAATAAAATGATGTTTTAAAAATACATATATACATATATATATATATATATATATATACATACGTTTATATTACCTACTGGTGATAGCCAGTAGGTAGTTACAGTTAGGTCTGCTTTTCCATAGAAAGAGCGTTTTTTGGTTTCCTATAACTTTGGCCCCCTTTAACGAATCTCCAGGAAGCTTTCCAAAATAAAGTTAATCAACCTCACCTTCTTCTTAGAAAAGTTCAGTGTGATCCATCAGGTGGGGCCTGAGAAAAAAACAGGAGTCCCAAAATGCAAATTCTCCATGCATTTTCTATAGACTTCTTTAAGACAGGTTTTAGCAAAAACTGCTGAATAGAATTACACCAAATACGGCAGGAAGTTAGATCTTGGTACACAGATTGTGCTTTTTAGGTTTCGCCTAGCGAACACAGCGCATGCGCTGCTTCACTTGACGAGGCTCTATTGTTGTGGTTTTGGTGAGCGAAGGGAGACAAACCATGTGCGCGCACGGACAGGCGATGTGCGCGTGCATGGCGTCGCCTCTCCCCCATACGCTCCTACCGCGCGAGGCAGCACTTTCAGCACAATGCGTGCCTGCCGGGACAGGAGATGTGCATGAGCGTCCGCTTTGGCAGTGCTTGTGTGGTGAGCCGCTGAAATGAGAAAATAACACTCTCTGCTATTCTGCGGTGAATCCTAAATCATTTCCAGGCTCCGCCGCTAGCACTTGGAATGCTGGGCCGAAGCCACCGAGTTCCTGCAGTCTGCGTGAATGTTTGTTCAAAAACAGGTATCAGTGCTGGACTGACCTCTTGACTTAAGGCTGGTAGGCTACCTAATGTGATGTGCGACACTTTCAGCAAGCTCTGGATTTCAATTCCATTTCCGCCGCTCTTTGCATGCTGGGAATTGTAGGCACGTACATACAACGTGGGCACCAGAAAACTACAATGCCCAAGACAAAAGAAAAGTTGCTTACAAAGCCGGGACTGGTGACCTAGAGCTACTCAGCAGCCCTGTAAAGCTGCTTTACTGGTTAACTGTCACTCGTGAATCAGCTGGGAGAAACTAGCCCCAGATCTGTAGGCGCTTCTTGGTTCCTGTTCATTTGTGTTTTCTTGACCCTTGAAATCACTTCCCTCCTGTGATGCATTTTATGAGGGAAACAGGGGAGTACAGGTGCACATTATCCCCGAGAACCTGTGTGTTACTGAGCCAGCAGGGCCGGCCCTAAATGGGATTGACTGGGACAGAGCCCTGGGTGAAGGAAAAATTGGCGTTTGTTGTGGGAGTGGGTGGGGGTCGTTGGGGTGTGACGGCAGGAGGTGTGAGGAAGATGGGAGAAGGGCAGAGGGTTGATGGGGAGCGAACAATTACGATGAAGTACCTTAAGGGCTGATTACAAAGTCTTTAAAGGCACCCAATCGAGACCATTGGACGAGCTGCTGTTTGCATAACATGAAGTCAGGAGGCTCCCTGCTACGCCCGACGAATATCGGCGCCCCGGGCCTTGGCCCAGCTCTCCGTGCTCAAAGCCGGCCATGTGAGCCAGTACTCCCCTGCTAAAACTTTTAGTTAAATATTGAATGCTGCTGAAAAGGGCTGTACTCTCCAGTTCAAAGTACAGGGGTGCAGGACTAAGTTCCTGCATTTTAAGCTGTACACCAGGCGAGGAAGAGGTGTGTACCTGGCGCCCCTCACCCAAGCCTGCACCCCAAGAAATCCAAGCGCAGTAACCTGCCGATGGCCTAATTAGTTCAACATACAAACATCTGCAGGGATTGTGCACAGCTACTGCGCGCCCTCCAGGTCACGTGTGACCACCTGCAGCTGGGACCTCAGGCTGTGTAGTCAGCAGAACTTTGCATGTGAATGGAAAACTGCGAGCCCCGAAGACTGTTTTCTAAAAGCCATGAGTGGCTGACGGGGTCACGTGACTGGTGCTAGGTTGTTGTGCAGCGTGAGGAAGCAATTATACATATATTTACCATACTGCAGTTGCCTCCGCTAGGTGTAAAAACAAACTATCCTGAAAATGCAATAATATCGCCCATGTGTCCTCATGAAGACTGGATCATAGATCAGTATGAGTGAAATGCCTTGATGTGCATGGATTCACTCGTCCTTGCCTGTCCTTCTGCGCATGCATCCACGGGGCCCAGCTTCTCATGCACATGGCTTGTCATAGTCTGCCTGCGTGAAGTCAATATTTCTTTATGTTCCAGGTTAAAGCTGGCCTAACTTCACAGGCTTGGATTGTATCCATGCACATCTTCCAATAACCTTGGGCACATGATTTAGGCGACCCTTGTGCACATGAGTCCCAATGACCTAGGGAAACTCGTGCACATGGATACAAATGGCTTTGACTGTATTCCTGTACACTCCAGGCCTGCCATCTTTCTGCTAAGCACTGGGGCACTCGTCGGAGTAGCCACGCACTTTAGAAATCACATGACATCCTCGTGCACATAGGCTTGGGTGGCTCAAACTGCATCCGTGACCAAGGCTTCCAATGGCCGGTCCAGTCCAACCTCATGCACACAGACTCAAGTGGCTCGGATTGCAGCAGCGACTATTGCTTCAATAGGCCAGTCCAGCATTAAGCGCATATGCATTCTGGTGGCTGAGAGTTAGACTGCACTCTTGACCCCGGCTTCCATGGGCCAGTCCTACTTATTGTACATGGATTCTAATGGTTTGACCTGCATCAGTGAGCTTGGCTTCCAATGCCCGAGGCGAGAGGGGGCTCCGCCGTTTTCACGGCGTGAGGTCGAGTCCCAGGCCCATGCCAACCCGCTGCATCTTATCGCCAGATACCAGAGCCAGCCAATGTTTAAACCCTTCTCAGGAGGGCATTAGAAGCTGGTGCTACAAGGGAAACAGAGGTCAAGGAAGGGAACTCAGTGGGTCGAGTGGATAAAGAACAGGTAGACGAATCCCACCTCCCTTGTCCCCTGACTGTAACCCTTCCAGAACAAGCATTTGCAATGCAATAGGTCTCGCATTTACGAGAGTTTAAGTTATTGGCATTGTAAATGACACTGCCTTTCATTTATTTGTTTTAAAAACCAACACATAAATAAAAGACATTGTAATTTACAATGCCAAAAGCTCAAACTCTCGCAAATGCCAGACCTATTGCATTGCAAATGCTTGTTGTAATTTGGTGTAAATCTGTTCAGTAGTTTCTGAGATATTAAGAAAACAAAATAATTGTATATTTTGGCAGTTGGTATCGCGAAAGGCCCGCAAGCCTCCAGCATGAGCGCGAAATCAAAAATGGAACCCGTGATTGGTCGAGCAGCCTGGTTTTCCTTCGGTCATCATGCTCTTGCGGGAGCCCCGCGAGCTTTCTTAGGGGCTAGTCTTTCCCCACACCCTACTACACACACATCATGTAAGAGATGGGCCTCAGGGGAGAAGATACTCTGTCCCACATACTTCTATTTCCCTACAATTAGTTCCAATCCCACGAGAATGTCGCAAGAGTAGTTCACATGCTTCAGGGAGTGAAGCTTGCTGTATGGACACACGCAATCTTGCGAGAGGCTCACAGGACCTGAAGGAAATTTACTTAGCCTTCTACGAGAGTGATCACGCACCTTAAAATGGATGTACATAATGAAAACACACAGTTTCCAGTGTAGGAAAAACTGATCAGTGTCTCTTTGAAATATAAATATGAAGTTTATGTAAAAATGCAAACAAAGAGTATGCAAACTATGCTGGGAATATCGCTGTGTATGTGAGTAATACAAGTAGAGTGAACATTCTCAGCACAAACAAACATTCAAATTCACTGAAAAAACAAAGGTTAAAGTAACTTTATAGTTAGATGTAATAGAAATATGTGTTTTCGATTTATAAAAACCTTAGAAATTCACTGAAAAAAACAATGGTTAAAGAAACGCTATAGTTAGGTGAATTTCTCAGTGACAAAGTTAACAATTCGAACTAAAACAACCACAGAAATTCACCAGTTATAGTTAGCAGCACTAACTATAATTTGCTTTCCCCGCCATGCACTGCTTATGACCTCACATATGACATCACTGTTGACATCTCAAATGACATCATTGATGACATCATCCAATGAATGTGTAAGCTTGTTTTATAGTGTTACATTGTGGCGAGCAACTACCATATTAATTCTACATAATTCTGTACAGCTTGGGAGCAGCTAATGGGTGTAAGTGTTTACAAAGTGCATGTGCTCCTAATGCACCATAGCTGTGTAGCTGTATTGAACACGTTATAATTGTTTGCATTCAAGAGTAACTCTGTGTGCAAGTGACAGTTTACTTGTATTCATCATGCTCCACAGAACCCAAAGTTTCCAGCAGTAGAAAGATACTAGGTAGTAGATACTAACCTTTGTAAACAGCCTTGAGTTATTAGAGGGAATTGTGTCAGCTTGATAATTTATCCTTAACATGAAATAGTGTGTGCACCAGGTACTAACCTATGTACGTGTGCTTATTTTGCTTCAGAAGAAGGGCTATTCTTTGAACATTTCACTTCAGTATGAAGGGTGCAGGTAGTATGATCTTTAGCCATTCCAGATCTTGGTTATTTTTAGCAAACAGTGTTTTTGTCAACAACTGTTGTGTAGAATGTACATCTTTCTTCATAGATTCTTTTGAATACTCTGTAGTGTATTTCTCATGTGAGTTTCACTGTTTACAAACATTGCGGGATAGAATTAAATCTCTCTGTAGAGTAAATACGGTTTACAGTACTCAGTTCTCTGCTGATATCAACTTCCTTTATTAATGTAGGTTCAGTGTGCATCAGGGGTTTTATACAGATAAAAGCTGTCTGTTGTAGAGCATTTGTTTTGAAACTGACATTCACTATTTTGGCTTCCTCTGAACAGTTGTACACAGATTAAACGCCGTACTCAATAAGGGTTTGCCATATATCTGTGGTTGGTTGTTAATGTGAATTGTGCTATGTCTAAAGACATAGCAATTTATACAGCAATATGTCGGAAAGCAAGCTTGGATGATGTCATCAATGATGTAATTTGAGATGTCACAAGTGATTTCATAAATGATGTCATAGAACATGTCATGAGTGATGTCATAATGTTATTCCCGGGTTAGGCCCATGTAGCGAAGCAGCTTTTTTGTTACATTGTCCTCACAAATAACATTTCCAAGCTGTGACATTTTGCATACATTTGCACGCACAACAATGTTGGGTTAGTTTTTTTTTTCAACAAAACTTGCTTTACATCTGGCTTTGCACAACATTATCACAGTGCCTTGAACATAATGTACAAGGTCTCGTTCCTTACATCGTACAAATGCCATCACTATCTTCATCCACGGGGCGGCAGGGCTATATTCATATCCACAACATCACTAATCTATGCCTTCATCGCTAGGCTGCTTTCTATTATAAAACATGAGCATCATGATAGATTAGTAGTGGAGGTGCTTCCTCTGACACAGAGGGTCCTTGCATGCTGAGAAATCCCCATGCAGTGGCCTGACATCTCGTGATGGGCGACCAAGAGAAGGTCCTTCACTACATCTCATCAGCTAATGGTGTTGGATCATCCATTGGGGGGATTCTTGGTTCTACTCTTACACACACTCTAGGTACACTTAGAGTAGGGTCCCGCATAGTAGGAGTATGCTAGATTACTGTCTTGTTTTATATGCCTGCATATATACAATTGTTCAGCACAGTGGTAGAACTATATCTGCTATTTACGCTTTTGGTGCTTGTAATCCCGTTTATCTGCTTCTGTCTCCTAATCTTTGCAGCACACGTATTTTATGCAAAAATAACGTTGGTTCAATAAATATTATTGAAAATGTCCCACTTTTATTTTCTGTATATTTCTCTGAGAATAAGTGAGCAGGAGTGACTGAGCCAAAGGAACTGTACTGTTACCACGATCCCTGAGTGGCAGGGTTGTCATGTTCAGTGGTTGCCAAAAAAACAATCGCTCAGGTTAGGGGGGCCTACGGTGGAACAGTGAGCTAGCTGGTCAATAGGCCAACATATCTTGTGGAGCTGTCTGGAATCAGTCTTGACACCAAGCCCTTAGTTCATGTTGTCCAAACAATGTGCAGGTCCTACAGATTGGTAGGAACTACGTGACATGGCCCGCCAACGTTAGTTAGGCACTTATTTAATTGTCAAATCTGAGTAGTTCAGTCGTGCTTTCTCGGGCACCCCTACTCACATTGTAACTGGAGACGTCAGCAGTGGGAAGGGAAACAAATCCGTCTCAGCTGAGAAGATTCCCCCTATGTATTGGATGTAGGTTAATCTAGCTTGGAGGATTAGAAGTTCCCACATTGTGCAAACTATATCTCTATAAACATGTGGCTAAATACTACTGCTCTAGGAATGACCAAACTACTAGGTGACAAGATTGAAGAACAGAAGGGTGAACTAAATATTTCAGAAAATTGCAGACAGGCAGTTAGCATGAAATTATTACAACATGGCCTCCCGGCAACGGGTGGAGATGTTACCTTCGTGGTTGAGGCACACGAAGGATTCCGAACAGAGGTATTCTATTCTTGGGTTAAATTCCTGCCTGCAGATGCACACACAAGGTTATTTCATAAATACCTTGAAGATGACCCACCTGATGAGTATTTCCCATACATGGACTTAGAAGTTCCATCAACTTACCAAGAGGTTTAGAGGCGCCCTTCCCCATACCACAGAACATGTGAGACTTGGTCTGCTCTGCAGAGAAGGAGCAACCTGGCCGGTCTTAGCACCATATACGCTGCATACAGACATTGCTGCCTTAACATCAGCAGGAATGCGCAAACTTTACAGAGATTTAGTCAAAATTGACTGAAATCGAACACAATATGTAATGAGAACATTGACAGTCCAACCTGCGAGGGCTACACAACCACACATGGTCACCCACCACAGGTATCAACCCACAAACACTAAATGCCAATATATGAAAAGTTTCCACCAGCCGGAAATAAATCCTATTCTAGATAGCACAAAAAACTGCACAGCTTGAAGCAGTCTTTCCCCACACAGGCCCGCAGCAAAAACACAGAATACTGACAATTTGTTTGCCGATGGGGATGGCTCCTAGTTAGAAGATTGTGCCACTTAAAGTACAATCTTCGCTGCCGTATATCCAAGAACACATGGTACCCCTTCAATAGCAGTCATACTAGATGTACTGAAACAAATACAGAATGAGTACAGGCGAGAGCCTTCCTTAGAAATAGGGATGAAGCTGATGGGCACGTTTGCCCAGGTATCTACCATATTGTTGAGTAACATAAAAGAGGAGGCAACAGAGGTGGCTATATGCCAACTCCTGTGGGAATTCACTTCTGCACAGCAGAAGCACGAATTACCTAAGATTAAAGAAGATACATATGCCTCTCTAGGCAGAGATAGTCTGAGAGCCACACTTGGTAAACCAATAGTTAGGTTAGCTCTGAAAGAGATAACTCTAAGCAAGCCCCTGCTTCTTCAAAGAAGAAATGGGATAATAAACAAAACAAAAGACACTTACAGGGTGGGTCTCCTCAACAGGAACAAACCGAACAAAGATACAATTTGTGAAACCATGACACTATTAGAAAGCCTGATAGGTGTCAGGATACAGATACACGTTTATCTCATCTTTTCAGGAGAGATCCGAAAAACGTTCGGAGAGAGATGGATGGTCAGAGTACAGATCGAAAGAGCGAGTCAAGTCGAAAAGGGAGACACATTGCACTTCAGACTATATCATTATGAAAGATGACAAGCAAAATACTTCAAAACCTCAATTTAAAAAGAAAAAGGTCAACAGGATTACAATTAGAAATGCCCTGGCTACTGAGAACTCTGCTTCTGAACAGGGAATGGGCAGTGACGATGCTGGGCAGCGTGGCAGAAGTCCCCATAGCTCACAGAACCTGATGGACTTTCTGGGGGTGGTAGTGCTGAGTGACCATATCACTGTGGAAACACCTGATACAAGGGTAAGTGTCCCACATCATTTACACAAAATAACACTTCAGATGAATGGGGACATACCCACGAAGGTAATGGGTCTCTTTTGAAAGAACCTGACCTGTGCTTACGACATTCTTTTGGCTGAAAAGGATTGGCCACTGGAGTTCGTAATGGATTGCCCAACTGGGGAAGACATTATTTTATCTCTTTCTCTGACCTCGTACCAGAATCAGTTAAAAATTAAAAACGCACAGGAGTGGGCGTTAGTGCTAGCTCCTGCACTTTACCGCAATCATGTTGGGTGGGATGAGGAGTCACCTCATCATGAAATCCCATTAAAATCAATTCCTCAACCTCAGAGACAATACCCAATCAAACATGAGGCAAAGAAAAAAGTCAGGAAGATCAACTTTAATATCAGGGTGTGATAGAGTAGACGACTATGATCTCCCCCCTGGCCAGTTTTTACTTCATCGCCAACTACTCAAAAGTTACAGACTGTATCACGACCTATTGACGGGGGAACCCGCCACACACCCGGTCATCCATACAATCCTTTATATGGGGGTGGGGTGACACCTAACCACATGGCTTTATAAAACCATAAGGGAACTTACGAACAGAACCCTAGAGACCCTACGGACCACTTGAGAGGAAGAAATAGGGCGCCCCTTACATGAGAAGGAATGGGAGAGGGCTCTTGAATTCCCCAAGAAGGTGTCTAGAAATGCATGTTTTAAAAATATACAATTCTATATTCTACATAGGGCATTTCTGACAGCAGTCAGCCTCCAAAGATTTTATCCTGACACCCAATTCCTCTGCCCTAGATGTCACTCACAGGAAGCAGATTTTTACTATATGTTCTGGAGCTGCCCTACTATACAAGCATACTGGCAAAATATTCACAAATCACTTTGAGAGCTCACCGGCATCACACACCTGAACACCTGGGAATCCTGTGCACTGGGTATCTTTCGGAAACAGAAGCAACACAAAGTGCCCACTAGGTTTATCTCACTGGCCATTCTACTAGCTAAACGAGGAATAGCCATGCACTGGCGATCCCCCACAGGCCCCCCGACTGCGGCATGGGTGTGAGCAGTACACAAATGGGCAGCAGCAGAGGAAGAAACACTACGAGAGGAGGAGGTGAAAGGCATACGCAAGCTTCCCATTTCCATGGGATGGGCCCTTTTACTGTACCAATTCAAACAGTCCCCGCCCCGTGATAACCCAGATTGCGACACTCACGTATCGATGACCTCACAACTGCTAGTCCAATCTACAAATACACACCCCAGATCTCTTCCTGCGGCGTCCACGCAGAACCACTAGCGCTTAGCACCATACATCACGCCACACCTGAAGGCCAGATGTCAGAACGCGTCTGACTATGTTTCCCATTATCCCTAGAAGTGCACAGCTGTACCGACCAATGTGTACACAACACCCCAATCCTTCATCTGAAAACAGTACCCAGAATTCCATGAACTCCCCCCCCCCCCAGTTTCGTACCCCAGTTCTACATGGCAATCACTTGACTTGGCGCCTCACTGTTGCCAGAATAACTGACCAATCATAGTATGAATAGCACTGTACCACACTGTAAACAGAGAGTATTGCAATCAAACCTACGGTATCCAAACGCACTCTGTTATTGTAAACTGTAAATGCCACTAAAAATATGTTTAAAAAAATCAGGGTGTGATAGAGAATTGCACCTCACCTATGAATAATCCCTTGTTACCCGTAATGAAACCCAATAATTCTTATAGTCTAGTCTTAGATTACAGGCATTTGTAACACATTCACATGCACATTTGCAGTACAGAATGCACAAAGTGCCACACTAATTAATAACATTATACAAAACAACACCAGACATCTCTAATGGATTTTCTGCCAAAATTTAACGCCTAGGTGCAGATTTTTAACAGCATTCTCGACGCTAGGCTCTCAATGCTAATTCTGTCGATTACCCCAGGGGTATAAGAACAGCCCCAGATTGTTTTCAGCCAGGGTAACAGAGTTACTTCTAAATTTGTTTGAAGAGGCATTGTGCTATGTAGACAACATTTATCTGACGGAAGGTTAATTAATGGAACACTTGGCCAGAGTTAACCACAGAATCCTTGGATTTGCTCACCTGGGTTACAAATTCAATTGCAAAAAATTGCCCACCTCAGTGTCCTATTTTAAGGCTATGAGTTGACAAGTGAAGGCAAAAGCCTGGCGGCACAATTTGTTCGAAAAATATGCACTGCTCCAACCTCCAATGACTCTGAAAAGACTACAATCCATTTTAGGATTCTTGAATTTTGGCAGGACATACATTTTGGATTATGCAGAAAGGGTAAAACCTTTCTACGACTTAATTAGACCTGATTTTTCAGTACACCATTCGACACAGGAACATACTGATATACTACGTTCCGTACAAGCTGACATGATAGCTTCCAAACATTTACACACGTGTCAACATAACTAACCTGGTGATCCGGGTAATCGCTGGACCAACCAGCTACACCTACATTTCTTTTAATGAAGGAGATACAGTACCTTTTGCATACAAATTACATTTGTACATGAATGCTGAAAGTGGGTTTTGCACCAACAGAAAAAATACTCACAGCAGTACAGACTGCTGTAGTGAAAGAGCACTAGCGCTGGAGAAACACATAATTATTGTGATCCCAGTACCAACCCTAGAGGCCATTACATAGGTAAGTATCCCGAATGCTAAAGCATTACATCCACGATGGATTCAATGGGCTAACTCTCTCACTGTAACAGATGTAGATTACAGGTTTGAATCTATATTACAAACACAATCATTCCTGCAGTATGAACAAGAATATCCTCTGCCAAATGAAATAATGCCTCTAGATCAATATGAATGTATCATTTATACTGATAGATCTTCCCAGCCGGTTGTAGGAATGAAACAGCAATATTCAGCAGCATACACAATTGTAAAAGGGCGCATGCAAGATGGAAAGTTTCTTCCTGGGAAAATACACACACAGTCTCTAGACTGTTCATTAATATATACAGATCATTAATTCCCCACACTTATAGTGTGTGATTAATTTTACTGTGTCCAGTCGTATAACAAATATTTACATTGTTGGGGGCTATAATGGATTTAGGGATTCCAAAGGTTGCACAGTAAAGCACAAGATGCTCTGAGAACAAGTGGCAAAGTTGAAAGAAGGCCTGCCACAGGCTCATGTTATTCATACACTGAGGGGCATATTAGCAAGCTGAAGTATCGCCGCTTTTTTGGCGAATTGTGCCGAGAAAGCGGCGATACTTCCAGCGCCCTATTAACAAGGGCATACTAACGCCTGCCTCAAGCCCACTTTGCATGTCAGCGAGAAACATCGCTAATGACATGCAAAGTGGGCGTTCCCACGTCCAACCACATGTAAAATGTGGTTGGAGGTGGGAACACCCTATTACCAAGGCAGGCGTTGGGAGAAGAAGTCCTGCGATAAACTCGTTTATCGCAGGTCTCCCAACGCATGCTCTGACCAGGTGTTAAGGCATTGATAACATGGGGGTGTGGATCATAACGCTAAATCCACCCCCCCATATTATCAAGGCAGACATTAGCGCGTGAAAACAACGTTTGTTTTCATGCGCTAATGTTCCATATCGCCGACTATTGCCGGATTTAATTTTGCCTACGTGTTGCGCATTGATAATTACGCGCTAACACGGCGAAAAAATCCGGCGATAGCCAGCGATATGGAAATGTGCGATGTGCGTTATATAACGCACATCTAGATAATATGCCCCTGAGTCATCAATGTGTTGGCTTTCTCGCTGAAGGGAATTCGATGGCAGATGAAGCCACCAAGGCAGCAGTGCGCATTGCTGCTGTTGCAGCAATAACTCACTCTAGCACGAGAATAGACATAGCAACTATGATAGCTGTCAATGCCACGCGCAATAGCTCAGCATTTCCGAAAGGCTTTCCACTCAAGTACTCCTACAAATTGGATGCACAAAACATTCTGTATGCTCAGATTTCAGGAGTGGGGGATAGAGTAATACTTAACACTGATCGCAGATTGGGATTAATACTAGCCGCACACAAGGGCCTGGATTCAGCTCAGGCAGGGATTACTGCTAAAGTTTCACTACTAAAACAGCGCTATTGGTGGCCAGGTCTTATGAAGCAGACCAAGGACTGTGTCCTCAAATCCAACATCTGCCAGCAGATGTAGGACTCCACCATAGCACGTCCACTGCAAACACCTTTATTTATCTCAGACAAACCTCTTGCATATGTCTATTTGGATCACTGCGGCCCCTTACACTCTAACGGGGCTTACAAGTACATCTTAGTTACAGTGGATTCATGCTCCAGATACCGATGGGTTTGGACACAGCACTCGGCTGAGGCTCGAACTGTGATAAAGGATGAGCGAGTCTTTATCGGGACATACGCAATTGGCACACTAAATTCCGACCAGGGCCCGGCGTTTGGATCTTCAGCTTACAAAGAAGACTCGGGAAGCTGAGGTGTGGCCTTGCGGTACTCCTCGCACTATTTATTTATTTATTTTAGGAAATTTGTTAAGCGCACAAATACCCGAGGGTGTCTCGGCGCTGAGTGTCCACTATACTTGTCCGTGAGCAATTATTGTTTGAAGAGCCAAGTCTTTATCTGTTTGCGGAAAGACAGAAGGGAAGTACAGGATTTGATGTGGCTTGGAAGACTATTCCAAAGTTTGGTAGTGGTCACAATAAAGGACCTGTCACCCCAAGAGACCTTCTTGGTCCTTGGGACCTGTACAAGACCGTCAGTAGAGGAGCGGAGGGATCTGACAGGATTGTAGGGGCAGAATGCATCCTTTAAGAAAGCAGGTCCTTGAGAGTGAATTGCCTTATACGCAATGCAGAGTGCTTTAAATTTAGTTATTTTCTTAACTGGCAACCAATGAAGCTGTTCAATAGTGCCAGAGATAGGGGCATACTTGGGGGTGGCCGTGATCAATCTGGCCGCAGCATTCTGCACCAACTGTAGCTTTTTTAGAACTCCTTCCTGAGCATTGACCAAGAGTGCGTTACAATAGTCTATGCGAGATATGACTAATGCACTGACCAATGTTTTGGCAATGCTCATGGGAAGATAAGGTAGGAGTTTTTTTATCATTCTCATGGTGTAAAATGAGGATGATACTACCGCATTAACATGGTGCGTAAGAGTAAGTTTAGTGTCCAGTAAAACTCCCAGATTTCTTGCCTTGGTCACTGGGAAAGGGGGTGGTCCCAGGGTGGCAGGCCACCAGGTGGGTGACCAAGCTGGGGAAAGATTACCAAACACCATCACCTCCGTTTTGTCAGAATTAAGCTTCAAGCAATTTGTGAACATCCAGTCACTTATTGCTATTATTCCCTGATTAAAATTCGAAGCCACTTCATCTCCATTTTTGTTAATGGCTAAGACAATCTGGGTGTCATCAGCGTAGGATGTCACCGCCAGGTGATGGGATTTCATGACCCTCGCCAAGTCCGACACATAGATGTTAAATAGTGTCGGACTTAGCGAGGATCCCTGGGGGACACCACAGGGAAGAGTGAAAGGAGGTGAATTGAATTTGCCGAAGGTGACCGATTGTACTCGGTCAGTAAGAAAAGAGGAGATAAGATCCTTAGCACCCCTTGTGATCCCTGCCGCTGTGACACAGTCGATCAAAATAGAGTGATCGACCGCTATCATCCTGAGGGAGATTCGGTAGTCGAGAAGAAAAACCATGACTTAAAGCAGTCCTTAAAAGCAAGGGTGTTAGGCTTGGGCAGCAGTTGGGTCAATCACCTATATGGGGTCCAGAGGGCACTTAACAACTTGGCAAGAAAATAATCCCCGGGGGGTGTACACCTTATGAGCTCCTGTTTGGGGTAAGGATGTGGGTGTCAGGGTCTAGAGCATCGTGCGCCTGCCAAAGACTTCAGTTCCCATGAGGACCAGGTTCCAAACTACAGTTCCCATGATTCATAGCGGGACTGCAGGATATGGCAGGGCGGACCCAGGTGATCGGGGCTCGTTATTCCTTTGTTGCAGCGGGAGCGTCTGGTTCCCAAGTTCCTGTTGTCCTGCTATCTCCGGCGGGGACGGCTATCGAGGTGTCAGTTACCTTCATAGGAAGAAGCATTCGGTATTTGATTCACGCGCTGGCTAGTGCGTGTTGTGTACTTTATCCATTGACGGCTCGGTGTCAATTCGGCTCGAGCTACAGTTCCTTGCGGCTGCGAGGACTTGTGTAAGGAGTCATTGAATTTATGGCGCTTTGAGAACAGTTACTCATAGGCGTGTTTATTCTTGGGGATTTGTTTACTTTTTCTGTGGCGGAGTGCAGGGGGGTAGAGGACCTCCGCATTGCCGTCATGAAGACATGACGTGGTTTATACAACCTTCTGTGGAATATAAATGCCAAAGCGGATGGCAGTAGTGATGTTTTTAACTTTGTAACCTCTGGTACAGTATGTGGCAAAGAAGTACTTTTCACACCGAAGGAGGATTCTACTGGTTAATCTAGGACTTTCTTCTGTTTAAAAAAGCGCTGTGCTGCTAGCGCTTCCTTTGGGATTTTGTTTTCTTGGATTGAACCACTTTTGTGAATTCTTACCGTTTGGACTTTTCTTCAGAGTTATCAGTTTACAGGATAAAGGGTAGGTTCTAGTGAGACCTTGTGATATGTGCAGAGGGAAGACATTACATGTGTTAATAAGGATTTCTTGTGTTATGCAGGAGAGAAGGAAGGTAGAAGGCACAGTGGTATGAAGGTCATGCACAAGGCGTCTTACAGGTGAATCAAAGCACCCTGTTGTCTAGTGAGACTGTACTGAGAGTAGGGTTAAGACTTGTATTAACCATTGTGTGTTTTCTCTTACAGCTTCTGTTCCCTTGCTGCCCTTTCCCTCTTACCTTTATTCTTTTGGTTTTTTTCCCCTTTTGGGGTTTTTCCCTCACCGTATCGTCTGAACACCCTGTTAGATAAATTCAGGGTGCTCGGAAGGTCCGGAGGTGGAGCATTGTTGCTGCATGCGGATCCTGCGGAGTGCAATCCTGACAGTGGGTACCTGACCTTGATAGTGTGAGCAGGGTGGCGGCTGAAACACCATTTGACCTCAATTGTTTTTTTGTTTGAATATTTTTATTGAGAGGTCAACGTATAATAGCAATACAGAGCAATAGGTTGAGGAGGATGAAAGAAAGGTTAGCTTTGCGAAGCTTATCAATGAGCATGTACAGCTACAGTATTATACATTACGGTTTTCTCATATCTTAGCTGTCGATGCTAAAAAGGATAAAACAATGCATGAATCATAGAACAGTTCCTCGAGGTGTTTCATACTGAAGAGTGTTGCCTGTCTCCACAGAGCTACGGACCATCCGCTAGAAGGGAGATGGCGTTTAGTAAATGGGTCGGTGGTACATGTCATGTGGTTGTGGCCCATCGTGTGTGGCGAGTGTGCGCCCCGTGGGGTGTCGTTAGGACAGGTCGTCGCTCGGATCTGTTGTAAATGTGGTGCAGTCCGCCTATGCGCGCCGGTTAGGACCCAGCGTCATACTCATGTGACAGCTCGCCTCGTCTCGTATTATGCCGAGTAGACCCGCCATACGAAGAGTCTCCTCATATAAAGGCGTGTGTGTTATGAACCATTAAAGGAATAACCGTATGTCGTGTGTCACGGTGTGTTTCGATCAGTTTAACTACAGCGTCCAGTAATGAATTCTTGGAAACAGTGCCAACTTGGCTAACTGGGGGGGAAAACGAATATGCAGGTGAGGTAATGAAAAAAGGAGGGGAGGGGGGGGGGTCGATAATAAGATTAGGGAAATGGAATACAAGAAGCACTATACTGAGGTAAGGCTAGAAAGGCGTATGCGCAGGCAACGTTTTCGTTTGTGTCGTTGGGGTGGGTGGCTTTATTTGCAGCATAGTCATAGTGGAGCATCGGTGTCCGGTGGTGCGTACGGGGGGCGGGTTAGAATTGCTCGTTGGTGGTGTACGATCGTTACTCTGCGTCGCGTGCGCGACGTACTGTTTTGTACTGGGACCCGGTCACCTCCCCCAGGTGCGCCTCCTCCCTTCACATCCGCTACTTTAATGATGCTCTACCTATTTGACGTCTATGTGAGTCCGTAGTCAAGACACGCCTGGCGGAATGATTTGAAAACGTCATCCCAAGATGTTGCTATTGGTATGGCTCTCAGTCTCGCCGTCTCCTCCCTGTGTAGGGTTGTGCTCTCTGCTGTTGCCCAGTTATTAAGGGAGGTGCACCAATATTGGAGTTGCGGCCGGTCTCTACTTTTCCAGTGCTTGGTGATAAGTCTCTTGGCAGTGACTAGTCCGAGGTCCCAAAACCTGGTGTGAACTTTGGTATGTTTTGTTCGTTTAAACAACCCCAGCAAACATGCCTCCCATGTGTGCGGCAGTTCCACGCCGGCCCCTTTCGTCAACAATGACGTTATGCCTTGCCAGTATGTGAGTAGTCTAGGACAGGTCCAGAGCATGTGTAGGATGTCCGCATTCGTTAGTGAGCAGCGTGGGCATGCGGACGTGTCTATTGCGAAATACTGGTTAATTTTGTGGGTGACAAATAGGCTCTATGTACGATATAAAATTGTATAATTTTAAAACACGAGTTGCGTGGGATATTAATGGGTCCCTCTAGAATTTTCTCCCATTCTTTGTCCGTCCATTCTCTACCCCTATCAGCTGCCCATTTGTCTCTCAGTGGTTGGAGGGTGCAGGTTGTGTGTGATAATAGTGCTTGCGCCAGCCAGTGTATCACGTGGGATCCATTTCCCATGATGTGCAAATACTGCACGAGCAAGTGCATCTGTGGTTCCTCCGTCATGTCTCCCCAGGCTTTCGTGTACGTGGGTATCAAGGATGTGTGCAACAGGAACTGTCCTGCCGGTAAGTCTGTGGCTGTCGCTAGTCTATCAAACGGCATTAGGGTGCCCTCCGCTTAGAGATCAGCAATCGTGTCTATCCCGGCTTGTCCCCATCGTTCTAGTATAGACGCAGTTACAATCCCCCATCCCTGGGAGTTCCCAACAGTGGGAGTGCAAGGGCATAGGGCGACACCGCCCGAGTGAGCCGCAAGCTGCGCATGTAGCACTTATATGCCACTGCCAAATGCAGTTGCGTCGGGCGAGGTGGTTTGGCCAAGGGATGAAACAGCGTGAGGACTTGTGTGTGGGTCAGAGTCGAGGTGTCGGAAGTCGTGTCCAACAAGCATTTCCCACCCAGCCAGCCAACCACCCACTGCAATTGTGCTGCCAGGTAGTAGAGCTCCTGGTTGGGAACCGCTAGTCCCCCCGCTGCCACCGGTGCGTAAAGTTTCGCCAGTGCCACTCTGGGTCTGCCAGTGTACCAAATGAGCGCTCTAATCATTGTTTCCAATTCTCGGAAAATGCAGTTTGGGACGTATACCAGTATGTTGGAGTAGTAGTATAGTAGCCTTGGCAGTACGATCATTTTTGTCAGGGTTACTCTGCTGGGGGCGTTTAGGGGGAGCATTTTCCAGAAGGTTATTTGTGCTTGCAGGGAAGAGATGGCTCTGACCAGGTTGCCCTCCAACACATCCGCAGGGGACCGGTAGATATGAATGCCTACCTCGCATTCCTGCATGTCTGGAGTAAAGGAGTATGCCCCGGATTTACCCCAGTTAACCCAGAGCCCCGAAAGGGCTGCAAAGGCGTCTAGGGTGTCCGTGAGTACTTGTGGCACTTGCTTGAGATCTTTAATATTCAGAAGTAGGTCATCTGCATATAGCGAGACCGCATAAGTTCCGTCTACCAGGGGGATGCCCCAGTCCTCACTCTGTCTCCTCAACAGTTACGCCAGTGGTTCCATCGCTAGGGAAAAAAGCAGTGGCGACAGAGGGCAGCCCTGCCTCGTGCCCCTTCTGACTCTGATGGCTGCGGACATTATGTCGCCGGTGCGGACCCGTACTGTGGGCGTCTGGTACAGTAGGCTAACCATGTCTATGAAGGCAATCCCCAGCTCATATTTCTGCAGCACCACCCGAAGGTAAGGCCATTCTACGGAATCGAATGCTTTTTCTAGATCAAGCACTAGGCACCCCGATCTTGGCCATTGTTTCACTGCATACTCTTGTATTCTGAATAATCGGCGGATATTGTATGAGGTACTTCTTTTGGGTACAAACCCGTTCTGGTCAGCATGTACCAGTTCGGGTACGAAGGGGGCCAGTCTCTGCGCTAAAGTGGACGCTAGGATTTTATAATCGGTGTTCAGAAGAGCAAGGGGTCGGTACGACCCTAGTTGCTTCCCATCTCTTCCAGGTTTTAGGAGGGAGACCAGGGTTGCCTCATTGAGTATGGTGGAAGCGAGGAGTCCTCTATTGCCTTCTCGTACATCCGAATCAGCTCCGGGATCAGCAAATTCGAATAGGCCTTGTAAAACTCCGCCGGAAGTCCATCCGGGCCCGGGGACTTGCCATTGGAGAGTGCAGTAATGACCGCACGGAGCTCCTCCGGCGCTATGGGTGCCGTCAGGTCTCCGCGCTGGGCGTCCCGTAGCGCTGGCAACGGTACGTGCGCTAGATATTCGGTTATGTCTAGAGCGGAAGCGTGTAGATAGGAGCGGTACAGTGCATTGTAATGAGTAGTGAATGCATCATGTATTTCGGTTTGAATGTAGAGCATGTCGCCCCCACCATTCTGTATCGCCATCACCAGTTTCGTTCGGTCTTCCCTGCTAATCAGCCAAGCCAATAGTTTGCCGGGCTTATCCCCCTTACTGTGTGTGCGGGCTGAACGGGCCGCATAGTTGAGGCAGCGCAGTCTTTCCAGTAATCGCTCATGTTCCGCCCGAGCTTCCAACACGTCCCCCCCTCCTCCCGCATCCGCCGTCTGCTCTTTATGTATGAGGTCTGCCTCAATCCTGATCAGATCTTTTTCCAGTTGCCTTTGTAGGTTTACCTGTGTGCCTAAGCAGTGGCCCCGCATCACAACCTTAAAGGCGTCCCACTCTATCTAGGGGGTGGATGCTGTGCCTGTGTTGTCCTCGAAGTAGTGAACTATTTGTGCAAATAAGGAATTGCGGAAGGGGCGTCAAGCAACAGGTCGGGCTGCAGCCTCCAGGTGGGGACAGGGGGACGTGTATGCGTCCACGCTAGGTCTAAAACATGTGGATTGTGGTCCGAATGCGTGTGACCCATGTAATAAGTGTCAGTCACTTGTGGGAGCAAATCGTCAGTCAGCATGTATCTGTCCAACCGTACATGTAGGTCATGCGCGCCCGAGTAGTATGAGTATATCCGGGCATCTGGATTATGGCACCGCCATGCGTCACACAGATTCCATTGCGTGGCCCAGGCAGCGAGGGCTTTCATGGACCCCAGCACAGGTGCGCTTGGTAGGGGTGGGAAGGAGCGATCTAGTGCGGCGTCTAGGACGCAATTGTAATCACCACCCAATATCCAGGGGAGGCCATGCCATGGGGATAAAACTGTAGAGAGGTTTGTGAGGAACCCCTGTTGGTCTGTATTAGGGGCGTATATTGATGCTAGCCCTACAGGGCGCCCATCTAGTCTTCCCTTCGCCACCACCAGTCTTCCCTCCCTGTCAATATAGGAATGTTCCATCTCAAAGGGGGTTCCCGGTCTCACCCATATTAGTGCGCCCCTGGCATAGGAGGAGTAACCCGTGGCGTAGAGCTGTCCACGCCACCTGTGTTGCAACGTATGTACCTCTGTGTCGTTTAAGTGGGTCTCTTGCAAGAGCGCAATCTGGACTCGGTGCCTCTTCAGATAAGAGTAAATTTGGTATCTACGTGAAGGTGTGTGCACGCCACGCACATTCCATGTACAGAGTTTAACCACTGCCATTACGTTTGTTCAAGTGATCCCCGCCTCCCTCCTGTCCGACACCACCATTCCCGCTGCAAATGCTCTGCCTCCCAAGAGTCCCCACATTCGTACATCGAAAATACAATCATGAGTACCTGCAATGAATAAAGAAGGATACAATAAAACAATAAACGATCCAGATAGTGCGGCTAATCTTGAATAACAATCATGGGGAACAATACCAAAAGGTCTACTGCAAAACGCGCAGACGTCCAAACACTCTGTCGAGATAGTCAACATTAAGTCTAGGAGGGTGTCTGCCTGCCGAGCAGGGCGTGTGTGTCTTAACCAATAAGCAAATGTGAGTATGTATTCTCCCTCCCGGGGGAGTAAGTAGTGGGCACAGCTGGCCCTGTAGTGTGTAAGGTGGGGATCGTGGTAGCGCGACAGCCCATACATATCCTACCCTCAGTATATGGCGGCCGGCTGCACGGGTGTTGCAATTCTATGGGGCTCATCAGGCCAGGGAGCCAGCCGGCCAGGACCTGCCAGTCAACGCAGTTACTTGTTCCGGTTGTTTGTTCTTCTGCCAGCAGTCATGTAATCAGGGGCAATACTCACTGCGCCTTCCGTTCAGTGACCTATTATCCTAGGGGCGGCCCCCTGTGTGCCGTCCCGGTACCAACAATCCACCTGAGCCAGACGCGGCCGGCTGCTGAGGCTCCTCCGGCAGGCGCCCCGTCCTGGAAGAAGAAGAGGGGGGGAGAAACAGGTTGGTCTCTCAACCAAACAGGTCCGCAGTCTGCGGCGTGACATCCGGGAGGACCGAGGATAGCTGAGAGTCTGGTAGCCCATAGATTGCCTCGTCATCACTAGGCAGGGCTCGAGGACTGGTTGCCGGGATCCATTGTGAAATCGGCGAGTTGCTAAGTTCCGCAACTATGCGCAGTGCATCTTGCTGCTCCTGCTGTATGACGTCCTCTGGTGGTCCTGCGCCCGGCTGTGTTTGGTCGTCCAGGACCGGCGATGACCTATTGCGGCGTCCCCGCCTTGGGCCTCTGTTCCGCTTTGCTTGAGAGATTCCAACGATTCTTCTGGGGGCCTTGTCCGTACCGTTGTCCAACCATGCCTCCACCTATTCCGAGCTAGTGAAGAAGTGTGTTTTGTCGTGCGCCACCACTCGGAGCTTTGCTGGGAACAGGAGAGAGTATTTGAGTCCAATTTGGCGCAGGCGCTTTTTCACCGCCAGGAAAGAATGTCTTTGGCGTTGTACCTGGACCGTGTAGTCAGGGAAAAACATGATTTTGGCGTTATCTATCTGGATATCGTGGAGCTTGCGTGTTTCCCTCAGGATGGCGTCCCGGTCTCTATAATTCAGTATGCGGAGGAGGAGCAGTCGCAGGTTGGAGCCCGTTGGGAGAGGCCTCGTCGGAACTCGATGTGCCCGTTCCACCACGAAGTGGGGTGACAATGTTTCCTCAGGTAGCAACGTTCGCAGCCAGTCTTCTACATGCGTCGTGGGATCTCTCCCTTCCCATCGTTCCGGCACTCCCACTATTCTCACGTTGTTCCGTCTCGCCCGCCCTTCCGCATCCTCCGCATTATCCTCCAGAAACTCCACTCTGTTGAGGAGATCTCTCATTAGTTTATCCGATTGGGTGATCCGGGGTTCAAGGTTCGATACAGAGCTCTCTAGGGTGGTGGTGCGCTCTGCGAGCTTCTTGTGGTCCGCTCTTAGATGCGTTAGGTCAATGGCGACTCCATCTATCCTCGATTCCAGTGATGTGCGTATGGACTGCACCGATTCCTCCAGTCTCTCCATTGCTGCCAACACGGTGTCAAGTTTGGTCGTTATTTGGTCAGCCTCCGCTTGTTTAGGAAGTTTGTCCATTTTGCCCCGCAGCTGCACTCCACTGGAGCCTGTGCGTGTCCTGGTGCCTCCTGACATGGGCAGTGTCGTAGGTGCGTGTATTATGTCCGCCGGTAGGGCAGCCAGCAGCGCACCCAATTGTTGCCTCAGTCTCTACAAGCGTGATTAGGGAAGCGCTGGCGGGCGGGGGGTGCAAGAAGTCGGGTGGCACCTGGGGTGAGATTTGTAGCGCCACGTGTCCGGTGGAGAGCAGCCTGTTGCACTCTGGCGCGTGTGGGCAGTCTTGCCACAAGCATCATCCGGTGGGCCTTCTCGGGCCAGTGCGTCGGCTTGCAGTCTGCGTGCTCACTGGCCACTCCGGTCTTCTCCTACCAGTGCCTTTAGTAGTGCAGCGCTGTTCGCCGCTGTGTTGCGCTTTGCTTCAGGCTTCCGTCTCTCCCTGGTCCTCACACCGCTATGCCTCGCTGATATCTATGGTGTTCCGATCTGGTATAGCCCCTGGGCAGGTTCCGACCGCCACGCAGTGCAGGCCCCTGTGTGGCGGTTCCGGTGTACTGCTGGGTCCCGGGCCTTAGTCGCCCTTAATCTCGGTCACGGTATTCCCCCGTCGCCTTTAACTGCTGCTCTGCCAGTAGCGAGTTCCCAGGGGTCTACTTACAGGTCCGGAGTCCGGTGGCGCTATCTCCTGGCTGCCACATGCTGAGGCCCGACGCCAGCGCCCGGCTGGTGGCCGGTGGGCGCCTCTTCTGCTGGGCGCACTGCGTCAGAAGTGAGCCTCCGATACTCCGTCTTTGCTTCCCGGCCAGGAAAGAAGCAGGGACTGCATGCAGAGGTGTAGCCGCCCTCCGGAAGACCGTGTGCTAGGGTCCGAGTGCCGTGCTCGGTTGCCGCTGCCGGCACCACTCGCCGTAGGCCCTGTCGTGAGGCCCGGTCTTCCGCCCCAATCCTCGGGGTCGCGTAATTTGCTTCGCCGATGTGGCGTTCAGTTTTGCGGCCAGGTTCCGTCGGGACGTCCCGGTGCGGTCCGGAAGCACCCAGCGGCGCGTTTTTTTGCAGGGTGGCAGTCTGCAGTTCCGGGCCACATACCCTGGAATGTGAGCCAGCTGTGCCCAGTATTGAGCTGAGAAATGGCCCGGTGAAGGGGAGCTCACGCCGGAGCTCTACCCGAAGAGGTCGGGCCTCGCTGCGTGCATAGCCACGCCCCCCACCATTTGACCTCAATGATTTAGATGTTTTACAGGACCTTAAAGAATTTGTAGCTTTACAAAGCAATGTCCAAGTAAAATGCACCGCCACTGGGGAAGTAAAAACGGTAACGGCAAGACCTGCCTGGGTCCAAGAGATTGGAGACCTAATCAGAGAGAAAATTGTGGACAAGAAATATTTTGGGCATCAGTCCTGTACCTGTCCTAGCTGTTGAAGGCACCAGAACTGTCCTTTTTCTGCCTCTTGCCGGTGGTCTCATCTGATCAAACCACACTATGTGGCAGAGTCTCAACAGTAGGCCACGTGGGCTCCTGGTTAGCCACCGCACTCCTCTCGCTACCGTACAGAAAGTTCAGATGGAAGCTTTCATAATGACTGAAGGCTCCACTTTCCAAAGAGAAGCTGTGAACAACAATGAAATGATGCTTCTCCCTATTGAAATACCTACAATTGAACAGTCAACAAGTACAGAAATTTCAATTAGAAAAATTGACGACAGATCAAGTCATCTCCCAGTTCTACAAAACCTGCAGAGCTGCCAAGAATGGACCGGATGGCATCTGGTTACTATGTGCATTGTGACAACTTCTCATCGGATCCAAGTGAACCTAAGTTGCCAACACCACCTATTCCGTCAAGCTTATGCTTTCTATCTTTGGCTGAAAAAGACTTACTTCATTGTTCCCAGGATACACCCCTGGATTACAACTGACTTACTTTTCCTGGTACTCTGGATTGGTATAGTAACTGTCTTTTTTTCTACTTCTGAATGGACAGTGTCTCCCAGAACGCTCTGCAGTAAAATTTGTGAATTTCGTTCTTAAGCCACATACATCATCACACCGTGAACCAAGAGATTTGGCCCTGGTGAACATTACAGCGGTTCCAGTTCCTGAAGGAATTGTATGGGACAGGGTATCATATGATATATATGGTCCTAATGACATTTTTTAAATTCCTTATTTGTTCAAAATGTCTTTAAATTACATCTTCACCTCTAGTACTTTCTCTGATGATTGGGACATTGAAAATGTGCACAATTTGCTTTCAGATTTAAAGCAATCAGCTGCATTTTCTAAAGATGAATTGTATGATGGTACAAGTCATTTTAGGGACATGTTCTGTTACCAGCATTATGGTCAAAATTTTTTACATAAAGCCAGTATCCCACTCTGCTTCCTTCATTTCCCAACTGTCTATAGAGGGTTTTGACTTTTGGAAAGATACAAAGTCTATCTGGGGGACAAAAGATTGGCAGGTTTGGGGGTCGGAGGCATTATTTAGAGCATGCCTCATACCACACCAAATGATTTTCCTGAACAAGACAATGCAACAAACTTCATGTCTTGGTGTAACAAAAACAAAGGATTTGAGGACACCTTGTATACCCACATTTTCATGTTTTGAGAATTGGCAGCAGTTTACACACTTTAGTTAGGATACACTAGACAACATGATACATAATGGTTCTTTCAATTCATCGGATCCCAGTTAGAAGGGATAGTTGGTTTGGTCTGTGGATATAGACAGGTGTCAGTCTAGATTCCGGGGTAATACTGAAGGGTTTAGGATCAATAAGCCTTGATCAAAGATATGTACAGACAAAACACCCGGGGTGGTGATGTCATATAGTGTTGGGAAGTTATGCCTAGATTGTCTAAAAGCCTCAACACTCTTCTAGGTGAAACAACACTTGTCCCTTCTTTCTGATGACATGGTGCTCAGGGATGTTTTACTAGGTCCCCGGAACTCACGTCAAAAGCACTTTTTGTATGGAATATAGAATGAGCTGTGGAAGATTTTTCAACAGGAAGCTGATGCGAGAGTGTGTGATATTGATAGGGTTAATTTAGAAAAGGCTTTGGCTTTGGTTGACAATGGTATGACCACTATTTCATCCAGCAATTTATTCACTGGGCAACATAGTGTCTTGCACAATTGACATAATACAGCAAGACATGTCTATATTACAAATGGACTGTAGCATTTACGGTCAATAGTAATACTGAGCCGGACATTGCAAATGTTACGTTCTGGCCATGTGCCATGACGTTACATCAAAAGAACAAATCTGTTTTTAGCATACGATCTAACAGAAAGACTGATGACAATGGTGCGTAGAGATGCGAAATATACCATGTTGCACATTGAAAAATTAGACCAATGATCTTTCACTGTGGATGAAACACCATCCACTGACTGGATAATCCATGGTTACATCACCCGACCGGTCACAACCTTTCCATTCCAACATTGTCTCCAATACCAAAAGGTAGGCAGATATGAAGCGCTAGGGGAAGGATATGTGCGCGAGTATTGGGAGTTGCCATTCAGATTTAGATGCAGGAATGGGGACGCAGACGTTTTTCTTAGTGGCTCTGACTGTGAAGACTCCTTAAGTGGAGGGGGAGAACATGGCGGCAGACGGCTGAGCGGCCGTGGTGCTCCATGAATTGGGTTGCCGTTCACCCCGCCTGAACCCTGCACTTTCACAACTTCCTACTGAGCATTACAGGGGTATTAGGAGGTAAAAAAGTAAAATATCGGGCGATACTCAGTAAAAACCTTGGTAAACTTTTGTAGGCGTTGTCTGATATACCCTCGTGGGAGATCTGTTTTCCGTTTCTATGACGGGACTCCTCGGCAGCGTTTTCGGCGTTTTTGGCGCTGGAAGGGCTGCTGGTGAAGACGGAGGCGGCAGCTGTGCAGTTTCTTTCCTTGCTGTTTCTACCCCCCTAGGAGCCCCGCTGGTATTGCGGCTGTGGTCCTCGGCAGCCCTGGAGCTGCGGCGTGGAAGGAAGGCACGCAGTTTGGTGCGCGCTTCATGTGCCAGCGCTACTAAGGGTCAACTTTTGGGGTCCTGCTCACGGGACACAGTAGAAGGTGCAAAAGCTGCAGGAGTGCCCAGCGGTGTCGAGAAGAGAGAAAGAGAGAAAGAATCTGAAGTGGACACTGTTTCAGGAGACTCAGGAGACTCCGAGGAGGAGGGTTTGTCTTTAAATTTTCAGCAATACCATCAGCAGCAGCAGTCTAAAGGTAAGGGGTGAAAAAACCGCAGGAGGGGCAAGACGCTGGCCAGAGTACAATCGAGGGAGCCCGCCCCCAGCGAAAAATTAGGTAGCAACGCTGTCTTATCCACTGGAGGTAAGAAAACCTCTTCATATCTTTCGACTGAAGTCAAAGCTAAGGGTGATAGAGGGAAAGTGAGAGGGAAGGTCTTACCAAAACGCAATCTTACTACTACTGCACTTGATGTAGGCTCAAAAATCACGCCTTCCCTCCGATCGTACTTTAAAGTACTTCCACAAGTTTTGCACCTCACTGACAATCAGGGCATGCCTATACTTCCAAAACCAGGGCTGGCCGCTCAAGACAATCTAGTTTCAGTCCTTGCTGATCAACCCCCACCTGATCACTCCCAACCTGGTGATGTTGGCCAGGTCACTACACTAACCACTGCGGCTGGGATAGACGGGCCTTTTGATTGTACAACTTTGTTATCGTCAGGTCAGCTCTCATCCACTAACTTTCCTATTGATGCCGTTTTAACCTCTTTGGTTGGGGAGAGTGTTGTGAGTGATAACGTCTGTGGTGGGCATGTGGCTGTAGTAAGAGATAGGCCAGGTGACCCATTTGCCCCCCCCCCCCTCCTAGTGGAACTCGCGCATACAGGGAGGAATGGCACAGAGGTTGAAACAGGGGGATCAGATTTACCAGTTTTACCAGTTATATCTAATGATCTGGTTCAGCAGCAACTTCCGGATCCCGCTCCATCCTTTGAGGAAGGCGGTATTACGGCTGCCTCCTTGCTGGCAATGTTTTCAACCCTGTCTTGGGACATAAAAAGAGGCTTTCAGTAGTCTGCAACTATCCAGCTGGAGATTCGGAACTATTGCGAGTCCCTGGATAACAAAATAGATGGGTTAACACCTAGGACAGGGGTGTTGGAAGAGACCGTCGGTGCGATGTCGATACACTTGGATAAGGCTGTAGAGGACATTGGTAAACTTAAGAAGGAGGATCAGGCCCTTCTTGACAGGATGGAGGTGTTGGAAAATAATGCCAGAAAGGGCAATATTCACATTCTTAACATTCCAAAGGGATCTGAAGGTTCTGATGTTAAGAAGTTTGTTGTCCATCTATTGAAAGAATCATTATCTTTGGATCAATCTTTGGGGGTTTTAGCCACATACATCCAGAGGGTCCTTAGGGATCCATTTAAACAGAATCCACAAAGGTCGAAACCGCGTAAAATCTTGGTTAACTTCCACACTTATGCCCTTAAAGAACAGGTTTTAAATATAGCTCTAAAGCAGAAGTCACTATCCGGCAAGGGGTTTACCTTTATTATTAAGTCAGACTTATCTAGGATTACGCTGGAAAAGCAATGGGAGTTTGGTAGGCGGCTAGACGCCTTTAAGAGGTTGGGGGCTACAGCTCAGCTTATATTTCCGGCCTCATTAAGCGTGATGCATAATAACAAAATGATCAACATCAGGACAGTTCAAGCCGCTGACGAGCTCCTCTTAGATCTGGGCAATAAGGCATCAGGGTCGGGTAAATAGGATTTGGATCTCTTATTGACATAGACCAAATTAGATCAAAAAAGAGCATGTGAATATTTTCACAGATGTTTATAGTCATATGGAATAGATATAACAAACAAATGAACCTAAAAGTATAAACCTATAAAAATAATAAAATATTAAATTGAAAAAAAAAGAAAAAGTAAGTTTGTTAACAACTACACATATCTTTTCGTTTCCCTCTGATGCACTACTGTCACTTAGGTAGGGATTTCTTTGGTTCAGGGTTTAGGGGGGTAGCGGTAACCTGAGGTAGGGGTGCCATCTACTGGACTTGATCCGGTTAGATACACCACGGGTTCTCCATGGGAGGGGGCGCGGAGGGTGGAGGGGGCACGGGGTAAGGGGGGGCAAAAATTTCATAGAAAATTCCTCATTTGTCAATTTGATGTTGTATTGCACTCTGTTGATTATACGTGTCTTTGTGTTGCGTTGCTAATCTCTAAGAGGGCAGGTCAGTTTACCATTGATCTTTGTCTCAAATTGAGGATGGGCGGAGTTTGGGACGGCTGTGATGACTAGCTTAAAGATAATATCATGGAACGTTAATGGATTAAGAACTAAATCTAGGGCCAGAACGCTCTTGCAGTATCTCCGCGACTCAGACGCCCAGGTCATCATCCTCCAAGAGACACATTTGGTTCAGGTAGAAATTGATGAGTTAGTTAAGGTCAATAAATGGATCGATTTTGCAATCTCTACTTCTCAGTCTTTGACCTCTAGAGGGGTATCGCTCATTTTCAAGAAATACCCTAAGGTTAAGCTTCTAGACTCAAAAGCGGACCCTGAAGGTTGATGGGTTATTGCTTCTCTCTCTATCTTGGGTTCTCAACTGACCATGGTTGGATACTATGGTCCCAATCAAGATGATCCTTCCTTCTTAAAAATAATCTTTTCTCATCTCTTGTCCTTCCCTGAGCCTGTAATATTTGCTGGGGACTTTAATATTGTTTTAGACCCGATCTTAGACAAGTCTCATAATAATCGATCTAGGGTTCCGTCGAAGTCAAGAACCTTCTTGTTGAATGCAATGAAGCTATATGGGTACGTGGATATCTGGAGTGTAAGGGCAGGCCAACAACAAGGCATCTCTTTTAGGAATTACAAGTACCACCACTAATTGAGAATAGATTTTATACTAATTAATCAGAGATTGGTTGATGTTGTTAAGGCCATTAAATACCTACCCCTTCACTTATCAGATCACTCGGCAGTACTGTTGGAACTCACGACCCCTTTACCAGAGCCGGTAAGGACTTGGTCCTTTGATCGCCCGCTACTCTCCCATCCTGAAGATGTGCTTTTTTTAAAGACCGAAGTAGCGGAATTTTTGAAGGTAAATGTGGGTTCTGCTGGTATAGGAGTAGTCTGGGACTCTCTTAAGGCTTTTTTGAGAGGCCTTATTACAGCAAAGGTTGCCTATAGAAGGAGAGAGTATAGAGAAGCTGTAGCCTCGGTGGAGGCGAATATAGCTATGGTTCAGCTAGAGATTGATACTAGTGCTACTACCACGGACGCTGTTTTAACATCTCTGCGCGAGAAATTGCTTTCCTTTAAGGGTCAACTAGCCTCGATTCTCAACCAGAGGATACAGGAAAGATGGGAGGCCAGTAAGATTGCCCATTTTCAGTATGGGGAGGGGGCTGGGAAGTTACTGGCCTGGAAATCTAAAACGGATCAGGTCCGTAACAACATTGACCTGATCAACGTTAATGATGTCCCTTTATCTGTGGATGTTGACATTAGATCAGCCTTTAGAGAATATTTTCAAGCTATCTACCATGAGGACAAAACATTGGACCCTGTTACCATTTAAGAATGGCTTAGTAAAATCACCCTCCCACGTCTTTCTGTCAATCAGAGCGAGATGTTAGGCAGCGAAATCTCGGAAGACGAGGTGAGAAAAGCCATTCAGAATGCCAAGAAGGGGAAAGCGTCTGGGCCAGATGGCCTACCTGCGGAAATTTATAGAACTTTGGAGCAGAAACTTGTCCCCTTTTTGGCAATTTTGTTTAATCAGATCTTATTGGATGGGGTGCCTCCTCCAGTGTCATGGGACATTGCTTCCATTACTGTAATATTAAAACCTGGGAAGCCATTAACAACATGTGGTTCGTACAGACAATCTCTATATTAAATGGGGATTACAAGATATTCTCTTCCATTCTCGCTAATAGACTGGCCTTAGTTGCTCCCACGATCTTACATCTAGATCAGAAGGGCTTCGTCAAAGGGCGACAGCTTTTTGAATTAACATTTGACTTAATAGGGGTCATAGATCTGGCTGTTTTGGAATCTCTCCTTTTGGCGGTTCTTACATTGGATGCCACCAAGGCCTTCGACAGGGTCAATTGGTTGTACCTGTCGGAGGCCTTGGCAAAATTCGGTGTGGGAGAAAGATTTCGCCGCACAATTAGTCTTCTTTACCGGAACCCCAGTGCCTGCGTTTTGGTCAATGGGGTATTATCTGATCCCTTTAACATCTCGAGGGGAACACGGCAGGGCTGCCCGCTCTCCCCACTCTTGTTCGACCTATATGCTGAACCATTTGCCCAGAGTTTGAGGGATAGTGTTAACATCAAGGAGTTTGTATATAGGGGTTGGGAGAGAAAGGTGGCCCTATATGCGGACGATATCCTCATCTTTACGTCCGCACCTCATTCGGCCCTTCCTGCAATATTCAAGCTGGCTTCGGAATTTGGGGAAGTGTCCGGCTATGAGATTAATACATTAAAGACTGAGATGATGACCTGGAACATCGACCAGAGTTCTTTTAGCTCAGGCATACGGCCGGGAAAAGAGATGAGGTATCTAGGCCTTAACGTTGTTGGAGATATAGACCAGATCGCCACTAATAACTTCTCGAAGGTGGCTAAAGAATGCCATAAATTGCTCCAAAATTGGGCTCATCTCCCCTTATCGCTACTGGGTAGGATTAATCTTGTTAAAATGTCTATTTTGCCCAAGATTACTTTTTTATTTAACATTATTCCCTTATATTTTGAACCTTCTCTCATTAAAAGATTACAGGCCGAAATTAACACCTTTATCTGGAATAAACATCTTCCGAGAATCTCGTGGAAAAAAATCAGGAGGCGTAGGGATAAGGGGGGACTTGCTGTCCCTGATCTCCAGATTTATGCCTGGGCCTTCCAGCTATCTCATGCTAGGACATTATTAAAGAATCCATCTGACCATAGACTGGGTTATATGTATTCAACACTGTTGAAGGCAGAGGGGGTGAGTCAGTCCAGTTTCCTCTTTAAATTTGGAGATCCCAAGTTTTTAAAATAAGTCAAACTGAAAATTTTAAGGGGTATGGCAAAAATTTGGGCCCAGCTAACAAAAGCCATATAAATAGGGTACTATGGAAGTAGGACGCCTCTGTGGGATCTTCCTGATAGTCCGGCTTGGTTGGGAGATACACTTGCTCTATCCACGAGAGATGCTGGACTCTTGATGTGGGGAGAATTATTCGGTATGACCACTATTTCATCCAGAATGTATTCACTGGGCAACATAGTGTCTTGCACAATTGACATAATACAGCAAGACATGTCTATATTACAAATGGACTGTAGCATTTACGGTCAATAGTAATACTGAGCTGGACATTGCAAATGTTACGTTCTGGCCATGTGCCATGGCGTTACATCAAAAGTACAAATCTGTTTTTAGCATACGATCTAACAGAAAGACAGATGACAATGGTGCGTAGAGATGCGAAATATACCATGTTGCACATTGAAAAATTAGACCAATGATCTTTCACTGTGGATGAAACACCATCCACTGACTGGATAATCCATGGTTACATCACCCGACCGGTCACAACCTTTCCATTCCAACATTGTCTCCAATACCAAAAGGTAGGCAGATATGAAGCGCTAGGGGAAGGATATGTGCGCGAGTATTGGGAGTTGCCATTCAGATTTAGATGCAGGAATGGGGACACAGACGTTTTTCTTAGTGGCTCTGACTGTGAAGACTCCTTAAGTGGCTCTTTGGTTTGGATGAACATTTCTCTCCATGGGGCATGCAATGCTTCAATGGTGAGCTTGTCTTGTTATCAGAAGGGTTTCCCACCTACTGTAATTCAACCTGTGTTCAGGCTGCTCTTGAATGGGAGCTATTTGATGCTGAATGATCAAGATTTCTGCAGAATGGAACCAGGCATTGCTTACGGGTAATTCCATAGTCACTTGTTATACACAAGTACTGTTTCCACCTGCCCGCACAGTAAGGAAGGCAGCGCTATGGCCTTCGGTAAATGTTTTCAACATAAAATTTGACTCCCTGAGCAAACTGAAAGCCATGCTTTTACAGAAGGATGTGGTCTTCACTTCAGCCAAAGAGACGTTTGATCTCAAGGTTGCAAGGTCCTCGTCTGTGATGCAGACGCTACTCCACACTAACTTCCAGCTGCATTTTGGGAAGCTGGTCCATCATATCTTTAACATGTCTGATAAGAAAGGAATAGTAAATTGTTTAAATTGTATCGGTTCTTATTTGGTTAGCACTTTTCAGACGATATTCGGAGTTATACCATCTTTCATACACTCCGTGTTGGGAAGCGTTTTTGTATGGCTCCTGCTTGTCCTGCTTCTTATGGCAGGAATACTGATTTTATTCTATCTATTCCACAATGGACGTCCCAGCTCAACGCAAAATGGACACGGCACTGATAGTGCTGCGTTGCCATGAGTGCATTATACACTGCTTCGGCACACCTCTGCTTCAGGAACTTAATGAGTACTGGTTCTTGTCATTCAGGCCTTTCTGGTTTGACTGCATACAACCTGTGTTCCGCTGCCTGCTTTGCAGCCACAAATGTATCCTGGATATATGTCTCGGATCAGAATTAGTTGCGCCACTGGACATTGAAGTACTGATGGACCCCTTAAAGGCCCATGCGTATTGCTGTCCCCAGCGTATTCCATTGATAATGAACGCATTCTTAAAGCCACCGTAGGGTGCTTCAGCTCCTACTGATGTGAACAATGGCTCTGCGGACAACTTGTTGGACACAACGCCTTCCTCAGCTGCTGCTGTGGGAACTGGATGGAATCACCTTTGCTCAATAAACATATCTGCAGATATGGGCAACAACAATGTTGCGTCTACCACTCTGAACACATAAACAATTTGCATATTTTTGTGTAGGAACAATTTGGTCTCCTTTTAAACAAAATGTACCAAAACAGCTGTTCCTAGGCAACATGGCTTTCTGAGGGCTTGGGATCTCAAATAATATAATGACTTATATAACTTTTTACATATTTTATTGTAATACCCGCTTTTAGATGCTTTTAAAAAGTAGTTTTTAAAACTTTTTTAAAACGGTCTACTGGCGTTTTAAATAGCTTTTTAGATATCGACCCTTAGTTTGAGGAGTGGTTGTTATATTCCCAAGTTAGGCCCATATAGCGATGCAGCTTATTTTCTTACATTGTCCTCACGAATAACATTTCCAAGCTGTGACCATTTGCATACATTTGCAGGCATAACAATGTTGGATTAGGTTCTCTGAAACTAAACTTGTTTTACATCTAACTTCACACAACATTATCACAACGGCCTGAACATCATGTGCAAGGTCTCGTTCCTTACTACGTACAAATGTCATCACTATCTTCATCCATGGGGCAAAAGTGCTATCTACAAATTCACAACATCACTAATCTATGCATACATTGCAAAGCTGCTTTCTATTATAAAAGATGAGCATCCCAATAGATTAGTAGAGGAGGTACTTCCGCTGACACCGAGTGTCCTTTCATGCTGAGAAATAACCACGCAGCGGTCTGACATCTCCTGAGAGGTGTACTGTTTGTGACCAAGACGGGGTCCTTTACTATATATCACCAGGTAATGGGGTTGGATCGTCCCTTGGGGGGATTCTTGGCTCTACACCTACACACACTCTAGGTACACTTAGAGTAGGGTCTGCATGCACGCTAGATTACTGATTTTTTTAAAATGCCTGCATATATATAATTGTTTAGCACTATGGTAAACTATATATACTATTTACGCTTTTGGTGCTTGTAATCACGTTTATCTGTGTCTGTCTCCTAATCATTGCAGCACACGTATTTTATGCAAGAAGAACTTTGATTAAAAAAATATTATTGAAAACGTCCCACTGTGTATTCTCTGTATATTTCTCTGAGAATAAGTGAGCACAAGTGACTGAGCAAAAGGAACTATACTGTTTCCATGATCCCTGAGAAGTCAGGGTTGTCATGTTCGGTGGCTGCCAGAAACCCATTCGCTTCCTGGTAGGTTAGGGGGGCTTACGGTGGCACTGTGAGCTAGCTGGTCTATAGGCCAACATAGCCTGCTGGAGTGTCTTCCACCAAGCCTTTACTTTATGTTGTGCAAAGAATGTGCAGGTCCTACAGATTGGTAGGAACTACATGACAATATGTAAGGTCATGAGCAGTGCACGTAGGGGTACACGTTATAGTTAGTGCTGCTAACTATACCTGGTGAATTTCTGTTTTTTTTTAATTCCAAAATGTTAACGTTGTCACTGAGAAATTCACCTAACTAAAACATTAGTTTAACCTTTGTTTTTTCAGTGAAAAGAAAAATATATATATGTATGCATGTGTGTATATATGTATTCCTGTGGCATCTTCCACCAGGGGTCAAACTTTGGATTGAATACTTGCGGCTAAAGCCCAGCCGCGGAAGCAATGCCTGCCGCTCTGAGGCGGACCGTGCGATGGGGTCCACTTGGCTCCATCGTAATGCGGGGGACCGACCATCCTGGTGCAGCAGAATATGCCAAAACTGGACTGTACAGCATTCTGTTCACCAGCCCACAGGGGTTTGAATTTGTTTTATTTAACAGTTTTTAATGATGAACTCACTGGAGTATGTATTTGTTCGTGGACTCCAAGAACCAGCATGCCGCCTTGCGGCCACGCCCACTGCAGCAGGTTCTTTTGATATAGAGCACACGTCACTCATCATTATCAACGGTTGCCATTGATAAAGGGATCACTATCCCGAAACCGGTCTGGCAGTTACTTACTTGGCGAACGAGTGTCTGCACCTCCAGTTTGCTGCTGATCCTTGAAATGAAATGGATGCAAATATGCCGTTCCTGTGGCATCTTCCACCAGGGCTCAAACTTTGGATTGAATATATATATATATATATATATATATATATATATATATATATATATATATATATATATATATATCTCGCGTAATACCGCGTCTCGATGCAGGCAAAGAGCCGGCTCCGCCTTGCCAGCAAAAGACTTCACGGACACGGACCAGTTTCTGTGCTTTATCAATTTATTGAGGCAAAGTAAGTCGCATGACGTTTCGGCTCCGTGGATCCTTGCTCATATATATATATATATATATATATTCACTGAAAAAACCATAGGTTATAGACCATATATAGTTAGGAATTAGCATTTACAAAACCTTGAAAATTCACTGAAAAAACCATAGGTTATAGACCATATATAGTTAGGAATTAGCATTTAAAAAACCTTTTTTTACTCACACAAAACCATTGAAATTCCATATATAGTTAGTAGTACTAACTATATATCGCGCACCCGCAATCCACTGCTGATCATGTCACATATTACATCATTCATGACATGGTCAGTGACATCACTGATGACATCACTGATGACATCTCAAATGACATCACTGATGACATCACTGATGACTACATCCAGTGACTGTATAATTCTGTAAAGTTAAAATATGTCTTACAAATTGAATAATGAGTGGATTTATAAGTGTCTGGATGAAGGATTTAGTAGGTGCATGACTGACTGTATGAGTGAGTGATTAAATGTGTCTCACAGAGTGCATGGGTTAGTGACTAAACTGTCTTAATTTGTGCATCATTATGTCTGTTGTTCAGTAAACTGCTGCATGTGTTGATCATTAGCTGTATGATTAACTATATGGTTTATTGATTGGTTGCCCAAGTATTTGTATGGGAGACTGAGTGTGTGTGTTGGTGGTTGAGAGGTGTATGACTCTGTGCATACATGTGTGAGCAGTTGATTCACTAGATGTATGGCTTCAAAAGTGCATATAGAAACAACTGTATGGGCGGTTGACTGTGTGCATAAGTGTATTGGTGAGTGAATGGATATCTCAGTGCTACATGTCAAAGTAAGTACATATGTAAAACACAGTACATGTGACAGTTGACATATATAAATAACTGTGCATAAGAGCCAGTGAATGTGTGAGTGGCTGTATGGATCATTGTGAACTTGTATCAGGGATTGTATAAGAGAGTAAATATCTGTTAGTATATGTTTGAATAAGTAAGGTGTGTATAACTGTATAGTTGAGGAAATGGAGGTGTGATTGATTCTTTGCATGACTGACTAGGTGTGTGAGTAACTCCATGGATGAGTGACAGTCTGTGAGTGTATGTTTACACAGAGTGTATCTAAGGTTATATTAGAGTCTGAAGAGGTTCATCATATTATCACATGAATGATGTCATCAGTGATGTGATCAGTAATGTCAAATGAGATGTCATCAGTGATGTCATCAGTGATGTCATTTGAGATGTCATCAGTGATGTCATCAGTGATGTCATTTGAGATGTCATCAGTGATGTCATCAGTGATGTCACTGACCATGTCATGAATGATGTAATATGTGACATGATCAGCAGTGGATTGCGGGTGCGCGATATATAGTTAGTACTACTAACTATATATGGAATTTCAATGGTTTTGTGTGAGTAAAAAAAGGTTTTTTAAATGCTAATTCCTAACTATATATGGTCTATAACCTATGGTTTTTTCAATAAATTTTCAAGGTTTTGTAAATGCTAATTCCTAACTATATATGGTCTATAACCTATGGTTTTTTCAGTGAATTTCATTGGTTTTTTAAAAGCTAATATCTGTAGCTGTAAAATGTATTCTTCTTTAAATCAAAAAATATATTTTATATGTTTATTAATAATTTTTTTTAAAATATTTTTTTTGTTCGCTCCCGGTTCGCGAACCGGGAAGCTTCCCGTTAGCTCAATTTGATGCCGCGACCCGGTCCGCGAACCGGTAAACGTTCCGTTTGCGCAACTGCCGCGTTAGAAATCAACATCATGACGCGTCGCGGAAGCGCGACGTATCACGTTGTCGCGTAATGCGTCTTATGACGCGCCGCGCTAGCGCACCCGGAAGTGCTCCGGTACGCGAAGCGCAGCTCCCCGGAAGCGATCCGGGGCGCGTCGCGAAAGCGCGACGTATCGCGTTGCCGCGTAATGCGTCTTATGACGCGCCGCATTAGTGCACCCGGAAGTGCTCCGGAGCGCGAACCGGAAGCGATCCGGGGCGCGTTCCGCAGCGCGTAACATAAGCGTAACAGGTCATGTGACTTGTTAATAAAACTTTTCATTGGTTCATTTCACTTTTGGTTTCCTAATGATGTAAGGCTAGGTCAGGTGACCTAAAAATAACACTTTTCATTGGTTTAGAACTATTTTTTTTCCCAAATGATGAAAGCCCCCACCTTTTTTCTCACTCTGACTTTCAACTTTGTGAAAGGAAGACCTATTTTGCTCAGTGGAAAATGGCTTCTCTAGTAGCTGCAGCTGGTGGACCCCCCACCACCACCACCACCTCCTCATAGGAAGAGAGGACCACCTCCACAGTTCCTTGCCAACACAGAGGAGGAAGAGGATCAAGAAGAGGAAGAGGAAATACAGGCACCACAGTTTTTACAAGAGGAGCCCCGGGTATCCCATCATAAAAATAGTTTAATCTGGCAGTTTTTTTCTTTTCCTGAAGGACAGAAAAAAGTTAATGCTCGGTATGTGACGTGCCTCATATGCAAAGAGGACTTATCTAGAGGCACAGATAAGAAGTATAGTTACGGCAACTATACTATGCACCGTCACATGCAGAGGTGGCATCCATTAAATTACAGCCGGGCAGAGATGCGTGACCTGCAGGACAACCCACCAACTCCTGTGGCCAGGACATCAACACAGATAACTCTGTCGGGGCCAGAGGCACGGGAAACAGTGCCAAACATACAGGAAAACTTTGTGCACATGAAGATTGTCTGTATATATTGCGGTACCTTACTCTCATGTGCCAATCTGAGCATTAACTTAGTAAACAGAGCATTTGAAAATCACAAGTGCTCTAAACGCCCCAAAAAATAAAAAAAAATTTGCTCATGTTGAGCCCTTTCCAATGCCTGTTTTTTGTTGTTTCCCCTCCAAAAAAAACAAAAAAAACATAAAATTGTTCAAAAAATACAAAAAAAACAAAAAATGTTCAGAAAATTAAAAAAATATATATAAAACAACAAAAACATTAAAAAAATGTTCTTTTCAGAACTACCTCCCCTTTATAAAAAAATTGCTAGAATGTTTAGCACTCTGGCAACCTCTATTTCTTTTGGTTCGCTTCCCCGTTCGCTCCCCGGTACGCGAACCGGGAGCGAACCAAAAAAAATGTTTTAAAAAAAAGAAGAGTAAGTATAAGGGAAGTAAACAGAGAGTAATGTTAAAAGAAAGACAGCTATAGGGAGTAAACCAGAGATACTGTTTAATAGATTTATTTACCGAAGAAAAGATGGAAGAGGGTATAATTGTGAAAAACAAAATTGATAAGGAAGTGAAAGAAAAAAAAGAGAGTAGAAGAATAACAAAGAAGAGTTTCTTAGAGAATATAAGTGAATGTTCAAAATAAGATTAAAATATGTGGAATAACAGAGAGAAAAAACAGAAAGCAGAAAAGAAGAAGTAACAGAAAAAGAATAATTGAAACAGCAAAGAAATGTAAATAACATAGGGCCATATTATCAACATAGGCAATAAAAGTTTTGCAGCTTTTATCAGCAGAAATGTGTCGCTAAAGCCGCTTTTGCGGCAGAAAACTGCCGCTAAAACCACTTTTGCAGCAGTTTTCTGCCGATAAAAACAGCAATAATTTTATTGGCTGTGTTCATAATATGCCCCTTAGTGTGCTTCGACTACACAGAGAAAGCATAATGAACAAGTAGTGAAAGAGTGATCAGTCAAAGACACTAAGAGTAATAGAGACGGAGTGAGTGAACAAGAGTGAGGTACTATGAGAAGAGAGGGACTGAGAAAAGGAGTGGAAGGAGTAGAGTAAGTAGGTAATAGAGAAAGGAATGAGGGAAGTAGCAAAGGCAGGAAACTGAGGGTTAAAGAAATGAAGCTGTGGAACTAATAGTAGGTGAATGTGATAGAAATGTAACGAAAAGAGTACAAAACATTTACCTTATAATTGTCGTTAACTTACTCACTTGTTATTTTTATACTTTCAATCTGTGAAAGAGATAACAAACATTTGAAAAATATTAAAACATGTATTTAAAAATTAGAAAAGACAAGGGAAAAGATTGAAGGACAAACAGTTTTTCAACAACTTTGACACTTACAGAAGCTTCTGCTTCTCCAGGCCCCCTATACAGTCCTAAAGATATACATTTTAAACTAACAGTATCTTGATGCAGATGAAGTGAGGCCTATCTTGGAACATGGTGCATCTTTTGCACTGCTGTTGTCTCACAAAAGTGACGCAATGGCAGCGCAAAAGAGGTGCACAATCATCATAAAACTGTTCCTAACATTTTAAATGGTTGTTTCAGGATGGCAATAAGGTGTGTCCTATCCAGACGTTTGTTTCAGGTGAGGCCTACTCAGGGTTGCAGATCAAATTTAGACTTGTTGAAGAGTACAGAGGAGATAATACCTGTGCAGGCCAACCAATAAAGTTCAGACTTCCTCTGTTTCCCTGGACAGGCCTAAACTTCATCTGCACAATGTGATTCGTAATGTTAGGAAACAAAGGTAATGTATTTGAAAAACGTGCAATTTCTTTTGCTCATTTCACAATCACATCACTTGTGTTTCCTTTGGTTAGGTATCTCATTGTGCAGATGTAGTCCAGCATATGAAAGAGTACGCACTGCATGCAACAACTTTGACACTTACTGAAGCCTCAGCTTCTCCATACCCCCTACACAGTCCTAATTATATACATTTTAAACTGACGGTATCTTGCTGGAAATGAACTGAGGCCTATCTTGCAACATGGTGCATCTTTTACACAAAAATGACAGAACAGCGGCGTAAAAGAGGCACACAGCCTTCATAAAACTGCCCTTAACATTTTAAATAATTGTTTCTAGATGCTGATAAGGTGTAACCTATCCACGGATTTGTTTCAGGTAAGTCCTACTCAGGGTTGCAGATGAAATTTAGGATTGTTGAAGAGTATAGAGGAGGTAATACATGTGCAGGCCTACTAACGAAGTGAGTCATGTCCACTGCACTCTTGAACAAATGTCAGACCTCCTCTGTCTCCTGGAACAGGCCTAAACCTCATCTACACAATGTGATGTGTAATGTTAGGAAACACAGGTAATATAATTGAAAAACATGCAATTTCTTTTGCTCATTCCACAATCACATCACCTGTGTTTCCTTAACTTAGGTATCTCATTGTGGAAATGTAGTCTATCATATGAAAGAGTACGTAGAATGTGAGCACTGTATGCAACACCTTTGACACTTACAGAAGCCTCACCTTCTCCATGCCTCCTACACAGTTCTACATGTACATCATAAATACAAGCAGTACAGAATTAATTATACATGTTAAATGGTTTATTTTTGCTGTTCTCAGAATGTATCAAATTTCACTAAAAACAGTGACTTGAAGGTATTCATCATATAACAGCGGGGAAAAAAAACACAATCAAAATGATTGTGTTTAAAAAACCCATATAACATAACCAATCAGAAATCAGAACTCCTCAAAAGTAACTTACTTTCCATGACGTCGAAGGATGTCCTATGAACAGCTTACACTCGGTTGTGCTGTTTTTATTTTCAGCCCGCCACTTTCTGAAAGAAAACCTCCATCGTTTTGAAAAATATGTTACATACAATAAATGACTTCTCGCTCTCTACCACACGTTTCCACAAGGCCAAATCCTGTAAGAGCCATTTATAACTCTTGGAATTCTTGTAAGCAAATCCCGTCATTTTGTATTTCCGCAACTTTCAGAAAGAAAACGTTCAAGATCACTTTCACAATCCTGGACTAGTAATATCTTACCCTTCTTGCTCACTCATGTTCTACATTTCCTATGACACTGATACTGCTACTATGAAGCAGACTTACACTACCTCTATGACTACTACAATTATTTAATTCTCTACATCACTTTTAATCACAAAGCAATATAAAACAGTAGACAGCATTGCAGACTTACATTCCCTCTACTCCATGTTTTGATTGGCTGCTTGAATTAGCTTATAAAAAGAAACAGTTTTTCTGAACTCATTCAAAGTGCAGTTATTTTTCCATGACGTCAAGTGTTATGGTAAGAACTTATGTCTCTGTACTACACTTATCCTCAAGGCCAAATCGTGTAGGAGCCATTAGAACCTCTTGAAATTCCTCAGAGCACATCCCGAGATTCTTTCCCTAAAATTTTGGTTTTAAAAACACCAGGTAAGAATTTTTAAGGTCATACGGCAATTTTTTTTTGAAAATTAAAACAGAATCGTTGCAGAATGACCAGCCATTTCTAGACTTTAAATAAGCTGTGTAATGTCCTGATGTTATTGAAGGACCGTCATGATATATAATTTCTGCAGTTACAATAGTCCTTCCTGATATTGACAACTGCGAAGCCACACATTTTTTAATTAAAGTTGTCAATTTTGTTCCATCAGGCCTACATCGTTGAAACATTAAAATGACATACTGGCCATATGTTCGTATAAATAATGTTGACATCATTTCAGATTTACATTGGCTACACTCCATGTTGTGATCAGCTGCTTTTACTAGCTTATTAAAGGAGACTGATTTACTGTCTGGCAAAGTTAAATATATAAATCTTTCTGAGTCCACACTAGTAGTACTTGATACCCTACAGTTCTCGCAGTCATGCTGCCATTGATAAGAAAGCCCAAACAGGTGATCTACATCTACACCTTCAGCATGCAATACATCAAGCATATACATTAAAAACTCCTGACAATCTTGCTGAATATTTTGAGAGAATTGTGTTTGACCTGAACATCTGTCTAACAGATTTCGAATTTCAGACACACTTTCTATTTTTGTTCTATCAGTGCTACATTTCTCTAACACAGAATTTAACAAACTGCAAAATCTTTGATCAGAATTGACCACAATCTCTTCTTTTACATTTTCTAGAGAAAACAAAACATTAACCACTACATTAGCATAGCAGTTGACACCAGAACTGTTGTCAAATTGAAAACCAACAACATCTTCAACAGAATCCTTTTTGTTTCTGCTTATAATTTCAGGTTCATCGACTTTTCGTCTTTTTGCTATAACCTCCCTAGTATTGGTCACATTTCTTCGTTTCCGGCCTACCACACGTTTCTCAAAGAAAGGATATTGAGGCAAATGTGGCGCATACTCTCTTCTTAACCTATTGTATTCCTTAACACAATCTAGATCCGCACAAATGTTTGTGACATCACACTCAATCAAGTACAATCCCGATAAAGTTCTAACTTGTGACAATGCCACATATGCCATACCCTCCTTGAACACAGAACTGCCAATATTCACCAATGCACTGTCTACACTTAAACCTTGCGATTTATGGATTGTCACCGCATATGCCAAGCAAACAGGAAACTGCTTACGGCGAACATATAAGTCTTTTACAAGCAAAAATCTAGCAGAACAATGACCAATTAGCTGTACTTCCTCAATGCCATCAAATTTAATTTTTAAAAATTCAATTCCATCTCTATTTCTGTATTTCACAAAATCAACAACATTACCCATTGATCCATTTACCAGACCTCTTTCAACATGTAAATTCCTTCTTAAAATTATACGGCAGTTTAAGCACACATTCAGAGTCTTTTCAAAACCTGCAGTTTTAGATATAGTCTTCTCTAATGAATCTAATTTTGTTTTCAAATTCTCAGACAAAATAATTGTTGATCCCATATGCTCTACTCTGTCAATAGCTTCCAGTTTCACAATCTCTTGGTTTTCTAAATGCAACATTTTGTTGTTGAAGATGGCACATTCTGCAAGAGTTGGCATCAAACATATTCCAGATTTCTTCTCAGTAATTTTCTGAAAAATATCCTCAGGCACAACATCTTGTTCTGGATATAAATCTGACAGTAATCGTGCATGTAAAGCTTCTTTCCCATGCTCGGTCACTTTTCCAATTCTAACATCTTGTAGAATATTCTTGTAATCTTCATCCTTCGCCTGACGCATATTTTCATGCAGTTCAGCATAATTGAAGTTTAACCATATATTTACGTTACCAATGCTCCCTAGGCACTTCCTGGTATCTTCATGCATGAGCATTTTGAACACAGGTTGTCCTTTCACTGGTGTCAGCTGCAGAAGATCTCCGAAAACAATGATGTGTTTGCCACCAAATAACACATCATACTCTGTTTTGAGAACTTCTTGAATTCTCAAATGCACAAAGGCAAGCATGACATTGGAAACCATGCTTACTTCGTCAATGATAAGAAGTTTCATTTTCCTCAAGACTCTTAAAACTTCACAACAAGCATCTCCAGATAACTTGTGGTATTGTAATTTGTTGTCATGCTCCACTGGCAGCATCAGTAGACAATGCAAAGTAATACCTTTAATGTTATGTGCTGCCAGTCCAGTTGGAGCGGTGACAACACAAGACAGCGATGACTCAGTCCTTTCCTGCAAATAACATGAAATTGCTTTAATGAGGAAACTTTTTCCAGTTCCCGCTTCTCCACTCACGTACAGTCGAACAGGCTTCAACGACGTACATGAGCACTCTTTCTTCTCATGACTTAATCCATGATCAATTTGCTTGGTAACTTCGTCATATATTTTCCTCTGCTCAACGTTGAGTTGTCTTTCCAAGTCTTCTAAGTTAACCGCATCCTCCTGAGCATGTGCCATGGCTCTTTCCACTTCATTCATGGCAGTGGCAGCTTCATTTTCGATAACAGGTCCTCCTAGTGGATCCTGACTCAATGAAACAGAACTCTGAAAGTCCTGAGAACTGTCTCTGGCAATCTCGGCTGCAATCGTTGCTTCCTGCTCGATTTCCGCATTCAACATTTCTAGATTTTCGGAAAAGCAGGACATTCTATGGTCTCCTTGGCAGCAGTTAAAGAGTCTTCGTAACAGAGGAAATCTCCAAGCAGTTCCTCTTCTGCACGCCAAGGCTTGAAAAGTTGCAAAAGTGCTAAATAGAAAAACTCCTTTTTTTCAGGAGATTCGCCACTCAATTTTTGATGGTTTACCAAGTGGCATTTTCTTTGCTTGACCAGACATCCCTCACTTCCAATTACAGCATACACTCCTTTCACAATATCTTCTTTGATGTTCCTCTTGAATATGTAATTTTGTAGAACCTCATACAGACAAACATTCTCGAGGTGACTGCTTCGATTTGGATAATATGTATCCAACATGTTGGTCTTCAAAATATCAGTACTGTTTGGCTCCTTCTCCGCCAAATACTCAATTTCCCGCACAGGTTTCAGAACTTGATTACGCGTTGCAGCAAGACCAAGACTCGCCCAAACGATACTCCTGGATTTGGCATAGAGACTTGCTGAAGACAACCGGTCAGAACATTCGTAAGCTCCGATTTCTCGATGTGACAACATCTTCAGACTGAAACTGTACAACTTCTTACTGAGGCTCTTTTCATGGGAAATGTCCTCCCACATATCCTTCAATTCTGTCTTTTCTTTTTTGGTGATGTAAGATGTCACATACCGAGCCACAGCCATACAGTTATCAGTCACAAACTGTATATCCATGTTAGCATTCCACATGGACAAAATCACTGGGTTGTAGTCGTTGATGTACTTGGACTCTTCGTTCCTCTTCAAATTGTATGTGTTTTTAGGTGATTTCTTCATCACATTAGGTCGCAGCGAAGACATCAAACTGTTTACTCTTCCTTTAGAAATCACCGGTCGTGGAAAGCCGAAACGACATTTGGTGTAGAACTTGTCCTTGTTTCTGAATTTACGACGACAGTACTTTCTACAACGATGGCTTTGGAAACGTAGAACTTTTTCTCTTAGGCTTTTCTTCTCCTTTGCGTTTGGAACAGCACACGTAGAATACTGTTGTATGAAACTCATCACTAAGTCTTCTGGATCCGTTCCAAATTTAGGTGCATCCTTGATCCACAGCAGCATATGTATATGAGGAGCACCTCTTGCTTGGTACTCCTTTCTCCAGAAGAAATCCAACACCTCTCCAAGAGGTGTATTTCTCTTGTTCATGATGAAAGACATCATAGCTTCAAATCTATGATTGAAGTACCTGCATACATTGACTGGATCCAAAGAGCACAGTTCTCCGGGTGTCTTGAATTCGATGTTTTCAATGTTTCCATTTGCCTCTCGTAGAAATTCAAGTAAGTCTTCCCAGCCATACTCAGTACAGCTCAGAGTGAGGAACCATGTGGGAGTTCCTAAGTTCCTCAGCATACATTTTAAATCACCATGACGACAGTACCAGTACTCATTAGTACCACGCTGACACGCCATGAGATTAATCAGGTGACAATCCAAAATACTGTCTTGGACATTGACTTTATCCATAAAGTCACTTGCCGAGATGTTTTGCATGTGTATACCACTTTTCAAGACGTGGTTCACTGCATATGACAGTCCAGACAGATCGCTTTCAAACAGGAGATGAAACAAATAGGGAATGCATTGTCGAAACCTAGCATCTCCTGCATACGATCGTAAAGTCCGGTATTCAGAAGCAGGAATTTGATGAGGTCGCTCATCATATCTTCCTCCCTGACCTGTTGGATATAGCTGTGGGAAACACCGAGCTTCCAAACTTTCCTCCCAAACACTAATGGGACTCCCTTTGGCTTGTTTCATTTGAAACAACTCAATAGCATTCCCCATGACTTCCTTGGAATGCAAAGGATGAACACTATAATGTTCATATATTTCTTCACTTTTAGAGGGTTCTACTTTCTCAATTTGACCAGCACACAAATCGCTATCCTCTTCCTCACTTACTTCCTCTTCTGCAACATATACATTCTTATAGTACTTATTATTTTTTTTCAAATACAATGTTGCCTTTTTGACTTTCCTAACATCCACTAAATCTTGCCATATTTTCTTATTCTTTGTCGGAACCCCATTAACTAAGATAACCAGAGGTTCCTCTTCCACTTTTTCTACTCCAATTGTATTAATGTTTTTCTTCAAATCTAGAGGCAAATAAACAACTCTTCCTTTTAATCCTCTCTGTAAATCTGATGGAGGCAATTTCCCTGTCTTTGGCTCCATTCTTACAATAGCCTGAAAGGGATGGATACTTTGAATCAAAATAGATTCATAAGTATTTAAATCCTTCAATTCAGAAGGAATCTCAACCAATTCCAGATTATTATGAACCGCTCTAGCAGGCATCTGGTTTTGATTTAATTTGTTACAACAATAAGTACACACACGTTGATCCGATCCCAAATCAAAACAATTTTCTACCATCAAGTATGTTGCGAAATCCTTCCATTCACTATTATTTTCCCTTTCACTTTTTGCATATAAATCCACTAACTTAGTCTGATTCTTATAATAAGTGCGTCGACAACACACACAAGTGAAATTAGGCCTCTCACTTGATTTAACCTGAAACGTGGCAATTTCCTTCTGAGAATTATCTGTACTAGAAACCTGTACACTGTCTTCCACATTACCCTCTTCTTCTGGGTCAATTTCAACATTCTCCTCTTTACTTCCAAAGTAACAAAACTCAATTTCTTCACAAATATTCTTCACATCTATTTCAGAACCATGCAAAAGAGCAGCGCATAATTGTTTAAGCATAATTGCTGGACTCTTAGCATAATACAACATTCTAACTAATTTCCTCACTTTATTATGATGCACTGCTAGCATCCTGAAATGATGAAAAACACTCTGGCATACTCTCCTGGAAAGACAAGCCAGTGAATGACCATGCAAACCTGTCACTTCTCTCACTCTGCAAGGATCTAATTCTTGCAACAACATCATTTTCTGCTTCAAACTTTTCTTATTAAATGTCCGTACAAAATCACAAAGCAAATTGATGGAATCCTGTCGTACACTGCAAATACTACTACACTTCCAGGTGTACACAGGACCCTTAGGACGTCTTCCTAAAACCTCATTACCTAACACCTCTTCTGTCTCTGTTGTCACAAGTTTTTCTTTTTCAACTGGACAACCATCTTTCACCTCATAAGCTCGACCACTGGTGTCAACTGCATGCACCAAATCATTATCCTGGAAATAACTCTCCTCATTGAAAAATGCCTCACAACTTGAACTATGCATCCATTCTCCGGAAAAAACTTCACAAAAATTACTACGATTAACTATTCTCTTCCATCTACTATTTCTTTTGAAATCATAAATTGCCTTGTTTAGCTTCCTAATTCTATTGATTATCAAAAGAAATAACTTTCGCTTTATTTCAAATGCCTGATCAATAACTTTCTCAACTTTTTTTTTTCTCTTATAAAAAACCACTTTCTGTTGACCTTTCTTAATATTTTTTAACAAATTGCCAATTATCCTGTTGCGGAACATTCGTCTACGAATGTCCCTAAACTGTTGTTTCCTTCTACTATCATGCACAGAGTTATCTCTTGCTCTAGCAGTAACATTTTTGATTGGCCTTTCCTTTCCGTTTAAATTGCTTCTCTTTTTCTGGACTAAAACATTTTCTGTACTACTACTTTTTTTTCTACAAATGTTTCTTATGAATGTTTTCGTGGTCTTACCCGGTGCTTTCTTGGTGACTTGACACATTTTTTTTGTAGAGGACTGCTGCATTATTTCATGGACCTGCTGTCTTTGACGTTTTGCAGCCTTTCTAAGTCTATCCTTGGTTGGCATTCTCAAATTTTGAAATGATCTGCAGTTGAATCTGTGGTAAAATATAATAAAAAATGTTATTAACCACTATTACCAAACAGTAAATCAATAACAGTCATCAACAACTTAACACACTACTTGACATTTTTACATAGAATATTTTTTAGTGCTTTGGCAAATTTAGAATACACAAATAGCAGAAAAGAAATGGAATTCTTCTTCATTTTACCTGTGCTGTTTTATATGTGAATCTGATCTAATTTTATGAGCATATTTTAATATTTTATTGAAGACACTACACATAACCTGTTTTTGAAGGTGTGTTTAATTTTAAATGAAACGGTTTACATTTTTACTTTTCATTTATTATAAATTTTTAAAATAAATGTTTATAGTTCCATAGGCTCAAGCACGTCAGCTTCCCACCCTATGTCATACAATTCTGACAAATCGGCATCCTCATCATGTTCTTCATCATCCTCAGAATTTAAATCATCCAAGGGATCTACTTCCACTGACGTTTCAATTACAAGTTCAATGATAAGGTCTAAATCAACTGATTGCTGGTTGTCAGTCATGGTTGATGTTGTCGTTATCTTTAAAGAAAGAGAACAACAATGAGATGTTGCAGAGTAAGAGACAAATCTCAGAGATTATAATAGTAAAATTGTTTAACAACAGTAACATTTTGCAGCTATTATTTAGCCATGTCCAGCGATGCTGAGGAGGTGAGGCCTATGTCCAAGTTTTCAGTGAACAGGACTCATCTCTTCTTAACCTTGGATAAGCCTCACCGACTCTGTGTCCCCTGCTCATACTTAAATGTACAGGGGCAGATTTATGCTAAGTGGCGCATCCCCACGGATGCACCAGTTAATGTGCACCGCTGCTCTGCCACCCATAGTGTGCCGAATTTACAATGTGGAGCACCATTGAGCAAAAACAGCACAGATGCGTCACGCATCTGTGCCGCAAAAGCAGCACATTGCAGGAATCACGTCATAAGCGCGACATGTCTACTGCAATGCACAGGAGGAACCCTCACATTGCATGGTGCATCACTTCTTATGCCTGTTTCAAACAGGCGTAAGGATTTGATTCAGCAATGCTATAAAGCTGACTCAGTGAAATCTTCTAAATTTCACTGTGTTAGTTTTACAGGGCTTTCATGCAAATTTGGTTTCATGTGGCACAGGACTTTACAGCATGACACATCTGCCTAGATGCATCAATTTTTAAATGTGTCGCCACATAGCAAATCTTTTGCACCACCGCTGCGTCACAAAAGTGACGCACAGCGGCGCAAAAGAGGCACACACCTATCATAAATCTGTCCCTAACATGTTAAATGATTGATTCAGGATGACGATAAGGTGTGGCCTATCCAGAGGTTTGTTTAAGGTGAGGCCTACTCAGGGTTGCAGATTAAATTTACGCTTGTTGAAGAGTATAGAGGAGATAATACATGTGAAGACCTACCAATGAAGTAAGTCATATCCACTTCACTCTTGAACAAAGGCCAGACCTCTTCTGTGTCCGTGGACAGACCTAAACCTCATCTGCACAATGTCATTCGTAAACTTAGGAAACACAGGTGATGTAATTGAAAAATGTGGAGTTTCTTTTCCTCATTTCACAATCACATCACCTGTGTTTCCTTTGCTTAGGTATCTCATAGTGCATATGGACTCTAGCATATCAAAGAGTACACATAAGTTGGGCAGTGTATACAACAATTTTGACATTTACAGAAGATTCAGCTTCTTATCTTGTTGGAGATGAAATGAGGCCTATCTTGCAACATGGTGCATGTTTTGCATCACTGCTGCATCGGTTTCATGTGGCACGGGACTTTACAGCATGACACATCTGCCTAGATGCATCAATTTTTAAATATGTCGCCACATAGCAAATCTTTTGCACCACCGCTGCGTCACAAAAGTGACGCACAGCGGCGCAAAAGAGGCACACACCTATCATAAATCTGTCCCTAACATGTTAAATGATTGATTCAGGATGACGATAAGGTGTGGCCTATCCAGAGGTTTGTTTAAGGTGAGGCCTACTCAGGGTTGCAGATTAAATTTTCGCTTGTTGAAGAGTATAGAGGAGATAATACATGTGAAGACCTACCAATGAAGTAAGTCATGTCCACTTCACTCTTGAACAAAGGCCAGACCTCTTCTGTGTCCGTGGACAGACCTAAACCTCATCTGCACAATGTCATTCGTAAACTTAGGAAACACAGGTGATGTAATTGAAAAATGTGGAGTTTCTTTTCCTCATTTCACAATCACATCACCTGTGTTTCCTTTGCTTAGGTATCTCATAGTGCAGATGGACTCTACAATATCAAAGAGTACGCATAAGTTCAGCAGTGTATACAACAATTTTGACATTTACAGAAGATTCAGCTTCTTATCTTGTTGGAGATGAAATGAGGCCTGTCTTGCAACATGGTGCATGTTTTGCATCACTGCTGCACGGTTTCATGTGGCACGGGACTTTACAGCATGACACATCTGCCTAGATGCATCAATTTTTAAATATGTCGCCACATAGCAAATCTTTTGCACCGCCGCTGCGTCACAAAAGTGACGCACAGTGATGCAAAAGAGGCATACATGGCTATGTAAGTTAAATAATCTAAATCTAAATTTGCCAAGCACACATGGGTGTGTATTTACAAGGACCTTCCACCACGAGGAAATGTCTTTAATTAAAATGGGAGAAATAACATCAAAGGGACTCAAATGCCTTTTAAATGTACCCCAAGCAACCTATGAAACTCTAGCAGTACATATCAAGAAACCTAATTGATTTCAGAAATCGTTTTTAAACACATCATCTAAATCAATGATATACCTACATTCAAGGGGAAATGACTTAAAATTGCCTAAGACACATGAAAGCGTTTTTTTAAGGTTCTAGGCACCATTTTCGGGTCACTTTTAACATGGCTATGTTAGTCAAAGAATTAAAATCTAAATTTGCCAAGCACAGATGGGGGCGTATTTACAAGGACCTTGCACCACGGGGAAAGGTCTTTAATTAAAATGAGAAAAATAACATCAGAGAGACTCAAATGCCTTTTAAATATACCCCAAGCAACCTATGAAACTCTAGCACTACATATCAAGTAAACTAATTGATTTCAAAAATCGTTTTTAAACACATCATCTAAATCAATGATATACCTACATTCAAGGGGAAATGACTTAAAATGGCCTAAGACACATGAAAGCGTTTTTTTAAGGCCCTTGCACCATTTCTGGGTCACTTTTAACATGGCTATGTTAGTCAAAGAATTAAAATCTAAATTTGCCAAGCACAGATGGGGGCGTATTTACAAGGACCTTGCACCACAGGGAAAGGTCTTTAACTAAAATGAGAAAAATAACATCAGAGAGACTCAAATGCCTTTTAAATATACCCCAAGCAACCTATGAAACTCTAGCACTACATATCAAGTAAACTAATTGATTTCAAAAATCGTTTTTAAACACATCATCTAAATCAATGATATACCTACATTCAAGGGGAAATGACTTAAAATGGCCTAAGACACATGAAAGCGTTTTTTTAAGGCCCTTGCACCATTTCTGGGTCACTTTTAACATGGCTATGTTAGTCAAAGAATTAAAATCTAAATTTGCCAAGCACAGATGGGGGCGTATTTACAAGGACCTTGCACCACGGGGAAAGGTCTTTAATTAAAATGAGAAAAATAACATCAGAGAGACTCAAATGCCTTATAAATATGCCCCAAGCAACCTATGAAGCTCTAGCAGTACATATCAAGAAACCTAATATTTTTCAAAAAACGATTTTAAACACATCATCTAAATCAATTATATACCTACATTCAAGGGGAAATGACTTAAAATGGCCTAACACACATGAAAGCGTTTTTTTAAGGCCCTTGCACCATTTCTGGGTCACTGTTAACATGGCTATGTTAGTCAAAGAATTAAAATCTAAATTTGGCAAGCACAGATGGGGGCATATTTACAAGGACCTTGCTCCACGGGGAAAGGTCTTAAATTAAAATGGGAAAAATAACATCAGAGAGACTCAAATGCCTTATAAATATGCCCCAAGCAACCTATGAAGCTCTAGCAGTACATATCAAGAAACCTAATATTTTTCAAAAAACGATTTTAAACACATCATATAAATCAATTATATACCTACATTCAAGGGGAAATGACTTAAAATGGCCTAAGACACATGAAAGCGTTTTTTAAGGCCCTTGCACCATTTCTGGGTCGCTTTTAATATGGCTATGTTAGTCAAAGAATTAAAATCTAAATTTGCCAAGCACAGATGGGGGCATATTTACAAGGACCTTGCTCCACGGGGAAAGGTCTTAAATTAAAATGGGAAAAATAACATCAGAGAGACTCAAATGCCTTATAAATATGCCCCAAGCAACCTATGAAGCTCTAGCAGTACATATCAAGAAACCTAATATTTTTCAAAAAACTATTTTAAACACATCATATAAATCAATTATATACCTACATTCATCGGGAAATGACTTACAATGCCCTAAGACACATGAAAACGTTTTTTTAAGGGTCACTTTTAACATGGCTATGTAACTCAAAGAAACAAAATCTATTTGTAAAACACTTGACACAAAGCAACATTTTAAATACAGAACTTTCTTCATAATTTTCTCCCTAAAGCATACTATTGTCTATCTAAATTAAATGAATCTTTTCTCACCTTAGCAAATACTTTATGAGTTTCAAAACAGTCTCAGAAACACACCAATTTGTCTTCAGCAGAGCAAAAGGTATGCACTCCAGAGTCTGCAGCTATCAAAAGCACAGAAATGCTGTAATTCATCACACATATCTCTCATGTCACCCAATCAAAACTCTTCCCTCACTTTTTTCAAATCAACACCCTTCCCCCCTCTGCCCTTTCTGCCTTTTTTGCATAGCAACCACCTCCTGAAAGACCTCTGATGTTTGCAAGTTCACACAACAATGTTTCAATTGAACTCTGAACTCTCAGTGCACCTGCATATCCAGTGCAATCTTTCATAAAATGATTTTTTCTTGACCATTCAAATTACATCTTTCAAAGAACTCATCCATGCACCCTAACTTTCTGTTTTCAGCAATCAAAATCCACCAATCACTGCTACTGCTTCCTTAACACAGAAACTCCACAGTTTTTTTCATTTTAAACTCTTATTTTTCCAACTGCCATTTCATTGCCACACTGCATCTGACTGCAGCAGAACCTTCTCTCACCATGTTTTCTGTCTGGATTGTTGGACATAGTTACATCTATTGGGCTCAGAGGTATGCTGAGAACAGAAATTTACCTAACCTCAATTTACAAGATGTGGAAATTAAGTGGTTTGGCCACAGAGGATTAAAATGTCACCAATTGATACCATTGGTGAAAACCTTTATGCATTTGCCTAAACCTGACCTGTTAATTTTGCACTGTGGAGGTAATGACTTGGGCACTTTGACTGGGGTAGGTCTGGAAATGCTTTTAAAGGACACCTTTGAGCAATTGATGGCACTTTTTCCTCAAACTGCCTTGGTATATTCAAATATATGCCAAAGACAGAAATGGAGGTGGTCGAACCAATTTTGTCCACAAATTGAGAAATCGAGGAAGCATGTAAACAAATCTGTTTCAGCTTACATGAGAGACCATGGAATGGGCTCCATGTACAACAATAACTTGCGTTACTACATGCAAGATATCTACAGAGGAGATGGAGTTCACTTCTCAGATGAAGGGAACAGAGTTTTCATTCTGAATTTAAGACTGTGCATTGGTACCTACTTATAAGTACCTAAATGTACCATAAACCCAAAAGCTCTTCTCAGACCTACCCTACATCTGATCACTCACAATTATTATTTTACTCTAACTTTTTTCACTAATTTTCAACAAAGTACGCTCCCCGGAGCGCTACCCGGTACGCGAACCGGAAGCTAACCGCGCGAATTTTTTTAAAAAAATGTTTTTTTTTCGCACATATGGGCCTCCTCGGCCATCCTCAGAAAACCTAGGGGGTCAAAATACGTCTACCGTGTCCCCTTCTACCCATTCTGAACATTATTTGCCCTCCATCTTGTATCTTAATTCGACCGAAACACAAAATGGTGGACTCCCGTAACGCTGCAGGTTCGCGTACCGGGGCGCTCCCCGGGAAGCGCTCCATTAAAAAAGGTGGGAAAGTAATTTACAGAAGAAACCCTGGAGAGACTTTCACCAAATATAGATTTGCTCATACTACATACCAATCCCTACCATTTTCACAAATTTGGTTGGAATTCCATTTAGCCATTTAGCCTGTAGACCTCTCTAAATACCCTGAGGTAAATTATTTCACAAAACACATCTGAAGTGTTGGAATTGACAACCAATGAAAATGTTACTTTCTTTTCCATTTTTTTGAAACCTTTTCGTTGATTTGTCAACCAATCTGTTTGTGTCTTTACTTGAAAGTGGCTATTCACCAAACAATCTTGAAAGCAAGATGAGATTCAAATCGAGAGGATATGAGGATCGAGTCCTAAAAAACTGTAAAAAGAAGGTTGACCAAAAAACAAGAACAGAATTACTGGTGGAAAAAACAAAAAAAGCAATGGACAAGGACCCGCCAAGATTCATAACCACATATAATAAAGAAAGTGGAATGATCGCCAACAAAATGGAGAAATACTGGCATCTTATATCTGGGGACCCAGATATAGGTCAGCTAGTAGGAAGGCAACCGCAAATAACTTATAAGAAAAATAAGTCTCTTCAAGATTGTTTGGTGAATAGCCACTTTCAAGTAAAGACACAAACAGATTGGTTGACAAATCAACGAAAAGGTTTCAAACCTTGCTCCAGCTGCAAGGCATGTAAAATTGGCACTAGCAAGAAATGCATTGAGGAACCCAACGACAAAATGATGCATATTGACCAACAGATCACCTGCACATCAAAAAACGTTGTATATATCATTGAATGCAAATGTGGCAGTAAATATATAGGCAGTACGACCTGTATGTTGAAAAAAAGAATCTTGGAGCACATCAGAGCGGTCAAGAACAAAAATATGCTCTATGCAACGTCAAAACATATAAATGCATGCCAAAATGGCGATTGGAGATCTATGAGGTTTTATGGATTGAAAATGCTTACGAAAACGGAAAGAGGCGGTGACACAGTTCGTAAACTGAGACAAATGGAGTCCCGCCTAATCATCTGTTTACGTACAAAAATGCCGAGAGGAATGAACTTTGGGGAGGACCTGCATGTACATTTAGAGTGACTTTTACCAATACCAGTTTAGACTTTTCAAATACAACAGGGTACTACACCCGATAAACTTTGAAAATCAATTGGGAACTATTCCACTAATGAACTTTGAGAACTATACTCGCCCATATGATTTAAATATGTAGCGCTTGTTTACCAAAACAAAAAATGTGATATACACCAGTCTTTCTTTTAAAAACAATTTTGTGTAACTGTGTGAAAACTACGTATCCCATAATGCCACCTAAGGCTAAGATGGGCCAGTATAAATAGAAAAAGAGTGGAAGGACTAACTGACCGTGAGCAAAGCCTGTTGAGGCTGAAACGCGTTGGTGGGGTGAAGCTCTAATTAAAAAGCTTTGAAAAAATATCCTGGTTGTGCCGCTCCTTTCGCGCAAAAAAATGATTCAAGGGTCTGGATCCGACTCCTGAGCGCAGCACACGCTGTTGAGCGCTCTCACTGTCTGCTGGATCACTTTGTGTCTGGAATATATATATATATATATATGCCGAAAATCCCCTCTCAGTTGAAAAAGGGGAAGGGACACAGCGGGGTTCATTCAGGACATTTATTAAAGCAAAAAGTCAGCATGACCGGTTTCGGATGCCGCAGTTCGGTATTTTCCCTCAAGTTAATATCGAGCTCCTCCCATTGAGTAATGAGAGGCCCAGCTGCAGCACATACTTTCGCTGACGTCACAGTAGTCTCTGCCACGGACTACTGATCGCGTTGTGCATCTTGTTGGTATCAGATATGCCGCAGGGAAAAGAATAACCCCCGAAAGTGCTGCAAACAGATGTCCTTGGGTCCCCTACTTCCAAGCCCTCATAGCCAAATGTCATCGAGGCTGGAGGCGAAGGACAGTGCGGACGCCTCTCACCCGGGAAGTCCCAGTCCGCCATATAACAGCAGTTCCTCGATATCGCCGGTGTGAGGGCGGGCCTGTGATATTCCGATACCTCGGATATTTGAAGTTAGTTGCCCAACAACCTGTAGGTATCACGGCCCAGATAGGAAGGGTCCCTTCAAAAAGTGTCACAGGAATGCACTTATTAAATGCCGAAAATCCTCTCTCAGTTGAAAAAGGGGAAGGGACACAGCGGGGTTCATTCAGGACATTTATTAAAGCAAAAAGTCAGCATGACCGGTTTCGGCGTCAAGCCTCTTCAGATGCCGCAGTTCGTGTGAGATATTTTCCCTCAAGTTAAATCGAGCTCCTCCCATTGAGTAATGAGAGGCCCAGCTGCAGCACATACTTTCGCTGACGTCACAGTAGTCTCTGCCACGGACTACTGATCCCGTCGTGCATCTTGTTGGTATCAGATGTGCCGCAGGGAAAAGAATAACCCCAGAAAGTGCTGCAAACAGATGTCCTTGGGTCCCCTACTTCCAAGCCCTCATAGCCAAATGTCATCGAGGCTGGAGGCGAAGGACAGTGCGGACGCCTCTCACCCGGGAAGTCCCAGTCCGCCATATAACAGCAGCTCCTCGATATCGCCGGTGTGAGGGCGGGCCTGTGATATTCCGATACCTCGGATATATGAAGTTAGTTGCCCAACGTCCTGTAGGTATCACGGCCCAGATAGGAAGGGTCCCTTCAAAAAGTGCCACAGGAATGCACTTATTAAATGCCGAAAATCCGCTCTCAGTTGAAAAAGGGGAAGGGACACAGCGGGGTTCATTCAGGACGTTTATTAAAGCAAAAAGTCAGCATGACCGGTTTCGGCGTCAAGCCTCTTCAGATGCCGCAGTTCGTGTGAGGTATTTTCCCTCAAGTTAATATCGAGCTCCTCCCATTGAGTAATGAGAGGCCAAGCTGCAGCAGATACTTTTGCTGACGTCACAGTAGTCTCTGCCACGGACTACTGATCCCGTTGTGCATCTTGTTGGTATCAGATGTGCCGCAGAGAAAAGAATAACCCCCGAAAGTGCTGCAAACAGATGTCCTTGGGTCCCCTACTTCCAAGCCCTCATAGCCAAATGTCATCGAGGCTGGTGGCGAAGGACAGTGCGGACACCTCTCACCCGGGAAGTCCCAGTCAAGGAATGACGACACAGTGTTCTGGCCACATTCAGAATTTATTGTCCGCTGATCGAACGCGTTTTGCCTGCCCAGCAGGCTTGCTCACCAAGATCGCTATAATATTATATTATATTATAGACGTATTATAGACGGTCCCTATTGGACCATGTGTCTATCAGCCTGATTCATGTAGCTAAAAGCGCTCGCAAAAGGGCCAGATTCTGAGAATCTGGCCCTTTGCGAGTGCGATTTTTGCATTTGGTATTCATCATCCCAAATGCAAAAATCGCTATTTAAGAATTCGCATATTTGCGAGGAATGGCATTTAAGGAATCTCTAATAGAGATTCCTCAAATGCTATTCATGACACAATAAAAAATTGCGATTTAGCACTTTTGGGCCGCTATTTACCGAGAGGTCAGACCTCTCGGTAAATAGCAAAAACTCAGAAAAATGCTTTTAAAAGCATTTTTCTAAGTTGCATGTTGCACACACACATGTCCTTTGGACATGTGTGTGCGCAACACCTGTTCAAATGTGCATTTTAGGGGTGCTACAGGGTGTCCTTTGGACACCCCTGGCACCCTTAAAATCGCTATCTGATTTGCGAGTAGCAAATTGCTACTCGCAAATGAGGGATACTCCCCATTCATTCCTATGGGCCTTTTGGCCCATAGGAAGGAATGGGGAGTTATTCCTTTTTTTGCGAGTAGCAAATTTCTACTCGCAAATAGAGAACATGTAGGAATCACTATTTATTTAGCAATTCCTACATGAATGCCGTTTTGCGTGTCCTCAATAGCGAGTCGCTATGATTCGCTATTAGGGCCACGCAAAACGGCCCGTACATGAATCAGGCTGTTAGTACAAGGACCCTGGGCAGGCCCGAATACAGGGCTTGCCATTTGCCGATACACAGCGAGATGAACACAAAGGAGTAACATCTCACACATGGGCCAATAGGATTAGCAAAGATTGCAATAAACACTGCCAATGATTTGTCCATTTGACGAATTAGTACGACAAAATAAATTTGTGAATATATATCTTTGGAAACATTGTAAATATGTATTTATAATGAAAGACCATATTAATGGATTGTACTTCAAAATGGCGCTTTAATTTTACAGCGACCGTCTGTCATTTGTTTAGTACTATTTCATTTGACCCAATGTGGCATAGAGAATCTTGTAAATATTGTATTTATGATTTTTAATGATGAACTCTTGTAAATATGTACAATCCAAGATGGCGCCTCTGAATGTAGAAGTGTGACCGTCATTAGTTTTCCTTGTTAGTAACGCCATCCTATTTAAAATGGTGCATCTCAGTGTGGAACGCAAACACTGAGGAAGGGAGACCCCGAAAGGCGTTTGTTTTGAAACGCTGTAAACTGGATTAAAACAAGGTTGTGAAACTTAACCCTGCGAGTGCTAGTATTTTTCCCGGACGGGAAAGAGTGTTGGAGCGGATATATATATATATCCAGGGCTCAATAACGTCTGTTTGTTAAATGAGGCCATACAATTTATGTATTATGTTAACCACTACAAGATGGCCGCCATTTATACTCAATGCTTAGTCTTTCTTTTGTGTTTATCCAACATGAGATTGACGTCAATATACAACTTTATTTAAATTGCCAATGAATTTGGCGCCAGTCACAGCAGACGAAGGCGTGATGCCGAAACGCGTCCTGTTTTGATTTGTGAATAAACTCTAAGAATCTTGAAAGAAAGTTGTGGAGTGCCGTCCATTCTTTTGCCAAAGTAAAAGAAACTTGGAGCGTTAATATATATATATATTATACAAACACCATGCCAAACATTAGGCACCCCCCCCTTGTTGTTAAGCAGCACTTGTAATGTAATATAATAGTGACAGGTCCCGCTCGCTATCCCTTATTCAGCAGGAGCATTAACCTCTAAACATTAGTTTAAACTGCGCTAGGATTAAGGGCCAAACAGAGCGCGCGCACCGCATTACTCTAGGACTCACCGAGTCAGGATAGCAATAGGTGTTGACAACCCCTTCAGAGCGCGCCAAGGAATCTGGCAACTTTGAGATTACAGCGCCAACCCAATCAGCATGCTTATATGAGCAGACATGTCCACCCTATATGTAGGAACACACGGGATTCGCTGTTACATGTGCCTGACATACATGCACCAAAAATCAGTGGAAGGATGGAGTTTGAAATGTTCGTTTTCACAGTAATGTTGAACACAATTAATCACATTGTATAATTTAAGCACGAATTATGTTGGTCAAATATGCTGCATATTTCTGTTATATGTGGATTTAACAGTAACAGTAGAAAGACTTCCACGATGTGGTAATGTGCAAGTCATATATCAGGCAGCGTCATCACCAAGGGTGTAACCATGTAACTATAGCAACTGCCATTAGCAAAAACTGAGCCTACCCAATCAGTGATAATGTGCTTCTGTATATATAACCTTAAATGTCAGTATGCATTTGTTAGTGAACAAGGCGGCAGGAGTCCGTCGAAACGCGTCTGAGCAGAAACTGAACTAAGGAATAAAAAACGTTTGAATTGAAACTCACGGAGTCAGCGCCTTCTTTCATCAGAAGTTCAGTATGGTAAAGAATATATATATATATATATATATATATATATATATTCACTGAAAAAACCATAGGTTATAGACCATATATAGTTAGGAATTAGCATTTACAAAACCTTGAAAATTCACTGAAAAAACCATAGGTTATACACCATATATAGTTAGGAATTAGCATTTAAAAAACCTTATTTTACTCACACAAAACCAATGAAATTCCATATATAGTTAGTTGTACTAACTATATATCACGCACCCGCAATCCACTGCTGATCATGTCACATATTACATCATTCATGACATGGTCAGTGACATCACTGATGACATCACTGATGACATCTCAAATGACATCACTGATGACATCTCAAATGACATCACTGATGACAACATCCAGTGACTGTATGTTTCTGTAAAGTTAAAATATGTCTTACATATTGAAGAATGAGTGGATGTAGAAGTGTCTGAACAAAGGATTTAGTAGGTGCATGACTGACTGTATGAGTGAGTGATTAAATGTGTCTCACTGAGTGCATGGGTTAGTGACTAAACTGTCTTAATTTGTGCATCATTATGTCTGTTGTTATGTAAACTGCTGCATGTGTTGATCAGTAGCTATATGATTAACTATATGGGTTATTGATTGGTTGCCCAAGTATTTGTATGGGAGACTGAGAGTGTGTATGGGTGGCTGGGAGGTGTATGACTCTCTGCATAGATGTATGGGTTCAAAAGTGCATGTGGAAACAGCTGTATGGGCGGTTGACTGTGTGCATGACTGTATTGGTGAGTGAATAGATATCTCAGTGCTACATGTCAAAGTAAGTACATATGTAAAATACAGTACATGTGAGAGTTGACATATATAAATAACTGTGCATAAGAGCCAGTGAATGTGTGAGTGGCTGTATGGATCATTGTGAACTTGTATCCAGGATTGTATAAGTGAGTAAATATGTTTTAGTATATGTTTGAATAAGTAAGGTGTGTTTAACTGTATAGTTAAGGAAATGGAGGTGTGATTGATTGTTTGCATGACTGACTAGGTGTGTGTGTAACTTCATGGATGAGTGACAATCTGTGAGTCTGTGTTTACACTGAGTGTATCTAAGGTTATATTAGAGTCTGAAGAGGTTCATCGTATTATCACATGAATGATGTCATCAGTGATGTGATCAGTAATGTCAAATGAGATGTCATCAGTGATGTCATCAGTGATGTCATTTGAGATGTCATCAGTGATGTCATCAGTGATGTCATTTGAGATGTCATCAGTGATGTCATCAGTGATGTCACTGACCATGTCATGAATGATGTAATATGTGACATGATCAGCAGTGGATTGCGGGTGCGTGATATATAGTTAGTACAACTAACTATATATGGAATTTCATTGGTTTTGTGTGAGTAAAATAAGGTTTTTTAAATGCTAATTCCTAACTATATATGGTGTATAACCTATGGTTTTTTCAGTGAATTTTCAAGGTTTTGTAAATGCTAATTCCTAACTATATATGGTCTATAACCTATGGTTTTTTCAGTGAATTTCATTGGTTTTTTAAAAGCTAATATCTATAGCTGTAAAATGTATTCTTCTTTAAATCCAAAAATATATTTTATATGTTTATTAATAATTTTTTTTAAATATTTTTTTTGTTTCGCTCCCGGTCCGCGAACCGGGAAGCTTCCCGTTAGCTCAATTTGATTCCGCGATCCGGTCCGCGAACCGGTAAGAAATCAACATAGTGACGGTATCGCGTTGCCGCGTAATGCGTCTTATGACGTACTGCGTTAGCGCACCCGGAAGTGCCCCGGGGCGCGGACCAAGGCGCGAAACGCAGCTCCCCGGAAGCGATCCGCGGCGCGAAAGCGCGACGTATCGCGTTGCCGCGAAATGCGTCTTGTGACGTATCGCGTTAGCGCACCCGGAAGTGTCCCGGGGCGCGGACCGAGGCGCGAAGCGGAGCGACCCGGAAGCTAACCGGGGAGCGTTCCGCAGCGCGTAACATGAGCGTGAGGGGTCATGTGACTTGTTAATAAAACTTTTCATTGGTTCATTTCACTTTTAGTTTCATAATTATGGAAGGCTAGGTCAGGTGACCTAAAAATAACACTTTTCATTGGTTGAGGAGTATTGTTTTTTCCAAATGATGAAAACCCCTCCTTCTTTCCTCACTCTGACTTTCATCATTGTGAGAGGAAGACCTATTTTGCTTGTTGGAAGACCTATTTTGCTTGTGTGAAAATGGCTTCATTGGTTGCTTCAGCTGGTGCACCCCCACCACTACCACCACCTCCTCATGGGAAGAGAGGACCACCTCCCCAGGTCCTTGCCAACACTGAGGAGGAAGAGGAAGAAATGGATGAGGAGGGAGAAGAACCACAATTTTTAGAAGAGTTGCCCCGGGTTTCCAGAAAGAAAGCCAGTTTCATCTGGCAGTTTTTTTCAATGCCTCGTGGGCAAAAAAAAGTCAACGCAAGGTATGTCACCTGCCTGATATGCAAGGAACAATTGTCCAGAGGGACAGACAAAAAATATAGCTTTGGAAATCACACAATGCACAGGCACATGACAAGGAAACATCCCCTAAATTACAGCCGGGCGGAATTAAGGGATATGCACGACAATCCAAGACCAACTCCTGTGGCCAGACCAACAATACCGGTTTCTCTAACACCAGAAGAGGCACGGGAAACTGTGCCAAATATTCAAGAAAATTTTGGGCACATGATTCACTTATGTATGCACTGTCGTGCATTATTAGCTTGTGGCAACATGAGCATCAATGCACTCAACCTGGCGTATGAACACCATGATTGCCCTAACCGCCCCCAGTAATTTTTTTTTGCTCCTGTTGAGCCATTTTCAACGCCTGTTTTTTGTTGTTTCCCCCCCCCAAAAAAACCCCCCAAAAAATATAAAATCGTTCAAAAAATACAAAAAAAACCAAAAAATGTTCAAAAAATAAAAAAAAAATATAAAACAACAAAAATATAAAAAAAAAAGTTCTTTTCAGAACTACCTTCCCTTTCCAAAAAAATTGCTAGAATGTTTAGCACTCTGGCAAGCTCTATTTCTTTTGGTTCGCTTCCGGGTTAGCTTCCCGGTACGCGGACCGGGAGCTAACCAAAAAAAAAAAAAAAAAAAAAAAGTGTAAGTATAAGGAAAGGAAACAGAGAGTGATGTTAAAAGAAAGACAGCTATAGGGAGTAAAGAAGAGATACTGTTTAATAGATCTATTTACCGAAGAAAAGACAGAAGAGGGTATAATTGTGAAAAACAAAATACATAACGAAGTGAAAGAAAAAAAAAGAGTATAACATTAACAAAGAAGAGTTTCTTGGAGAATGTGAGTGAATGTTCAAAATAAGATTAAAACATGAGGAATAACAGAGAGAAAAAATAGAAAACAGAAAACAAAAAATAACAGAAAAAGATTAATTGAAACAGCAAAGAAATGTAATTAACATAGAGCCATATCATCAACATAGGCAATAAAAGTTTTGCAGCTTTTATTGGCAAAAATGTGTCGCTAAAGCTGCTTTTGTGGCAGAAAACTGCCACTAAAACCACTTTTGCACCAGTTTTCTGCCAATAAAAAGAGCAATAATTTTATTGGCTGTGTTCATAATATTCCCCTTAGTGTGCTTCAACTACACAGAGAAAGCATTATGAACAAGTAGTGATAGACTGATCAGTCAAAGACACTAAGAGTAATAGAGACGCAGTGAGTGAACAAGAGTGAGGAACTATGAGAAGAGAGGGACTGAGAAAAAGAGTGGAAGGAGTTGAGTAAGTAGGTAATAGAGAAAGGAATGAGGGAAGTAGCAAAGGCAGGAAACTGAGGGTTAAAGAAATGAAGCAGTGGAACTAATAGTAGTTAAATGTGATATAAATGTAACGAAAACAGTACAAAATATTTACCTTATAATTGTCGTTAAATTACTCACTTTTTGTTTTTATACTTTCAATCTGTGAAAGAGAGAACAAACATTTGAAAAATATTAAAACATGTATTTAAAAATTAGAAAAGACAAGGGAAAAGATTGAAGGACAAACAGTTTTTCAAAAACTTTGACACTTACAGAAGCTTCTGCTTCTCCAGGCCCCCTACACAGTCCTAAAGATATACATTTTAAACTAACAGTATCTTGATGCAGATGAAGTGAGGCCTATCTTAAAACATGGTGCATCTTTTGCATTGCTGTTGTTTCAGAAAAGTGTCGCAAGACACTAAAATTTTAAATAATTGCTTCAGGATGCCAATAAGATGTCTACTATCCAGAGGTTTGTTTCAGGTGAGGCCTACTCAGGGTTGCAGATGAAATTTCGAGTTGTTGAAGAGAATAGAGGACATAATACATGTGAAGGTCTACCAATGAAGTGAGTCATGTCCACTGCACTCTTCAACAAAGTCCAAACCTCCTATGTTTCCCTGGACAGACCTAAACTTGATCTGCACAATGTGATTCGTAATGATAGGAAACACAGGTGATGTAATTGAAATACATGCAATTTATTTTGCTCATTTCACAATCATATCACTTGTGTTTCCTTTGCTTAGGTATCTCATTGTGCAGATGTAGTCTAGCATATGAAAGAATACGCAGAAGTGCAGCACTGCATGCAACAACTTTGACACTTACAGAAGCCTCACCTTCTCCATGCCTCCTACACAGTTCTACATATACATCATAAATGCAAACAGTACAGAATTAATTATACATGTTAAATGGTTTATTTTTGCTGTTCTCAGAATGTATCAAAATTCACTAAAAACAGTGACTTGAAGGTATTCATCATGTAACAGCGGGGAAAAAAAAACACAATCAAAATGATTGTGTTTAAAAAACCCATACAACATCAGAAATCAAAATTCAGAACTCCTTAAAGTTAACTTACTTTCCATGACGTCCAAGGATGTCCTATGAACAGCTTACACTCTTTTGTGCTGTTATTACTTTCAGCCCGCCACTTTCTGAAAGAAAATCTCCATCGTTTTTAAAAACACGTTACATGCAATAAATGACTTCTTGCTCTCTACCACAATTTTCCACAAGGCCAAATCTGGTCAGAGCCATTTATAACTCTTGGATTTCTTGTAAGCCAATCCCGTCATTTGGCATTTCCGCAACTTTCAGAATTAAAATGTTGAAGATCATTTTCACAATCCTGGAATAGTAATATCTTCCCCTTCTTGCTCAGTCATGTTCTACATTTCCTATGACACTGATACTGCTTACTATGAAGCAGACTTACACTACCTCTATGACTACTACAATTATTTAATTCTCTACATCACTTTTAATCACAAAGCAATGTAAAACAGTAGACAGCATTGCAGACTTACATTCCCTCTACTCCATGTTTTGATTGGCTGCTTCAATTAGCTTATAAAAAGAAACAGTTTTTCTGAACTCATTCAAAGTGCACGTATTTCTCCATGATGTCCAGTCCTATGGTTAGAAGTTATGTCTCTGAACTACACTTATCCTCAAGGCCAAATTGTGTAGGAGCCATTAGAACTTCTTGAAATTCCACAGAGCACATCCCGAGATTATTTCCCTAAAATTTTGGTTTTAAAAACACCAGGTAAGAGTTTTTAAGGTCATACGGCAATTTTTTTTTGAAAATTAAAACAGAATCATTGCAGAATGACCAGCCATTTCTAGACTTTAAATAAGCTGTGTAATGTCCTGATGTTATTGAAGGGCCGTCATGATATATAATTGCTGCAGTTACAAAAGTCCTTCCTGATATTGACAACTGCGAAGCTACAAAACTTTTAATTAAAGTTGTCAATTTTGTTCCATCAGGCCTACATCGTTGGAACATTAAAATGACATACTGGCCATATGTTCGTATAAATAATGTGGACATCATTTCAGATTTACATTGGCTACACTCCATGTTGTGATCAGCTGCTTTTACTAGCTTATTAAAGGAGACTGATTTACTGTCTGGCAAAGTTAAATATATAAATCTTTCTGAGTCTACACTAGTAGTACTTGATACCATACAGTTCTCGCAGTCATGCTGCCATTGATAAGAAAGCCCAAACAGCTGATCTACATCTACACCTTCAGCATGTAATACATCAAGCATATACATTAAAAACTCCTGACAATCTTGCTGAATATTTTGAGAGAATTGTGTTTGGCCTGAACATCTGTCTAACAGATTTCGAATTTCAGACACACTTTCTATGTTTCTTCTATCAGTGCTACATTTCTCTAACACAGAATTTAACAAACTGCAAAATCTTTGATCAGAATTGACCACAATCTCTTCTTTTACATTTTTTAGAGAAAACAAAACATTAACCACTACATTAGCATAGCAGTTGACACCAGAACTGTTTTCAAACTGAAAACCAACAACATCTTCAACAGAATCCTTTTTGTTTCTGCTTGTAATATTAGGTTCATTGACTTTTTGTCTTTTTGCTACAACCTCCCCAGTATTGTTCTCATTCCTTCGTTTCCGGCCTACCACACGTTTCTCAAACAAAGGATACTGAGGCAAATGTGGCGCATACTCTCTTCTTAACCTATTGTATTCCTTAACACAATCTAGATCCGCACAAATGTTTGTGACATCACACTCAATCAAGTACAATCCCGATAAAGTTCTAACTCGTGACAATGCCACATATGCCATACCCTCCTTGAACACAGAACTGCCAATATTCACCAATGCACTGTCTACACTTAAACCTTGCGATTTATGGATTGTCACCGCATATGCCAAGCAAACAGGAAACTGCTTACGGCGAACATATAAGTCTTTTACAAGCAAAAATCTAGCAGAACAACGAGCAATTAGCTGTACTTCCTCAATGCCATCAAATTTAATTTTTAAAAATTCAATTCCATCTCTATTTCTGTATTTCACAAAATCAACAACATTACCCATTGATCCATTTACCAGACCTCTTTCAACATGTAAATTCCTTCTTAAAATTATACGGCAGTTCAAGCACACATTGAGTCTTTTCAAAACCTGCAGTTTTAGATATACTCTTCTCTAATGAATCCAATTTTGTTTTCAGATTCTCAGACAAAATAATTGTTGATCCCATATGCTCTACTCTATCAATAGCTTCCAGTTTCACAATCTCTTGCTTTTCTAAATGCAACATTTTGTTGTTAAATTTGGCACATTCTGCAAGAGTTGGCATCAAACATATTCCAGATTTCTTCTCAGTAATTTTCTGAAAAATATTCTCAGGCACAACATCTTGTTCTGGATATAAATTTGACAGTAATCGTGCATGTAAAGCTTCTTTCCCATGCTCGGTCACTTTTCCAATTCTAACATCTTGTAGAATAGTCTTGTAAACTTCATCCTTCGCCTGACGCATATTTTCATGCAGTTCAGCATAATTGAAGTTTAACCATATATTGACGTTGCCAATGCTGCCTAGGCACTTCCTAGTATCTTCATGCGTGAGCATTTTGAACACAGGTTGCCCTTTCACTGGTGTCAGCTGCAGAAGATCTCCGAAAACAATGATGTGTTTGCCACCAAATAACACATCATACTCTGTTTTGAGAACTTCTTGCATCCTCAAATGCACAAAGGCAAGCATGACATTGGAAACCATGCTTACTTCGTCAATGATAAGAAGTTTCATTTTCCTCAAGATTCTTGAAACTTCAAAACAAGCATCTCCAGATAGCTTGTGATATTGTAATTTGTTGTCATGCTCCACTGGCAGCATCAGTAAACGATGTAAAGTAATCCCTTTAATATTATGTGCTGCCAGTCCAGTTGGAGCAGTGACAACACAAGACAGCGATGACTCTGTCCTTTCCTGCAAATAGCAGGAAATTGCTTTAATGAGGAAACTTTTTCCAGTTCCCGCTTCTCCACTCACGTACAGTCGGAAAGGCTTCAACGACGTACATGAGCACTCTTTCTTATCATGACTTAATCCATGATCAATTTGCATGGTAACTTCGTCATATATTTTCCTCTGCTCAACGTTGAGTTGTCTTTCCAACTCTTCTAAGTTAACCGCATCCTCTTGAGCATGTGCCATGGCTCTTTCCACTTCATTCATAGCAGTGGCAGCTTCATTTTCGATAACAGGTCCTCCTAGTGGATCCTGACTCAATGAAGCAGAACTCTGACTGTCCTGAGAACTGTCTCTGGCAATCTCGGCTGCAATCGTTGCTTCCTGCTCAATTTCCGCATTCAACATTTCTACATATTTGGGAAAAGCAGGACATTCTATGGTCTCCTTGGCGGCATTGAAAGAGTCTTCGTAACAGAGGAAATCTCCAAGCAGTTCCTCTTCTGCACGCCAAGGCTTGAAAAGTTGCAAAAGTGCTAAATAGAAAAACTCCTTTTTTTCAGCAGATTCGCCACTCAATTTTCGATGGTTTACCAAGTGGCATTTTCTTTGCTTGACCAGACATCCCTCACTTCCTATTACAGCATACACTCCTTTCTCAGTATCTTCTTTGATGTTCCTCTTGAATATGTAATTTTGTAGAACCTCATACAGACAAACATTCTCGAGGTGACTGCTTCGATTTGGATAATATGTATCCAACATGTTTGTCTTCAAAATGTCGGTACTGTTTGGCTCCTTTTCCGCCAAATACTCAATTTCCCGCATAGGTTTGAGAACTCGATTACGCGTTGCTGCAAGACCAAGACTCGCCCAAACGATACTCCTGGACTTGGCATAGAGACTTGCTGAAGACAACCGGTCAGAACATTCGTACGCTCCGATTTCTCGATGCGACAACATCTTCAGACTGAAACTGTACAACTTCTTGCTGAGGCTCTTTTCATGGGAAATGTCCTCCCACATATCCTTCAATTCTGTCTTCTCTTTTTTTGGTGATGTAAGACGTCACATACCGAGCCACAGCCATACAGTTATCAGCCACAAACTGTATATCCATGTTAGCATTCCACATGGACAAAATCACCGGGTTGTAGTCGTTGATGTACTTGGACTCTTCGTTCCTCTTCAAATTGTAAGTGTTTTTAGGTGATTTCTTCATGACATTGTGTCGCAGCGAAGACATCAAACTGTTTACTCTTCCTTTAGAAATCACCGGTCGTGGAAAGCCAAAACGACATTTAGTGTAGAACTTGTCCTTGTTTCGGAATTTACGACGGCAGTACTTTCCACATCGATGGCTTTGGAAACGCAGAACTTTTTCTCTTAGGCTTTTCTTCTCCTTTGCGTTTGGAACAGCACACGTAGAATACTGTTGGATGAAACTCATCACTGAGTCTTCTGGATCCGTTCCAAATTTAGGTGCATCCTTGATCCACAGCAACATATGTATATGAGGAGCACCTCTTGCTTGGTACTCCTTTCTCCAGAAGAAATCCAACACCTCTCCAAGAGGTGGATTCTTCTTATTCATGATGAAAGACATCATAGCTTCAAATCTATGATTGAAGTACCTACATACATTGACTGGATCCAAAGAGCACAGTTCTCCGGGTGTCTTGAATTCGATGTTATCTACGTTAGCATTTGCCTCTCGTAGAAATTCAAGTAAGTCTTCCCAGCCATACTCGGCACAGCTCAGAGTGAGGAACCATGTGGGAGTACCTAAGTTCCTCAGCATACATTTTAAATCACCATGACGACGGTACCAGTACTCATTAGTACCACGCTGACACGCCATGAGATTAATTAGGTGAGAATCCAAAATACTGTCTTGGACATTGACTTTATCCATAAAGTCACTTGCCGAGATGTTTTGCATGTGTATACCACTTTTCAAGATGTGGTTCACTGCATATGACAGTCCAGACAGATCGCTTTCAAACAGGAGATGAAACAAATAAGGAATGCATTGTCGAAACCTAGCATCTCCTGCATACAATCGCAAAGTCCGGTATTCAGAAGCAGGAATTTGATGAGGTCGCTCATCATATCTTCCTCCCTGACCTGTTGGAAAAAGCTGTGGGAAACACCGAGCTTCCAAACTTTCCTCCCAAACACTAATGGGACTCCCTTTGGCTTGTTTCATTTGAAACAACTCAATAGCATTCCCCATGACTTCCTTGGAATGCAAAGGATGAACACTATAATGTTCATATATTTCTTCACTAGTAGAGGGTTCTACTTTCTCAATTTGACCAGCACACAAATCGCTATCCTCTTCCTCACTTACTTCCTCTTCTGCAACATATACATTCTTATAGTATTTATTATTTTTTTTCAAATACAATGTTGCCTTTTTAACTTTCCTAACATCTACTAAATCTTGCCATATTTTCTTATTCTTTGTCGGAACCCCATTAACTAAGATAACCAGAGGTTCCTCTTCCACTTTTTCTACTCCAATTGTGTTAATGTTTTTCTTCAAATCTAGAGGCAAATAAACAACTCTTCCCTTTAATCCTCTCTGTAAATCTGATGGAGGCAATTTCCCTGTCTTTGGCTCCATTCTTACAATAGCCTGAAAGGGATGGATACTTTGAATCAAAATAGATTCATAAGTATTTAAATCCTTCAATTCAGAAGGAATCTCAACCAATTCCAGATTATTATGAACTGCTCTAGCAGGCATCTGGTTTTGATTTAATTTGCAACAACAATAAGTACACACACGTTGATCCAATCCCAAATCAAAACAATTTTCTACCATCAAGTATGTTGCAAAATCCTTCCATTCACTATTATTTTCCCTTTCACTTTTTGCATATAAATCCACTAACTTAGTCTGATTCTTATAATAAGTGCGTCGACAACACACACAAGTGAAATTAGGCCTCTCACTTGATTTCACCTCAAATGTCGCAATTTCCCTCTGGAAATTATCTGTACTGGAAACCTGTACACTATCTTCCACATGACCCTCTTCTTCTTGCTCAATTTCAACATTCTCCTCTTTACTTCCAAAGTAACAAAACTCAATTTCTTCACATATATTCTTCACATCTATTTCAGAACCATGCAAAAGAGCAGCGCATAATTGTTTAAGCATAATTGCTGGACTCTTAGCATAATACAACATTCTAACTAATTTCCTCACTTTGTTATGATGCACTGCTAGCATCCTGAAATGATGAAAAACACTCTGGCATACTCTCCTGGAAAGACAAGCCAGTGAATGACCATGCAAACCTGTCACTTCTCTTACTCTGCAAGGATCTAATTCTTGCAACAACCTTATTTTCTGCTTCAAACTTTTCTTATTAAATGACCGTACAAAATCACAAAGCAAATTGATGGAATCCTGTCGCACACTGCAAATACTACTACACTTCCAGGTGTACACAGGACCCTTAGCACGTCTTCCTAAAACCTCATTACCTAACACCTCTTCTGCCTCTGTTGTCACAAGTTTTTCTTTTTCAACTGGACAACCATCTTTCACTTCATAAGCACGACCACTGGTGTCAACTGCATGCACCAAATCATTATCCTGGAAATAACTCTCCTCATTAAAAAATGCCTCACAGCTTGAACTATGCATCCATTCTCCAGAAAAAACTTCACAAAAATTACTACGATTAACTATTCTCTTCCATCTACTATTTCTTTTGAAATCATAAATTGCCTTGTTTAGCTTCCTAATTCTATTGATTATCAAAATAAATAACTTACGTTTAATTTCAAATGCCTGATCAATAACTTTCTCAACTTTTTTTTTTCTCTTATAAAAAACCAGTTTCTGTTGACGTTTCTTAATATTTTTTAACAAATTGCCAATTATCCTGTTGCGGAACATTCGTTTACGAATCTCCCTAAAATGTTGTTTCCTTCTACTATCATGCACAGAGTTATCTCTTGCTCTAACAGTAACATTTTTCATTGGCCTTTCCTTTCCATTTGATTTCCTTCTCGTTTTATGGACTGAAACATTTTCTGTAGTAATATTTTTTTTACTACACATATTTCTTATGAATTGTTTTGTGCTCTTACCCGGTGCTTTCTTCGTGACTTGACAAATCTTTTTGTTAGAGGACTGCTGCTTATTTTTTTTCACCTGCTGTCTTTGACGTTTTGCAGCCTTTCTCTGTCTTTCTATTGTAGGCATGGTGAAATCTTGAAATGATCTGCAGTTGAATCTGTGGTAAAATATAATAAAAAATGTTATTAACCATTATTACCAAACAGTAAAACAATAACAGTGATCAAAAACTTAACACACTACTTGACATTTTAAATAGAAGATTTTTTAGTCCTTGCAAATTTACAATACAGAAATACCAGAAAAGAAATGACATTTATATTTATGTTACCTATGCTATTTTATATGTGAATCTGATCTAATTTTATGAGCATATTTTAATATTTTATTGAAGACACTACACATAACCTGCTTTTGAAGGTGTCTTTATTTTTAAATAATTAAACGGTTTACCTTTTTACTTTTTATTAATTATAAATTTTAAAAATAAATGTTTATATTTCCATAGGCTCAAGCAGGTCAGCTTCCCATCCTATGTCATATAATTCGGACAAATCTGCATCCTCGTCACGCTCTTCTTCATCCTCAGGATTTAAATCATCCAAGGGATCAACATCCACTGATGTTTCAATTACAAGTTCAATGATGAGGTCAAAATCAACTGATTGCAGATTGTCGCTCATGTTGAGGTTGTCTTTATCTTTAAAGAAAGATAACAACAATGAGATGTTGCAGAGTAAGAGACAAATCTCAGAGATTATAATAGTAAAATTGTTTAACAAGAGTAAAATTTTGCAGCTATTATTTAGCCATGTCCAGCGATGCTGAGCAGGTGAAGCCTATGTCTAATTTTTCACTGAACAGGACTCATCTCTTCTTAACCTTGGATAAGCCTCACCGACTCTGTGTCCCCTGCACATACTTAAATGTAAAGGGGCAGATTTATGTTAAATGGCACATCCCCAGGCATGCACCAGTTAACGTGCACCACTGCTCTGCCACCCATGGTGTGCCGCATTTACAATCAGATAGGAGAAACCTGCGTCAAAACCCTGCGCCTGCTTGAAGCAGGCATAGGTCTTGACGCAACATTGTGGAGATGGTGCACCCTTGAGCGTTGCTGGAGCTGCATCGCACTTGCGATACAACTCCAGCAATGCGCCACCTTAACGGCACAGATGCGTCACGCATCTGTGCCGTTTTTGCCCCATGCTGCGCCACATTGTAAATGCAGCACACCATGGGTGGCGGAACAGTGGCGCAGGATGACTGGCACATCCCTGGTGATGCGCCAGTCATCATAAATCTATCCCTAAGCTTCTTATCTTGTTAGAGATGAACTGCCATATGTATCATCAAAATATTTTGCATTTCCTAAATAGCGAATTTTAAGGAATAAATAGCGATTCTTTACCATTCCTAATTTGCGATGAGCAAATTGCTAATTGCAAGTTACCCATTCATTTCCATGGGCTAGGAGGCTCATAGGAATGAAGGTTTAATTTGCGATTAGCAATTTGCTCATCACAAATTAGGAATTTTTCCAAGGGTGCAGGGGTGTCTCAAGAACACCCTGCTGCACCCCTGAAAAAGAAATTTGGGGGCATATGGCACACATACATGCCCTAAGGGCATGTGTTGGCGTCATATGGGACCTTTTGTTTTTTTTAAAAAAAGCTTTTTGAAAAGAATTCACAAATTACCACCAATTTACCACAATAGTTTACAAATCCTTAATGTCATTTTTTACATATTTTTTGTTTGATACATTGCATTTAAGTAGTCTCAAAAAATGTGCAAATCCTTCAGTGCAATTGCAAAATAAGGAATAGCAAATTTTGCTACTCCTTATTTTGCATCAAACTTGTTTGATACATACCATTTGTCTAATTAACATTCGCAAAGGCCGAAATTCGTAGAATTTTGATCTTTGCGAATGCTAATTAGCTTGATACATATGGCCCCAAGTGAGGCCTGTCTTGCGACATGGTGCATCTTTTGCATCACTGCTGCATCGGTTTCATGTGGTACGTTTTTTTTACACCATGACATATCTGCCTAAATGCATCAATTTGTAATGTTGTCGCCTCATAGCAAATCTTTTGCACCGCCACTGCATCATAAAAGTGACGCACAGTGGCACAAAAGAGGCATATACCTATCATAAATCTGTCCCTAGCATTTTAAATGATTAATCCAGGATGACGATAAAGTGTGGCCTATCCAGAGGTTTGTTTAAGGTGAGGCCTACTCAGGATTGCAGATTAAAGTTACGCTTGATGAAGAATACAGAGGAGATAATACACGTAAAGGCCTACCAATGAAGTAAGTAATGTGCACTTTATTGCGCCAGTCATCATAAATGTATCCCTAAGCTTCTTATCTTGTTACAGATGAACCACCATATGTACCATCAAACTATTTTGCATTTCCTAAATAGCAAATTTTAAGGAATAAATAGCAATTCTTTAACATTCCTAATTTGCAATGAGCAAATTGCTAATTGCAAATTAGCACTGCCGCTGCATCATAAAAGTGACGCACAGTGGCAGAAAAGAGGCATACACCTATCATAAATCTGTCCCTAGCATTTTAAATGATTAATCCAGGATGACAATAAGGTGTGGCCTATCCAAAGGTTTGTTTAAGTTGAGGCCTACTCAGGATTGCAGATTAAAGTTACGCTTGATGAAGAATACAGAGAAGATAATACATGTAAAGGCCTACCAATGAAGTAAGTAATGTCCACTTTATTGCGCCAGTCATCATAAATGTATCCCTAAGCTTCTTATCTTGTTACAGATGAACCACCATATGTACCATCAAACTATTTTGCATTTCCTAAATAGCAAATTTTAAGGAATAAATAGCAATTCTTTACCATTCCTAATTTGCAATGAGCAAATTGCTAATTGCAAATTACCCATTCATTTCCATGGGCTAGGAGGCTCATAGGAATGAAGGTTGCAATTTGCGATTACCAATTAGCTCATCACAAAATAGGAATTTTTTCAAGCGTGCAGGGGTATCTCAAGAACACCCTGCTGCACCCCTGAAAAAGAAATTTGGGGGCATATGGCACACATACATGCCCTAAGGGCATGTATGGGCGTCATATGGGACCTTTTGTTTTTTAGAAAAAAATGCTTTTTGAAAAGAATTCGCAAATTACCACAAACTAGAAGTTGGTGGTAGTTTCCAAATCCTTAATATCATTTTTTACATATTTTTTGTTTGATACATTGCATTTAAGGAATCGTAAAATTTGCAAATCCTTCAGTGCAATCGCAAAATAAGGAATAGCAAATTTTGAATTAAGGACATTTTAAGTCATTTCCATATGTGCAGTGTTTTCAAATTATGATTTGAAAATCGTTTTTGGGGAAAAGTAATGGTTTGCAAATTTATGACAAGGACATAATGGTGTATGCTTCTCTATAAGGCATTTCAGTGTCTCTGATGTCATTTTTCCCATATTACATTATAAGACCTTTCCCCATGGAGCACATTCCTTGTAAATATGCTCCCACCTGTGCATGGCGAATTTAGATTTTGACTGTTTGAGTCACATAGCCATGTTAAAAGTGACCCAAAAAAATTGCAAACGTTTTAAAAAAACACATTCATGTGTCTTAAGGACATTTTAAGTCATTTCCCCGTGGACAGTGTTTTGTAAGTGGCGCAAAAGAGGCATACACCTATCATAAATGTGTCCCTAGCATTTTAAATGATTAATTCAGGATGACGATAAGGTGTGGCCTATCCAAAGGTTTGTTTAAGGTGAGGCCTACTCAGGATTGCAGATGAAAGTTACGCTTGATGAAGAATACAGAGGAGATAATACATGTAAAGCTCTACCAATGAAGTAAGTGATGTCAACTTCATTGCGCCAGTCATCATAAATGTATCCCTAAGCTTCTTATCTTCTTAGACATCAACCGCCATATGTATCATATAACTATTTTGCATTTCCAAAATAGCGAATTTTAAGGAATAAATAGCGATTCTTTACCATTCCAAATTTGCGATGAGCAAATTGCTAATTGCAAATTACCCATTCATTTCCATGGGCTAGGAGGCTCATATAAATGAAGGTGCAATTTGCGATTAACAATTTGCTCATCGCAAATTAGGAATTTTTCCAAAGCTGCAGGGGTGTCTCAATAACACCCTGCTGCACCCCTGAAAAAGAAATTTGGGGGCATATGGCGCACATAAATTTTAACAACATTCCTTTACCTCAAAAACGATTTTCAAATCATAATTTCAAAACACTGCACATGGGAAAATTACTTAAAATGTCCTTAAGACACATAAAAGCGTTTTTTGATTGCCTTTGCAGCATGTTTGTATCACTTTTAACATGGCTATGTAACACAAACATTCAAAATCTAAATTTGCCATGCACAGGTGGGAGCATATTTACAAGCAATTTGCGCCACAGAGAAAGGTCTTACACTAAAATGGGAAAAATAACATCAGGGACAGTCAATTGCCTTATAAAGAAGCATACACCATTATGTCCTTGTCATAAATTTAAAAACAATTCCTTTTCCCCAAAAACGATTTTCAAATCATAATTTCAAAACACTGCACATGGGAAAATGACTTAAAATGTCCTTAAGACACATGAAAGCGTTTTTTGATTGCCTTTCCAGCATGGTTGGGTCACTTTTAACATGGCTATGTAACACAAACATTTAAAATCTAAATTTACCATGCACAGGTGGGAGCATATTTACAAGCAATTTGCGCCACAGAGAAAAGTCTTACATTAAAATGGGAAAAATAACATCAGGGACAGTCAATTGCCTTATAAAGAAGCATACACCATTATGTCCTTGTCATAAATTTAAACACAATTCCTTTACCTCAAAAACGATTTTCAAATCATAATTTCAAAACACTGCACATGGGAAAATTACTTAAAATGTCCTTAAGACACATAAAAGCGTTTTTTGATTGCCTTTCCTGCATGGTTGGGTCACTTTTAACATGGCTATGTAACACAAACATTCAAAATCTAAATTTTCCATGCACAGGTGGGAGCATATTTACAAGCAATTTGCGCCACATAATTCATAATTTTCTCCTTAAAGCACACTATTCTCTATCTAAATTAAAGAAATATTTTCTCACCTTAGCAAATACTTTGAGTTTGAAAACAGTCTCAGAAACACACCAATTTGTCTTCAGCAGAGCAAAAGGTATGCACTCCAGAGTCTGCAGCTATCAAAAGCACAGAAATGCTGTAATTCTTCACACATATCTCTCATGTCACCCAATCAAAAGTCTTCCCTCACTTTTTTTCAAATGAAAACCCATCCCCCCTCTGCCCTTTCTGCCTTATCTGCATGGCAACCACCTCTTGGAAGACCTCTGTTGTTTGCAAGTTCACACAACAATGTTGCAATTGAACTCTGAACTCTCAGTGCACCTGCATATCCAGTGCATTCTTTCATTTAATGATTTTTTATTGACCACTCAAAATACATCTTTCAAAGAACACATCCGTGCACCCTAACTTTCTGTTTTCAGCAATCAAAATCCACCAATCACTGTTACTGCTTCATGAACACAGAAACTCCACAGTTTTTTTTCATTTTACACTCTCATTTTTTCAACTGCCATTTCATTGCCACACTTCATCTGACTGCAGGAGAACCTTCTCTCACCATGTTTTCTGTCTGGATTGTTGGACATAGTTATATTCACTGGGCTCAAAGGTACGTTGAAAACAGGAATTTACCTAACCTCAATTTACAAGATGTGGAAATTAAGTGGTTTGGCCACAGAGGATTAAAATGTCACCAATTGATACCATTGGTGAAAACCTTTATGCATTTGCCCAAACCTGACCTGTTAATTGTGCACTGTGGAGGTAATGACTTGGGCACTTTGACTGGTGTAGGTCTGGAAATGCTTTTAAAAGACACCTTTGAGCAATTAATGGCACTTTTTCCTCAGACTGCCTTGGTATATTCAAATATATGCCAAAGACAGAAATGGAGGTGGTCAAACCAATTTTGTCCACAAATTGAGAAGTCGAGGAAGCATGTAAACAAATCTGTTTCAGCTTACATGAGAGACCATGGAATGGGCTCCCTGTACCACAATAACTTGCGATACTACATGCAAGATATCTACAGAGGAGATGGAGTTCACTTCTCAGATGAGGGCAACAGAATTTTCACTCTGAATTTAAGAATGTGCATTGGTACCTACTTATAAGTACCTAAATGTACCATAAATCCAAAAGCTCTTCTCAGAGCTACCCTACATCTAATCACTCACAATTATTATTTTACTCTAACATTTTTCACTAATTTTCAACAAAGTACGCTCCCTGGGGCGCTACCCGGTACGCGAACCGGGAGCTAACCTCGCGAAATTTTAAAAAAAAATGTTTTTTTTCCGCACATATAAGCCTCCTCAGCCACCCTCACAAAACCTAGGGGGTCAAGATAACTCTACCGTGCCCCCTTCTACCCATTCTGAACATTATTTGCCCTCCATCTTGTATCTTAATTCGACCGAAACACAAAATGGTGAACTCCTGGAACGCTTAAGGTCCGCGAACCGAGGCGCTCAACGGTTCGCGTACCGGGTCGCTCCCTGGGAAGCGCACCATCAAAAAAGGTGGGAAAGTAGTTCTTAGAAAAGCCACTGGAGACAATTTCACCAAATATAGATTAGCTCATACTATATACCAATCCCTACCATTTTCACAAATTTGATTGGAATTCCATTTAGCCATTTACCCTGTAGACCTCTCTAAATACCCTGAGGTAAATTACTTCTCAAAACACATCTGAAGTGTTGGAATTGACAACCAATTAAAATGTTACTTTCATTTTCTACTTTTTTTACCTGACATTTGATTGGTTATGTACCTGAATATATATAAAGAAAGAGAGAGAAACACAGCCATTTTGACTACTACTTCCTGAATTACATTGCAAGATCATTTTCACTCACAACTTAAACTTGTTTTTAGAAGGTGAGATATTATTTTATAAATTTGAAAACATTTTCAGATAGTTATATACTATCCCTCTGTAAGAGTTAGACATTGAGAAAGGCTTCTTTATTATAATTATGGATTGATTTAGGTTTCTGTGGTATAATTATGAATTTACTTAGGCTTCTTCACAGGCACTTTTTAATAGTACTACTTCACGCCTGAAACCATACAGTGCCCATAGATTACTTCTCTGTTATAAACTCACAAGTACCTGTCTGAACTTAAACCCAACAGTGCCCTATCACTACTGATATATTTATTTTTTATGCAAATTACAGCAATAAAATGGAAGGTGAGCAGAATGTTTCCTTCGAAATTGTTCTGGACAGCAACAATGAGCAAGTTATGGAACCCATTGATGACTTAGAATTCATGGATGAGTCACGGGACTATGAATTACTTCAATGTGTAGAATCTGTCGATCATTTACCCCATTATGATGACGGTCAAATGTGGGAACTTATGTTCACTCAACAAGAGGACATATCGGACAGTCAAATGCTAGACGTTCTATTAAATTTTGAAAAACAATCTGAAAAATAAAATTATATGTAATATTAAAAAATTGTTTGAGTCTTTAATCATTTTTATATGTAATTCATAAACTAGTTAAATGTTAGAAATGTTATTAAATTTTGAAACACAATCACAATAATAAATAATTGCTTAAAAAATAAAAAAATTAAAAAATAATCAACAAAACCAACAATCAATTAACATACAGTATTTGAAAAGTCTATCATTCATTTTTCATTTTTCATTATAGTACGCTGCCCAGAACATTTGAGATGTCATCAGTGATGTCATCAGTGATGTCACTGACCATGTCATGAATGATATAATATGTGACATCATCAGCAGTGGATTGCGGATGCGCGATATATAGTTAGTGCAACTAACTATATATGGAATTTCAATGGTTTTGTGTGAGTAAAATAAGGTTTTGTAAATGCTAATTCCTAACTATATATGGTCTATAACCTATGGTTTTTTCAGTGAATTTTCAAGGTTTTGTAAATGCTAATTCCTAACTATATATGGTCTATAACCTATGGTTTTTTCAGTGAATTTCATTGGTTTTTTAACAGCTAATATCTGTAGCTGTAAAATGTATTCTTCTTTAAATCCAAAAATATATTTTATATGTTTATGAATAATTTTTTTTTTAAATATTTTTTTTTCTTCGTTCCCGCTTCGCGAATCGGGAAGCTTCCCGTTAGCTGACCTTGATGCCGCGAAATAGACCGCGAGCCGGTAAGCGTTTCTTTACCGCAAGTGCCGCGTTAGAAAACAACATCGTGACGCCTCCCGTCCGCATGACGTTTCACGTTGTCGCGTGATACGTCATATGACGTGCTACGTTAGCGAACTGGTACGCGAAGCGAGTCGCAAAGCGCAGGTTTCTGGAAGCAAACCGGGAGGCCCTACAAAGCGCTTAACGTAAACACAGCAGGTCATGTGACTTGGTAATAACACTTTTCATTGGTTCATTTCACTTTTGGTTTCCTAATGATGTAAGACTAGGTCAAATAATCTAAAATGAACACTTTTCATTGGTTGAGAACTCTTGTTTTTCCCAAATGATGAAAATCCCTCCTTCTTTCCTCACTCTGACTTTCATCATTGTGAGAGAAAGACCCTTTGTGATCACTGAGCAATGGCTTCTTTAGTAGCTTCAGCTGGTGCTTCCCCACCACCTCCACCACCTCCAAGGAAGAGTGGACCACCTGCTCAAGTTATAATTCAACAAGAAGAGGAAGAAGAGGAACAGAACGACGAGCACGAAGAGAGGCAGTTTTTGCCTGAGGAGCCCAGGACGTCTCACCGGAAAGAAAACTTCATTTGGCAATTTTTTAAAATTCCCAAAGGTCAGAAAAAAGTAAATGCAAGATACGTAACTTGCCTTATATGTCAAGATAGACTGTCCAGAGGAACCGAGAAAAAATACAGTTTCGGAAACTACACAATGCATCGCCATATGACTAGGTGGCATCCTAACAACTACAGTGCTGCACAGTTTCGGAACGACCTAGATAATCTCCCTATTATGGCCAGAAGATCTGTTGTACGGGACCAGAGGGCAGGGAGATGGTGCCAAATATACAAATGAGATTTGGTGAAGTAAAACACATCTGCGTATTTTGCGATGGATTCATTTGCTACGGAGAAAGAAGCATCACTCTGATCAACAGAGCTATTGACTATCATATGCAAGTTTGTACGAAACGCCCAAAATAATAAATACTTTTTTTTTGTTTTGTTGCTCCTGTTGAGCCCTTTACAATGAATCGTTTTCATTGCCCCCTCCAAGAAAAATTCAAAAAAAGTAAAAAAATGTTCCGAAAAATAATAAAAAAAATATAAAACAACAAAAACAATAAAAAAAAAAGTTCTTTTCAGAACTACACCTCCCCGTTATTAAAAAATTGGTACAATATTTGGAACTGTGCCAACCTCTATTTCTCTTAGTTCGCTTCCCAGTTCGCTCGCCGGTACGCGAACCGGAAGCGAACCAAAAACAGTAAGTATAAGGGAAGGAAACAGACACTTATGTTAAAAGAAAGACAGCTATAGGGGAGTAAACTAGAGATACTATTACCCGTAATCCACTGCTGATGATGTCACATATTACATCATTCATGACATGCTCAGTGACATCATCAGCAGAGGATTGGGGTTTTTTGGCAACGTGCCTTATCCACGGTTTAATAACGCTGCCTTTTGCTTTATATAAGTTTTCAAATTGTATGAAATATATACCAATAGGTCGTTATGAACCTTTAGGTAGTGCTTTTCTTCATGAGGTCTGGTCGCTTCCATACACATACAGATGTTTCAAAGATGATCAAGAAGTTTATCTGAATGGAGAGGAATGCACTGAGACGCCAGATCATTCACTAATGTGTAGGCACATACAGGTACACGGTTCATGCAACAAACACCGACCAAATATGGCTTGCGTGTTGCAAGGCACGCCAGTTCCTGCTATCATCCCCACGTTCAAGTTGTTGGAAAATGGTAGTTATTTGATGCTCAATAATGAAGATTGTTCTGAGTTAATTAAAAGTATTCCTTTTATCGTAACAGTAAGTGAACGGGTTATTTGCTGCAGAAATGTTCTATTTCCTCCCACACATGAACATAGGGAGTTTTCAATCTGGCCACAAATACCAACCTTGGGAGCAGATTTCAACGGCATGGCAAGAATAAGAGCTCTTTTGTCTCAGAGAGAGGTGGCCTTGAGTTCGGCCCGTGAAACTTTCGTGCTTCACATAGCGAACACCCGTACAGAGGTGCAGACCCTTTTCAATTCAGATTTGCCTTTCAATTTCAGCAAGATGGTTCGGACTATCTTTAACGCATCCTCCACAAAGGCCCTAGCGCACTTTTTTAAAGTTGTTACCATTGGTCTCGTGACTTCATTTGAGAAAATCTTTGGAGTCATCCCTGCTTTCTTTCATTCTATTTTCTCCACTCTGCTTCGTGGATTGCCATTTTTACTTGCATTACCAGCGGACGCTCTTGTGCTTTTTTACATTTTTAAATATGGATGTCCCTCCTATGCAACCTCCCACCCTGCAGCTGCTGACACTGTTCCGCAATCGCATGCTAGAATATTATGGCACAATGCCGTTGGCGATATTAAGCACGGCATATGGATTATCTTTTCGATTCTCCTACTTCACCTGTGTCCAGCCTGTATTTCACTGCCTGACCTGTGATTTCGATTGGGCCATTGATTTGTGTCTCTGCAGACCGGTTTCTCCTGACGTCGACTTTAATCAGCTGATGACTCCTATCATTACTCACGAGTTGGTTTGTCCTGGCGAAAGGATTATGGCTGTGGCATTGATGCATGGACTAATTGGTCCCTGGAATTTACTGGCGGCAGCACAGTCTTTCTTGGAACAGAGCTTTCTTGAAAACCCACCAAGCTGTCCTCTGATGGTGATAGAGGATCCGGTGCTGGGAGAGCACGTATGTTCTTTTCCGCTTTTAAATTGGATGGCTGAACTGTTTTCGGATGAAGACGGTGACTTCCTATTGGAGGCTGTTGCAGCTTATTTTGCATACACAGTTATGTCATAGACCTTTTTCATGTTTGATATGCTGAGTACTAGCATTTCATTGACAATTCATTGACTTATTTGTCAAGTTTTTATTATTTACCTTGCCTATTGGCTTAAGACTCGATAAAGTACTTGGCTGTTTTATTTTTCTTTAGCATTAAATTTTCCTAGTTTTTAATGCTTTACCTTGCGGACTGTCCACATATAAACTTGCAATCTGCTCTCATGAGATGGCACTTCTATTATCTTATTCAGTTCGTTTCCGGATCATGGGGAGGTGTCATCTAGGTCCTGGATATCTTTACACCGTGTTAAGTTAGCATGGGCTCATTACCGGTTTAAACGCCATTTTTCCTTTTTTGCAACTTCTGCACACGACACTTAGTTGTTGCTTTAGCTTTCAACCTAGTAGTTCATCGTGGTTTACATGAGAATAATATGTTATTGCTCTACTATCTGCTTTGCTTGTTAAACTATATCTGTACAGCGAGTGCTAAAGTTTCAAGAACAACACGATACAGAATTGTTATGAGGTCTGATCTCCACGACTTCATACTCATAACATAAGTGCAACTTCTGCCAATTCTGGGCATGAGGCGGGTTTTATATTGCTTTGCCGAACACACATACACAACACTTGATGCGGTTCACATGAAGAGAGAGCTGGTGTATGCTGATGTGATTCCTTCAAATCTAAGACACTAAAGTATGGGCACGCCCTAAACCAACACAAAGAGACCTTCTTAGCAAATAATATAATATGTGTATTAGGGAGGGTGAGATATAAGCAGCCGCGGGCCGTGGAGGGAGTTACGGTGAGGCAGGAAGGCGGGGAGGGGGAGAAGCAGGGTGGAGCCCTCTCCACCCTGCCCCTCCCCCTCCCCGCCTCCCTGCCCCACCGTAACTCCCTCCACGGCCCGCGGCTGCTTATAAGTGTTGCTAACTCTTATTCATTTACAGCATGTTAACATACTATCACCATTCGCTTTTTATGTACTAGTAACTATGCTGGTAATTTTGCTACTGATAATATGTGTACTTGTATTCTCCACCCTGCTTCTCCCCCTCCCCGCCTCCCTGCCTCACCGTAACTCCCTCCACGGCCCGCGGCTGCTTATAAGTGTTGCTAACTCTTATTCATTTACAGCATGTTAACATACTATCACCATTCGCTTTTTATGTACTAGTAACTATGCTGGTAATTTTGCTACTGATAATATGTGTACTTGTATTATCTAAGATACTACGCCTGAGAAGACGGCATTAGTAAATAAACATTTCAAATACACATGTGTTCTTCTTAACTCCATGTTCTGGTTTCTAAGAAATATATAACGACCGACTGTTCATGAGTTCCACGTATCCTGAGGTACTATAAGTTCATATTCTGGATTGTCTAAACATTGAGAGTTTGTTATATCCAATGTGACACTGTACCTAGCTTGCTAAGGGGTTTTTGATTACTAACGTGAGTTTTGGGACACCCTAATTCGCCGAGGTTCCAATCCTCTGTCCACAGTTCTGTGTGAGAACAGAAACCCTGCGACAGGGGCACCCCCGACCCTTGCTGGAGCTTCATCACACTTGCGATACAACTCCAGCAATGCGCCACCTTTACGGCACAGATACATCACGCATCTGTGCTGTTTTTGCCCCATGATGCGCTGCATTGTAAATGCAGCACACCATAGGTGACGGAACACCGGCACAGAATGACTAACACATCCCTGGTGATGCGCCAGTCATCATAAATCTATCCCTATGCTTCTTATCTTATTAGAGATGAACCGCCATATGTATCATCAAAGTTTTTTGCATTTCCTAAATAGCGAACTTTAAGGAATAAATAGCGATTCTTTACCATTCCTAGTTTGCGATTAGCTATTTGCTAATTACAAATTACCCATTCATTTCCTTCATTTCCATAGGGCGGTTGGACTCACTTTTAGCTCGAACGGCTGAATGGATTTCCACGAAACTTGGCAAAATTGTAGGGACTGGTAGCCCGATGTGCCTTTGCTATGTCTCAAGATATATGCTCCAGTGGTTTTTACGAAAATTAACTTTGAAAAATATATATTGGGCTACATTGGCCTATATATATGTTGGAGCCCAAATGTAGCCCAATGTAGCCCAATGAAGCCCAATGTAGCCCAATGTAGCCCAAAGATGGCCGCCAGAGACAAAAAAAACAAATGTAGCCCAAATATCAGCCAGATGTAGCCCAACTATAGCCCAGTGACAGAATGACCAATCAGCTTCGCAAACCTCCGTTACGCGAAGCGGAGCGCTGTTACAGATATATATCTTTTTTTGAACGTTAATTTCTCAAAATCCACTGGAGCACATATATTGAGACCTAGCAAAGGCACATCGGGCTACCAGTCCCTAATATTTTGCCAAGTTTCGTGCAAATCCATTCAGCCGTTCGATTATTATTATTTTTTTTTGCCCCGCGGGGCCCTTTTAAAACCTCCACATCAAACCTAGGGGGTCAGCGAGGATCTACTATGCCCCCTCATGGTTATTTCCCCCTTTGTTTTGGCCTCCTCTTGTCTCTCGATCCTACCGAGAGACAAGATGGCGGCCGCTACGGACTGTTTGGAATGTTGACAGACGCCGGAGAACCAATCAGCTTCGCTTCACAAAGCTCCGTTGCGCGAAAAGTACGCGTCCTGGGACGCTGACCGGTCCGCTGTTACAGATATATATCTTTTTTTAAACGTTAATTTCTCAAAATCCACTGGAGCACATATATTGAGACCTACAAAAGGCACATCGGGCTACCAGTCCCTACAATTTTGCCAAGTTTCGTGCAAATCCATTCAGCCGTTCGGGCTAAAAGTGAGGCCAACCGCCCTATGGAAAACTCAATGTTAAAAACACATTTTGGGACCCCCCTTTTTTCTCAGCCCCCCCTTGACGAACCCCCCCCAAATTTTCAATGGCTGCTCAGAAACAAAATGTGCCATTTTCCTGAAAATTTCAGCCAATTCCGTCCACAAACGCCAAAGTTATTAGACATAGAATTTTCAAAAATCCCATAGAGAAAAAATCCTAACTATATATACCTACTGGCGACCGCCAGTAGGTAATATATATATATATATATATATATATATATATATATTCCTCACTCTTCGTTCGACGCTGCTAGCGCTGCATCACAGTCTCTTCTGCTCAGACTGCTTTCCGAAAACGAACAAGTCAGACCCAAAATTAGGTGCAATCAGTGTTTTATTCCATTAGTTTGAATAACACCCAGCAAGCCCGCATGACGCGTTTCGCCTCTAGCCAGAGGCTTGATCACATAATACATTGCCTGACAGCGATGAGGGTACTTAAGGAGCCCAAAAAGGGGGGTGGTGCTGTATATTCTTGGCCTACCCTATTAAGCCTAGGTGTCATTTTGATGTTAAATAAATGGCATAGTGCCACAATTTAAAATGCCAAAAGGATCATGGTCTGTGCAAAAATATCTGTTGTGCAAAAATGCGTAATTATAAATAACCCCTCTATATACAATATTGTACAATATAGAAAGACATGGGAAAAATGCATAGGAATAACTAATAATCATCGTTATTTACATACTATATATATATATCTTGATGGTATAGTTGTAGTTGATATGCATTCCATTGGTTTGTAGCTTGAAATAAAAACACTTGTATATGTGATAGAAAACCACCCTTTATGCCTTGCTTCTTTGATCAGGTAGCAGTCTTTAACCTTCGGTTTAGATCTCTCTCCTGTGACTATTAACTAAAGGGAAAATGTGTGTTTGATATCTGTCAGAATATAAGAATATTCTAAAAGTCCTCAAAATTACCTTCTTTTTCTTTCGCTTTTTGGTGGATTTCAGCTTTTTACCATGCTTAAAAATCGCTTGGAAGGTGTCCGGTGACATCTGAGCTGTTACTTTCATTTTCAAACTATCCAGGTTGCCTGGTATAGAGAGAGAGAGAGAGAGAGAAAAAAAAAGTTGTTAATGTCTACCCATAGTTGGCTTGAACATCATAGCATCTTTTTTGGTACATTTCTATTTATCTAGCCTCTGTGATTTCGTTGATGAAATAGTATTCTAATCATTTTCTTAATCAATCTCTTAATCTATCACTTCTATCATCTCACTGATGACATGTAGAGGGCCAGCTCCAATTTTCTGCCCCTTCATTCTCTCCCGTTTCTTCCAAGATGATTTTGTCTCTTCTCCTCTTAGTGTGTGTAGCAACCCAGTTGCGTTGTGTAGACTTCTCTCCTCGTCACCCTCTAAAGTGTGCCACCTCTTTTATTGTAGGACAGTTTATGTTCTTAGGTTCTTCAAATATGCAACCTCTACTCTTTCAGTGGGTGCCTACCATTCCTCTTCTGAAGTTGTGGAGCCTCTTTTCACTCCACGAACTTTCCATTGTCTTATCTGCTCAAGCAAGCCTCCTCTCCTAGTATCAGTGGTTGTCCAATCCATAGATTGCTTTAAATGAGTTTAAGGTATCCTGGAACAACCACAGTCCAGTGATGTTTTCCCATCATATTATTTCCTCCTGATCATGCTCTTTGTATTTGACTATGCTGATTTAATTGTTTATCCTTTGCATCTCAGTGAACATTGTTCTTTAAATGCACTTAGGTCGGTTGACTGCCTCTTTAAACCATGGTCAATCTTCATGAACCACAGGTGAATTGTGGGCAGTTGTGTGAGCCTTCAGCAGCCTATGTGGTTACTTGATCTATGTAATGGCCCATACAGCTTGGTTCTAGTTATGCTCTTCATGAAAGAACAGAACCCTGTGGAGAAATTAGTAAATTATTGTACATGCCCCAAAGCATTGTGAATACACTTTCCCAAATTGCTAATGCTCTTTTAGGACCTTTGGAGAAAACTCCACAAAGTATGGTCAGATTTCTCACTTGTTTTTATGGTTGCTCACCACCTTTATAATATATGAATTGTTCATTGATTGAATTTGTTTGGGAGTGATGCCTGTCAATAAAGGGAGGGAGCAAAACAAATAAAATAATAATAATAATTTTGAGCTAAAGGTGTGAGTATCATAGAATAGAGGTGATGTACACCAATGCATTTTCTAACAGGAGTTTCTCTTGTTTGACTCACTGAAGTGACTGGGTTCATTAAAGTATGCCAACCCAGAAGGAGATGAGATCTAAGGAATGAAAGTACTGTACAATTTAGCCATTGTCAGATATACTGAAACTCTAGAATTAGAAAAACATTGGATGTAAAATAAATACTGAACGATGAATATTGACTCATGCTACACCCGAATGCAGGTTTGTGTAATAAAACAACTGAATTTGAAGTTCATGTCATAACACTGTGTTTAAATTTGGCTCAATTGCACAAGCACATTACCTCTCTGTATACACACACCCCCCTCACACACTCATATATATATGTACATATATATATATATATATTTTTACAAATACATATATATTGTTTTCACTGAAAAGGCAAGGTTACAATTACATACTTAAATATGGGTATAGGGTCCTAACTTACGTTAAAAAAAAGAATCACTTAAAAAACGAAAGGGTAAAATAACATTATAGTTGGGTAACAGAATGAGGCAATAACTAACATTCAAAAACCTAAGAACAACTGAAACTGATGGCATCATCCAGTGATTATGTTAGTGTGATATGTCTGTCTGAAATCAAAGTGCCGCTGCTCAGAAGAACCAGCTCATCATTCAAAATAGCTTAAAAATTAAAACATTTAAAATAGCTTAAAAATTAAAAAAGGTACTTTTCAGAACCATACTTATGCGTTAAATAAATGAAACAAATATGTTCTTTGTCATTGTTGGTCCCCAACTATCAAATTTGCAAAAAGGAGTAAAACAAGCATTTGCAATGCAATAGGTCTCGCATTATTAAAGTTAGAGCTATTGGCATTGTAAATGGCAATGCCTTTTATTTATGTTTTTGTTTTTAAACATTTACACTCCTTTTACAAGAAGCATTAGTTCGGAAAGTTATTCAATCCTTGCCCTGTGAACACAAATGCTACAGGTAGTCAAACTATTTACTTGACTGGTAAAAGAGACTATGCAATGGCCGAACAATGCATAAGCTTAGAAGCAACTCGGATGCCCTTATAGGCAGCAGTAACACACTCAGACTACAAAGCGCATGCAGCTGAATAATGCAAAAGGGTGTGTGCTGATGTCGTTGTTTGTTTTCGAATGCACCCGTTATTGTTATGTTCGCATGTGATTTGTAACACACTCATCCCACAGCACGAATCAGAGTATAGATTATTAGTGACTGACAACAGATCTGCAGAGATTTGAATGGCTCGGCCAACATATGCCCCTGCATACTAATAATGTTTCGAGAAGAGAAGCTTCGAGGTATGCATACCGCCTGATGTATGTACACTCATGTCCCAGTCACATTCCCTGATGACATTCTACAGAGCCAACTCCCTCCTTCGCTTAGGTCGGTCGCCCTTCGCTGTCTGCCCCTAGCCCGCCCCCTATCTGAGAGACCTGCAGAACAATCAACTTAGGCTGAGCCTTGTAGCCCCACAATGAGGGGGTCTTTACCTGGTCTATGGGCAGCTGCACGGCGTTGCTGAATGGCTGCAGGAGCGTGGACCCGGTGGTGGTCGCCCTAGCGCTTGGGGGCGCTTTATCTTGCCCCTAGCGCTTGAGATCGCTTTTCTGTGGTCCCTAGCGCTTCGTAGCGCCTTATTGCATGCAACGCTATTAAAAGGCCTAACTTTGTTAGAAAATGCCACATAAACATTGTACCACGAGCACACAAACACCAGTGCCTGCATACAACACACAGAGCCACGAAATATGAGACACATAGATAGACCTAGAGAAGAAATGATTTGCACTACAGCATTTGAGCACCCCCTTCCTCAAGTAGGTAAGGTTTGCTCAATGTATATAATGTAATCATGGTGTGAGGGCAAAGACAGCGCTGAAGGCCTTACATGGACTGCCGTGTTGCAACAAGCATGAAATTTGGCAGACTGGAAATGGCTCTTATCTGTCAACAACATTTGAGTAACTATGTAAACAAGGCAGGGCGCCCATGCGGTAGCTGCACACTGTCCTCCCATGCCGCATAGTCTGAGAAACCCTAGAATTGGGATTCCTCCTGTCAGAGGGTGTCGGCACCCCCAGTCCAGTCACGTGGGCGTGAGGCACTATGACGCACTTTTAAAAGCGACGCCAGCACGCCACCCTGCCCGCACGATTACACTGGACAGCAGTGTGTATATTGTTTCGCACTGATTGTGAGTAGAGCGCTTAGAGGCGCATTAATGGACACCGTGAGCTACTTCAGCAAAATGTTACCACGACTTACAGAAAGATGAACATGGCGCTTTGACAGCTCTTCACATACAAGACGCACATTCCAGTCAGCGCACAGCGCTGCGAGGCCATACCAATATATGTGCTATACAAATAGGAGCAAAAAAGACATAACATCGCATCGCATCATAAATCCGGTGCAGTAAGCAACTGACAAGTTTCTTTCATTGACAAACCTATATATTCATACATTTCAGATGGCGGCAGAGCCAGGAAGCTATTTTAGCACAATAGACTTTTAAAGAGAGGCCTGGAATAGGATGCCTTATTTATCACGATTTTAGGTACCCGGGACAAAATCAGTTGAGGAACTTGGATTGCTTTCATTGTTAATATAGGGAAATTCTGTATCCGCTACTCAGTTAATAATTGCTTTTCATGAAGTTGCAGTGCTCTCGGAGCTGCTGAACAAATGCTACAAGTATCTGAACAGTACTGATTTCTGTTGGCATCAGTCGATAGAACGACAAACGAATTACGATTGTATTTATACCTTGTACTCAACTCAGCGCAGCGTGTGCGTTAACCCACCGAGCTATCTCAGCATGCTTAGAGGTGTCCCCCCCGACTTGTGGAGCACCTGAAGAGTTTGGCTCGCTTCGCGCCACAGGGGCTGCAATACGCCCTTGTTCCAAACTGGCCCCTGTGGTTCTGAAATGCGGTGACGCTGAAAGCAGTAGGGTGAGGCCAGTCTGCAAGGAATAGGTTAGTAGCTGTCTCCAAAACATACTACTGGCAGCCCCACCCTCTACAAGACACCCCCTCCACCAAGCAACTCTCATCTGCTCAGCGCGGGAGGGGGGAGGGGGGGGGGCTGCTGCACCTCACTTCAAGGGCGAGCTCGCGCTGCTGCTGCCTCGCGCAAAACATCACTGGATCCCGTATACGACTATTGATACCAGTGTCATACTCGACGTGTGATCCTCGTCAAACAACCTACGCATCGCATCTTAGGAAGTACAGGCACCCCTCTCTGGCAGTAATTCCTTGGCCAGGCAGGCACAGCCATCTATCTACCTGCCCTGCCTAAAAGTACTATTTGCTCACGAGGAAGGGAAGCCCATCCCTCGTAGGCTTTTAGGATCAAAGAAGAATTATATAACTCCCCTCTCCCCATTGATCCACATGGTTTCCATGACAAAGGCGGCGCCCGCCCGCATCTGTGAACTTTCAAAGTCAGCAGGTGAAGTTCCTGAAGTTTTATCAATGTGCCCCTTTGTAGTGAACGCACGTGCATTCTTCTACGCAGCCTCCTCCGTGCGACGTCCAGCACCGCGGGCATGGGGGTTCCCTTATCAGGAGAGTATGACCCTCCCGTGGACCTACAGCAGGCATGTCCGTCAAGCTCCCTGTGCTTGCTCCGAACCCATCCCCTCTCTTGAACCATCTAATCAGGTGCCAGGCGGCCCTTTCAGCAGCCCGACGCGGTGGCACACATGTGAAAACCAAACACCGGCAGGAAACGCATTCTGAGCAATATTTGCCTTGTCAACCCCCGGCCCGCTAATATATTTAAAACACTCTGCTGCAAACAAAGGACGGTGAGCTTCAGGTATGTTCTGTCCCAGGGCCAGCTGCAGCCAGGTGTACAGAGACAGGGCAATCCAGGGCGACAAGGCCGCGCGGTCTCAGCTGCCTCGATTCCAGGGAACGGGGCAGGGCGCTCATGACCCTGGGCAGGGGGTGCCACTGGGTGCCAGCCATCTCCCGCTGGGTCCCATGTCTGAGCCGGCGGCGGAGGTGTCTGCGCTCTGCTGGGCTCCGGTCCTGGCAGGCAGCGTCTCCCCTCTCCGGCTCTGATGCGTTCCTTCCTGGCAGCGGCGGCAGGAGTGGCCAGCCTACCTCCCGCACCACCCACCAGCGCTGAAACTTTCAAACTCCTGTCTCCAGGGAGCCCGGGAAGACTGGTTGCTTCTGGAACACTTTCTTGCAAGTCTGAACTGCTTCTGTGAAAGTGACATGTCTGTGTTTCTTGCAGTAAATGTATACAGTGCAATTTACAAATCCAAGTGTGTTCTTGTGGGATTTAGGGGACAGCTGACCATAAGGAGGTCTATCCCGGGGGCGGCTCCTCGCCTAGTATGACGGAGGAGTGTCCCCCCTGCCAGCAGCGTAAAAAAAACAGGAAGTCAGGCAGGCCGGGCGCGACAACCGGAAACAGGAAGTAGGAGGGCGGGAGCCTACCCCGCCTCCCACGGAAGAGCCGCGGCTGCAGGTAGGAGCCTACCCTGCGCCCCGGTGCCGAAGGAGGGAGGAAGAGTCCTGCTGCCGGGCCCTACAGCTGCCGATGAGAGGAGAGCCGCCGCACAAAGGAAGCCGGTGAGTGGGGCTTCGCCTTCTTGACGAGCTGCGAGGGCGGGGGGCATGTGTGTGTGCGCGCGTGTGGCGGCGGGGGGCTGTGTATGTGTGTGAGCGTGTGTGTATGTATGTGTCTTGGAGTCTGTGTGTATGCGTGTGTGTGTGTGTGACTGTGGGGGGGAGGGGGTGTATGTGAGCGAGTGTCTGTCTGTCTGTGTATATGCGCGCATGTGCACGGCGCGGGACGGAACGTGCGCGTTCGCGCACCCAAATCTGGTAGAAACGCTCGTAACACCCTTTTGTCCCTCATTCCCCCGAGACAGGCAACATTAGGTCTCCAGCTGGACGCATCCTTCGGATGCTAACTCCAGCTCGACCTAAAAATGGGCTCCAATGTTTTGCAAATCAAATAATATTTTTGAGCCATGACCAGCGGTTATTGGCTGCAGGACCTGGCCTGTGGTCAGGCCTTGTGCCCAGCACCCAACAGTTGGCCATTCCCCACTGTACACAGCCTTCAACTGTGTGCAGTAGGGGTTGTCAGCAAAACCTGGTCTGTGGTCAAAAGCAGTCTGAGGTAGCTTGTGTACCTGTCTGCAGGGGACCTGGCCTGGCAGTTTGGCTGGATTGTTCCTATTGGAGCAGGACCAACACTGATTTGCTTACGGCTCGTCTTTGTCTAGAGTGGCCGACTGGGTAAAAATGGATTGGAATAGGCCCCAAGCGATTGACAGTGGCAGAGATTAATTGATGCATTTCTTCCATCACCTTATTTGTTGTTGTATTTCATTAATTAGAGCATATTTCAACAGATATGACAGAGATTAAACCATTTGGAGTCCTGGTGAGTCCATGGCATTTTATCATAATCCCACTTTTGGACTAGAAACCATAAACGCATCACCTTGCTTCCTCTCTATCAGTGCTTCAAGAATATCGCGTGCCGGAAGATCTCCAATGCTGTTATCGTCTAGGTCCAGTTCCTTAAGGGTATCTGAATACATTATCAGACTAGAAGAAATAAGACAAAATAAAAAATTTGATTTCACATTGCGACAAACAACATGCAATACACAATATTATCTTAGAATACAACTTGCAAAATTAAACTGCCTACAATGGTTCTAAGAATACTCTTAAGTATTAAGAATCAGAAATGTATATATTGAATTTGGTGTCCTAACTGGAGCAGTTATCAGTCAGTCAGTTCAACTTTATTCGGATACTATAGTACCCATGAAAGCACACAAAACAAATACATCACAGCAGGTAACCAAAAATTAATTTAAAATAGTTAAAATAAGAGCAGTTATCAAATGCCAGTGCAAAATAAGTCCAACAGAAGTACCAGCAACAGGGCTGGTATCACATTTGCACAAATCTAGATCTGGAATTAGTGCATATGGCAATGCTTTAACAATGGCAGTTTCTCTCTTATTCACACAACAGCAACACATTGTAGGAACTCCTAGTAAGACAAAGACCCATATTACTAATGCCCTTGTGGGGGAAGTGATAATTAAGGTGCCGGACAAAATCCAATACTGAGGTGCTTAACATTTGTAGGGTGCAATAATTGTCACATCTTTTGAGTTGTGATTACAAAAATGGGGCATAACGTGTGAATTTTTCCTGGGTTTGGAGTCAGGGTTACACAGTAACGCTGGCCTACATATTACATATGTTCACTTGTTACTCTCTTTTCTAAGCTTACTTTAACCTCAATATTTTCAAACGTAATTACGCTGGTGCCTTTGCACCACCATGGCTGCCTAGTAAATCCAATGAATTACCACTATTTAGCCAAATCAAGCATTATGCCAAGGTGGTCCCCAGCAATCCCAGCAAGCCCACAATTTGTAAAATCCCACCATAATTTAAGGGCTAGCATTCTAGTAGGTGTGGTCAGCACTGTGTCATGGATGTCCACAATATGTTAAGAATTACAGCAATTGTGCCACAAATGCCACAACACGCCAGGGATTTACTACCACACTGCCAGGATCAACCTTATGCCAGCGTTGGGTACAATTTTTGTTCAATGAATGCCCACAATATGTTACAAGTTAACATTATACTGCTAGGAATGAGGGGGCATGGCTAACTGCCGAACATGGCGGTCGCATGATTGTGGGGCTCCCATCCCGGGGCCCGACATCCCGCAGTATGACTCGATAATACATGACATCGGCCGATAATAGCTAGCATGGACAACTGCTAGACCCTGAGATTTGCATATCTTCTTTGGCAGCGCCCAAATCCTGCACACGCTCACACAACAATACTCAGACACTGAGGCGGCACCAAAATGGCAGATCAAATCTCAGCCTGAAACGGAGAAGACACCGGCCTTGCATCCGGACAATGATGGGGCCTGCTAGTCGCTGTCCCCCAATAAGCGCCCTCACCTCCAGAGCACCAAAGACGAGGAGAGATCGAGGAGCCAGAGGCTGTGGGTCGCTGCTAACGACTTGCATCTGAGGCCTGTTTAGGGTTCACTCAAGTGGCAGGATCGGTAGGACTGCATAACACCAAAAGAAAGGTACCTAACGCAGCTGACACACTGACGAAAGACCCTACTTACTGCAGAGCTGACTGGGAGTGCCGGGCTGAGCTGACCTGGCCCCTACGCACTGTTCCCCTGGAGAAGTAGGTGAGAGGCCTAACCTGAATGCAAGGGGGCTGGACACTGGGCCTATTGCCAGTAGCTGTTACGATACAAGGGACAAATACGCTAAGTGCACCTACCGGCTGGGAAGAAGAGGGTCTTTCCGAGGAGCAGGAGGGGGACATTGCTATAATTCCCCCCCAGCTTCCCCAATGCCTACCAGGAGTTCATGCGCGCGGCCAGACTGTGACGCACTTGTACTAGTTCCTCTTTCTAGCGCCCAAGCACAGATTTCATACTCACTGTGCTGTAAAGGAACGGGCGGTTGCGGCAGGGCCTGGTACACGCATTGTAGCTAACACGCCAAAAGAATCACGGGGCGATAATACCCACCGGCTGGGTGAGTGAGGGGCCCCCCGAAATGAGTACACCATTGCTGTGGCCCCGTCGACCGACCCTGGTGCTTGAGGTGAACCAACACGGGCGCCCTAACAGAAACATACCTGCACTTGGATGTAGCGGGGTGGGGACGAACAGGACCGACCCCCTCCATTATAGCACAGTAACTATACTCATATGGGGGCCTATCCAGAACTCATTTTATACAATATCACTTGGCACATATACAGGTCCTTGACACTCGACAACACTGGCATACCTTCATCGTATAACCACAAAGAGGCCTGACTTGAATACGGCCCGCCAGGGACTACCAGTCACACACTAAATATAGTGAGCAGAAGACTATACCCCAAGAGGTGCGCCTGAATTGAAACCATCGCTCAGATGGTATAGCCTGGCAGTAGGAACTCACTGAATAAAGCATAGGAACGGAGCTAGAAGGAAAGCCATATCTCCTTGGGGAGGAAGACTGCTGGAGCGTGCACCTCCCAGTAGCACTGCATTAACCAAAAGTCTACACCATAGTCAATCATAAGCGCTAGATTACAATGGGACGCGCAAAAGGGAGAAATAAATACACTGAGGACCCTAATACCCCCTCCGCCAATGGACATGGTCCCTCCCACCACAGAAAGTCCACAGCCGGATAAGCTGGACCTCATTTTACAAGAAATACGGCAATCCCGTGCATTAATGGAACAGCAGCTGGGTTCACTAACCACAGAAGTTGACCTAATCAGAGATGACCACAAAAAACTTGCAGATAAAGTGTGCACCAATTAAGCAGAAGTGTAAGAATTGATCCTGAAGCAGAAAGAACACTCTTCCACACTGAAATGCCTACAGTACCAGATTACAGCCCTGCAAGAACGAGTGGAGGACGCAGAAGGGCAGTCGTGCCGCAACAAGGTTAGTATTATTCCAGCTGATTCCAGCAGGAAGAGTACCTGAAACCTTCTGTGTCAAGAGGGCTCATAGAGTTCCCACCAGGATGAGAATGCCTGATATGCCGCCTCGTACTATAGTTGCCAGAGTGCTTAACTATAGGGACCGTGACCAGATTCTCCAAGTGGCGCGAGAAAAAACACTTATCATGAGGGACAATGTACGCATTTCACTGTTACCCGACTATACGCTCCAAGTTCAGAAGAAAAGAGCATCATATCAAGGAGTCAAACAACATCTCCAGGCTATAAATCTGGAATACGCCCTTCTGTATCCAGCTAAACTCAAAATCCTGCATGACTAGAAAAGTACTTTGACACCGCTGACGAAGCATGGGAATGGCTTGAACATTCTTTCCCCGACTTACCCATAAACTCAACTCTTCAACAAAATGAAGAAGGCAAACACAACACCGGTGCCTGAAAACCAAAAGACAGGAAGAGGATTTGACTCCGACACCCGAACAAGTGCTGGAAGGTCAACAAATGGCATAATATGTGCAGCTACATTTAGAGAAACAAGAACTCTTATGGATAATGAATCATCCACAGGTTGAACAATGCAATCGGAATCAGACAATAGCCAACTGCTCTTCTCATCTATACCATCACTGACGATAAATTAACTGCTCAACTGAAGACCCGGGAAATGTGAACCTCTATGGCCCCGGCAGCCATATCAAGAATCCATACTTTGGGGGCTTGGAGGCAGGGCTGCTGCCCAAGATAAATGCAGGCCAATACGATACCAACCAGCTTCCTTTCCTGGCAGAGGTGAGAGACACATGCACTTCCCTATTGAGCGGCATGGCCCGGAGGGACAAACAGAGGCCCGCCAAGGAGTGAGGTAAGACTGTCGTTAAAGTAGAATATAGGAAGTCCACTCAAAAAGGAGGACTAAAGCGGTCCCTCATAAGGGAGCTGAAGTTTGTGATCCGGAGACTTGGACACTGGTATCTGGCGGGGGCTGGGCGGGTTACCGGGGTGGGAGCTTGCACCCTTCATGGGAGATCAATTGGGACTTTTTCAGGATCCCATACATCACAAACCAACCACGACCCCTATTGCAATTGCAAACTTTAGAAATGCAGAGTAACAGAACTTGTGTATAAAGTTTGGTCGAACAAAGTTCCGAAGTTGGACCGAGTATTGGGTTGTTTTACTGGGATGCTGACGGGCCCCAGATCATTTACACTCAGATTCGACTGGTTATTAATGCTTCACAACAAGGTCACACATGGAATCGAAACAAGACTAATTGTCTCACTTGGAATATACGGGAAATGGGATCGCCACACAAAAGGCATAGAATACACGCACAATTAACCAGGCGTAAAGCACAAATAGTGCTATTACTAGAGACACATTTAACAGCATCAGAGGCCACCAAACTGCAAAAAAAATGGAGAGGCCGACTACACTGCACAACGTATTCCGCTTTTGCTCGGGGACTGGCAGTGTGGATACGATCAGGAGTTCCATTTGTAGTACATGAGAGGCGAATAGATAAAGACGGCAGATTTGTCATGCTTTGGGGGTATCCTAGATGGCAGTCCCATAGTGCTAGGGAGTTTATATGCCCCTAATTCACACCAAGAACTTGTCTATGACCAGGTGAGTGTCGCGCTGGCAGACTGGACTGAGTTCCCCAGGATATTAGGAGGCAACTATAATGCAGTCCTAGACACCACACTGGACCCATCCCATCCCCCCCTAATCGGAACTCACACAACATGCCTATCTAAGTTGTTGCAGATTTGGGCACAAGGGTGGCCCGTGAGAGAAATATGGCGCAGCCATAACAAAGGAAGGCAGGAATACTCTTATTATTTACCTACACACGATCTTCACACTAGGATTGATCCTATATTTTGCAGTGCATCACCCTTAACCCAAACCACCCGTTCTTCCTATGTAGGTAAAACAATATCAGATCATAGCGCACTAGAGATCACAATCGTGTGGGGATGCGTCCCCTTTCCGGTCCCCATATGGAGATTAGACCCTCGCCACTTAGAAGATGGGGTGTTCAAGGAAGCACTAGCTTCCACCATTACAAACTACTTTACTGATAACGATGGCATGGCCTTGTCAGTGGAGTTGGAATGGGAAGCATTTAAGGTGGTGTTACGTGGCACCGCTATTAAAACCTCTACACGAGACCGCCAACAGATTAATAGGGAACTAAAACAGATTGAAAATAAATGAGGCTCACTCAAGACCAGGGCAGCCCTAGATCCTGCTGTGAAAACAGAACTCCAAGAGGCCCGCATACAATACGCAGAACTATTGGACCAATTACCACCAGAGATCACCGTTCCTATATGCATAAAGTACACACCGAAGCAGATAGACCAGGCACACTGCTGGCGCGCATCCTTAGAAATGCTCCCCCTCCCAATACCAATATTAGAAATTATAACTCCTCAACACACCCGAGCAACCACACATGCAGATATCAATAAGGCCTTCTACAACCACTCCAAAGCACTTTACACTGCCCCACAACGAGTGGACCCACAGGAGATCCACTCCTCCCTGGACGCAGTGGAACTACCCCAAATATCTGAAGAGGTCCGAAAAACATTGACTAACCCCATTACATTAGCTGAAATAAATGCAACAATCAAGGGTCTTCCTAAAATTAAGACCCTAGGACTAGACGGCCTGCCAGCAGAATTCTATGCCACTTACATGCAACAACTGACCCCCCAACTCAAGAAACTATACAATGAAGCACTGGACAATTCACGACTGTAAATACTGAGGAAGGACAAAATGTTATACAAGTGCAAATGTATACCACTTTCATGTGCATATGCATTGTCCTGATATACAAATGTAACTTTTTGTAACTTGAGGAAAATTAATAGAATATGTTTTAAAAACAAAATACTCATAGGAATGCCATTATCCCACAGGTGGGCATGGGCATGCACAACATGTTAACAATGACAACCAATCTTTTAGGATCAGCATTATACCAGAGAAAGGTGACATCATACCACAATATGCCTTGATTATGCACCAATATGCATGAGCTACTATTATGCCCAAACTTGATGGCATTATAACATGGATGCCCAAAATATGGTGAGAATTACCACTGTTCAGCCAGGCCTAACATGGACTCCAACATGTTGTCTAGATAAAACTCCATAATGGAAGGCCAGCATTGTATCATGAGTGGGCATCATGCCATGAATCCCCACAAATAATCAAGGATTACCACCATTGTGCAGTGACAGCATTTTACCTTGGGTGTGCATCATGCTATGGGTGCACACAGGTTGTCCAGAAATTCAACCACCATGCAAGAACTAACATTTTACCTTGGGTGGGAATTGGGCATAATGTCATGAATCCCCACTTTGTCAAGAAATAACACCATTACATGAGGCCCAGAGTTTACTGTAGTGAGCAATGAGCAGCATACCAGTGATGGCTAAAAGTTGCCAAAAATAATCTTCACTGTGCCAAGGCCAGCATATTATCCTGGTGGGCAGTAGGCACTAAGCTCTTATACATTAACACAGAAGTTTTCAAACTGGGGGGGTGGGCTTAAGTGATCTCAGGGGGGGGGGGCAGGCTCTGGATAAGAGAAGTATCATTCTTTGTTTTAAGTGATAAGAAATCAGTGGCAGTAAGCCACTTTGTAAAGGGCCTAACTAACCTCTTTTTTCATTTATATCCTGACTGTGAGTGTGTGTGTAAAAGGGGTAACAGAACTTAACTGCAATGTTTAAATATGTTTATACGTATTTATACATTGCAAATTTAACAGAATCATTGTGAAAAATTGAGGGGGCCCGTGATGTTTCTTTTTAACACTGATGCATGGCACAGCATTAAGAACTTTGAAGAGCACTGAACTAACACATGCACATTAGCCTGCAAAACACGTGTACGCCAACTGACGAATGCAAGTGCGCATATACGGCATACATGATAATGTTTTCGAATACTAATACTGTCTTTCCACTGGTTGTCCAAATCCTACTCTGAGCTGCTTCTCCCTGGGCTTTAAGTGGGCTGAAAAAAGTGTGTGTGGGGGTGAGGAGGTCTCCAGAATGGGCTGGCCTGTGTTATTAAGGGGATGGCTTTAACACAGTAGCTACATTTCTGTGGCTCCCCCAGTGTGCAGCCCAACTGGTATTTTGGTGCCTCTCTGAGCTTTCTGTTATTGTATCCAGATATATAACACAACAACTGATATGCACCTAAAACCAGCCACGACTATTGGCTTTGTCAATGATTGATAGTTGTTTAAGATAAATTAGAAACTGAGTTTGTTGTAAATAATTATTATTGAAAACATATCAATTCGGAAATTGTGAGACTAAATAAATATTTCTTAGGCGTGTGGAAGGGGTAGTGGTCTTCAGAGTGTCTCAATCACTCCTGTTATGTTCATTCTATGTTAGACTTAAAAGTCCATTTTCTCTCCATATCTCCTCCTTCTGCATATCTTATGCCTCATTCTATTTAGCACCCCGTTTTATCTCTCCTCAAGGCATTTCCTCACATATCCTTCACTACCCCCCAAAACACACTACACTCCAATCCACTTCCTGCAAGCACTTCATTTTCTTTTACTTTTGCTTTGTAAATATTTTGTCAACTGTAATCCTCCTTCACATACATATGCACAGAATAACAGTTTCAGCTGGAATACATGACCATTGTTCTGTGTGCTCTGCAGAGAGGTCAAGGATTGGATGACTATGTATTCACACCACCTTTTTTGACCCACTGACAGGCACTGTGAGAAACTTGCATTGCCTTCAGCCGGAAAACATCCTTTACAACGCAACTTTTACCACGCAGTGCCTTTACGACGTAACTTTTACAACGCAAACCATTACAACGCATTGCGCTAGAGGGCGCTCTAGGATAGGGAATAGGTTTAATGTACTATCCAACACCTTCCCTACTATCCACGGGGACTGGAGTTGGAATAGTAAATTAAACTTTTCACTATCCAGCGCCCCAAATCACTATGCGTTGTAATGGTATGCGTTGCAAAAACCGCGTTGTAAAAGCATGCGATGTAAAAGCATGCGTTGTAATGTCATACATCCCCTTCAGCCTCATCTCCAGACCTCTCAATTATGGCCCATTATAAACACCTGGAGCTGACTCAGTTCAAAATATGTACTATAGTACACTACACGAAGAAAATACAGAACACAACATGCTGGAAATATTAAACGCTCTCAAGGAGTGGAAGGTAAAGCATGAAAAGGAACAAAATTGTGGACATGGAATCCCTAAACTTTTTTTACATTAATTGTTCAGAGATCAATCAGTGTTTTTACCAGTAAAGGGCAATGATATATGACCTCGTAGGGACCGTTTCAATGTCCGTTTTTAATTTCTACTAAGGCGGAGACCCAGAGGGACCTGGCCCACTTAAAGCCCCGGCTTCTCCTCTTTCCCAAATGTCCTTCACCTGCCTTTGCAGTGGGTGCTCCCAGGAAGATCAAAGGAGACTCTTTTCCAAACCTTGTAATGCAAGTAGAAGGTGTTTTCTTATACCTGTATAGCAATAGGTGCTTTATGTTTGTAGCAGCGCGTCATAAATTGTCTCTTCCTGGAACAACAACATAATGCTTCACCTTAAGACTGTACTACACAGTGCCAGTGGGTGGAAACAGCAGAAAAAAGTCCTACTGTGAAAATTATTTTCCTTCAACCTTGTAATGAATTTTGGCCAGCTTGATTTTGGAAAAGGAAACAAGCTCAGTCTGTTCTAAATCGACATTCTATAAACATGTATTGTTAAAATGTTGTCAAAAAATAAATACAGGGCAACTTCAGCAACAATGTTGCCAGTTGACCTCATAAGAAGACCGCTCCCTGTGCCAGGCGTTTTCTTCTATGAATGAAGCCTTTTTGTACCAGAGTGAAAAGGGGTGGGTGTGGAAAAAAGTACATTCTGAAGGCCGTCTCAGGGGATATGTGCTGTTTGTCCTCTCCTTCTCTTTGTGAGGAAACAGCATGTGCTACTTTCCCCTCTATTTTAATAAACTACAGGTAGAGTCAGCTAGCAGCAGGAGATAGCTGAAAGAATCAAGAAAGGGCTTTAATGCCGATTAACCTGCCCATCTTTACAGTGGAGTCACTAGAAGTGAATTTTTAAGGGGGAACACATTGGGCACAGTACAGATGAGAATATATATATATATATATATATATATATATATATATATATATATATATATATATATATATATATATATATGTTCACTGAAAAAAACAAAGGTTACAGGAACGTTATAGTTAGGCTCATATTACTCCCCGGAGTAGCCGTGCGCTATATAAAACTATTTTAACATTAACATTAACATTAACTTGTACAAAACCAGTCAAATTCAGCAGTTATTGTTACCTGCCCTAACTATAACTTACCCCACAATGCACTGCTTATGACCTCACATTTTACATCACTCATGACATGGTCAGTGACATCACAGATGACATTTCAAATTACATGATGCATTACATCATCCAGCGAGTGTGTGTGTTTTCTAAAACTGTATGTGTGTTAAACATATATACCAAGGTACCACATAAGATATAATAGTATACTTTCTATACTTCTAATGAGTGATACTATTTCTAACATATATTATGTGAGTGGCGGTGTGAGTGTGTGTATATGTCTGTGAGTAGGTGTCTAGGTGCTGATGTGGGTGGATGAGTGGGTGTGAGTGACTGTATGGGTGTATAAGTAGGCATATGAGTAGCTGTGTGGGTGAGTAAGTGACTATGTTGATGAGTGTGACAGGTTGTATGGATGGGTGAAAGGCTGTATGAGTTGGTACGTAAGGGACTGGGTGAATGTGTGGGTGTCTGAATGGCTATATAAATGAGTGACTGGCTGTGTAAATGGCTGTATGAGTGAGTGAATGGCTGTTTGAGTGGCTGTTTGTTTTAGTGAATTGGTGTGTGAGTGGCTGTGTTATAAAGTAAATGTTTGTGTAAATGGATGTACGGGTGAGTGACCAGATGTGTGAGTGCTTGTATGGATGTGAGAGTGGGTAAGTAAATGGTTGTGTGGGTGTGTGAGGGAGTATGAGAGTGAGTGGCTGTGTAGAGAGGCTGTATGTGTGAGTGAGTGGGTGTGTGAGTGGATATATATGTGCATATGTGGGCGAGTGAGTGGCTGTTTGGGTGAGTGTGTAACTCTGTGAGTGCCTGGTTGGGTCTGAGTACCTGTGTGGGTTTGTGAGTGGTTGTGTGAGTGCCCGTGTGGATCTGTGACTGGGTCTGTGAGTGGTGCTATGGGTCTGTGAGTGGGTGTGTGAGTGGCTGTTTGGGTCTGCGATTGGCTGTGTGAGTACCTGTGTGTCTGTGAGTGGGTGTGTGAGTTGTGCTATGAATTTTGGACATTACCTAAGGCATTTAAAAGGGAGAACCATGGACTCTGCTCTCACAGCAGATTTCAAGAAAGAACCCCTTCATCAAAGTCACTACATGAGATATTACACTTTTAAAAAGCAAGGATGCAAAACCCTCCATCACAGATTACAGATAGTTTTTCACATGGAAATGCAGAGCAAACACACTTGCTTTGCCTTACCATACACACAAAGTTAGAATGATTAGTACTTTACAGAAGTGGAGCTTCAACTCGGGCACCTGCTTTGTTTATTTCTGTAAGTACTTCCCATTGAGGTTTCATTTCTTTGGAATGAGCATCATACCAGAATCAATCCTGTCCAGCATATTTATCCAAGAAGAGGTCACTATTTTGTGCAACACCTCTACTTAAGTGGACTACTTTCTATTGGCTAATTAGTAAGTCCTACGTCGTTGGGTAAATGTATAGTGCGTCTCATACACTACAGCTGCATAAAGGACACCAAGGAAATGTGTCAGTGACCTTGTGTGTCTTTAACTTAGGCAATGTGATTGTTCCACAAGCATCTTCACCAGATAACTTTCCAAGGTAGAACTGCAGAGAAAACACTAGTAGATGATTTGTACTTTGCAGAAGTAAGTGCTTATTTGTTTGGCGCAGATTTGATCGTATTCCTAGGCACCAAGACCTCATCTCCAAAATCGGTGGGAAACGTATTCCAGGGAACCTTCTAGTAAGCTGTCCATCATCTAGGGAAAAGGACGGGAAGACATAGCATACCGCTAATGTATATGAGGCGGGGCCAAACTGTGGGGTTTCTAGGCAAGTTTACATACTTACAATTTTTAAAAGTTTAAAACACAATCTCTGATCTTTGCAGCAGATGACAAGAAAGCACCCCCTCTGGCCCCCTCCCGAGGCCGATTTTAGCTCCAGGGACCCCATCCCCCAAGGCACTGCCATTAACAAATGGGGGAGAAGGGGGTTGTGCTGGTGAGAGAGCAGCGGTGGTCCTTTTGGATTTTTCTGCTGCTTTTGACACAGTCAGTCACATCATTCTCTTAGAACGCCTGACTGAAATTGGAATAACTGTCTCAGCGCATGACCTAATTTCATCTTTCTTTGGAGCTAGAGAGCAGACAGTTGCCCTTGGAGAGTTTAACTCGAAATTTTAGAACTACTTATGGTGGCCACAGGATCCTGGCTCTTCCCCTGAGCCAGTTTCCAAGGTAAGAAATCTTAGAGTAGTTTTTGATGCTGCTTTGTCCTTCAGGGAACACAAGAATAGAATTACATCCTTCTGCTTCCTAATGGTTAGATTTCTGAGGAAGTTGTTGCCCTTCATTCCTTTTCGGCTCCAAAAATCAGTTGTTATAGCTCTTGTCCTATCCGGGATTGATTAATATTAATACCCTCTATCTGGGCATCAGACAATCGGCACTGAAAAAGCTTCAAATGTTGCAGAATGCAGCCACTCGCCTCCTCAAAAAACTCCCCAAACATGAGTCCTTGTGTAATGCTGTAGTGGAACTTCACTGGCTTCCTGTAAAGAAAAGGGTGGCAGTCTACTTTCCCCATAAGGCCCTGTATGGTGCAGGACCTAACCATCCTGCAAGCAAATTCAGGTGGTATCAACCAAATAGAAATCTGATATCAGCTACCTCACATGTGGTTGCTGTCCCCAGGATTAACTAAGTTTCCTGGGATGGACGCAGATTTGTTTATACCACCGGTCAGCTTTGGAATAAATTGCCTTTACATCTTTGAAGTCAGTTGAATCTTTCTAGCTTCTGTAAACAGCTGAAATCTTGGCATTTTTCTTCACCATTTTGACCCCTCAAGCTCCCTCGTGAGTTTGTCTTAGATTTTTAGCGCCAAGACACCCTCGGGTATTCACTCGCTTTAGAAATGAAAATTCATTCATTCATTTCCTTTTTAGTGGTGGTCAATGGATCGTTTGCATTACTTCTACTTTGTCAATCTGGGGTTTAATAATCCTGGATTGTATGGAAACCCTCAATATTGTATGTGATCAGTGGCTAGTGTGGACTTTTTGGGTTTATTGTTAGTCCAGCTTGGTACAGTGCTCCAAGGACATGGTCCAGATGCTCTAGATGGGCCTCCCAAGTGGGTCTGAAAATGACGATGTCATGTAAATATTCACCTGCATATTCTTTATGGGATTTTAGTAAGAAGTCCATAAGTCTCTGGAAAGCAGCAGGGTCTCCATGAAGCCCAAAGGCAGTACTTTAAACTGATAGAAGCCCGAAGGGGCAGAAAAAGCAGTTTTCTAGTGAGCCACCATTGCCGATCGTATCTGCCAGTACCCCTTTGTTAGGTAATCTGGACATAATCCAAGTCCCCTCCATCTTCTAAATCAGTTCATCTACTCAGGGCATGGGGTAGGTATTGAATGTTGAGATGCTATTTAATTGTCTGAAGTCAATGCTGAGCCTAAGGCTACTCTTGGCAGTAATACTATATCAGAACACCAAGCACTTTGCGATGGTTCCATAATGTCGACTTTTAGCATTTATTCTACTTCCTGTTCTACGGACCTCCTTCTGGCTGTGGGTATCCTATAGGGTTTCAGCTTTATTACATTTACCCTCAATGGTGACAATATTATGGAATGCCAGAGTTGTCCATCCCTGGTTACCCTAAAGAAGTGTTGGGTATTTCCTCAGCAACTGATAGATTTGCTGTTTTTGGGTTTCAGTTAAGACAGTTCCAATATTAACACTGTATTTTTTTCCTTTGGTTGGGAATACATGGAATTGTCTATGGGGCGGGTGGTGGTGGGTATTGAGACAGAATATTGAGTTGGAAATGTCGTCTTACACAAATATTGAGTTGTAAATATCGTGACACAGATATATCGACAGCAAGAATATCGTTGTCAAGAATATCGAATTTAAGGTAAGAAATATCGTTTTCAAAAATATAGAAGTCATTAATATCGTTTGCAGAAATATAGTTGTTTAAAATATTGATTCTTTAATTAGTGTTATGTATTTTAGTATATATTTTAAATGTATGTGATGTATTTTTTTGTTTATAAGTATTGTTTATGTTTTTAAATTTATGTGTTAAATGTTTAGTAGATATAAATTGTATTTAATTAAATGTTGTGTTTTTTAGTTCCGTAGCAGGTTGTGGGTTTATAGGGGAACAGGGTGGGAAGAAATGTAATTATAATAAAGTAATGATTATCTTTTATTAATTAATATTTATTTAATTGAGATTTTACAGTGTTGTGTTTTTAATGTGTTTTGGTAAAGTTCATATGTGGGTTGTGCGGTTTATAGGGGTATAAGTTAGGAAGTAATTTATTTTTAATTAATTATTAATTGGTTGTTAATGTTAATTAATTAATTGGTAAATAATTATGGTAATTGTGTAAATTGTTTTTAGGTGCGGGTTGTGGGGTTTATAGAGGTAAAGGGTAGGAAGTAATTTATTTTTTATTAAGTAATAATTAGTTGATAATAAATAACTGATAATTTAGTTAATTTTTTTATTCAATTTTTTGGGGGTGTGGGTTTTGGGTTTATAAAGGTAAAAGGTGGGAAGTTATTTATTATTAATTAATAATTAGTTGTTAAATAATAATAATTAGTCAGTCAGTCAAATCACTTTATTCGATACTTAAGTTATTAAGATCATAAAAGTATAAGGTGTGCAAGATAAAACATACATTTAAAAGATACAGCTTTCATGGGAGGCAAGATGGTGCCTGAGCGGCAGTAGCCCGGCAGAGCTCCGCCGGTGTGGCCCTAACTAGTACTAACTAAACGGCTTCACAAACTGCACCGCGTCACGGTAATTGCCTCTAGGCAGTCAGGGACAACAATACCTGCCAGATGATTTCCTCCATAACTGCATGACTGCCATTCTGACCTCGAGGCAGCGCCAGGATCGGCGCGGCTCGCAAAAGTCATCACGTCCGACGGCCGGGTCACTGAAGGCGGCATTCCGAGCAGGGAATCCGGCGGTTCTAGCATCCTCGCTTCACACAGCCCTGCGGCTGCTCTCTACAACATGCTGCACTGCGCTATCGGCAAATTGGAGACTCCTGACGACAGCACTGGGCACAGTACAACGAGGAAACCACTGCTTCAAGACTCAACGGTGGATACTTTGTTTCCCGGTATCCAGCAACACCAAAGAGAAGCAAGTAAGGATGTCGGGAGAGGGTGGGAAATATCAAAAGCGAAAAGTAATCAAGCATTGGCCCCTGTAAATAAACCCACACAGCTTAACAGACCGGAAAGTCTACAGAGACGCCCTGAAACTCGGGGGCTCAAAAATAAAGAGCAAAATGAGCAGATGATAGCGGAAGATAAGGCAAAACAAAGTAAAAAGTTACAATCTAACCCCACAAAACTTTTGGACACAGCACACAATTCACAACTGCTAATTTTCAACATGTTCAGCCCGGTGGAGATGGGGAGACACGGTAACAGATCTGTAGAAGGCGCGGCATCTGGAGACCAGTCAGTAGTATCGGTTCCAGAGTCACTCTTAACAGATTGAGGGGTAACTCAAAACTCTACTACTTCTTCACCAGTGATCGTTATCACACCAGCAGTACATCCCATCCTACCTTCTACAATCGCAGACACGGCCAGTGAGCTAACAAATAAGGCCGGAACTACACAGCTGAAAGATGCTCCCTCGGCTGCTCTGCCTCCCCCGGACTCAGGAGCTTTAGGGTTAGAACCGAATGCGACAAATAATCAGCTAGAAAACGCCAAAAGCCCCGAACCCCCTGACATCCTAGGAAGACCTTACCCAATCACAGATGAATCTGAAATGTACGAAACTGGTGTATCAACATTAAGTGATGGGGAAGACAATGGAAGAAAGCATGAATGGGGTGACAGTACTGACTCCGAGACCCTATGGCAAACGGCTGCACAAAATAAGAAGCTAGAAAAGAAAATGAAAAAGAGACATAATGGTCATAAAACTTGAGAATCCACGGATCAAGGTAGCAACTCCGAGCTCAGATGGGATTACTCATCCTCCCAATTCGCGATACCATCAGACTGCACTGTACGGTCAGGTCAACCCTCTCCGCGACTGTAAACCCGAGCGGGAGCTCCAGAAACATGGAAGAACCCACCCTTGCGGAAGTCTTACAGTCGATCAAGGGCTTCCAAGAAGGACAATCGGAAAAGCCGACAGGCTACACAAAAATTGCAAGGCGCTATCAGAAAAGTGGGTCGAACATGCACCGAAATTGCAGACAGAATGTCATTTGTTGAAGTTCGAATTGAGAACCTAGAGAAAGATGTCTCCTCATTGAAAGCACAGGGAGATGCGCATGATGCCATAGTGAAAGACCTAATGGGGAAGATCGAAGAACAGGAGAACAGAATGCGACGCAACAACTTATGGATTCTCGGGATCCCAGAGGGACTGGAAGGGAATAACCCTAGGGCGTACATAGTATCACTCTTTAAAGGTGCATTTCCCAAGATGCAATCCTGGGACTGGGATAAGGAAGTACAACAAGCCCACCAATTTCCTTTGACACTTTCTAAACGACCCACTTCTCAAGACCAATACTCCGTGCAATTTTAGTGTATTTTGGACATTTTCTTTTACGCCAAGCTCTCTTTGACATAGCCAGACCTACAAGCAAAAAGGAAAATAACGGCGTCACCTTTTTCACCAAGCCAGACTTCGCCCATGCCACACTTGAGCGTCGATGGAGGTTGTGACAATTATTTACACCATTTCAGCAAATCGGAGCTACGGTATACCTACAAAATCCGGCACATTTAAAAATCATCTTTAATGGGGTTACTTGCAGCTTCACTTCTGAAATTCAAGCTCAAGCACATTTGCAGGAAATTACAGGGACAAGCAGACACCGATCCAAAGTTTGAACTGCTATGGACTCAATACTTAATGTTTAGTTTCTATGAAGTTTCAAACTTGGGATGTCACAATATGAGTAGACATAGATAAAGTGTGCAGTTTAGGGCACGAGATGGACCGGAGGGGAGATTCGGGCCTTCTCAGATGTCCACATCCAGGCAGGCCTCAGTGGTAGGGGGAGGGGTCTCGTTGGGGGGGGGGGGAGCGGTTGACTCCAAGAGCATCTGCTCCAGTTGTGGATTTTTCTTTAATTTCCCTTTTTCTTTATGTTGTTATGTGGTCAGGAGACAATATTATGTCATGCCCAGGGTCTTATTAAACGGGCTAAACTTTAGGTAATGAAATGAGTAAATGAATGATCCAAGGAAGCATCGAAATACCGCTGTAGCCCTTAGATTACTTAAAGCTGATGTCCTATGCCTACAGGAGACACATATAAACAGGACAGAGACTCACCTTTTAGGCACACTTGGATTTACAGTAAACGGAGCTACGTCACAGTGTGTCAGGACACTGGGGGTCGCAATATTATCTGCCAAAGGCTCACCTCAATTCCCACATACATCAGTAGATCAGAATGGGAGATAGGTTATTACCGAATGTCGTAAAGAGAGAACGGTGACATAATCACAATATGCACGGTGTCTGGCAGTGTTGTTGATAATCCTGCAATCTTTGATTTTATACATAATGAATTAGCCGAGTGGTCTTTACCTATCATCATCTGCGGCGATTTTAATATAAATATACCGGCTAGTCAAAGTATATCCTCAGACACCAATAGGAATTACACAGGTAGGAAACCCAAGGTCTTTAAGGCCTTGAAGACCTTAAGTCAGGAACAGGCATTGATGGATGCCTGGCAATCATATTACCCTGCAGACCCAGGTTATACTTTTTATTTTTTCCTGCACAAAAAAACTGTCCAATTACATTATATCCTTACATCTCACTCTATTCTTCACAAGTGCTCAATAGAAAAGACTACACGAATCGTTTAGGATCACAATCCCTTGGTTCTGGAAATAAGAAGGGAAATAAGGGTTAATCGAGATATGATCAGTTGACCATTCTCTTCTATCTAATTATGAATACTGCAAACACATGAGGCATTGGATCCCCCAATTTTTTAAGGAGAATCTTGGCAGTACCAAGATAGAAGTGGTCTGGGACGCACTCAAAGCCGCAATAAGGGTAGAAACAATGAGCTTTTCGCTTGCTCTTAATAGGGAAAAACGCCAATTATTGGATATCTTACAAATGCAATTGGCAGCTGCAGAAGAAAACTTAATTACTGTATACAGAGATGGTGAGGATCCTACAGAAGCACCGGCTAAAATAATTTCAGCTAAATCATCAGTTATAGAAGTAATAGCCAAAAGGGCAGCAGATAGATTGGAGACTTGGAGAAGAGAAGCGTACGAGTGCAGTGAACAAGTCGGACATCATCTTGCGATCAGGTCCAGACAAAAAGCCACAAAAAATACTATTACGACAGTGAAAGATACCACCCAAGCCATAATCACAGACCCAGAAGGTATACGCAATGAGTTTTTAACTTATTATCAAAATCTATATCAAGAAACCACCAAATCTCTCTCAAACAATATTATGACTTATCTCAACCAATTTCCAACAGAACAACTATCTTCAGATGATCAGGCCCAACTTGAGGAGCCCCCTCAATGGGTTTATGCTCTGCTGTGTATTAGCAGTCTCCCTAATGGCAAAGCAACTGGCTTAGATAGTATCCCAGCAGAATTCTATAAAAAAAATTCTACAGAAATAGGAGAAGCCATTTTTCCCTTGTTTGTACATGTTTTCAAGGTGGAAAGACCACCTGAATCATGGTCGCAAGCAAAAATAATTGTTTTTCTGAAAAAAAAATCAGCACTAGACCCCGCTTCTTATCGTCCTATTACATTAATAAATGCGGATAGTAAAATCTACTCCAAAATATTGGCGACCAGATTAGAAGGGGTAATTCATAAAATGATATCCCCAGGGCAACATGGGTAGATCCCTGGACGCAGTACCATAGTTCACATAAAAAGAACCACCTCACTCTTTGATGCAGCACAAATCTCCGGAGATCCAATGGCACTCATTTTACTTGATGCTGAGAAAGCCTTCGACAGAGTTTCCTGGCCGTTTCTTTGGGAGTCGCTGTCGAGGGTTGGGATAGGCTAGCATTTCATACAGGCATTTAAGATGCTGTATTTTCAACCAACCGCGAAATTATTTATAAATGGTACACTTCCTAACACCTTTAAAATATCTCGAGGAACACGCCAGGAAGGCCCTTGCTCACCTCTACTATTTGCCATATATATCGGCCCCTTCTTACACGCTTTGCAGCGCAATCAAAGGATTAGGCCGATAATCACTCAAGGATGGGAAACAAAAGTATTGGCATATGCCGACGATATAGCGCTTTTAACATCCAACCCGGTAGAGTCTATGGTAAGAGGTAGAGCGAGAGACGATGAGATTCGGCCTTTTGGCAGGATATTCCCTAAATCACACCAAAACCCAGATTATTTGCAAAAATGTTAACATGGGTGACGACATGAGACAGGTGGAAAATGCCACACATTTTGGGGGTAGACATTACCGCCAATATTGAAAAGCTAGTCGATTCAAATTTTGACCCCATGATTGATGAAATAAAACCAGAATTGAGGCGATTGCATAATCTAAATTTTTCAATCATCGGGTGATGTAATATAATCAAAACGGTCTTTTTTCCTAAGATCCTCTATCTTATAAGAGCTATTCCACTAGAATTTAATTTCAAATGTTTAAAAAAGATCGAAGGTATGTTTTCCCGGTTCATTTGGTCTTATGAGAAACCTAGAAGAGCATATAAGTTCCTTTCTCTACCAAAGGATAGGGGTGGTTTGGCTCTTCCAAACATTAAACTTTACTATTGGGCAACTGCTCTTTTACACAATCACACCCTTTTTTCCCCCTAAACCATCAGACGACTTCCCTAGTTACACTCCCACACCTATAGAACTAATGATGGGTAATCAGGCCTGGGGATGGGCCTGGAGATTCTTGAATGATTCTCATTACAAAAAGTACGATATAAGATGCTGGCCCCCGGATATAAAACCTTGAAAGCAGCCCGGAAGATGCTAGAATTGGGCTGTCTGAACTATTACACCCCGATCAATAATAATTTTAATCTGCCCGGAATCTTTAAAGACCTTAAAATTAGGAGATGGATAGACAAAGGCCTATCCAAGCTTGGAGATTTTTATTCTCTCACTGATATAATCTCCTTTGGAAATCTTAAAAAACAATATGAATTAGATTGGAAAGATTGTTTTAAGTATTTACAAACACGTGATTTTTTAAGCAAGAAATGTGGAGGCCCAATAGGATTCATAAATAACTCCATTATAGATAAACTAGGACAGAATAATCAATCAATTGGAATGGTATATGATTCGCTTAACTCCTTGATGACTGATGACATGGAACAGAGGGCTAGCAAATGGAAAGCGGAAATCGAAATTTCAGAGGGCTTATTTCAATATTCCACGGAATTAGCACAGAAACTTTTAATACCAGCACGACTTCAGGTGCAGTATTATAAAACTTGTTTCTCGCTCTATTATACTCCGAAAAGGATTGCTAAATGGGGAACAAGAAAAGGGAGCTTATGCCCTCGATGCTCACTGTTTCAGGCGGATTTAGAACATATGTTGGTTACCTGCACTACACTAAACACTTTAAAATCTGACATCACGACATTTTTAAAGAAGTCCTAAGAAGGGATATAAACCCTGATTTGTCATGAGGTAGATCAGGAGACTCAAGGGATGCCCGGAGAACAGCTAATCTTTATAAGTATGGCAATATATCGCATTACCCTAACATCAGCCTGGTTAGATTCATTCCCTCCAGGGTATTGTCAGAGGTTAACACGTCTAATTGCGAACTACAACTTTGAAAAAGCAATATATGGAAAAAGGGGGACTCGATCCCGTTCAAAAGTGTTACAAATCTGGGAACCACTGACTAAATGGCTTGAGAGATAAAAGCAGTGGAACACAACATTTTCGATACACCCTAATATATCTAAGATTATCCAACACAAAATCACATTTAGATAGATGGTCAACCCCAGAGAGGGTAGAAAACTTTAAAAATGTGCATGAGACCATATTACAGAAATGTTACAGCTTTAATTTAACGCCTTTTTTTCCTCTTCCTCTTTTTTCCGCTATAAGTTCATTGGCTTTAAAAGCATGTAACGTTATCAATATTGAATATGTAACTATATAATTTATTCACTTCCCTTAATTGAACATGCTAAACTATAATGTCATTTTGTAAACATTTAAATTCATGCACCAATAAAAATAATAATAAAAAAAATAGACTATAGCAGAGTGGGAAGCAAAGTACTCACTGCTACCAGTCTGAAGACTCGGGGATGAAACCGTGAGCCTAAGCCGTGAGCTGATTGCTGTAAAGTGATGTGCTGTGGGTGCTGTAGGATACTGGCCGCTGTAGTTCAAGTTCAAGTTCAGAAATTTGTATAGCGCACTAATCACCCAGAGGGTCTCAAGGCGCTTGAGGGAGGGTGGGTGCATTACTTATCGAAAAGCCAGGTTTTTAGCTGTTTTCTGAAGGAGAGGTGGTTCTGTGTAAGGCGGAGGTGAGTGGGGAGAGAATTCCAGGTCTTGGCCGCTAGGTAGGAGAAGGATCTTCCTCCCATGGTGGATCTATGGATGCGCGGAATTGCGGCGAGGGCTTGATTGGATGATCGTAGTTGGCGGGTGGGTGTGTAGAAGGACAGTCGTGTGTTGAGGCATTCGGGTTCTAGGTCGTAGAGGGCCTTGTGTGCGTGGGTGAGGAGACGAAACGTTATTATCTTGTTGACGGGAAGCCAGTGGAGGTCTTTCAGGTGACCGGAAATGTGAGCTTGACGGGGGATGTCCAGTATGAGTCTGGCTGAGGCGTTTTGGGTGCGTTGAAGTTTTTTCTGTAGTTTGGCTGTGGTTCCGGCGTACAGGGTATTTCCATAATCCAGACGGCTGGTGACCAGTGCGTGGGTGACTGTCTTTCTTGTTTCGGTGGGGATCCAGCTGAAGATTTTTTTGAGCATGCGTAGGAAGTTAAAGCATGAAGATGAGACGGCATTTACTTGTCTGGTCATCGAGAGGGAGGAGTCTAGGATGAAGCCCAGGTTACGTGCGTGATCTGTAGGTATGGGTGCTGCACCCAGGGCCGGTGGCCACCATGAGTCGTCCCAGGCAGAGGGGGATGATCCTAAGATGAGGACTTCTGTTTTGTCCGAGTTTAGTTTTAAACCGCTGTTCTTCATCCATTCGGCTACTTCTTTCATTCCTTCGTGTAGATTGGTTTTGGCGGTGTTTGGGTTTTTGGTGAGGGAGAGGATCAGCTGGGTGTCGTCTGCGTAGGAGATGATGTTGAGGTTGTGTTGTTGCGCGATGGATGCGAGGGGACTCATGTAAACGTTGAAGAGGGTGGGACTGAGTGATGATCCTTGTGGTACTCCGCAGATGACTTCGGTGGCCTCTGATTTGAATGGGGGGAGGCGGACTCTCTGGGTTCTACCGGCGAGGAACGAGATGATCCAGTCCATAGCTTTTCCTTGTATTCCGACGTTGCTGAGGCGTTGTATGAGGGTGCTGTGACAGACTGTGTCGAAGGCGGCGGAGAGGTCAAGTAGGATGAGGGCAGCTGTTTCTCCGTTGTCCAGTAGAGTTCAGATGTCGTCAGTAGCAGCGATGAGGGCGGTTTCGGTGCTGTGTTTGGCTCGGAAGCCGGACTGTGATGGGTCGAGGGAGTTGTTGAATTCAAGGAAGGCGGCGAGTTGACTATTGACGGCTTTCTCAATGACTTTCGCGGGGAATGGGAGGAGCGAAATGGGGCGGTAGTTCTTGAGTTCAGAGGGGTCTGCTGTGGGTTTCTTCAGAAGGGCGCTGAGTTCGGCATGTTTCCAGCTTTCCGGGAAGGTGGCGGAGTTGAAGGAGCAGTTGATGACATCGCGGAGATGTGGTGCGATGATGGAGTCTGCTTTGTTGAAGATGTGGTGTGAACATGGGTCGGTTGGTGAACCTGAGTGGATAGAGTTCATCAGGCGGATGGTGTCTTCGGTGGTGATTGGGTTCCAGGCGCAAAGGTTGTGAGAGTGTTGTTTTGGTTCGGGGGTGGGTGGAGTGGTCTGTTCTTCGGACTGGTTTTCAAAGCTGCTATGTATGTTGGAGATTTTGTTGTGGAAGAAAGAGGATAAAGAGTCGCAGAGGTCTTGGGAGGGAGTGATGTCGTTGGTGCCGGCGGAGGGGTTGGTAAATTCTTTGACGATGTTGAATAGTTCCTTGCTGTTGTGGGCGTTGTTGTCCAGTCGATCCTTGAATGCTGATTTCTTGGTGGATCGGATTAATTGGTGGTGTTTGCGGGTGGCGTCCTTGAAGGTGGTCAGGTTGTCAGAGGTTGGGTTTTTTCTCCAGGTTTTCCCGAGGGTACGACATAATTTCTTGGATTTCTTAAGGTCATCGTTGAACCAGGGGCCTTTTTGCTACCTAGTTTGATCTGGTGGTTTTTCAAGGGTGCTAGTTCGTCAGCGCTGTAGGTGATCCATTGTGTGAGTTTGGTGGCAGCTTGGTTTGGGTCCGATGATATGGCAGGAGGGTTTTTGTTAAGCTATGTGAAGAGTTGGTCGGTGGTAATTTTGTTCCAGTTTCTTCGTGGGATGGGTTGAGGGGGGTTGTGGGTTGTGGTCTTTTTGTAGCTGAAGTGAACGCAGCTGTGGTCTGTCCAATGGAGAGCTGTGGTGTGATCGAAGGAGATGTGTTTGCTGGAGGTGAAGATAGCATCGAGCGTGTGTCCGGCTAAGTGGGTGGGGGTGTTCACAAGTTGTTTGAGTCCGAGGTTGGCGAGGTTGTCTAGAAGGGTGTTGGTGTTGTTGTCGTTTTTCTTTTCCAGGTGGAAGTTGAGGTCTCCCAGTAGAATGTAGTTCTCGGATGTGAGGGCATGTGGGCTGATGAAGTCAGTGATGTCTTCGTTGAATTGTGTGCGTGTTCCTGGTGGTCTGTAGATGAGGGTGCCTCTGAGTGTGGTCCTGGGGTCGGAGTGGATCTGGAAGTGAAGGTGTTCGGCGGTCGCGAGGTTATCATCGGAGCTGGTCGTGATTCGGATGGAGTTCTTATGGACGATGGCGATGCCTCCTCCTGTTTGGTTGATGCGGTCCTTTCGGATGACCTTGTAAGCGTCCGGGATGGCTATGGCGATGTCGGGCGCCGATGAGGCATTCATCCAGGTTTCTGTAAGGAAGGCGATGTCCGGCGATGAAGTGTCGAGTAAGTCCCAGAGTTCAGTGGTGTGTTTGTGGACCGAGCGGGTGTTCAGCAGGATGCACTTCAGGTGGTTAGAATCGGAGTTGTCTTTGGGGGAGGTGTATTTGGTGTGGGTCCTGATGCTGGTGAACTTGCAGGAGTGGCAGGCGAATGGTCCATGGGTGTGTCCTGGGGTAGCTTCGCAGCATTGTGGTGTGCGACCGGGGTTAAGGGCAAAGAGGGTAGCGGCGTCATACGTTATGCGGGTGGAGTGGGTTTTGCGAGGGCCAGGAGGTTTGGCGCTGGGCGCGGTCCAGGCGCGGACGGGCCTACCTTTGGCGCGCCTTTGGCGCGCATGTGGCGCGACCGCTGCGCGTGAACGCTGCGCGTAAAGGCCTCTGTCATATGTAGATAGTGGAGGAGTGGAGGGGCGAGGGAGGGTCAGCTGGGAGGCGGGAAGCGGGGTGGAGAGAGGGGCTGGGAGTCAGAACAACAAAATGCTGGCAGCAAAAAGCAAAATCGAAAACAACACAAGCAGGGCTCTGGTAATGTAAACAATGCGAGCTTTGCAGTAAGCGCTACGAGATATTCAATCTACTCAGGCGCTATTAGATTTTAATGATTGAAAGCGCTATCAGAGGGAGCAGAGCAACTTAATGGCAGCCAAGAGCATTGAAGCGCTACGATGTCAGCAGAGCACAATAACTTAATTTCAGCCAAGAGCACTGAAGCACTACGATGTCAGCAGAGCACAATAACTTAATTTCAGCCAAGAGCAGTGAAGCGCTACGATGTCAGCAGAGCACAATAACTTAATTTCAGCCAAGAGTAGTGAAGCGCTACGATACCAGTGCCAGGGAGCGTGGCGAGCGACCGCTTCTGAGCCAGTCAGGACGGTCACAGCGCAGGATTAGGCGGGTCAGTCCTGTACTTTCAGTGGGAGGGAGGGTCAGCTGGGAGGCGGGAAGCGGGGTGGAGAGAGGGGCTGGGAGTCAGAACAACAAAATGGTGGCAGCAAAAAGCAATACGTGTATAAGTAGTGTTAGTATGCGTTTATAGTATACAGGGAGTGGGAAGCGAACTACTCACCCCTACCGGTCTGTAAACTTGATTGCAGTGTTTTAGTAAGCAGGTATAAAGAAATAATCGTGAAGAAAAGAATGCAGAATGTTGCAATACCACAGAAGAGAAATGGTGAAATCAGGTGTGTCTAAGTGGCTGTGTGTAATAAAGCGATGGAGTCTGAAAGTTATATAAAAAGTGTCTTTATTTAAGTGCCATAAATGGACCCACTGGTGTAAGAGCTAAGGCATCCAGCTGAGGCAAACTCCAACGGCTTCTGCTGTATTCAAACGTAAGCTCGTGCATCAGTGAATTCCACATTACATGTTACAGTTCCATGTGACATAAACAATACCTATTAGACTTGAATGACTCTAAATTGGATAATGAAAATAAAGGTAGGATACGATTACCACATGTATCCTTTAAGAAAACAAAACAAAAAAAAATTTGCAAAATGTAATCATCAACTTCTTAGGTACCGTTGTACTTCTTAATAAAAAAAAAGATACAGCTTTCATAATGTTTAAGAACAGGATTAAAATTCATGATTCATAATTCATAACACAAAGTGATCCAGCTGCCTATTTTTCCATGAAAGAAGTAGATATGAAGCCACAGTTAAACATACTAATTCATTAGGTATTGATTGTAAAAAATACCGAGCTGGGCGACATTGAATAAAATGATATTTACGCATAAGCAGTCAGATAAATCTTTTACGGTGCATTTTATAGAATTTGCAAAAAAAGAGATTATGTAAATTTGATTGGGAGGAGGAGCCATCGCATGTACAGGGCGGGAGGTCAGCTATGCAGTAGATGCCAGCCGGATAGGAAAACATACAAGGAATGAGGTTCAGGCGAAACCTTACTAGGATGAATCGATGACGTGAGTTGGTCACAAAAAACAGATATTCCAGGGTGCCTTCCTGTTCAATTGGGCTCTCTAAATATACTTTTACAAACGCTTTTGAGCTTAATTTAGAATGCTCTAATGCCCTTTGTTTAAAAAAAAATTTGATTTCTTTTTTCAAAACTGTAATGCAGGTTGAAGGGGGTGTAAATAATCAACCTAAATCGAGAGAGGTGAGGCTATTTTTAATGTATAATAACCACAGGATCCTTAGCGCATGTTCCAGGATGAGGCAGTCTTCTATTAGTCTCTGTGTAAGGTTTACTGAAGCTCTTCTCCAGATCGAGTGCCACAACAATATGAGTGCCAGCCTAATTATGTCATCAATATAAGGGACATCTAGCTCGGCATGACATAAAAAATTAAAACAGCTGGCTGGACGGTCAATGAGTCTTAACCAAAAGAATTTTCGAAAGTCTGGAGAGAGTGGGTGTTAGTGTATCCCCATATTTCTGCCCCATAAGTTGCCACTGATATTGATTTGGCAGAGTAAACCTTTTTGATCATCTCAAGGGGCTTTGCACTCAGTTTCTTTGTAAAGGAACTAAGTGCTATTATGCTTGTTTCCAGTGCTGGGCCCCTAGTTTTGATCATGTTGGACCCGGATAGATGTCTCTCAAAGGTTATTCTGAGATACGAGAAGGTATTGGTATTGGCTAATTCACGTCCTTCTATGTAAAAATGTGGAGCCATCCTCTCTCTACGTCCAGTTATTAAAACAAGAGACTTCGCCTCATTTGTTTTTAGGTCTAAGCTACTCATGTAGTTTACATAAATCCCTAATAGATGTTGTAGGGCTCAGCCAGTGCAGGCAATCAGAACAGCATCGACTGCATATAGCAGAATTGGGGTGCGCACATTCTTGATCGAAGGGACGTCCTGTGTGGAGTTCAACAGGGGTGTTTCTACCCCATTCGTGTAGATAGAAAAGAAGAATGGGGCAAGAATGCACCCCTGGTGGACTCCCTTCATGATTGGGAACGACCTAGAGCACTCACCCTGGTTTCCATAGCGCACAGTTGCTGATGCTGAAGAGTAAAGCTGTCAAATAAAGGTGCTTATTACATTGATAATACCCATTTCTTCCGTTATTTTCCAGAGATGGTGATGGGCTACGCAGTTGAATGCTGCCGAAAGATCCATAAATGCCAGATATAGTTTCTCCTGCTTTGCTTTAGTGTACTTGGCCATTAATAGGGTCAGGTTGAGGCTTTGATCCTGAGTGCCACTCCCCTTTTTGAACCCGTATTGTACCAGGATCAGGATGTTATTGTCAGTGGCCTATTCCTCTAGTCTGTTGAGTAAAACGCGACCCATCAGTTTGGCAATGCTATCTAGCAAAGAAATTGGCAGATGGTTTTTAGGCTGGGCTTTGTCTCTTTTTTAATGAATTTTAACTATAATAGACCGCTTCCACGAGTCGGGTGGGCCCACTGTAGCAATTACATTAAAAATATTAGTGAGTACCGGCCCCCATAGGTCGGGGTGCTCCAAAAAGAAATCTACTGGAGTGCCATCCGGGCCAGGGGCTCTATTGGTAAAGGACTGTGAGAGGGCCAGTCTAATTTCCTGTAGGTTAAAACACAAGGGCAAATTTGTAGGGTGGCTATTTGGTGGCAGCTGACAAGCCAGCCCCTCTGTGTGAGAGTTAAAAATGGAAGAGAAATGTGCGATCCAGTAATCCTCATCCACATGGCACGCAGTGCTTGGATCTTCAGAAGATTTAAGAAAATGGGCATTAATGACTCTCCAAAAAGTTTTTTAAAGAGCCCCTTAATTAAGTTTTTCCCAAGCATCTTCCTTAAGAGTGTTGGTTCTTCGCTTCCTGGCCCCTGAGTAACAAAGCCCTAGGGCGTTGACCAGTGCTGCATCCCTTGGGGTAGATCTAAGACCTTGGTGTAGATTTGAAAGGACCTTTGTGCAGGACTGGTTGAACCATTTAGGACCTAAGGTATTAGAGGTTCTTCTTTCCCTAGTTAATTACTTTTTTGCCTCTGAAAATATCCTGTCAAAGGCTGTTATTGTGAGTATAGGGTCAGGGATTGCTGCTAGACAGATCATAATATTGTCAAGACTATTACCGACCACCCCGTGATAAATTTCACTTTATCTATCAAATCCCATTTTAGAATTATCCCATTTTTCCTTGCTATCCCTGGGTTAACATGTCTTGTCTGCTCCAGAACCGTTCCTCCCCATACCAAGTTAGCAATTATGGTGTGGTGGTCACTGAATCCGTATGGCGTAATTGCAGTATTAGAGATAGATTTGCTCAGGGGTGGAGAGATCAGTAAATAGTCTAGGGTTGAACATTGGCGAGGCAATTCAAAAGTGTGTTGGAGAGAGCAGGAGCTGGGGTTAATGGGATTTATAATGTCTTTTATAAAAAATTATTTATTCAGAGCATCGCCATAGTCATTGTGTACAAAATGGGAAATTGGATCACCTGAATCATTAAACATCTAGCATAATGTTTTATTTGGTAAAGTACAGCAGTGTGCGTTAAAATCACTCGCCCGTAACATTTTTGGAGGCTGCTTAAGACTCTTAAAAAAAGAATTAATATCTCTTTCCAATATATCAACAATCTCCTTCATGTTCGCGTTGAAGTTATTATTATAATAATTGATCAAAAGAATGGTGTCACCACTTGGTTCTTTTAAATAGAGAAAATGGTAGTAGGGAGAAGCATTATAAAATTAGAAGACTGCGAATTTTAGGATGTTTTTTAACAAAGTTGAAAAACCTCCCAGGCGTGTCCAGAAGCAGAGGATCGGGATGGGGTATAGAAGGAAGGATAGCCGTCTAGATAGATGGGTCTAATTTCCCATGTTTCCTGGAGGCAAATCAGGTAGTGTTTATTAATAATTGCTAACCAATCTAAGTTAGACACTTTGGACTTTAGTCCGGCAATATTCCAAGAGGCTAGTTTAGCATGGGCACTGGGAATAGATCTGTGGTTGGAAATTGTCGCAGGAGATTCAGGGGAGTCGAGTCCCAGGTCCCTAGGACTTTGAGATAGATTAGTAGAGGTCCCATTCCCCCCCTGTCAATCACACCCATCCATGTCTGTTAGGGCGCTAAATCGGTTATTAATGGGGAGGTGGGTGAACGGGCGGCCTGCGACAAGGTGAGGGGGCTCCTGATAGTTTTTGCTATGTGAGGTTAAGAAAGTTTGGGCCCTATTAAAGGGTCTATCAGGTCTGTAAAAAAGCCAAGTGGAAGTGCAAGCATCTGGGTTTGCTGAGTGGCTGTATCAGGTAAGTGCCCAAACAGTTGCTGAACCAGATGATGCGAGTTAAAATTAATGACCACACAATCCCCCTGAAAGGTTTTCTTAGAGTTCCCTACCCAAGCCACCCGTCTTGCCATAAGGATACATGGTAATAACTCCCCTCGAACACCCCCACATGTTTGCTAATCCAGTGACATGCCTTGATAATAAGCTGCCTGTGAATTCTGTCTAAGTGTCCACTAGCTTAGGGACATTCGCCAGGACTATGAAATAGGGAGGCAGCGGGGGGGGGGGAGGTCCAATCTTAGTTATAAGGTATGTTTGTCCCATTTATCGTTCGATGTCGGAGTCTCTGGAGCGTACCTCTGTCGATGGGAAAGATGGTAAAGATAGGCTAGGTGCCCCCTGTGGTCACAGAGAATGAGAGGAGGAGTGATGAGGGGGTGAATAACTTGCAGATTTAACGGTTGAAGATGATTTTGAACTTTGCCGGCCCCACATACCCGCTGGTTGTTGAACTCTTGCCCTAAGATTTAAGGACTCAAAAATTGTCTCAATTTTATTAAGTCTGTCTGAAAGGGGCTCGAATAGGCGGGTAAAAGACATTTCCTTTTTTTATAGCAGGTCGTCCATTAAAGGTATGGGGGCTGTTGCAACCTCTTGTAAGATAGCGGAGGTTAACTTTATAGCTGATCTTCCACCCCCTTTTTAGGTCTCAGCCTGATCCAGCGCATGCGCTGGTGCCGGCTGAGACCTTCAGTAGGGCTCTGAAAAATGCTACTTTGCTGGCGATCAGCTTGCTAGAACGCGCACAAGAGCGCAGCGGGCATGCGCGTTATAGCAAGTTGATCTCCGGCAAACTAGCACTTGCGGTGACGCGCGTGCGCGCCACACACGTCACCACTCTTTTTAATTTTTTTTATTTCATTTCGCGGCCGCCAGTGCTTGTTATAAACTTGCTCACATACAACTCTGACATGGGCACAAAGGCGCCAAGATGCAAATGTCAATCTATAAAAGCCACTCAGTGAAAAAGCTGGTATAGCAAACCTTGTCAAGCTGTTTTTATTTGTATATAGTGCCAAGTCAACCATAGGGCATTCGAGCACTTTACATGAGCACCAGATGACATTACACAAATCCATATGTGTTTTTTCGGGCACAGGTAGATCAAGTCATTTCATTTGCCTAGAATCACAGGTTGGTGAAGCGGACGCCAGGACTCGAACTCGGTTTTCTAGGACTAAAATCTACAAATTGGGCCAGCAGGCCCCGCCTTCTACGTATGCACACAGTATTTTGGTTACAGGATATACACGCCCACATCCTCCCCAGCTTAAAACCAAAGTATACAGAACACACTTTCTAGCCCTGGGTTAAACCGGATCTAATTTGTCTGGAGCATTGTAATAAAATGCTTGATTTTGTTTTACAACTGCTGCTCTGGTCCTTAACAGCTGCTCCCATTATTGGGTTTTCACTATGGAAAATGGACCGGAGGCGTGAATGTGAAGCGCATCGACGCCTTGTCTGGCGTGGACTGTATAAATGCACTTATAATGCAATACAGAATGCTCCAACAGTACTTCGAAGAGCTATGCAATTGTTCTCAAGATTGGGAAAGAACACTGCAGATTACGTTGTTGCTAAAGTCCTAGTAACTTTACAAGATGAGGGTCAGGGGAACCTGGCTTTGCAGCGGCCGTCTGGAAAGAGCGGTGTTTAAAATTTGGAGAGTGGAGTGTTATTCTTCCCTAAAGACAGCTCTCTCCCCGCCGAAAACAGGAGTCTTAGAGTCTTAGAGTCTTTGTAGCACAATTTTGTATCCTATTGATTGAATATATTTTCTGGGGAAGTGTCAGGACAGGCCAACCAGGCAGTCCCAGAAGGGCTGGTCGGACAGCTCAGTCTGTGGGCAGGCTTTGGCTGTTTATGGGCATGATCTATGATCTGCTAGGCCGTTTTTTAAAGCTGATTTCCTAAATATTAAAATAAACATTGTCTGCAGCAAGCTCAACTCCAGGCAGCCCTCCATACCTTGCAAAACACTTCTATGGCGTCTCTCTACAAGTTCAAACCTGCTATGCAAATATGTGCCATTTATTTTTAGCTCTGCAATTCTATAATGAGGGTGCAATTTTATTTTGGAGCCCAGGCCTATCTTTTGTCCTATATCGAACTGAGTCTCTCTAGATAGGGCAATGGTTTACAGAGTCCCTTTATTATTTCAGGCTGCAGTGGCAACAACCGGTCTACTGAGCCTTGGAGAAACAAGCATTGGCATAGCCAATAGGTCTTGCCTTTGGGACCTTACAAGTGTTTAGCCATGCAACAGTTGATGTTGTTGCACGAATGATATTGTGCTGCATAACTAAATACTTATAAGGCCCCAAAGGCTTATAAGTATTTAGGCTATGGCTATGCCAATGCTTGTTTCCTTTTTGGCGGCGGCTCGACATAGGCAGCCGAAGAGTGAACTCTAACAATTGCCTGAGAGTTTTGACCTTTAGAGCGAGTTATAGTTTGCTTGGGTGATAGAGGGGAAGAAGGAATAGAGAAATCATCCATAGGTGCAGACAGTTACATATGGAAATTGTGTAATTCATTTTAGGTGCGGGTTATGGGGTTTATAAGGGTAAAGGGTGGGAATTAATATATTTTTTATTAATTAATAATTAGTTGATAATATAAATTAATTGATAATTAGGGTAATTGTTTAATTTTTTGTGTGTGTGTGGGTTTTGGGTTTATGGGGTAAAGGATGGGAAGTAAATTAATTTTAATTACTTTATAATTAGTTGTTAAATACAAACAGTTATTTAGTTGCAAAATAAAATGTAATTGTGTAATCATTTTTTTTACAGTTTAAATTTAGGTGTGGGTTGTGGTAATTATAAGGGTAAAGTTTGGAAAGTTAATTACATTTTATGTGTTTTAATGTGTTTTTTATTAATAATATTTGTTTGACTGATAATTAATTGTGTTAATTATGCAAGTACTTTTTTATTTTTGATGTGGGTTGTGAATTGTGTGGTGTGATAGGGTAGGAAGTAAAGAAACTAAATGTATGTCATAATGTATGTTTTTGCTAATAAATAATTTCTAAATACAAATATTTATTTGTTTGAAAATAATTTTTTCTATTTTATTTAATATAATATTTGTTGGTATTTGTGATATGTATTTAACATTATAATATGATTTAATTTGTAATAATAAATATATTTGTTTTTGAATTTTTAACATATTTCTATATTTTTAAATTTATTTTGTTTTTTAAATATTTGTAGTTTGTTGATTATATTTTGTTTGTTTTTAATTTTGAACTGACTGGAGTGGGAATAGTAAATTTTACACCTCCGCAATCCAACACTTACCCTACTGATGCACTCATTGGAGTGGGAATAGTAATGTATACCCCTTCCGCTAGCCAACACTTTCCCTACTTTTGCACTCATTGGAATGGAAATAGTAATTTAAACCCCCTCCGCTATCCAACACTTTCCCTACTGTTGCACTCATTGGAGTTGGAATAGTAATTGTTACTCATCGGCTATCCATCACTTTCCCTACTGTTGCACCTACTGGAGTGGGAATAGTACATTTTATCTCTCCGCTATTCAGCACTTTTCCAACTGTTGCACTCATTGAAGTGGGAATAGTAATTTATATCCCTCCGCTATCCAACACTTTCATTCCTGTTGCACTCATTGGAGTGGGAATAGTAATTTTTACACATCCGGAATCCAACACTTTCCCTACTGTTGCACTCAATGGAGTGGGAATAATCATTTTAACCCCTCTGCAATCCAACACTTTCTCTACTGTTGCACTGAGTGGAGTGGGAATATTACATTTAACCCCTCTTCTCTTTGATAGTTTCCTTGGTGTTCTATTGGCTGGAATGGGTGCTGTAAATATTTTCTATGTGTAATATATCACTTTTACTACTGTTGCAGTTATTGGAGGGAGATTTGTAAATTGTATTTTTATCCAGTGTTAATATTTATGTGTTGTGCTAAATGGGAGTGGTAAATTGTTTATATATTTATTTTAATCGTTTGCATAGTTTTGTTTAAATTGTATTGGGAATAGCATGCATATTAAATGTTATAATTAATTTTGTTTTGTTATTATTTAAATTATTATGTTTTGTTTATTTGAAATTATAATATTTTTAATGATTCATATTTGTTAATTGGAAAATTATTATTACTAAGATTAAAGATTTTTAAATAGTTTAATGTTTTAATTTAACTAGAATGTTTTTTATAAATGTTATGTTATTGGTATGTGTATATATATACATATATATATTCATTTATTTATTTGTTATATTTTGTATGATTTAAAATGATAAAATACATTACAATTATTCGTTTAATAATTGTTTTAAAGTATATCTATATATACATAAATTATTATATATGTGCGTGTAACGTCTTTAAATTAAGTGTATTTGTTTAAATTGTTAAAATGTATATTAAATCTCTTTTTTTAAACAAATATTATTTAATATATGTAATATTTATTATATATATATATATATATATATATATATGTATATATATATATATATATATATATACAATATTTTTTACAACTATATTAATGACATCTATATTTGTTTCCGATATTTTTGTACTTACTTTAATAAATATAGGATTTTTAACATTGATATTTATAACTCGATATTGTGGTATAGGGGTATTTTGGGTTTTGATATTCTGTCAGTGAACCGTGGTGGTGATCTAATGTATAGGTACAGTGGGGGTTTCCCTCTCGGGTTTGGGTTCTTCCAATTTTTTAAGCATGTTCACGTGGAATATTTGACCTTCCACACTATTATAAGGGACAGCTACATGATGTGTAACTGGGATTACCCTTTTTAGTATCTCATAGGGTCCTTGCCACTTGGGAGGAGTTCATTCTCTGTGGTGGGAAGCAAAATAGGGCCCTTCTTCTCTGCTTTGAATTTTCTCAACAAAGTTTCCCTTTCATATAGCCTTTTCTGGTGTGTTTGGGCAGTTTCTAAGTTGGCATTCATCTGTTTCTACAGAGATGACAGCGTTCTCTTCAGACTTGTGGCATACTCGAGATGGGGCTTCCCTTCATCTTACTCCTCTACCCAATGTTCAATGGCCATAACTAGCAGAGTGTGGGGTTTCCTCCCAAAAAGCAACTCAAAAGGGGAAAACCCTGTGGATTTAGGCTCATGAGATGGAATAGCAAAGAGGACCAATGGAAGCCTCCAGTCCCAGTCATTCTCTGTCTCAGTTGTTATTTTCTTTTACATGGTTTTTATTGTTCTGTTATACCTTTCTACTAGGCCGTCGGTCTGTGGCTGATACAAAGACGTATAAATCTGGCATATCCCTAGGATTTTACATATGTGATTGATCAAATGACAAATGAAGGGAATACCCTGATCTATTACTAACTCCTGCGGAAACTCTACTCAGTAAACATTTTTTTGCATTTCTTGAGCTACGGTAGTAGTAGCCATGCGCACTTTGTGGAGTTTACAGAGTTTTCCCAATTCCGCACTCTGCTGGCAGAGCGGAGTTTGGCAAAAAAAACTCTGATTTTGCCGCGTGGCCGAGTTTGCCCACACCACCCACCCACCCCTAGTTTTGTTTCCTCTTATGTGGGGGAGGGTATGAGATTTGCTTGATCCTTTTTTTCATCTAGAAGGCAAGTTTGAACTGGAAATTACACCCTGAACCAAGAGAATAAGCAATTTGTGACTTTGGCGCTATACAAATAATGCTGTACAAACAGCTGACTAGTAAAGACGGACCATGAGGCTGAGAGGTATCGTCGATGTTCTTGCTAGTCCAAGCAGAATCTTTGCCTCTGCCTGAGTGGACTATGGAGCTGTAGTCCTGACCTGTCACCATCAATGCATCTAGTTACAGGGCAGTCACACAGAAAACTTCATTTCTCGGCGTTCAAAGTGGTCTTCCAACCTCGCTTCACTACAGAAATATATGATCCAAGTCATACACAAACCAGTTGGAGCTTGCTGCAGACAGAAGCCCAGTGGCAGGTTAAGGAACGAATGCCAATGGCCTATTTTCCGTGCCTACGGCCTCTGCCGTCCGGTGCAGAGCTGGGCTCCTGACATCCAGGGGCCCTGGCATCGGCCCTATCACAGCCACTGGGGCATGAGGCTTTGGCCTCCTGGAGCCGAGTCATCGCTGAAGTTACCCCTGGTGATGTGTAAGGATGACCCGGGCGCTGCAGTAAGGTATGGTCACACAACCCAGTGTCTCAAAGGGTTGGTATGCCCTGTGAGAAAAGAAAGAATGGAAGGGCTTGATCTCATGAAAGGACTGTGTTGTAGTTCCAAGGCTTTGTAAAGAGGACTGTGCATTATTTATTATTTTTTTTTGTAAAGTTCTTCACACTGCTAAAAAGCTACATTTAATGTAGGGCGGAGCAGAAAGTTTTTATGCAACTCTGAGGAATTTCACGTAGTGCACCTCCGCAAACTCCGCCCACCCCAGTTCAGGATAATAGGTGGCACAGTCCACAAGGACTAGGATGTATTCATGTCCCCGTACAGATGGTGTTAGGAGTCCTACTAAATCCTTTCTCACCAATTTGAAAGGAACCTCGATGATAGGAATGGGATACTCCCAGGTGATTCACCAACTAACATTGTTTACAGGAGGCACAATATTGCGTTATATCTCTGTAGACCCTTGGCCAACCAACCTTTCTAGAAGGTATTTCAGGGTATGTTCCTTTCCATAGTGTCCTCCTCTGATCTGGTTGTGGGTCAGATCCATCACTTGTTTCCAAAAAGCTATTGGAACCCTCTGTACACAAGCCCTTTTTTTATTCAGAAACATGGTCCTACATGGTCGTGGTCCTCCTCGCTGGCCTGTTTTCACACTTGTAACAATGTGCTGTCCTCTCTCTGAGCCATTCTGAAGATAGATTGATTACTCCATGATATTTCTGGGGATGAGAGGATAAAAGTGGGGTCAGTGTTGCAATAGGTATAAATCTCAGTTTCTCTCTTCTTCTCACCCTCCTGGATTTCCTCTTTCGAACAGGGGTTGTATCTATCTCTGTATAACTAAAGGGTGCCTCCCTAAGCAATTTATTGTCAGAATCCCTTTGCTCAAAGGCGGTTTGTGGGTGTCTGTTCCTCCTTTGAAGTAGTTTACTTAGTACTTTTCCTCATTTGGTAATCGGGGTTCCATCCAAGGGGTTCCACAAAAGGGAGGATTTGTGGGTCGGGAATAGTGAGCTTTGAAATCGGGGCAGCTTGATAGCCATTGTGGCCATAAGGTTGGGGTGCTGTCATACCCAAATTTGAGTACACAATGGTAGAGCATTAAGAAATTGCTCTAAGTAGACCTTCTCAGTGATTTCTATCACACTAGAATTATTCAGCTGTAGCCACAGGTTTCCAAAATGACATATCCAGTAATATAGAGCTCTGGAATTGTGCCCAGTATTCCACTTCTCCTTCCTAAATCTGCCCTGTAGTACTCTGGGTTGCATCCCAATCTCTCTATGACGGCTCTTCTTGATGGCTGCTTATGCTGTCTTTCCTGTGGGATTGGGCACCTGATATGCAACTTGTAATTCCCCGGAGAGTAGTGGTGCTATGCACTGTCCACACCATTCTACAGACCATGCAGCAGTGGAGGCCACTCTCTCAAAATGAATAAACAATAGTCGAGATCATCACCTTCCTGGTACTTCTGTAACACTGTTCCCAGTATGTTTGGGTGTACTCAAGCACTGGTAATAGCATCAGTCAACCTCATGGTGACCGTGTCTTGCACCTGTTGGTTGGTGGTCAATATGGTGGCTTTTCCTTTTAGAGCTACTTGTAGGGTTTCACAGTTGTGTTGTGCCGCTTGATCTTGCTGCTCGACTACCAGCTACAGATGTCACTGTCCTTCCGATAGCTGTGTAATAATTTCTTTCAGCGATACGGGTTGTGTCATGGTTGCAGACACACAATTCCTCTTCTGAAACCACTTGTTATCGCTCCCTGGAAACACACAGCCACACGGATATGGTTTTAAGGATTTTATTGTTATTTTTTAGCTAGTCTCAAATTTCCCAAAGCAAAACCCATGCACAGGCAGTCAATGTACTTTTCCCTAAACACATAGGATTTTCCACTGTGATTGCTAATATAACTATCTGTGCTTCCTTATCACCACGGTTCTCAGGCTGTGTCACTGCTCGCCTCTCCCTTGTGCCAGCAATGCAATATTTGCAAGAAACTTAAAACTGGCCCTTGCCTATAGCCACAACCTTCCTCCATGGCTGCGGTAACAGCTGCGTCATCTCCTGGCTGCTGGGTCTATGGGTGGTTTGGGGTATCCCTCCTTCACGGCCTTGTTTGATGTTTCTCTCTCCTTTGGGGTTGTCCCTGCACCCGCCTCCGGATTCTCCTGCAACAGCTGTCACCACCAGTGTCAGACTCTCCTCTTCTTTGATATCGCGGTGTCTCACAATTCCTTCTCCTTATGTGTGTCAGCCCTCATTATTGATCCATCACCTTTGTTTCGGGTCACTGCACCTCCACGTATCTCCAGTGGCCTCCTCTTCTCCATCACTCTCATCCCAACGCTTTCATACAGCGTCATCTTGTTGCCTCCCATTACGGCAACAAGAACGTTGCCTACTTTCTAATCCAGGGTCAAACTTGTGGTCCATCTTGGAATTCTCAGTCGGTTTGCAGGCTTTCTCACAAATAGTTACTATGTGCCTCATTTAAACTTCAAGCCAGCCAAGTCAGTGAAGGTGAAAGCTTCAGCCTGCATGGTGGAGGTTCACCCACCATCCCTCTGCAGAGGATTCATTGTAGGCAGAGCAGTATGCCACACAGGTACAATGTGTTTTTAGACTGTCATGGAGTGGAGTGGTATATATTTGACCCCACACTGAAATCATTGTACTTTACCCAGCTTAAGAGCTATCACAGAGCTATCTGTCAAGCCCGGGCAGCATATTATGCGTTTGAGTTCTCCAACAGCCCTAACCCATCTAAATTAATTTTTAAGGTGCTTAAAGATCTGATGGGTAAACGGGCCACCTCGCTAGAAATCTGCACGGACTCTCATTGTGAAAGCTTGGCATCCTTTTTCGTGGAGAAGGTGCAGATAATCTACCGAGGGTTTATGCCAGCTGTGCCCGATGCTGAGCCCAGGCCTGTTAGGGTTCCAGATTGTGAACCTCTGTCCTCCTTGCCTGCTATGTCGGCTGAGGCATTTGACACCCTGAGCCTCAAAATTAAATCGGGCTCTCCTTTAGATCCTTTGAAGCCAGAGCTTATCACTCTCCTCCCGCCCCTGTGTCGTGAACCCATACTGGACCTGATTAATCTTTCACTTACGGAAGGCGTGGTTCCTGCTTCTTGGAAGCAAGCTGTGGTCAGCCCTATATTGAAGAAGCCTAGTCTAGACCCTCTGCTCCCTGAGAACTATCGCCCCATCTCCCTCCTGCCCTGGACCGCCAAGGTCACTGAGGCACATGTAAATTCCATCTTGTCTGCCCATCTCTCTCGTAATAATATTCTTGACGAGAGTCAGAATGGCTTTCGGGCACAACACAGCACCGAAACGGCTCTGCTCTTTATGAGCGAACATCTCCGTTCGGTGCTGGATGTGGGGCAGACAGCGGCGCTCCTTTTGTTAGATCTGAGCGCCGCATTTGATACTGTGTCTCATGGCATTTTGTTGCGGAGGTTGGAGGAAGTGGGACTTGAGGGCAAGGCTCTTCAATGGTTCCGCTCTTTCCTTTCGGACCGGTTTTTTAAAGTGGCCATTCCTCCTGGTCAGTCCTCGTTCCATCCTCTGGGGTTAGGAGTCCCTCAGGGTTCGGCGTTGAGCCCCACGCTGTTCAACTTGTATGTGAAACCGCTAGCTGCCGTAGTTAGACAATCTGGCTTAACCATGACATCTTATGCCGATGACACGCAGCTAGCGGTGACACTCAGTGGGGACCCTGAGGTGACTGCCCCCAGGTTTCGCGCAGGGCTTCTTGCCGTGGCGGACTGGATGCGTATTAACTGTTTACAGTTAAACGCCAAGAAAACCGAAGTCCTGATTTTAGGAAAGCAAGCGGATTCGTGGGGAGATCAATGGTGGCCTCCTGAGCTGGGGGTGACTCCCATTCCAGCGGCCGAAGTGAAGAACTTGGGGGTCTGGCTGGATTCCAACCTTTCTTTTACCAGCCATACTAAGAAGATCGCAGCCACCTGTTATGGGATTCTGCGAGGACTGAGACCGGTCCTTAAATTCTTCGACCCCCCTACTCGGCAACTGGTTGTCCAAGCCTCCATTCTTTCCCGGCTGGACTATGGGAGTGCTCTGTTACTCGGCGTTAATCAGGCTGAGGCGACTAGACTGCAGAGAGTACAGAATGCCGCTGCGCGGGCCATTGTAGGCCTCCCGAGACGGTGCTCTGTATCGGCAGTCCTGACCTCCCTGCATTGGCTGCCGGTCAGACAGAGAATCAAATTTAAGGCACTCTGTTTGACATTTAAGATCTTGAAACTCTCGTCTCCCCCCGCCTTGATGGGCCTTGTTTCCCCATATGTCCCCAGGCGGTCTCTCAGGTCGGAATCTCTCTACCTAGCGAACGTGCCTAGATTCAGATTGAGTAGGATAGGAGGTCGTTCTTTTTGTGTTATGGCGGCTGGACTATGGAACTCTCTTCCTGTCCATATCCGTGCCCTGAATAGCCTGACTCTTTTCAGACGGGCGATTAAGACCCATCTGTTCACCTCCGTTAATTAATTTCTTCTTCTCAGTGGCGATCTGTTATGTTGTGGTACTTGATCAGGCGCCAGGACGCCCCTTCGCTGGGGCAGCTGTGCGCTGAATAAAAGTTATTAACATAACATAACATAACAGTAGAGTGGAATAGTATGTCATAGAATAGAGTGGAATAAAGTGGCATGGAGTTGCGTAGCACGTCATAGAGTGGAGTAGTGTCGTAGAATGGCATAGAGTGGAGTAGAGTGGAGTAGAGTGCTGTAGAGTGGAGTGGCATAGAGTGGAGTAGCATGTCAGTGGAGCAGAGTTTAATAGAGTAGAGCAGCATAGAGGGGAGTAGAGTAGAGTGGCCTAGAGTGAAGTGGCGTAAAGTACTATGGTGCAGAGTAGATTTGCATTGAGTGCATTGTCGTAGGGTGCATTGGATTTGAGTAAAGTGGTTTAGAGTGCATTGCCATAGAGTGAAGTGACATAGAGTAGAATAGTGTGCAGTAACGTAGAGTAGCATAGAGTGCAGTGACGTAGAGTAGCATAGAGAACAGCGGTGAAGAGTTAATTGCAGTGGTGTAGAGTGTATGGCATAGAGTTGAGTGGCACAGAGTGGAAAAGAGTGCCGTAAAGTGATGTAGCATGCAGTGGCGTAGAGTGACATAGCGTGTAGTGGTTTGGAGAGCAGTAGAGTGGCGTAGAGTATTGTAGAGTATAGTGGCGTAAAGTGCAGAAGTGCAAAGTAGTTGGCATTGGCAAAGTGGCATAGGGTGCATTGGTTTTGAGTAAAATGGTGTAGAGTGCATTGGCATAGAGTGGAGTGGTTTAGAGTAGAGTGGCAAAGCGTAGAGTGCAGTGGCGTAGAGAGACGCAGCATGGAGTGGCACAGAGTGAAGTAGAATGGCATAGATAGAGTGCAATGGCATAGAGTGCAGTGACGTAGAACAGATTGTTTCAAATTAGAGTGAAGTGGAGTGGTGCAGGGTAGAGTATAGTGGTACAGAGTTCAATGGCTTAAGTAGTGGCGTAGACCAGAGTGGTGTAGCGTGGCATAGAGCAGAGTGGTGCAGCATTGATTGCAGGGGCCTATAGTGGAGTGGTACAGAGTGCAGTAGAGTGGCATAAAGTGCAGTTGCCTAGAGTGCAGTGGTGTAGAGAAAATTGTTTTAGAGTAGAGTGAATTGGTTTAGGGTGGAGTGGTGCAGGGTAGAGTGGAGTGGTACAGAGTAGTGGCATAGAGCGCATTGGTGTAGAGTGCAGTGATGTATAGTGAAGTTACCTAGACTGGAGTGGTTTAGATTACAGTGGCGAAGAGTGCAGTGGTGCAACGTAGAGTAGGGTAGAGTCACTGACAAAGAGTAGAGTGGTTCAGAGTAGAGAAGGAAGGTGTAGAGTAAAGTGGTGTAGAGTGCAGTGTCAGAATGAAGTGGTGCACAGTAGATTAGAGTGTCGTAGAGTACATTGACGTAAAGTGCAGTAGAGTAGAGTAGTGCAGAGTAGAGTAGTGCGGCACAGTGTAGAGTGACACAGAGTAGAGTGGCACAGAGTACAGTGGCATAGAGTTCAGTGGTAGAGAGTGCAGTGCTGCAAAATAGAGTGTAGTAGAGTAGAGGGGCATAGAGTGAGGCTTATATCATGAATTTTACAGAACCAGATGTAGCAGAGGCCATATCCCAACTGACAGACAATAAGGCCCCGGGACCTGACGGTGCCCCAGCCAATCTTTTTAAATCTGATATAAAGACATGGTCTAAAATACTGGTGAATGTTTTTAACAAGGCCTGTAAATCAGGTCTGCCCAGTTTGTGGTCTGAGTCAGTAATAGTGCCATCTTTACAAAGGGCAATAGAGGGGACCCTAGTTGTTATCGCCCCATTTCACTCATTGATTCTGCCGTAAAGGTGCTCGGTAGGGTGGTACTCAGTAAACTCACGGGTTGGCTATCCGAAACCAAAACCCTATCAGATCTACAATATGGATTCAGGAAAGGCAGATGCACAATTGATCAATGCCTCAATTAAAATCTTTTAATTGGGAAGTATACAGTCGCCAAGAGGGTACACTTTATCTGGCATTTATGCACCTTTCCTCGGCCTTTGACCGAGTGAATAGGTCCAAACTTTGGGTTATGCTCCTGAAATTAGGTGTTGACAGAAATATTGTGCACTTCCTAGCCAATCTGCATAGGGATTTAACTGCCACTGTGAGATATGATCATAGGGGTAATTGCACCGGGGGAATACGTATTGTATATGGTGTTAGGCAGGGGTGCATCTTGGCCCCTTTACTCTTCACCCTTTATATTAACAACCTGGACCTAGTCCTAGGTGAAGCTTGCAAAGACATCTCACGTGTAGGAGAGCGCCTGATTCCAGCACTCCTCTATGCGGATGATGCCGCCCTCCTAGCACGAATGGCAGTAGGGCTACAACTTTTTTTGAATTCCTTTGCCGTTTTTATGAAATCCTTATACCTTCGCGTCAATTTTACTAAATCCCATGTCATGATAACTGGTCACAAACCAAAAAGGGTTAAAACTTTCCATTGTGAGGGAAATGTGCTTACCAGGGTCCCTACCTTTCCCTATCTGGGAATCATTTTTAACGATCAAGGTACATGGACCGCGCAAATACATGCCAAAAGAAATATTCTGGCCAGATCTACATCAGCTGTTTTGGGCTTTGCGCGTAGACTAGGGGCCAGACCAATGCAAGCCCTTCTAAAAATATATGGTGCGAAATGTATTTCCCTCGCAATGTATGGTGCAGACATCTGGGGTATTAGGAATACAAAGGAAATTCAAGTTGTTGACAACAAGTTTTTTTAAAACCTTCTATCTGTGCCGCAATCCACGTCTGGCTATATTGTCCATCAGGAGTTTGGAGCTGGCTTTTTGGAGGATTTAATTGCTATTGCACCTCTCCTGAAGTGGATTTCTACATGGTTAAACCCCGAATTAGATTTGAATCGTGAAGTATTAAGAGACTGTTTGGCTCTTGATCAAGCGAACCGTATCCCCTTGCTGAGTTATGTCCACAGGCTGAGAGGGAAACTGGGTCGACCAGAGTTATTTAACTCGCCTGATAAATTGGTAAAACGGGATTTGAAATGGGTGAAGGATATATACTTGTTATGGCCGCTGTGGACAGAGAAGAAAGGGCGCTGGTAAAACCAACCGTAAGAGCTCACCAATTGTTAATAACATCTTGTGCAATTGAACCATACCTGAACACAGTCACAAATCCTAACCATCGTTTTCTTTTGGTCAGATTCAGGTTGAATCAGCTCCATTTACTCCTCGCCGATCCCCCGGGTTGGAAAAGGGTGGAGGACCTGGGGGCATGTTCCTGTGGTGATTTTTCTAACCAGGATACAATGCACTTTATTTTTTTTACTTACGGAAGCGTTTTATTCTCCTTATTTTAAAAGATAAAGGTTTTTTGCAAGTTAATTATGGGAAAATAACAACCTAGGCAGTTATAATTACTTGTCTATTTAATAATAGAAGGGCAAGGGACCAATTCCGAGAAGGAGAACACAGTTTTTATTGTCAGTACATCGAAAAGAATCAATAAAATCATTTATTGCTATTAAAAAATAAAAAAACATGAAATTCATACAAAAATTCACACACAATTATTACAAATTATGAAATAAATATATAACACAATAAAAAGAGGAGTTTTTTATCGACGCGCGTTTCAGCGAACCAGCGCCTTCTTCAGGACAAACCACTCTATTACCTAAATACAAAACAACAATATATAAAAATCAACACAGTATATATGAACTAACATTTTAATAAACAAACTAATCATTTTCATATTTCATATTTTTATGTACAGACCATTAAAATTACAATACGACAATTGGCATATAACACTTGTGCATATACCAATGGAATAGATACCCAGACCCTCTTATAAACAAGAAAAACTCAAAAAGGATATGAGTTGATTAGGTTCAAACTTCCGTACTCATTCCGATAGGGAACCAACCAATAAAGTTGTGCTTGTTGCATAATGACACATGCAGATGTAAAAAGACAATAAGGAAAAGGCACTAGGAAAACAAGGATTTGTGTATTCCACACCTAAAGAATGGCAAACTAACAGGGAACCAATAGGTAGTCTACCATTAGAGGGGAACACAAGACGTCCCATATATGCCTATCTAAAAGAGTGTAACACTCAGGTCAGATTCTCTCTTGAGTAGGGTTCCTACAATCTTACAAAGATCCAATTATGTGTACTTACTTCATGTATTGTAAGGGTTCATTCAGTACTGATCCTATCACTTCGCAGTAAGTGTCGACGTGAGTTCTAGTAAACTCATAATTATAAAAACGATATCTAATAGACCAAAGAGAAAAAAGAAAAAAGGATTAATATAAATCACGTATTGGATTTAAGTATTAGATTTAATAATTAAAACCCAATTACACTATCGACTCTAATTATGCGGTTCTAAATCGATATATATTGCATGTTCCGCAGTTTATATGAATGACCCAGTATAATTCCTTTCTGTATGCATATGTATGTGTACTTTCACGTAAAAAAGTCTAATCAAGCAGTCTCACTTAACTAGGTAACACGAAGGAATTGTATGGTATTTACCCTAGTGTAAAAAAGTCACCTGTTTGGTCTTATAGAATCAGAAATTCTTCGCTTTGCGATCCGTCGAATATTCCCTCAATACATATGCATTCTCGTCAAGGTAAACGAGCACTACAAAGAATCAAAAACAGCAAGAAAAACGGCCATGGTTGTAATGGACTTTTAATCAAAAGAGGCACGTGATATGGCATTCATCCTAGTAATTAAGTACTTGACTTTAAGAGGAAACCCACCTATATGCAATCATTCATTCTTTCTTTGAAGGAAGACTTCAAGCAAATTGCGGTTCCGGATAAAATACAAAATGTAATATAAAGAAATTCTTCGCTTTGCGATTCAATACGTGGGAACAGGATCTGTAAACAACATAACGACAAACTAGTGATATAGGTGGATCAATAAAGCAAGATAAATATTAGATGTTAATGGGCTCAAGTTAGAGTTACCTAGTTCCAAACGTAATCCTGCTTTACCTCCGCGCCAGGTCATATATGTGATCTGTGATTCACTAAAAGGGAAATGGCAAAAATGGAAAGAGAGATGCGTAAGAATTTATGCTACGGGCAGGTAAGCAAATAACTCAAATAATACGCCCCTCAAACTCCCGAAGGGAGTCAGCAAGGCCGATAAGTAAACATACCTGAGATCAAATATCAGGATGAGTATATGCGGAGGTTAACTGCACCAACGATAGACACCCGTGTCACAATGGACGTGCAGGCGGGAAGATACCAACGGGTAAATTGCTGGTGAGCCCTTAAATATCCTGAAAGGAGTTAGGGCCCACCCAGAGTTACGATCACGTGAAAGACTCCGTTGGGTTTGTATGATTCCGGTAATGAACATAGAAATGGGACTAGTTACTGAAATACGTCTCAGGTATGGACACTAGAAAAGTGATGAAAAATAAAAAAAGGAATAAAAGAAATACCCGATCATTATAGAAAAACTATCAGAAGGCCCATTTTACAAACATCAGACAAATTGAGGATTGGATAATGTAAATGCACGAAATTTTGCGCGCAGCAAAGAATACCAATATATAATGAGACGTTGGGAGAGTGCGAATTACAAGGCTAGTATATCAAGACAACTAATATTATCATAGCATTAAATAATCGCGTTCTCCCAAGGAATCTCACTATTCAATCCAGTCCTAAAGGTATCAAGAGAAAAAATCCAAAAAACCTCGCGTTTTTTTCGTATCCGCTCGCCACCTTTGGTGTCTGGGATATTTATTTTTTCGAGTATACGCCATTTCATTTCTTCTGGGCCATGGCTGTGATCGAGGAAATGTTTCAACATAGGTGAGAAAATGTTCTTAGTTCTGATTGCGGAGCGATGCTTTGTCAATCGAACTTGTATAGATCGTGACGTTTCACCCACGTATCCAAGGGAACACGGGCATTGAATGAAGTATACAACGTTCGAAGTTTTACAGTTCCACATATTGGTGGCTGAAGCAGTATATCCATTGTGTGTAAAGAACTCACCTTATAAGATACTTGAACAGGACTTACAGCTGGAGCACTTAAAGGTACCTTTAATCGCTTGATTCATATGTATTGATTTTTGCATCAAGATACCCTGGTTAAGTTGTCCCTGAAATCTAGAGTGTACAATTTGATCTTTTATATTGCTATTGCGCCTGTGGGCAAATAGAGGTTTCTCTAATTTCTGTTCACTGTTGCTATTACTATTTAAAATGTGCCAGGAGGAATTAATTACCTGTTTCACTTTTGCATCGAGGGTAGAATGCCTCGTGATGCAAACCAATTGTTGGGTCATCTTATTTGATATGAGAAAAAAGTTCTTGGAGAGAGGATACCCTCACCGGTTAGTGAGTGAATCGTACAAAAGAGCGAGATATTATGACAGAGATCACCTTATTAGATCGAAACCAAATAAGATGACCCAACAATTGGTTTGCATCACGAGGCATTCTACCCTCGATGCAAAAGTGAAACAGGTAATTAATTCCTCCTGGCACATTTTAAATAGTAATAGCAACAGTGAACAGAAATTAGAGAAACCTCTATTTGCCCACAGGTGCAATAGAAATATAAAAGATCAAATTGTACACTCTAGATTTCAGGGACAATTTAACCAGGGTATCTTGATGCAAAAATCAATACATATGAATCAAGCGATTAAAGGTACCTTTAAGTGCTCCTGCTGTAAGTCCTGTTCAAGTATCTTAGAAGGTGAGTGTTTTACACACAATGGATATACTGCTTCAGCCACCAATATGTGGAACTGTAAAACTTCGAACATTGTATACTTCATTCAATGCCCGTGTTCCCTTGGATACGTGGGTGAAACGTCACGATATATACAAGTTCGACTGACATAGCATCGCTCCGCAATCAGAACTTAAAAAATGTTCTCACCTATGGTGAAACATTTCCTCGATCACAGCCATGGCCCAGAAGAAATGAAATGGCGTATACTAGAAAAAATAAATATCCCAGACACCAAAGGTGGCGAGCGTTTACGGAAAAAAAACGCGAGGTTTTGGGGATTTTTCCTCTGATACCTTCAGGACTGGATTGAATAGTGAGATTCCTTGGGAGAACGCGATTATTTAATGCTATGATAATATTAGTTGTCTTGATATACTAGCCTTGTTATTCGCACTCTCCCAACGTCTCATTATATATTGGTATTCTTGTTTTGCGTGAAATTTCGTGCATTTACATTATCCAATCCTCAATTTGTCTGATGTTTGTAAAAATGGGCCTTCTGATAGTTTTTCTATACTGATCGGGTATTTCTTTTATTCCTTTTTTTATTTTTCTTCACTTTTCTAGCGTCCATACCTAAGACGTATTTCAGTAACTAGTCCCATTTCTATGTTCATTACCGGAATCATACAGACCCAACGGAGTCTTTCACGTGATCGTAACTCTGGGTGGGCCCTAACTCCTTTCAGGATATTTAAGGGCTACCCGTTGATATCTTCCCGCCTGCACGTCCATTGTGACACGGGTGTCTATCGTTGGTGCAGTTAACCTCCGCATATCCCCATCCTGATATTTGATCTCAGGTTGTTTACTTATCGGCCTTGCTGACTCCCTTCGGGAGTTTGAGGGGCGTATTATTTGAGTTATTTGCTTACCTGCCCGTAGCATAAATTCTTAGGCATCTCTCTTTCCATTTTTGCCATTTCCCTTTTAGTGAATCACAGATCACATTTATGACCTGGCGCGGAGGTAAAGCGTGATTACGTTTGGAACTAGGTAACTCTAACTTGAGCCCATTAACATCTAATATTTATCTTGCTTTATTGATCCACCTATATCACTAGTTTGTCGTTATGTTGTTTACAGATCCTGTTCCCACGTATTGAATCGCAAAGCGAAGAATTTCTTTATATTACATTTTGTATTTTATCCGGAACCGCAATTTGCTTGAAGTCTTCCTTCAAAGAAAGAATGATTGATTGCATTTAGGTGGGTTTCCTCTTAAAGTCAAGTACTTAATTACTAGGATGAATGCCATATCATGTGCCTCTTTTGATTAAAAGTCCATTACAACCATGGCCGTTTTTCTTGCTGTTTTTGATTCTTTGTAGTGCTCGTTTACCTTGACGAGAATGCATATGTATTGAGTGAATATTCGACGGATCGCAAAGCGAAGAATTTCTGATTCTATAAGACCGAACAGGCGACTTTTTTACACTAGGATAAATACCATACAATTCCTTTGTGTTACCTAGTTAAGTGAGTCTGCTTGATTAGACTTTTTTACGTGAAAGTACGCATACATATGCATACAGAAAGGAAATATACTGGGTCATTCATATAAAATGCGGACCATGCAATATATCGATTTAGAACCGCATAATTAGAGTCAATAGTGTAATTGGGTTTTAATTATTAAATCTAATACTTAAATCCAATACGTGATTTATATTAATCCTTTTTTCTCTTTGGTCTATTAGATATCGTTTTTATAATTATGAGTTTACTAGAACTCACGTCGACACTTACTGCGAAGTGATAGGATCAGTACTGAATGAACCCTTACAATACATGAAGTAAGTACACATAATTGGATCTTTGTAAGATTGTAGGAACCCTATTTAAGAGAGAATCTAACCTGAGTGTTACACTCTTTTAGATAGGCATACATGGGACATCTTGTGTTCCACTTTAATGGTAGACTACCTATTGGTTCCCTGTTAGTTTGCCATTCTTTAGGTGTGGATTACACAAATCCTTGTTTTCCTAGTGCCTTTTTCCTTATTGTCTTTTTACATCTGCATGTGTCATTATGCAACAAGCACAACTTTATCGGTTGCTTCCCTATCGGAATGAGTACGGAAGTTTGAACTAATCAACTCATATGCTTTTCGAGTTTTTCTTGTTTATAAGAGGGTCTGGGTATCTATTCCATTAGTATATGCACAAGTGTTATATGCCAATTGTCGTATTGTAATTTTAATGGTCTGTACATGAAAATATGAAATATGAAAATGATTAGTTTGTTTATTAAAATGTTAGTTCATGTATACTGTGTTGATTTTTATATATTGTTGTTTTGTATTTAGGTAATAGAGTGGTTTGTCCTGAAGAAGGCGCTGGTTTGCCGAAACGCACGCCGATAAAAAACTCCTCTTTTTATTGTGTTATATATTTATTTCATAATTTTTAATAATTGTGTGTGATTTTTTGTATGAATTTCATGTTTTTTAATTTTTTAATAGTAATAAATGATTTTTATTGATTCTTTTTGATGTACTGACAATAAAAACTGTGTTCTCCTTCTCTGAATTGGTCCCTTGCCCTTCTATTATTAAATAGACAAGTAATTATAACTGTCTAGGTTGTTATTTTCCCATATGTATTTTTCCCTGACCTAGGAGTTAACCTATCTATTGTTCACGGGGTCCTTGTTTTATACGTAATTTTTGCAAGTTAAGCCAGCTCTTCTCTATTTACAGCTGCTATCTATTGTGTGGGAGACCTTTAGTATAGCCAGCTTTCTTACTGCAGCAGTTAGATTGAGGAAGAATATTAAGAAAAAGTCAACTGATTTTCGTCATCTAGTTTGCATTAGCTAAATTTAATTATGGTTTTAAATGGATTAGCGGTCTTAAAGAAAGTATGCAAATGAATTATGTACCAGTTTTGATACGCACTCCAGGTCTAAAAAATCTTTTTATTGTTACTCATGGTTTTATTATCAAATTTGTATGTATTGTATAGTATGCTTTTATGGTTTTAAACTAACCAAATAAATTACTTTTGACTGACTGACTGACTGACTGAGTGCATTGGTTTTCAGAAAAGAGGTGTAGAGTGCAGTGGCGCACAGTGCATTGGTTCAGAGTGCATTGGCGTAGAGTGCATTGGTGGAGAGTGCAGTGGTATAGAGTGCAGTGGCGTAGAGTGCAGTGGAGTAGAGTGCAGTGGAGTAGAGTGCAGTTGCATAGAGTGCAGTGGTGTGGTGGGGAGTGGCACAGAGTGGAATAGAGTGGTGTAGACTGCAGTGGTATAGAGTAGATTGTTTCAGAGTGTAGTGGCCTAGTGTGCAGTGGTAAGGAGGAGAATGTCGTAGAATGCAGTGGTGCAGAGTAGATTAGAGTGGCTTAGAATGGATTGGCATAGAGTGCAATAGCGTAAATTGGAGTGATGCAGAGTAGAGTATCGTAGAGTGGCATATAATAGAGAGCCATAAAATAGAGTGGCATAAGGTAGAGTGGCAGAGAGTGCAGTGTTGCATAGTATAGTATTGTAGAGTGCAGTGGTTTCTAGTTGAGTGGTAGGAGTGCATTGGCTTAGTGTGCATTGGTGCAAAGTAGATAATAGTGCACTTGCGCAGAGTAGAGTGGCGTAGAGTGCAGTCGCGTAGAGTAGATTGGTGTAGAGAGCAGTGGCATAGAGTGCTGTGACGCAGAGTAGACTAGAGTGGCTTAGAGTGCAGTGACAGAGTACTATGGCATTGACTGCAGTGGCACAGAGTATAGTGGTGTAGAGTGCAATGGTGCAGAGTAGATTGGCATGGAGTGCACTGGTTTTGAGTAAAGTGGTGTAGAGTGCATTGACAAAGAGTGGCGGTGTGAAGAGTGGTGCAGAGTAAAGTCGAGTGGCGCTGAGTGCAGTGGCATAGAGTAGATCGTTTCAGAGAAGAGTGCAGTGGTGCAGAGTAGATTAGAGTGGCATAGAGCGGAGTGGCATACAGTACACAGGTGTATAGTGGAGGGGTACAGAGTAGAGTACATTGGCGTAGAGTGCAGTAGCATAACGTTTAGTGTTGTAGAGTAGAGTGACATAGAGTTGAGTGGCATGGAGTGCAATGGTAAAGAATGCAGTGGTGTATATATATTTTTTTGATTTATTTAGGAAGTTTTATATAGCGCTAGCCTGACCGGAAGGTATCCGAGCGCTTTACAACAAGTAGAGAGCAGTGCAAAAGAAGGCAAATATAATACAGTCATCCATGCGTTCAGGATAAAAGTCAAGTAGCAATGGCCAACCGCATCGAAGTTGAGGGCCAAGGCGTTCCTATCTGTTCGGAAGGGAGCGGTCGAGGAAAAGGACTTTGAGTTGGCTTTTGAATTTCGGGAAGTAAGGAATAGTTCTGATGTGGGGGGGGATAGAGTTCCATATTTTGGGAGCAATTCCAGCAAAGGACCTGGTCGTGGTTTTTTGTTTTCGTGCTTTGAGTGGGATAAGAAGTAGGGTGTTAGAGCTTCTGAGAGTCCTATTCTGACCCGCTTTTCTGAGTTTGGATACCAGATATTCGGGTTTGCCTGTGTGAAGGGCTTTATGAGTGAGGTAGGCTGTTCTAAAGTTCGCCCGCATAGACTAGAGTGGATTGGAATAAAGTAGAGAAGCACAGAGTGGTCCAGAGAAGAGTACAGTGACGCAGTTTGTAGTGGAGTAGCATAGTGTGGAGTGGTGCAGAGTGGAGTGCAGTGGCATGGACTGGTGTAGAATAGAGTGGAGTGGGGCAACATAGAGTATGGCAGCGTTCTGCTATTACAGAAAACACCTCTTCAATTTAAGTGATCTTTACATCTGCACTCGTATACAGCTTTACTGTTAAATGTATACCATGCACAAATAATAAAGTGTGGAAATGTCATCAGCCAATGTATTAATTTGATCGTCAGCACAGTTAATTTACAGACATTTACATTTTGCTGTGTGCTAGAAAAAAAACATTGTACAGCCTTTCTCAATCAGACCTCCAGTAACCAGCATAAGTGCCACATAAAACTTCTCACTTTAAAGTCAGAGATAGAAAAATAAACTTCAAGTTCCCTGGTAGACACAGCCTGACCTCAGTCTTCGAATGCACAGTAAATGTGACAAGATAAGAACAAGATTTAAAGACCTATTTGCAGAAAGCAAGTTTGTGGAAGAATACAGTAAACAAGGTGTGGGCAATGGGAGAGACAAACTCGACCTGGATAGCCTAAAGCAAATAAAGCCAGCAAATAGAAGGACAGAAAATGTAAGTTACAAACCACAAAGCCAATGGTAAGCAACGGGTGGAATGCATTCCTAGGTCAACTTTCTGAATGTCCCCAAGATTTCTTTAGCAAATCAGACAGCTGTGCTGTCTGGTATGCTGCAACCTAAACAAACTGTGCAAATGTGTTTCTTTTTTTAAGGGGGCGAGGCAACACGGGGTGGAAGCAAGATGGGGATGGAAGGAACATGGGGGAACCGAAGCAACACGGGGGTGAGGGTGGAAGTGGAAACTACATGGGGGCATGGGCTGGAAAAGCACTCAGGGGCATGGATTGGTGGAAGCTGGCAACAGAGGAGAGAGCAAAGTAGAGCACTGTGGGTAGGTAGTAAGTGAGCAAAAGAGAGCAACATGAACAGAGGGGAGTAGCATGCACTGTCTAATAGGCAAAACCTAAAAAGAGAGCCTGATTAGCCTCCCCCTTAGTGGCATCACCAAGCAGTGTCCCAACAAGTCAGCACACAGATCTGGCACAATCATTAGTACCGTAACAGTTTAATTCAACGTTGAATACAAATATATCGCCAACAAATTTTCAATACCAAACAAAGCCAGATGACATTGGCTCAAATGCTGATATCAGTTTGACAGCATACACTCTTGAGTATTTACCTTAAAATATATTTAGTTCTTCTGATGTATAACTATGTTTAAATATTGAATAATACCTGGCCCTCCTCAGCTTAGAACAGAAGGGCAGACTATGCACCGCTTGTTGCACATTTCAACAATCTTCGTGCTTTTCAAGGTGGACCATCCTAAAAATCTGAACACCATGAAAGGGCGGTTGGAAACTGATTTCCTAATCCCTACCGCAGAGCCTGCGAAGGGCACCGCCCTCGATTGTAGGGATATGAGCCCAACCACCACCCCGCCGGGATCCTAGTTTCTGTAAGAGGTGGAGGTCTTCTCCCCGACAGCAAATGGTCCAACCGCTAGTATCATAATCCGGTGGTCGGACGAAAGGGCTGTCAGCTGATCAGACCGCCACCGACAGGCTGTTGGTGGTGGCCCGACCGGCGTCCAAATAAGGCCGTAAGTGTGGGACCCTAAGAAGCCCCTTATAAATGACAAATTAGTGAGAGAAGCAGTAATTTTTACTCCAATTCCCCCAGATTTTTCCTCTTTTCCCCAGTTTTCCTTCTGAAGGTTTTAACAATGGCTCCTAAGTACAGTAAGTCATCAGATCTTTCAATTCCATCGGAGCCAGTAACTAAAGTTAATGGCCTTATCGGAACAAAAAGGGCACAAGCAATGAGGCCCAATGTGATCAGATTCCCAGAATTTGATTAGGCTCAAGCATATTTCATATTTCAGTCAGTAGCTATCATTTAGGTGCATGCTGAATGTTTAAGTAGTGCATTGAATCATACATTTGCAGTTAACAGGGTGAAAATAGAGATAGCATTAAGTACTTCCCATCCAAAAACTTTGGGCGTTCTACAATGTTTAAAGCTATTGAAGAGTAATCAGATCAATCAGGCTAAGGAAGAGCTGCAGTCCTTTGAAGATTACACACTTTAACACTTTCTATGACTTACAATCTGCTATCAGGAAAAAACTTTATGTTTTTAAGGACTCACAAACTTAAAATCTGAATGAACCCCAAAACGCCAATCTCTCCTTCTTCGCCTCTCCCATCAATGCCGTTGTCTGCCAAGTGTAATTTGGTGATCCATGCCCCAGGTTCTACTGGTTCTTTACTTTTTTTCTTTAATCCTACAACAGAGCAATATATACATGTAAAAAATGTATTTATTGTTAAACTTATTAAATGGAATGAGCTGTCTTAAAAGTGCATGCCATTATTTTTTAATTTTGGAGTTGGCAGGGGTGATTCTAGAGGATCATACTTTACATCACCATAGTAATTGAGACACTGGAGCCACACCTGAATCTCATTGGAAAATTAGGCAGAAGTAACTTGTTAATGAAGAGTACAATATGATCGACATTCAAGTTGAGACGAGTTAAAGAGACTTCCTATCTGTCATTAATTGTGCTGCATTTCAGAATAAAAGGAGCACCAGAAGGTTTTTAGGCTAGGATAATTACACCATCCATAAGTGGTGAAGTTCTAGCCAAAGTTGTTCAGATTTGATGTGGATGCTGTGAGCTCAGTGCTAGGCGAGGAAGGACATTCATTATCAGAGAGCCTGCTGTAAAGAGTAGAAGCAAGCAAATATGATCACTTAAGGATGAAGATATTATCTGTGCCGCTCGGAAGCTCATTACTTACATTCAAATGCTGATGTCAAGTTACCTCTTAGATGTTCCCAGAGAGACCATTGTGCAGCCAACTTATACTAAGGCCCTCATTTAGGGGTGGGTGGACTGGGTCAGCATGGCCCTGTTGATCCACCCCACAGAAGAGGACCATCCACCGCATTTAGGGAACACAACCTGACTCATGACATCATGCCATCTAGTGGAAACATATATTCACGTTTTTAAAAGTAGCCCAGGGAACAATCCCAAAGCAAATTTTACCTTCCATAACGAAAGCCAACCCGTCAATTGTGCCACTCTTTGTCAAGCTATTGTCAACAAATCAAAATCAGTTGCACATCATCTTCTCTAAAACCTATTGCTTGCTGTGTCTCCTCTGACTCTCATTTTATGGAACATATATTTATTTTTTATTTTATTGATTTGAGCAGTCAGCAGGGATAATACACTTTGCTAATGGAGGAAGACTGGAGTCCCATCGGAACAGATGTGAACAGGGGCGGCTCCTCCACTTGAATGGAGAAGCGTCACCCCACTAATTTCTTGCAGTGCGAGAAGCAGAAACATAAAATGGTATTATGAACACCATTTTATGTTTCTGCTTCTCGCACTACAAGAAAACAGAAGGGTTTGGTTGGGAGCGGGCAGATGGGTGGGTGGGCGGTCCTGCTCTAGGCAGGGGGTGGCTTCCCCACTGCTGTGGGTGCTGACTGTTTGGTCGGCCCCAGGGCTGATCAAACCAGTCATAGTCACTATCCTGTTTTCACCATGTAGGCTACATGCAGCCTGCATGGTGAAAATGGCCTTCCCATAGTAGCCTGTGTGGTCGGTGTCCCAGCCAATAACAACACTGCCATTGCAGCATTGTGATTGGCTTAGGGGAGGAGAGGGAGGCTGCCTGCTTCCTGGGAGGAGCAGAGCGGAAACCAGGACCTGAGGCGAAGGTAAGTTTTAATTTTTTTTTTTTATTAACCCTCCCCCTCCAGCGTGACCTCCTCCCCCACCCACGAGTCATGCCGGCCACGACTGGATGTGAATTGTGTCCTCCTTTCTTTACATGTCATCCCTCCTTTTTGGTGGGCTTAATTAAAGGCCAGTTTGATAAGTTCAGTTTTTTAAAGTTTACCGAACCGCATATAGCTGGGTTCAAATCTCAGGTGCAGGTCTATGGCATTCCACAGTGTAGGTCTTTGCATACCCCCAGACATAGGTCTCCATGTATCATCCTTTTGAATGAATGTTGGTGTAAGCGAGTGCCCCTTTTCGTATGGTCACCCCCACGTTTTGCTCCAAATGCTGATGGTTATAACTCTGATAGTGCGCTGGAATCTACTGCCTGACCCCAGTGCCTGTGCTCTCTCCCAAAACTGTTATGTTTGACTTGGTAATCCAAAATTGGCAAATATTTTACCACCTTACAAGTCCCTACTATATGGTACATGGGGTACCCAAGGCATTTGTGGTAAAGGGGTCCTCTGGTCTACAGCATGGTTCTGTGCCACCCTGGGTGACCCAAGCAAACTACTGACAGCAAGACTGCAGGAGCAATGCAAGTTGCCCGAACTCAACAGTGCCCTCACCATGTGAGGCACAGTCACATAAACTGCCTCTACTATATGTAAGGCCCCTCTAAGGTAGGCCTCCTCTGTCCAGGAGGCTGAGTGCATGATAGTTAAGGTGTGGACATATAAGTGCAAGCCTATATGTCACTATAATGACGTTCCCCATTGGAAACTACTATAAGTGTTTGTGGTCCACAGGATAACATGAGCGGCCAACCGGGCACTCTCGAGATTGGCAGCTCCATTATGGTACCACTAAAATATGTCATGTTTGGTATTAAACAACATGCCTTCTCACCCCTGACAAGATTCTCGTGCCCTGAGTGATGTGGCATGCACCCAGGTGACACCTTAGAGGCTGCCCACCTGCCTGCCGCAGCTTCACTGTGCTTTGGCTGACTAGCACGTGCTTTGCCATGCCTGCTGCCGCCAAGACAGGATTCTGACCTCCTGCCAGGCAGTGTAATCACTTGCAGGTGTCAGGAACGAAGGCCGGGCAGAAAGGAGTTCACACCTCCCTCTTCCTCAGAAGGCTAGTGAAGTGACACATCAAAGCGGTGGGCTTAAAAAGTTGCATCACCTCTGAGATGCATCTAGGGCTGCCCCCTGAGAAGGACACAGCCCTCTCCTTGCCTCTGATGCACTTTCACCCAGACAAGGTGGGAAAAAGGATATACTGGCGGAGAACACCTCAGGTTGGTTACCTGATCTGAACACCTAAAATAGAAATCTGCCATCTTTGGGAGAGCTGAAATAGTGGGTTCTGGGTAGAAAATGTGACCTACACCCCAAGATGTGGTCATCTCAGGGGCGGGCTAGCTGCAGGGACTAGCTGCCCATTGGATACTAGCCCCCACATCCCACACTCTTCTAAATCAAGGATTTAAGAGAACCCCCTGACACCAGAACCTCAGATCTGAACAAGTTACTTCAAGGAAGGGCCAAGAGGAGACCCGTGCCACCGACAACAGGACTTTGCCCACAGTACCAAAGCAACATAGGGATACTTTGTCCTTGAGGCAAGAGACTTGGAACTGAGTGAAAGACCCTCGTCCTTGGCTAAAACTCTGCACTCACCAAGAGAGGGGCCCTTGTGGAAGCCAGAAGAACCTCAGTCTCCCCTGAACTAGCTGCACTAATCCTCTGCACAGTGCAGGTAAAAACACTCACTGGATCTAGAGAATCGCTGGCCATCAGCCGGCCCTCTGTGGGATCCCCCAAATCGAGGTAGTCCAGTGCATTGTGGGAGTTGTAATCCCCCCTGTCCTGAAGTTTCAGGGCGCTACGCCACCTCACACCCCCATACCTTGTGGAGTTTCAGAAGCTTTTTGTTGTACTTACAGCCACCATGGCTTGTTGGTCACCAATGGGGTAACCGACCCTTACCCTCAACTCTGCATCTAGAGGGAATACGGTGCAACCAACATCAGTAGCTGTGTATCTGTTGTATTTTTGCACTCTGTTTCTTCCTGCACCTCCCATTCAGCACAAAAGACAGCCAGAACAACCCTGCACCTGCTAGGTAAAAATTATCAGACTGTCATGGCATGGTCCTAGGGCCCGCATGATCATAACTCTGTAAAAGTGCCACACAACTCAACCTGCAACTGACCAATTGTCACTAGTGATTTTTGCCATTGACCGCAATGTTACCTTTTGTATGTGTTTTACTGTATTGATTTAATATTGCTTAAAAAAGCTATAACTCCGGTTATATGTCTGCTATTCCATTTGTTTTGGTGTTTAAATTAAGATAAAAATACACTCTATTTTTATAAATTGGTGTCAGACTTCTCACGGGCCACATGAATTACGTATCGTTCATGTTGGTGCTCTGAAATGCTTAGCACATGTTGCTGTAGTAAAGCCTGAAAGCTCTTTGTCACACGACCAGGACAGAGCTAAGAATTTATTAGGGTGAATCCAAGGACCATCTTTGGGGCATTGTGATAATATAATATGGTAGGGCCACCCAGCCATACCACATAATATTCCACTTTTCTACAGTGCTCTTGTGGCAGGGCACTGCTCACCTCTGCAGGTCACTACTTCAATGTGTTGACTGTGCAATCAGTTTATGAGTTATTAGAACATTGGAATGTTGGGAGCTCCATTGAAAACAATGGAGTGCTCTGGGCTTATAATGGCTGGTATAAGCCTGGAGCACTAATATTCCAATGTTTCTTTGTTCACAGCTCTGGCTGTGAACAAAGGCTTCAGGGAACCTGAGGGGATTCCAATCCCCTCACGCTCCCAAAAGGCTTTGTTTTTTTTGTTAGAACATTCTGTCCTCTAGTGACAGAATGTTCTAATAGCCTTATAGCCCTTCGTAGATGGGCTATACCGCTATTAAAGTCCCTCTCCCTTGTTAAAGGCCCTCGTCTTCGGCTCGGGGCCTTTAACGCTGGAGAGGGCCTTTAATAGCCGGTATAGCCCTCTACGGCGGGCTATAAGGCTATATTAGAACATTTGAATGTTGGTAGCTCCATTGACAACAATGGAGTACTCCGGGCTTATAATGGCTGGTATAAGCCTGGAGCTCCAACATTCCAATGTTTCTTTGTTCACAGCAGGGCTATACCAGCTATTAAAGTCTCTCTCCTTTGTTAAAGGCCTTCGGCTCAGGCCTTTAACGCTGGAGAGGGCCTTTAATAGCCGTATAGCACTCTACGGCGGGCTATAAGGCCATAGTATCCACCAACACAAACCACAGAAGTAGAAAGGACTGATAGCACAGGCAAGAGTTATCATAATAAAGTTAAGAAGAAGCCGATTAGAAAAGAAAGCAAGGGTCTGTGTTAAGTACGTGGTTCCAACAAAGGATGTCGCTTTAAAGTAATTCTAGGCTTCTCAAACAATTTGGTGTTTATATTAAGGACCAATGAGTGGTGAAGTAAACTTTAGTAAGAGCAGTTCATTATTATGATGGCAAAACAAAATGGAGACTTTGAATCCAAATCAGTGTGGTGCTGGGGTCATGGTTATGAAGAGGCCACGTGTCCCCTGGGTAAAAAAGTACCTTTTTTCTTCTTTCTTCTGCTGGCGATGCTGTCTGGCTTCCCTGATGGAGGCGGGTCTGGTACCGAGTTATAATCTTCAGAAATAGCAGTATTAACACCTGAACTTTGGTCCGCTGGTTACAAAGACAAATACAAAAAGTCTGTTCAGCCTTTTGTTGATGCTCTTAAATGTCCAACAAACACATTATTTATTTGTGACAACCACACTCACTCTTAAAGTGTCACATAATACCCTCAACCCAGTCCCGGAAGAGGAAGTGAGAAGGATGCTAAGTCAGAATGCAGAATCATCTTAAAACTTTAAGCAACACAAACGTTACGAACATATTTAGAATGATTGTTTAATCATCAATAAATGCTTTGCAGTGGCTATGAAAATGTTAAATTAGGTTTAATAACATCTAAACAGGCAGTTATCATTTACATCAGTAGCACAGGTATCGCATTGTGTGCGTGATATAAGCAGTAACTATATTCAGAATTGTTTTAACGATTGTTGTATAGTTCATTTTGATTATTTATTTTAAACTTGAATTTTACTAATATCATCATGGGAGGTGCTACTGTATTGTATTCTTCTATGCTTCTTTTTTATTTTTAAATCAAAAACTTGTTTATATCATGCACTTTGCTGCTTTTGCACTCCTGAAAGTTTCCTCCTTGCATTTTATAACTGGATGCATTCCTTTTGTAATGGATCGCAATATTAGCAATCTTGGATTAAACAGTTTTTTGTTTTTATTACTTTTGATTAAGAATGTATCGATGCTACATAGAGTGTGAGCACCTAATGTGTTTATCTTTTTGTAGGTTTTGATGGTTCTTTGAACCGAATAAAGTCTCTTTGTATGTGATATTCAGAATTGTTTCTATAACCCCAAAAAGGAAAACTATAAAATAATGTGTTTTTGTAAACCTCAAGCCACCAGCAAGACATCTACTCAAGTGGCAAGCACTTATAGTAACACACTGGACTAAGCCACCATGCAGACATGATGACATGATATACTCATAATTAATATATTTGATAAACATATTCATAGGAGAGTTCTATAACCCAGATTAGTCTTGGATAAGGCATTCATTAAGAATTGATTTTGAACCAATTTCCTATTTAAACTGAAATCACTAATGTGCCCAACTGCTTGCGAAATAGTCAGGCTTTCTGTCAATGGTTTTGCTACATTTATTGAAAAAGGCTCATCTTAGTAAGGGGCGTCTGTAAACGTTAAGCACTTAGAAAATCCTTAATTGAGACATGTAATCTAACTATTTGAAGTTCAGCATCATCCCACTTAGGTAGGAGAATGGCTTATAGGTTGTGACTAATTCTGTTTGTAGTAGATGTATGCAGTGCTCTGAGATCAAAAATACAGTCACATTCTAAATGGAACCAATTTTCTGCAAGAAGCAGAGCAGCAGGTCAGTCAAAAAAGCACTGCAGTGTATCCTGAGCATTAAGAACAACTAACCTAGCCTTAGTCAGGCCACCCATTAGCATGCTTGTTGAAGGCGAGCTGGGACGATTGTTGGTAACTAGCATTGCTGTGTGTTTGCACAGGCGGTGGCTTTGTTTGTAGGGTTTATTAAACTTAAGAAAGGAGGCCTTTAAGACAGGGAGTTCAACCAACAGAAGGCAACGTCGGCAAAAGGCCATGTATTGTTAGCTTCTCCATACAAATGGTTTGCACAGAGCCACTGGGAGGTGGTTTGGAATGGTAACCCTGTTTTTCCTCCTTAGTCCACTAGTAAAGGCACCAGCTGGTGAATGGCTTATGGAATTATGAAACATAGGTGAGCAGGTAGCGCATCTTTCCAAACATGATCTTAACATGTACACAAATGCAGTTGCGTAGCTAGACCTTTGGCCACCTGTGGCGGTCCCTGCGTTTGCTGCTTTAGGCCACATGCAAGAGCGGGGGTGGCGGGGTGCAGGCAATTCCTGCGTTTGCCGCAAGTAACAGCAAAGGGTGGAGGCTGCCAGCGCTCCCCCTACTACGCCACTATACGCATGTTCTACGTAGATAATGAACATCTTGGTATACCTTCTAATAGGTCTGTCATCTGTAAAGCTATGTATTGAGTAAGCGCTGCGAAATGCAGTTCCACAGTAGAGTCAGGTGCACAGCTCTACGGTAAACGTGAATATAACTAAACTGGACTCTGCCAAAACCTCCTCCGATCTGCTCAACACGGTAACGTAGTAAGAATCATTTGGTACTGTGATACATGTAGTGTTGGGGGTATGTGTGTAGGACACCGCTAAATCATTTCTCCAAATAGCGTCCATTTTGATACCAACAGCAGTTCAGTGACTCATCGGTCATAGATTCCGCACTCAGAAAGTTCCATTATTTATTTAAATTCCATCAATATCATTTTACCAACATTACAATTCGAATCAAAATCATGATGTCCACTTCAAGTTCAATGAGAGAGAGAGAGAGAGAGAGAGAGAGAGAGAGAGAGATCCAAAAAATGAATCCGTTAAAACTCTAACGGCCACATGCATCATTGTAGGATTTTGCATTTCCTAAATTGCGAAAATTAATGAATCGCAATTTAGGAATTAGAAAATCCTATGCATCAACAAATCCTAATTTTTATTAGGAATTTTTAATTTTCGGAATTTGCGATTCCTTAATTGCGAATCGCAATTAAGGAATGGCATTACATTGATTCCTATGGGCCTAGAGGCCCATAGGAATCAATGCCGTTTTGCATTTTTTTTTTTTGCAATTCGCAATTTGTTGATGCATTGCAAGGGTGCAGAGGGGTGTCCAAAGGACCCCCCCTGCACCCCTGAAATGTATTTTAAAGTGCATGTTTCACACACACATGTCCTAAGGACATGTGTGTCTGTAACATGAAAGTTTAAAAAATGCATTTTTGAGCATTTCCATAACTTTTTGCAAATTACCACGAGGTTCAACCTTGTGGTAATTTGCACCCCCTAATTGCTAATTCGCAATTTGAAAAACAATCATGCATTGCTTTTAAGGAATCGCAAATTTGCGATTCCTTAAAAGCAATCGCATTTTTGGAAATCGTTAAAAATAGAGATTTTCACAAAAATGTATGATGCATCCCAAAAACTTATTTAGGAATCGCAAACGGCCGAATTTTTACCGATTCGCACCGTTTGCACTTCCTAAATAGGTGGATGCATGTGGCCGTTAGTGAAATGAGAAGAAGGAAAAAGACAGACACAGACATAGAAGACTTGACAGGGGCCACAGCCCAATTACCATGCCAAACCCCAAATAACCCCTTGAAACTATGCCCCTGCCCATCCCACCTGCGCCTGGTAGTTCTCCCTGGGAACTCAATAACTACAACATATACAACACAACGGCCTGGAGTCCCTGCCCTGGGATCACTTATTTTAAATCTATTTTCACTGCACGAACTCTTCTTCTTCTCTGCAACAAGAAGCCTGATGGTAGAGTTGTCAAATTGGTACACGTTTGAAGGGCTCCATGTTTCCAGCTCATAATTTACAAACCATTTTTCCAAGTGAGTGATGGCCCCCTGTGCTAAGCCCAAGCTGCAAATAGAGGTGGGTGCACCAGAAATGAATAGGGTGAGCCGAACCAAAGGTCTGGCTTGGTTCAAAGAGTCCGTGCACAAGCCAAGTTATGCAATAGCCAAAATGTAAAAATATGATACATTCCCTTCAAAATTAATTAGAAAATTTATTTCTTTAACATGTGGAAGCATTTCACCTTAGAACATCAAATGACATCAATATAAAGCCAGACATTTATTAAAAGTGATAGTTTTTAAACTTAGAAACGTTAATGGCTCGCCCCACAATGATAATGTCTGTTAGTGAACTACGAGTCAAGTTAGTAGTCATGCAAATACTAAATGTGGATTACATTCTTATTACAGAGGGAGCACCATTGTGGTTTATTAAACGAAACATAGGAGGTGCTTGTACAGCGCATATCCTGAACTCAATTATTTAAAAGGGCTTTCAATGTGATAATAGAGAAAACAGAGGCTCTGTTTGGGTGTTCATTCCAGTTTATCTCGTTTTATATTTCGAAATTCAGACACCAGATGCAAATCTCTGTCTCAATCTCTCTCCTGTTTTACATCAAAGGTCACTGTTTTGTCTTTTATTCTTGGCAGAAAAACTGACACTGATATAGCAGACCCAACTCTGGACCCCCAACCAAAACTACCAAGCCAAGAAGGCATCTATTGGAGTGGGGGGTGTTGTCATACTGCAAACACCCCACATAAGCTATGCCCCTTTATATATTATGAGTAGAGAAATAAACTGTTTTATTTACCCATTCCTGCATCTCTAACAATCACTGGCAATTGGCATTCCAGAATTCCAGAAAGTTCCTTTGTATGGTGATGCTTGCTTGGGATTCGTAGACTTATGGTGACATAATTCCCTGAAATGCCTCATTAAATAGTCTTAAGCTTTTGTGTGCCTTGTATCAAAAATAGTAAGTCTTACCTTCAAGTATTTGATGGGCAATGTCCTTTCTAGACTCTATGGTACTGGCTTGCCTTTCGGATCCGAGCTTCTGTGCGTACCCTGCGATCGGAGTGATGAGCTCCAGGGCGCCCGAACATTGCAAATAATTGCCATTTAGGTAAATCTCTCTGCCAAAAAAGAACAAATGCTCCTAAGTGACAATACTATTTTCAGTGGCATCGATGCTGGGCTGCTTTGCATATGGGTGGCCTTCTCTTGCATAGCAGAGTGGAAACAAAATATGGCATATAGGTACCTCAGAAGGTATCTTACAAGGAGCTTACAAGCCAAAGCTGCTAGCCTTCCCATCATAACCCTATGGTTTTGTAAGATACAATAAATAAATCCAGTAAAAATTGAAGTTGGTTTATTCAAGAACAGCACAGTACTTCAGCTCCTCATCTCCAAGCCTCCAAATCCAGTTACATTTCAGAAATCAACAATTCTAAATGGAATCCTTCCAATCTGCATGTGCATGTGCACAAGCTAAAAGTACACAATATTTAAAAGGGAAATACAAAGGAAGGGTAAACTATATTAAATGGGTAACAGTACATAGGAAATTTCCAACAGAAAATATAACACATTTCTCCCCTAAGAAAACTTAAGTACAAGTGTTGACACATTTAGAGACTCGCCTAACATTCCACACCTTACCATCTTGGGTGACCACGCTGTTACGATTTACCTTCACAATTTTAATGGGCTTACCAAATTTAACTTCAGCTTTTGAAATATATCCAGGTTTGCGAATTCTTACCCAATCGCCCACCATAAATAAAGGTACTTTAACTTTCATACGAGTGTCATAATTACATTTGCTTTTGTCTTGTTTGACTTCAACTTTGCGAGAAACATCTTTAATATTCATATCGGATTTGTGAATATCTATAGATTTTTTGAACCACCATGGACACAATTTAGACACAGGATCTCTACCTTTCAATAAACGGAAAGGTGACACTTCGGTGGTTGCATGGGGCGTTATACGGTACAACCAAAGTTTCTCTCGCAACCTCTCTTTCCACTGTCCCCCAAAGCTGCGAGCCCACAAAATATCTTGTTTGAGAACCCTGTTATATTTCTCAACCTGTCCATTCCCTTGTGGCTCATATAAAACTGTAGTGATGTGTTTTATACCATAAATTTGTAGGAACTCCAACATTTCCAACGATTTGAACTGTACACCATTAACTGTAATGATAATCTCAGGATAACCTTCTTGTGCAAAAATCTCTCTTAGGAACAAAATCACACTTTCAGAATTAGAATGAGGTATCAGCTTAACCTCGGGCCATTTGGAATGATAATCCACTGCTACAATAGCAAACCTACATTCCTGAAGCAGAAAATTAAGCGGTCCAGCAATATCAATACCCAACTTCTGCCACGGATGATCTGGCCATTTCACAGGTATCAACGGAGCAGGATCACATCTACATGCTTTGTCACTCTCAACACAATCAGGACACTCGCTCACGAACTTATCCACAAACCTATCTACTCCAGGCCACCAAAAATTAGATCTAATCAATCTCTTCATTGACGACATTCCCATATGGCATTCATGACTCATCGACAATATGACATTGCGAATAGAAACCGGTGGAACGCATTTACCTCCTCTGAATATCAAATCACCTTCTGTGATTAACTCCTCAGCAATATTAAAAAAAGGAACAGCATCAACAGACACGTCACTCTTAGAATGCAAACCTGTCCTGATATATTCCCTAACTTTACAGAGTACAGCATCTTCACTCATACCTTTCTTCCACATTTCTTCAGAAATCAAGCTAAACTTCTCAGACACAGATTCAGTTATACTAACGACAACCTCTTCATCATCACGCTCATCATCAATGGCACATGGTAATCTAGACAAGCAGTCTGCTGTCACATTTAGCTTCCCCGGGACATACTCAATATCAAAGCTATATTCTTGTAATCGTGACATAAGCCTAGCAATGTAAGCAGTAGCTCTAAGTCCTCCACCGGGGGATAGTATGGTCACCAAAGGCTTATGATCAGTCCTTATCATGAACCTTGCACCCCAAATATAGTTACGAAAATGTTCCACCGCCCACACACATCCCAACAACTCCTTCTCAATTACAGCATATCCTCTCTCGTGACACTGAGCATGCGAGAAGCAAATGCAACATTCCACTCTTCCTTAGCAGAACGTTGCGATAAAGCACATCCCAATCCATAGAGACTGGCATCTACAGTTAGTATACACGACTTGTTCAAACAAAAAGGTTTGAGTGTTGGAGCAGCAACCATATCAGCCTTTATATCTTCAAGAGCATTTTGCTGTCTACAGCCCCAAACAAACTCTAAATTTTTCCTAGATAACTCTCTTAACGGTTCCATTTTTGTCGCAAAGTCTTTGATAAATTTACTGTAATACTCACAGAGTCCGGAAAACAACAGTAATTTATCCTTACAATCAGGAGCAGGAGCTTTCAAAATTGAATCAATCAATGACTTTTTTTGGTGACACACCATTTTTTGAAACCGTATGTCCTAGATATTCCACAGTTTCTTGAAACAGTTTACATTTCTTACTCTTGATAGTGAGACCATACTCATTTTACACACATTCCTGAGATGTTCTGTATGAATTTCATTGTTCTTAGAGAAAATAAGAATGTCATCCTGAAAACACTTGTCGTAGTCCCCCATGTCTTTAAAAATGTGGCACATTGATCTTTGGAAGACAGAGGCTGCAGAAGCCAGTCCAAACGGCATACGTCCAATCCTACCACATTTATTGCACTCTTTACCTATGGCAGGACAGAATTTAAAAGAAGCCACATGACTGTTACTACCACATCTAAACCACACAATGTAACTCTTTCCCATATTTCTATTGGGTTGCATGTTTTTCATAGCACACACTTCATAACTCACTTTGTCTTTCTTCCCACCCTTCGCACCTGCTTCCTCTATAGTCTTCATCCACTTGTTTGATTGTTCAAATGCTTTAGCAGTGGAAATACTTTACTTTGACAGGTACTGGCACTGCTGTGCTCGCGCTGCTGCCGGCGCTTGTATATTTTAACTCGCCCTCATTTGGTATTTCTTTTTCTTTATTATTTCATTTTTCCCCTGTTTTAAGCGGGGTCAGGCTGGGCTTCGTTCCCCTCCCACTTACCGCATATAAAAGGCTATTACATCGCCGTTTTGGCGAGTCCGGGTCCCGGGGGTGGTCCTGTGTAGGCGCCATTTTGCTTTGGGCTCCTAATTCCATCGACGGGCGCCATCTCGGAGCGTCCTCGCGCTCGCGCTGGGCTTGGATCGCCTATTTAAGGCGGATCATCCTCCATTGCTGCCTTGACAGGTACTGGCACTGCTGTGCTCGCGCTGCTGCCGGCGCTTGTATATTTTAACTCGCCCTCATTTGGTATTTCTTTTTCTTTATTATTTCATTTTTCCCCTGTTTTTAAGCGGGGTCAGGCTGGGCTTCGTTCCCCTCCCACTTACCGCATATAAAAGGCTATTACATCGCCGTTTTGGCGAGTCCGGGTCCCGGGGGTGGTCCTGTGTAGGCGCCATTTTGCTTTGGGCTCCTAATTCCATCGACGGGCGCCATCTTGGAGCGTCCTCGCGCTCGCGCTCGGCTTGGATCGCCTATTTAAAGCTTCCCTCTCCCGCGCAGCGGGACGCGCAGGTGGGTCGCCCTCGCTTAGCCGGAGTCGTGCCAGAGTCCTGCCCGTCTGCGCCCGTCAGCGACGAGGAAGCGCGAGGCGCGGTAGGGCTCTGTTCATTAGCTGTTATATCATCATGCAGGCTCCACTACTGCTCCATTACAATCGGGCAGATTTGCTAACCATTCGGAATAGGGCTAAGGTCTGCTTATGTGATCCTGTGGACCCTTTAATTGGCCCATACACCTGTGCATGTAATGGTTGGTCCTTAGCTAGACCGACTAAAACCCGCTCTTTGGAAGTTATAACCCCGCCCAAGCGTAATCTTACCTCGGACCGTGGGCTCCGGATTTGGAATTTGAACGTGAGGTCGCTGGTCAAACATCACCAGTTTATACATGACCTCCTTGAAAAAGAAGGCCCTGATCTTTTTTTCCTCACCGAAACCTGGCTCCAGGACTCGGATGTCGCCATCTTGAACCTTACCTTTCCTTCAGAATATACGATTTTTACTCTGAATCGGACTACGAGAGGAGGTGGTATTGCCATGGCGGTAAAATCTTGCTTTCCTGCTGAATGGAAAGCACTTAAGCTGCCTGCTTGTGAAAGTGCCCTTTTTAAAGTAGCTTAGCCATCATTTCACCTTTAGTGGCATTCTTATTTATCGCCCACCAGGCAATGATACAGTCTTCAAATCCACTCTCGCCGATACTGTAAGCTCTTTAGCGCCCGGGTGTGCTAATTTTAACATCATGGGTGACCTTAATATTCATTTTGATAATAGGTCATCCATAGCCATCAACACCTTACTCGCGGATCTGGAAGCACTCCAACTTGTCCAGCTAGTGACACTTCCCACCCACACTGGAGGACATATTCTCGATCCTTTTTTTACCACGCTTGAGAGGGTGAAGGTGTCTGACCCGATGTCGGTAGGATGGACTGATCATTCGCTGGTGGAAGTCTTTTGTCTTATTCACGATAAGCCATTTAAATCTGTGGATAGACTAATTCTTAAAAGGCACTGGCACAAGCTCAAACTAGAGGAGTTCTATAGGTTACTGGGGCAGAATCCCCTGAGCCCTTTTCTGAATGTGGATCATGGCTACCAACTGTTTTACACATGGATTTCAGACGCTCTTGATTCCCTTATACCCTTGCGCTGGTCGAAAGGTTATTCTAAGGTACCAAGCCCGTGGTATAATGATTCCCTTGCCGAGCTTAAAAAAACCTGCCGGAAAGCGGAAAGGGATTGGAGGAGATCTTACGATCCTGCTTTGAAAACCTTATATTTTGCCAAACTTAAGGCTTATCACAGAGCAATATGCAGAACTCGGGCCGCATTTTACGCTCAGGAATTTCAAGCCAGTACCAATCCCTCCAAATTAATATTCAAGGTCTTAAAAGACCTTATGAATAAGAGAGCCACTTCGGTAGAGATTTGCACCGATTCCCACTGCGAGAACTTGGCAGTTTTTTTCTTGGAGAAAGTGCAGAATATATACCGGGGGTTTGACCTGTGTCGGCTGGATCCAGTGTTAGTTGACCCTATTTCTTTGGGTTATGAGACTTTGACCTTCCTTCCTGATCTGTCTACCGAGGCTTTTAACAAACTTAGCCTCAGGGTCAAATCAGGTTCTCCTCTGGATCCGCTGAAGCCAGCCCTCATCAGTACGCTTTCCCCGCTGTGTCGAGTTCCGATACTTACTCTTATCAACTTGTCGCTATCAACTGGGGCAGTCCCTTCTTCATGGAAGCAGGCGGTTGTTACCCCAGTCTTGAAAAAGGCAAATTTAGACCCCCTCCTGCCTGAGAACTACCGCCCTATATCTCTTTTGCCTTGGACTGCTAAAGTCACCGAAGCCCACGTCAACTCCATTTTATCTGATCACCTTGCCCGCAATCAGATATTGGACTCTAGCCAAAATGGCTTCCGACCAGGACACAGTACCGAGACCGCTTTGCTCCATATTATCGAGCATTTACGCCTGGTGCTTGCCTCCGGACGTACGGCAGCGCTCCTATTATTAGATCTGAGCGCTGCCTTCGATACTGTGTCCCATTGCATACTGATTCAGCGCCTTGAGGAAGCCGGAGTAGCGGGAACCGCTCTTCAGTGGTTTCGATCTTTCCTCTCAGATCGAACCTTTAAAGTGGCTATACCACCATGCCAGTCCACCATTCACCCCTTGGATCTGGGAGTCCCACAGGGCTCCTCGTTGAGTCCCACTCTGTTCAACCTATATGTGAAACCGCTAGCGGCAGTCGTCAAACAGTGGGGTTTGACGATGACCTCATTTGCTGACGACACGCAGCTAGCGGTGACACTGAGTGGAGACCCGGAAGTGGAGGCTCCCAGATTCCGAGCTGGACTAGTGGCAGTAGCCAATTGGCTACGTACCAATTGTTTACAATTGAATGCCACTAAAACTGAAGTGATGGTTTTAGGGAAACATGCTGAGCTATGGGGAGACCAGTGGTGGCCTCCAGAACTGGGCGTCACTCCTATTCCAGCAACAGAAGTGAAAAACTTAGGGATTTGGCTGGATCCTGCGCTCACCTTCACAGGGCATACGAAGAAGGTTGCAGCCACATGTTATGGCGTTTTGCGAGGCATAAGGCCGGTTCTTAAATACTTCGACCCTCCCACTCGGCAGCTTGTACTCCAAGCCTCGGTTTTATCTCGGCTGGACTATGGAAGTGCGCTGATGTTAGGGGTTAACCAGGCTGAGGCATCTAGGCTTCAGAGGGTACAAAACGCCGCGGCGCGGGCCATTGTTGGTCTTCCCAGACATTGCTCTGTCTCCGGTACTATCTCTGCTCTTCATTGGTTACCGGTCAGACAGAGGATTAAGTTTAAAGCGCTCTGTCTGGCTTTCAAAATCATGAAACTTTCCTCACCGCCGGCTCTTGTTAACCTGCTCACTCCTTACATTCCTCCGAGATCCCTAAGATCAGAGGCTCTGCATTTGGCGGTCTGCCCCCGTTTTAAACTCAGTAGAATGGGTGGCCGCTCTTATCGGGTGCTTGCCGCGGGACTATGGAATTCGCTCCCAGTGCACATCCGAGCTCTGAATGACCTGTCCATCTTCAGGCGTACTATCAAAACGTTTCTGTTTCCTGTTTCCGAGTAGCCGCTTCCTTTTATTCTCTGCGTGTTATGTTATAGTACCTGTCTGAGCGCCTGGACGCCCCTTTGCTGGGGCATCAGCGCGCTATAAAAATAAAATGAACATAACATAACATAACATAACTTTAATGTTGGATTGCCCAGAAACAACAACTGTTCCTGAGTTTTTTTACTCCTAACATTGACTATAATCTGATCTCTGATCATTTCATCTGTCATTTCCAAAATTACATGATACAACCAATGATCTTAAACCCGTTAAAAAATCATCAAAAGACTCAGACTCTTTCTGCGCTCTAGTATAAAATTTATAACGGTTTAGTGCTATACTGGTAGTTGGTTTAAACCGTGTTTCCACACGTAACATAGCTTCATCAAATGTACCCAAATCACCTGGCACTGGAGGCAGAGTTCTAAATATGGCTTGCCCCATCGAACCTAAGCAATGAAGAAAAAAAAATGTTTCCTCTCATTCCCCATCCTTTCTCCATCTATTGCTTTTAAATAGGTCAAGAACTCTTCTTTCCACCTATTTCAAGGTATAGGTGGATCACCCTTGCTCTGAAGAAATTTAGATGGGGGATCAAATTGCATGTTTATAAAGAGTAAATCTGTGAAAAATAATAACGATCTGACACAATAGCCAAATTCAATATGCTATTTGCACCTTAGCGTTGTAGAAACTATGGCAACTAATTTAGATTTTAAAATAAAAACCTAGTCAATATAAAGTAGTATTGACTATATGTAGGAGCTGTGCACGTCAGCGTAGCGTGCCTCAAATCAATGTACATCAGCTGTGTACATCAGCGTTGTATAACACATGTCGGTAAAAGAGGTATCCACAAATGATGATATTCTTGTAGAATGTAAGTAAGCAAGTATTGGGGGTGCTGCCTTGAACACTTGCAAGTTTAAAATCAAATACCTCCAATAACAATCGGGCTTTGATGCGGGAATCAGTCAAGCAGAAGAAAGTCACTTCACTTGTCACTTCACTAGTAAGAAAACAAATATGGCGCTAGTGACGTAGTACGCTACGTTACGTACGCTACGTCGACGTTATGACTAGTGAGGTCACGTCTTCTGGTTGAGGTCGGGTCTTCTTGCTGCTTCCTGTTGTTCTCCCACACCGAAGAACAGTCGAGCGTTCGGCAATCAGCATCACGGATCCCAAGAGGACGACAACAGCGCGTGATGGTTCAGCGTCATGGAGAAGTAAGCGTTGATGTCGCATGACATGAAATGTTGAATAATGCTGCCAAACACCAATAAATCCACAAAAGATGTTAGATTAGGATTAGAAATGTCCCGTTTTCACAAGGATCTAAAGCAGGTTCGGTACTTTAATTAGGCATCAGTTTATCTTTCCACCGCCAAAGAAACGGACATCCAAAAAGATGATGAAGATAAATGTCCAAAATACTTGCAGATTTTAATCTTAACTCCTGTCATAGATTTTAGTCTTGACTGCTGTAGATTTAGCAATGTTAAAAACACAATGTAGCAGACACATCCAAGTAGAAATCCAGAGGAACCACAGGAATCCAACAATCCACAAAATCGGTATAAAAGCATGGGTGTACCACTCCTGTGCTGAATAGTAGTCGGTACTAGAAACCCTCATCGCCAAATTTTGTAAGATACAAGAAATAAATCCAGTAAAAATTGAAGTTGGTTTATTCAAGAACAGCACAGTACTTCAGCTCCTCATCTCCAAGCCTCCAAATCCAGTTACATTTCAGAAATCAACAATTCTAAATGGAATCCTTCCGATCTGCATGTGCACAAGTTAAAAGTACACAATATTTAAAAGGGAAATACAAAGGAAGGGTAAACTATATTAAATGGGAAACAGTACATGGGAAATGTTCAACAGAAAATATAACACGTTTCTATTAAGCAAGGGCCGTAGAGTACAGCTGACCTCCCAACTGCCACCTTCACAAGATGGACAGCAACAATTGGAGTTTGAAGTGGGTAGGAATTCACCTACCAACACTGCACATTGCCCGCTACTTATGGTGGAGTGAAGTGTTAGGCGAGGTCCATGTTGAAGGAGGCATGACCCATATAAACAACTATGCACAGTTTGAGCCAACTGACAAGTCTGCTTTATAGAGCTGGTGGAGCAAGGAGGAAATCCACCCAGGATAAGTCCAGCTTTTCTCAGCTTACTGTTGGCAGATTTAGGAGTGAGGGCAAAGGCCGGTCTCTTAAAAAAGCAGCTGCAAGTGAAATGTCTCCAGCTGGTCCCCTTCACAGAAAGAGAGGGTAGCCCTCACCCATTGTCTGCCTAGAAGTCATTTAGATCTGGTTCTCCAGTAGAGCGTCAGCTGGAAACCCGGCAGGTGGGTATGTGGGCCATGCCTAGTTGTAGAAAGATTTGCTTATGTAACTCTTCTCTGCCTTGTTCTACCTCTGAATTGTAACAAATTCGCCCTATCTTTGCTGGTTAGATTTTATATGCAATCTGAGCTTTGATGTAGTGGAAGAAACCATAAACTCGGTCGTTTTTAGGAAAACCTGAAATGTAGCCACTTTTGCAAAGAGCTTTGACAGATCTGGATTGGGACCTAAAAAGCACTGATAAATAAAACGTTAAGACACAAGTGGGACTTCTTGTGAACTGAATTCTGTTTGTTGAAGGCTACTGGAAAAATGAGGTTACAAGCATTCGTGCACAGTTGAATTTTAGCATTTTATATTGATCAAGTATAATGCACCTTACTAAACTTACACTAGAGAGAATTATGGATGTGACTTGACTGGCGGTCGGGTTACTCCAAGAGAAAAGTGATCAATATCCTGTCTGCCTTGTTATAACTGCTACATACAGGAAATATTGCCCTGGTAATAAGGCAAACAGGATATCCGCCATGTTTGTGATGGAGTAACCATCACCAAACTTTAAATCAGGCCCCATGTTTTGCAGAAACATGTTGACTAACAACTCTCTTGGGAACATAAAGTGTTTGCAAGAATACCTTCTCTCTGCATTCCTAACTTCCTAGACTATCTATCACTGCAGAGTCTTCTTCCAAAAGTAAATTCGGTCGTAAAAAAGACGTTATGGCCAAATGCATCTTTTTCATGCCTGCCAGGGATTCACCAAGGGAACCCATTTACAGGTGTGGAGATCACCGCCACAAGTACGGATATATATCCCAAACAAGGGGTCGGGAAATGAGCGTTCCAAGGTTTGGTTAACTTTGGAAGCTTGTGAATGTAACACAGAAGTGCATTTCTGGGCATTCATACGCCCATTTTATTCCCCTTCTCACCCTGCACCTAATCAGAACTTCACTCCAGCCAAGACGTGGTATGGCTTTGATAAAACCCTTGAATACTTATTTTCTCTGTTCTCTACTTTTTTACCCTGTTTGGCTTATTGTATGTATGTATTCAATCAATTAAGAAATGTTCTCGCATTTTTTTTTTAATATGCATTATTCTATTACATCATTATTTAAGAATTTTTTCCCCTTCATCTCTCCCTTCTCCCTTGATCCCCTCCTTTCCTTCTTACCCCATATAAAATTTAAAATCGCTTTTGTTGTCCTTACTAGCACTAGCCATATTTTCCTCTACGTTATATATCTCTTATATTAACTCTGTATCGCTAGTCTTTTGTATATCCTGTTAATTTTCAAATAAAGCTTTTTAAACTTATAAAAAACCTTGCTACTCACAACCCCATAAATTATTCGAGAGTGAGGACCTTCACAGCATTGTTCAGTGAGCATTAACCTTATTGGTCCACATTGCATGAAAACAACAGCATGTTCGGATTATCTTTGGTGCTTGGTGGCCACACTGCCATGTCTGCTGATGCAGGTGCGCAGGATGCTGCATCCCTGCATAGACAGTCCCCATCGCTGTATGTGGCTTCTGAGCAGATGAGGTGAGACTCTGGCTTCTCTGATCAAGTTATGTGTGATATGGCTGTCAGGGAATCTTTCATGGGCTGAAGATTCTAATATTGAACCATGAAGCACCTATTTTAATTTTTATACTTATTACTGCGCCTTGAAATAACTGGGACTCAAATGGTAGACCATCACAGACTGGTTGACAAGCATACCTATTGTACAGCAACAAACCAAAGAGATTTTTCTTTATTTTGGCAGTAGTCTAGTCATTTACATAGGGATTATTTCCTACTCCTACTGTTATCTCTTCGTGGGTCCTCAACAGTTGTTTTAGTATAATTAATCATGGCCCTCTAGGAGAAGGGTGTCCAACCAAGGCCCAGACAGCTAAATGTTCAGCATAACCATTATGGAAATTATTTATATTTACATTAATTGTACATATATATTTATTTTACGTGATTAGTCCAAAAAGCCGACATGGATCTTGCCATTTTGGAACCAAATTGCGCGCCCCTGCGCTACATACAATGCAGTCCTTACATTTGTATTATTACTGTTGAGTATCACCTTTGTGACAGCTCGTTATGACTGGTGGTCCTTGCGAGGTTCAATACAGCAGTGATTCAACCACACAAAATTAACTCTGCGAATAATTGCACAAATATATAATAAATATCAAAACCTTTACTGAAACCTATCTCAGTTTTTCATAGACTCGAGTAATATACCATCAATTCATCCTTCAAAGTTCAGTTGAGAATCTTCACTACCTAGGCGCGCAGGTAACTCGGTAACAAGGTTGTTCAGACAGGTGACAATGGAATGAATGTGCAGGCATTTTATTGACTGTGATTGTACTTTTAAGTGAGATTTTTCTTACAGCAGGCCATTTCTTGTTGCATTGTGCTCAGCACTACTCTCCATTGCGAGTTAATTTCTTAACTAGAGCCCAGTGTGGTTACTGGTTACTACTCATTATCAGAGGGTATTTATAATGACTATACCTTTTCTTCAGGGACGGCTGATTTGAACGTCCGCAGAGCAACATTCCAATGTTCTGCAAAGGCTTCTCGAAGCTCGAGGGGATTTATATCCCCTCGAGGTTCGAGAACCCTTTGTTTAATTTGTTAGAACATTCTGCCCTCTAGTGGCAGAATGTTCTAATAGCCTTATAGCCCTTCGTAGCAGGGCTATACCGGCTATTAAAGTCCTGCTGTCTCGTTAAAGTCCCTCGCCTTCGGCTCGGGCCTTTAACGATTCAGCGGGCCTTTAATAGCCGGTATAGCCCGCTACGGCGGGCAATAAGGCTACATTAAAACATTGGAATGTTGGGCGCTCCATTGAAAACAATGGAGTGCTCCTGGCTTATAATGGCTGGTATAAGCCTGGAGCTCCAACATTCCAATCTTTCTTTGTTCACAGCTCTGGTTGTGAACAAAGGTTTCAGGGAGCCTGAGGGGATTCCAATCCCCTAACACTCCCAAAAGGCTTTGTTTTTTTTGTTAGAACATTCTGTCCTCTAGTGACAGAATGTTCTAATAGCCTTATAGCCCTTCGTAGATGGGCTATACCACTATTAAAGTCCCTCTCCCTTGTTAAAGGCCCTCGCCTTCGGCTCGGGGCCTTTAACGCCGGAGAGGGCCTTTAATAGCCGGTATAGCCCTCTACGGCGGGCTATAAAGCTATATTAAAGTCCCTCTCCCTTGTTAAAGGCCCTCGCTGAACGCTGGAGAGGGCCTTTAATAGCCGGTAGAGCCCTCTACGGTGGGCTATAAGGCTATATTAGAACATTGGAACGTGGAAGCTCCATTGAAAACAATGGTGTAGCTCCGAGCTTATAATGGCTGGTATAAACCCGGAGCTCCAACATTTATCATTTTGCAAAAGGTTTCTAGGGGCACCAAGGCACATTTGAAGAAGCGGCAATCTTCAGGTGGACGACGGTATCTCTCAGAGGCATCATTACTCACAGGAAAGTAACCTTCCCATTATCTGTTGTTAAACAGAGAGCGCTCTGTGAAGTCTGCAATACCTCTTGACATTCCACCCATGAAGGAGATAGGATACGGTAGTGTAACCCATACACAATATTAAACTTTCTAGTTTGCACCATGGTTATGATGGACAGCAGTAAAAGTAAAATCTTATGGAGGATTTCTCTGAACTCCATACAACTTACTGAATAGCTGTTTCTGCCAATACAGGCCCTAGCATCGCCCCTGCTGGTGGACCCAAGTTGCAGTAGCACAAGCTGAGAGAGATAAGTTTTGTGTTTCCTTGTAAACCATGAACAAGACACCGGAGCCCATCTTCTCCAAACCTAAAAAAAGAACACATGAATTATGGGAAACCTTGTGGTCAGTAACCCAAAGGGAGACATCTAAAGCAACATTATGACACATTATTTTGCCGGTTAAGGGGCCCTACATTTGGATAAATAAAAAGGAATTCAGTGATTAACTTGAGCCGGTAGTTGCAGGTGGTGTCCATTGCCCTCATTTCTGGGGGCCCACACTTATTTTTCCTTATCAGTCTTTGAACTCAAGCAATAGACAGAATAACAATAATATGTTGAAAGAAGGAGGAAGAGAAACATTGAAAAACAATGACACAGAAAGGATCAAAAGAACCTGAAAGTGTAGGATAAATGGGCAGGAGGTGTCCCATGGTGGATGAAAGAGGCTTGAGGTATGAGGTGGAATCAAGATTACGCAGCATTGGTATTCGGCACTTCCGACATTTGTCAGCACCAGCTGCAACTTCTGAGCAAAACTTTGGGCACAGGCCGTGCTTAATTTGTGCCAGTGGTTTCCGGTGCTCCACACTGGTACTTAATTGTCAACATCTGCATTTATGACAGTCTGCCACATGGTAGAGCTGTTTGTCGGATTTAAAGATGAGCCCAACAGTTTACTAATTCAATATATGTTAAAAAGGGCAAATACCTGCCACCAAAATAATTCTTATAGTTTTGGTGCACTGGAATAGGACTGTTACATTTCTCGGAGAGTAATGGTTAGCAGTTGTGTTGGTACTGTCATTGCACTTAGTGGTTATTATTCATTATTGATCTGCTTCTTTATTGAAATGTATTTTTAAGTATTATATATTTTTTAATGTTTTACCTTCATATTGACGTTAGTTACTATATATAAACATATAGTAATTACCTTATATATATATATTTTTTAAAGTTATATATTTAAATACTTTTGCATATAACGCGCCACCTCCCTCGGGTCTCCAGGTTCCCAGAAGGAGCGCTATATATATACAGTTAGGACCAACTTTTCCCATAGACAAAGCATTTTTTTTTATAATACCTTTGCTACCTTTTGGTGAATCTTCACAAATACATTTTCCCAAAAAAGTGCCCCTCTTCGCCAAGTTCTGCATGGAAAGTTTTAGGGTGATCTTTCAATTGTGGGGTGAGAAAAAGGGGGGGGGCAAAATACTTTTTCCCATGCAATATCTATGGGTTTTTTGCAACTTTTAGACACTGCTACAGCCCGAACTGTTGAACGGAATTGCACCAAATTTGGCAGAAATGTATATCTTGGTCCAGAAAGTGACCTTTGGTGTAAATTCATTCAGTAGCTTGGGAGTTATTAAAGAAAGAAATGTATATATATCTAGGGACCCGGATCCTTCGCAGATCCATCAGCATAGGATTTTCAGGTATCCACGGATCTGGGCGAAAGGCAAAGCCCTTTTTGGCTGGCACAAACCTGTAAGGAAAGTTCTGGTCGCCATTTTGTTTGTTGCTTGGCCCAGGGTAGAGAAAAATAAGCCTACAGCTACGATGTCCTTTTAAACTGACGCTTTTATTAGTCACAAGGGAGTGGCAGCGTGAACAACCTAATAACCTTAGGCGTTTCAGCGCGTTGCGCCTTGATCACAGGTGAGTTGATTCTAATAATTGTAGTCCAAGTGGTCACATGGTCCTTTCTTTAGACCACCATACCCAGAATGCATCAGTATTCAAATGAAAGTTCTAGCAATTTCGTTTCAATAAACATTTCAATGTTGCTGAAATAGCATTGAGTATCTGCCAATATAAGTATTCACGATTCTTCAGGAAAATAAAATCAATCGCACAGTGCACTTAGCTGCCGCTCCTTGAAGTATTTGTTTAGAAGGAAACACCGAGTCTGCCGGAAAGAGGGCAACCCCTCCTTCGTCTCCCCTTCTCACTACCAACACCTCAAATCTACAAATCTAGGGTCCACCAGACCAGGGACATTGGTGAAGTAAAAGCTGGACCCATGGGAATTAACAGTTATCGAATACTAGAAAATTGATTGCTGAGGCCACAGACTTCTGTTTCAAGGAAAGTACAGTCCCAGCAGATTCCAAGATAAACATATGGGAGGCGTAGAAGATGGTCATGAGAAGGCAGCTTATTACACATATCAAAAACAAACCATTACAAGAGGGTCCAAGGGATATGAAATTTAAAGACCCACGCCTGGTTATTATCCCAGCTCCTTCTACATATATAACACAAGAACACAGGGGGTCTAACAGACTAGTTCCTTAGCTGAGCTGCCAATCCGACTTGCCAGAATCTCGGAGTGTTTGAATCACATAAAACAGCCTATTATAAACGAGGGTGGACACTATGTTTATAGGAAACACAGACACAGTAAAGATCATTCAGAGATGGTTTTCAAAATCCAAAACATATAGCAATAGGTTACCATCAAATTGACTTGGTGATCAGTCCTATCATCTGGCCAAACCCAGGTGTGAGTAAGGCTGGTCCCCTGATCATTGGGACCTAGTAAGCTACACCATTTGTTGCTGGTTAAGGATTTGGTCCACCAACACAAATGAACCGTCAATGATGGCTGATCTTTTTATGGTAAAGTGAATAATAGTGCAACAAAAACAGAATAGTGAATTTAAAATAGGATGGTGTGTCCTCCTATAACAAACTTTATTCTACGGCCAAACAACATCTCCTAATTAAAAACCTAGAACAGCGCAAAAGAGACAGTCAACAAATATCTGTCTAGTAATGGGCCAACATGTTTCTGCCTAACGGGCTTTTACGTCCCTTGGCTTTCATCAGGGCCTCTGTTCTTTCAATAGTTGCACTTAGTGATTATGAACAAAATAGACACCACCAACACCAAAGTGGAAAAATAATAAGGTAAACGGTTGAATACGATACAACCTGTATCAACCGGAGACATTAACCCTCCATGTCAATTGAGAAGATTTCTATGGAAGGAAATGTATAATGATTAGTTATCAACTAACTGTGTCCTTATCCTAAAACATGTATTCCACCCAAAACATTTATGAGAAAAATAATAATCTGATCATGCTCACCCTTCATGGTAGAGGACTTGACCTCACCTCACCTGGACCTTGCTCAGGTTCTCTGAGGCCCCGCACTACATAGATATAAGAGGTAAAACAGACAAGGGAAGCACCATGAAGCGTAATTAACAGTCTTCTGAAATGTCCAAAGATGTACCTGTTTCACAACTATACTTATATCTATAAATCCACATGTGTAGAGACTCCAGCACACCGAATATGTGAGCCCAGTCTCAAAGTCTCCCGGATATATCATATTTCTCCAACAAGTATCTCTAAATAATTACATATTCTATATGGGTGTATTAATATACTAACTCCACCTCAAGATGGTGACATACTCTATGTGGGGGTAGTATTAAACAACAAACTCTTCCATGTAAATTGCTAAAAAACGGCCTATGTTGTTAAGTAGCCCATATCTATGCAGCATTTCTCAAAATACATGTAAGAAAAAGTTTCTTCAGGCTCACCTCTCCGTCGGTACCTCAAGCTCCCATCTGAGTCTTGGGGGGGGTACCGAACAGGAGAGGAGCCGGCAATTTAACAGTGTCTCAGAGGGGCACTGGTGTTGTACCCTTCCGCCTCTCTCGTCAACAATAGAAAAACAGGCGAGTTTATAATTCCTCTTTGGATCTCCATACCTCATTCTTGAAGTAAAGCGCCGTAATTCATGCCTTAACTTCATTTGTCAGTAAATTAAAAACGCACTAATTTGTGCTCGAAAGCCCGCGAGAACCTTCGCGAGAGGGACTACGGGATGACGTCATCCCGCCCATAGTTGTAGTTCCTACACTAAAAGGAACATCATTATCCACTGTGTACAACCTTAAGGTTAATCCACAGGTTCTTAGACCCCTGTATTAATGTCGAGTGTTATTTAATGTTGTCATTGTTTCTTATTTAACTCATTATTTTTACTCTACATCCATCGGGGAACATCGAAAAATGAACTACTGGATGATGTCATCCCATCCATATTTGTAGTTCTATCTCCCCAGTCAGTGTAATAATAACACCTTCCTGGCCAGATCATTAGATAAAGGTACTGATAAAGCCCCCGACTATATTTAAGGGGTTGCAAACTCCAAAAATCTCCTCTACATGTCCAAACTGGTAATATGTATGCTGCGACTGATTATAATCATTATCATACACATTGATTAACTCTCAAAGGACCACGGGAGATTCCACAAGATGAAATATATCATCCAGCCTATATTAATGGTTAGTATCCACATCTTTTATAGTGAATATTTGGCTCTTGTTATAGGAACACCTGTATTACAAAGGCCCCTATTGGATAAGTGGAATTGGTAATGGCAAAAAATGACAACTACGCATTGGTAACTGCTCTATGAAGTTGTCAACAGTAGGCCCAATCTCACATGCGGTGTATTATAATGTCCTATGTGATAGTTATTATGTCCCCCATATGTGATGAGGTATATGAGATAATAGCAAATGGATTACATCATCTAATGTGGAGGGTTGTCAATCACTATAAATGATTACCTAATGGTCCTCCTATATTATTCATTGAGTACTAGGGTACATTTTCCCCAACCTCGACCTCTATAAAAGAGTCCAGGGAATGTCGTTGTTCAAACCCTCTGAATCTGTTCGAAGCTTGTAAATCCATTTCTGTTCTTTCAGAAAAAGATACCTGGATACATAACTTATATGTCCAGGTATAAAAGGCTTTTCCAGAACAGTCCATTGGAAGTCAGTTTCATGATGCTGTTTCTCCAAGAAATGTCTCGTGAGTTTAGTCAGAGACTTCTTGCAGCGGAAAGAGCTCTTATGCTCTAACATTCTTGTGCGGACTTTCCGGGTAGTCATTCCGACATATCGAATGGAGCAAGTGCATGTCAGCATGTAAATGAGATTGTTACTATTACAGTTGCTAAAATTACACTGTACCCATGGTCTATTTGTACCTATATCTACTTCCCTATAATGTTTTGTCTGGGGACAGACGGAGCAGATACCACAAGGGTGGTGCCCCACAACGGGAGGGAGGTTCCAAGGAGTTTCTCCAGTTTTTCTGTGGGTTTCTCTGGGGCGGGTATGCACCAGCCGATCTCGGATGTCACTTGCCCATTTGAATGCGAATAAGGGCTGCGCAATCTTCTCATTGCCGTGATTAATAATACGCCAGTGTCGTCTGACGATTTTCTGAATATTGTTGCTTCTTGTGTTGAAAGTACTCACGAAAGTGAATCTTTCTAACAGAGGTTTTGGAGCAGGAGGTTCAAGGAGAGCTTCCCTGTTGTTGTTCATTGCTCTTTTCTTTGACCTCTTAATCAAGGAGCTCAGATAGTGTCTCTCCTAGAGTTGTGTGACAGGTTTTTGGCATGCACATCAAAGTCCTCTTTTTTAGAACAGTTCCTACGGACTCGTAAGAACTGCCCATAAGGTAGATTCTGGCGCAGGGACTTAGGGTGATAGCTTTCGTAGAGGAGTAAAGAATTGCGCGCCATGGGTTTCCTATATAGCTCACTCTGTAGGCCTGCAGGTGTAGCATAAATAGACAAATCCAGGAAGGCAATCCTTTCTTTGTGGGCCTCTATCATAAATTTCAGATACTGGTTTCTGCTGTTAAGCCACAGATGGAATTCATTGACTGAGTCTATGGTGCCTCTCCACACCACCAACACGTCGTCAATATAACGCTTCCACCACCTAATCGAGGTGTGGAAGGGGTTGATGGGAGTCAGTACGTGCTGTTGCTCGAACTGGTGAACGTACAGGTTCGCCAAGCTCGGCGCAAAAACGCTGCCCATACTTGTACCAGATATCTGGAGATAGGTTTTGTCTTCTTAATTTAAATTCTTCATTTTCATGGCCAGCGTGGCTAGAGCCATTATGAATGGTACCGGTGTAATAGTCTCACAGATATTATCCCTCAGGATGGATGTTACAACTTCTAGAGTCTCACCCTGAGGGATAGAGGTATACAAGGATTCTACATTGAAAGAGACCAAAAGGTCTCTATCGGGATCAAATTCAATTTTAGGGAGGACTCGTAACTAAGCATGGGCGTAAAATCCACTCCGATCGCGGATTTTTCGGATTTTCGGCAAATTCGCAATCCGCGAACTCTCGCGAATTTGTCGAAAATCCGTGAATCCGCTCGCGGCTGATTTTTTGCTTGGTTGCGGCGCGCGGCGTGGTGCACGGCGTTCACTTTCCGCCATTTAGCGTTTGCCGAGTTGTTTTTCTTTGCGAGTGCCGCGCCATTTTGGATCTTGCTGCGTGATCCCGCGGGAGTTTGGCGCCCGCGAATACGTAATCGCGGCTTGCCACCTTGCACAGCACACCTCGCGAGAGTTCGCAATTGCGAACACGTAGTTGCGGCGGAAAGGAACAATCTCGCACTCGCGAAATAGAGCTTTTGCAATTCTGCACAAGAAAATCACCAGCAAACAGGATAAACCTTCAGAAAATTATGATTTTTATCAGAATCACTCCTCAGGTTGACATTTGCATGGCCTTTTTTTTGCAAGGAGTCCATTTTTTTGGGGGGGGGGGGGGAGGAAGTGCCCCACAGTCTCCAACTTCCTGTTCCTGTCCAGCAGGCTCCTCCCAGTGCTTTTTCCATCTCCTGGTCACTTTCATTTGGATCTGGAGCTGGAAGGATTACTTTTTGTGGGTGCTGCTGGATATTTGGATTTGAGGCCTTTTTGACTGTCTTTGGATCACTTTTGGATTAGAAATCAACTTTCACAAGTAAGTTTGTTTGGGGCATTACAGTTGCTGCAAGTACAATTTTGGAACTTTTTCAGAACATTAAATAAATTATATTGTGGGTAGCCACAGTATCCAGTAGGATCAGGGTTGGTTAGGGGTGCATGATACAACTGTTTTGTTGAATTTAAACACCATTGAGGCCATGGATGGGCTGGGATTGTGCTGATTTTTGTCGTTTTTTTGGGCCTGCTGGTGTGGCCCTTTGCCCAGGGGTGGTGAGTGTTGCATGGGCCTAGTCTTTCTGTGGGGTGTCTTCTTGAATTTAAACATAATTGAGGCCATGGATGGGCTGGGATTGTGCTTATTTTATTGTTTTTTGTCGTTTTTTTGGGGCTGCTGGTGGGGCCCTTTGCCCAGGGGTAGTGGTGCATGGACTGAGTGTGCCTGTAGTGTGGTCTCACTCTCTTTAATGTAAACATCATGGATGGCATTGGATTGTGGTGATTTCTGGCTGTTTTTCTGTTTTTTGGGGGTGTACTGTTGATGTGGACTGGCCATGTGGGTGGTGGTGGTGGCCATCTTGAGTGCTGGCCGGTACAGGCAACATGTGCTTGGGGTGTAAGGGGCCATTTTGAGGAGAGGCAGTGTCTGAGGCCTGCACTTATTTTGCCTACTTTTCATCCATTATGCCCAGGGGTAGTGAGTGTTGCATGGGCCTAGTGTTTCTGAGGGGTGTCTTCTTGAATTTAAACACCATTGAGGCCATGGATGGGCTGGGATTGTGCTGATTTTATTGTTTTCTGTCGTTTTTTTGGGCCTGCTGGTGGGGCCCTTTGCCCAGGGGTGGTGAGTGTTGCATGGGCCTAGTCTTTCTGTGGGGTGTCTTCTTGAATTTAAACATAATTGAGGCCATGGATGGGCTGGGATTGTGCTTATTTTATTGTTTTTTGTCGTTTTTTGGGGGCTGCTGGTGTGGACTTTTGCCCAGGGGTGGTGGTGCATGGACTGAGTGTGCCTGTGGTGTGGTCTCACTCTCTTTAATATAAACATCATGGATGGCATTGGATTGTGGTGATTTCTGGCTGTTTTTCTGTTTTTGGGGGTGTACTGTTGATGTGGACTGGCCATGTGGGTGGTGGTGGTGGCCATCTTGAGTGCTGGCTGGTACAGGCAACATGTGCTTGGGGTGTAAGGGGCCATTTTGAAGAGAGGCAGTGTCTGAGGCATGCACTTATTTTGCCTACTTTTCATCCATTATGCCCAGGGGTAGTGAGTGTTGCATGGGCCTAGTGTTTCTGAGGGGTGTCTTCTTGAATTTAAACACCATTGAGGCCATGGATGGGCTGGGATTGTGCTGATTTTATTGTTTTTTGTCGTTTTTTGGGGCCTGCCGGTGGGGCCCTTTGCCCAGGGGTGGTGAGTGTTGCATGGGCCTAGTCTTTCTGAGGGGTGTCTTCTTGAATTTAAACACCATTGAGGCCATGGATGGGCTGGGCTTGTGCTGATTTTATTGTTTTTGGTCGTTTTTTTGGGCCTGCTGGTGGGGCCCTTTGCCCAGGGGTGGTGAGTGTTGCATGGGCCTAGTCTTTCTGTGGGGTGTCTTCTTGAATTTAAACATAATTGAGGCCATGGATGGGCTGGGATTGTGCTTATTTTATTGTTTTTTGTCGTTTTTGGGGGGCTGCTGGTGTGGCCTTTTGCCCAGGGGTGGTGGTGCATGGACTGAGTGTGCCTGTGGTGTGGTCTCACTCTCTTTAATGTAAACATCATGGATGGCATTGGATTGTGGTGATTTCTGGCTGTTTTTCTGTTTTTGGGGGTGTACTGTTGATGTGGACTGGCCATGTGGGTGGTGGTGGTGGCCATCTTGAGTGCTGGCTGGTACAGGCAACATGTGCTTGGGGTGTAAGGGGCCATTTTGAAGAGAGGCAGTGTCTGAGGCATGCACTTATTTTGCCTACTTTTCATCCATTATGCCCAGGGGTAGTGAGTGTTGCATACTTGCATGTCCCTAGTCTTTCTGTGGGGTGTCTTCAATGTAAACATCATGGATGGCATGGGATTGTGCTCATTTTTCTGTGTTTTGTCGATTTTTTGGGGTGTATAACTGAACTGATGTTCCTCTGTCTTCCATTGCTTTTAGGTGCACAAGAAGACTCAAGAGAACCGCCAGTGCCAGGAAGAAGTCCTGCAGTGGTGTGTGTGTGCAGCAACTCGTGCAACTGCTGCCTGCTGACCTGCTCTGAAGAAGATGGCCCCAAAAAAAGTAACCCGTAGCTCCTCTAGCAAGAAAGGTGCCAGTAAGGAGCAGAAGAAGCAAGTTACCAAGGACACTGGTGTGCCGCCCGCCCCTTTTTTTGGGAGTAAAAAAAAAAGTATGCCTGCAGCAGCAGCGGGATCTGCTGGGGACCAAGCTGGCAGCAGCACCCCCGCTCCATTGGGCTCAGTGCCACCACCACCACCACGCCAACTTAAGTCCAAGCCCTTGAGTGCTGCAGAGGCAGCCAGTATAGTTCTTCAATCACCATCGACCAGTGATGTTGGCTCATCGCAAGAAAGCAGCAGCGATGTCCCTCAATCAACACAGGTTGTTGTAGCTCATCTGACGAGTGTTGAACAACCACAGCCGCAACTACAATCACATGTGCAAGTACAAGCCCAAGTACATGTGGAAGGAGAGGCAGCGCAAGGAGATGCGCAAGCAGAGGTGCATGGAGGGTCACAAGTGCCCACAATAGTTGTTCCTCCCGAAGTAGGGGCACATCAGGAAATCGACAATCAAGGCGAGGTATCATTTGAGGAAGCCACTCCTCCTGATGATCCTTCATTGTCTTCCACACCCCTAGCAAGGAAGAGATCAAGGGTGGTGTCTACATCTTCTTCAAGCACACCTCCTTCTGATGATACGGATCAAACTTGGGAACCAGCACCACAGCCGTCTGAGAGTGAGGCACACCATGATCCGACAAAGGTAGTTAAGCGTAAAAGGAAGCTCGTCCAAAGTCTCAGAGTTATGGAGTGTGATGAGGCTCAACAAGAAGTGGCGGATACTGCTGCTGATGAAGACTCTGCCAACGACGACCCAGTCATCATAAAGGTCACTGCAGCCCCAGCGGGCATGCAGCAAACAGACATTTTGACCCTAGCCCGAAGAGCTGCTGAGCGTGATGATGATGATGATGTTGTCGATGAGGAGGCAGTGGAAACACCACAATCATTGGAGTTAAGTAGTACACCAACTCGTCCCGCTTCCATATTTCTTTCTGGCAAGAAGAGACCTCCATCCACCTCGACCTTAATTAGTGGCGGTGAAAGTGCACAACGTACAAAAGTTCGGCAATCCAGATCCTCCACTTCATCTGGCATTAGCTTCATGACCACCACCACCAGTATCGCCGCCTCCTCCAGGTCCCACAGACACTTCAAGTCCCCAGTTTGGGACTTCTTTACTGTTTGTCAAAAAAATCCAAAGTTTGCCATTTGTACCCTTTGTAAGGTTGCAGTTAGTCGTGGTAAGCCAGGTACCAACTATGGTACCGGAGGCCAGAGAGGTCATCTTAGGAGACAGCACACTGTCAAATGGTTTGCGCACCTAGATGCGATCAAGAAAGGCCGAATTCAAGGAAATGTTGATGTTTCATCTGATGATGACGAGGAGGAAGAAGACGTGTCAAACACTTCCCTTACACCCAGTACCCCTGTCAGCAGCACACCCAATGTGAGGCACACTAAGAGTGTTGGAGCGAGTGAGACACCAACGCACAAAAGTTCACCAGCGAGCAAAATTGGGTCAACGAAGTCATTATCAGCCCGTAAATGCTTGGTCCAGGGCAACATTAGAACAATGCTTACTTCAGACGTGCCATATGAACGCAACCACCCACTGACGCGTCTGTATAACACTAAGCTGGCTAAAATGCTAGCTGTGGACCTTCTCCCTTTTTCTTTTGTAGAAGCGGTAGGTTTTCTAGAATTAGTGGCAACGCTCTGCCCTAAATGGAAGGTTCCTAGCCGGTTCTATTTTGCCAGAGTTGCGGTTCCAGCACTACATGAAGATGTGCTGGAGGCGATTGGGGCAGCTTTGCAGAAGAGTGCTGTTCACACAATACATCTGACAACAGACATGTGGACCAGTGGCGCAGGCGCTGATTACATGTGCATCACTGCACACTGGGTCTCTTTTTCAGGTGTTAAAGCAAAGCTAAACGCAGGTGTTGACCCGGACAAAGTTTTCAAAGCTGCTCGGAAACATGCAACACTAGCCATGTTTGGCTTGGAGAAAAGTCACACAGCAGAAAACATTTTGGAAGAGTTTGACAAAAAGATCTTGAAAATGCTATCCCCAAAAAAACGCAAGATTGGTTATGTTTCCACGGATAATGGCGCCAATTCAGTTAAGGCCATGTCGCAGGGTGGCTATTTCAGAGTGCCATGTTTGGCGCACTGTATCAACCTGGTAGTTCAAAAATTCTTGAGTGATAGAGACAGTGCAGCGTTCGCGGTAATGGCCACCTGCCGCAAAATGTGCAACCATTTCAGCCATTCTTTTAAGGCCCGGAAGCATCTGAGGAGGCTGCTACTTCAAAGTCGAATACCAGTGAAAGCACTCATCCAGGAGGTGGCAACACGTTGAAACTCAACCTTCTACATGCTTGAGCGTCTGTATGAGCAGTATACGGTACTCGATCACTATTTCTTCACAGAGGTTACATCTCAGAAGGAGGACCTGCGGATGAGTGCGGCGCAATGGGACATAGTTAAAAGCCTGACAGACATGCTTCGTCCGTTTGAGTTCTTCACGCGTGCAGTCAGCCAGGAGGACTGTAATTTGGGAAAAGCTATCCCATTGTTGTGCATGCTGGAGCACCAACTGATGGCGGTGTCTTCTGAGTTTGAAAAAGATGTACAAAAAAAAGACCATTTTATTTTGTCTGAGAAATTATTAGAGCGCCTACGTGGTGATGAACGTCTTCAAAAGATCAAGTCAGAACAGCATTACATTTGTGCTACTATTCTGGATCCACGCTACAAAAAGGCGCTGGCAGGCGAAGCATTCTTTCCTTTTGCTGATGCAGATGTTCAAAAGTACAAACATTGGTTAGCCTGGTCAGCCAAGAGGTTTGAAAAAGAACGGCAGGTTATTGAAGGAGAAGACAGTACATCAGCATCAGCATCAGCAGGCCATCCCCAGTCACAAGAATCCACTTCTGCACCTGTGGCTGGGGCACAAGTGACCTCTCAGCCGTTAAAGACACCGGCAACTGGATCATCTGCACCACACACAACACTAACAGTGGCTGCTGAGGAGGATTGGCTAAGTTTGCTTGGGTATGGTTCTCGAAAAAATGTCAAAGGCACAGCAAAAAGTAAGCAAAGTGGAGGAACCGTTGATGACCTTGAGTCGATGGTGCAGGACTATATGAATGACTCAACAGAGGTCTTTCTTAATGATGAGCCATTGCAGTATTGGCATGGCAAAAAACAATTGTGGCCACAGCTCTCCAACCTGGCTATAAACTATTTGTCTTGCCCACTCGCAAGTGTGTCTTCTGAACGTGTTTTCAGTGCTGCTGGTGACATTGTAACTCCCAAACGGAGCCGCCTCTCGCCCAAAAATGTGGAGCGGCTGACAATGATCAAGATGAATCAGCACCTCATACCACCAGATTACAAAGTACGAGAAAGCACGCCGCATGAAGACGAGGAGGACGGCAACGTAGATGAGGGGATTTGTTCTCTGTTCGGTGGCACTGACCTCATCCTGCCTGAATTCGCAGAGTATGATGACGAAATCTTCTTCTTATCCCCTGACACCGAGCCCTGAAAATGAGACAATGAATCAAGAACTTTCTTTTTCGTCCTTATTCACTTTTATTCCTGTTTGTCTCCCTTTCTTTGTTTTGCACAGTTAATTTAATTCAAACTTTAATCACCTAATCCCAAAAACAAGACCATCAGCAGAACTGTCTTCACTTGTTTGCTTATTGATTTGAAGGTGCCGCAGTCTACATTCCTCAGGTTCACAAGTTCTGAAGAACATGCTCCTCTATCCTCCTCCTCCAGACTGCGATTTCCCTCAAAGCAGAGTGCTGGATTACGCCCAATGAAGAAAGACTCAGCACTTGTGGGGGTGTTGTACTTCTTTGCGGGTGAGTTGACGGATTTGGGCCCATTGCTGTGAAGCTCTAATAATGGACAAAAGTGTTTTGGACCAAATATGAGGTGGAAATTTCTTGCCGTTTTTGCTGACTTGCTTGCCTTTGGGGTGCTCTTTGGCGGGGTTCCGGGTGTTTGTGGGTGATTTTTGGTGTCTGGGAGCACTGCTGCGACAGTCTAATCTTGATTGCATTTGCTTTTCAGGAAATCCGTGGTGGAAAACAGGAGTTATGATGATTGATGATGATGACCTAGCTGCACAGCGCCGCGTTTGGACCGAAGGCCGAGAGATATTGTAAGTATGAGATTTAGCTTTTTCGCTGTTTGGGGGTGTTGTCGGGTGGTTTTTTCCGGGTGGGTTGGCGGGTCTTGCCTGGGGCATTCCTGGGAAGGTCTAATACCGGATAGAAGTGTTTTGGACAAAATCCTTAAGGAACAGCCTTTTTTTTGCTATTTCTTCTGTCATCTTGCTCAATGTAGCGTTTTGGGGGGCTTCCTGCTGTTCGTGGGTGGGTTGCGGCCGGGGTCTCTGTCGAAGCACTGCTGCGACAGTCTAATCTTGATTGCATTTGCTTTTCAGGAAATCCGTGGTGGAAAACAGGAGTTATGATGATTGATGATGATGACCTAGCTGCACAGCGCCGCGTTTGGACCGAAGGCCGAGAGATATTGTAAGTATGAGATTTAGCTTTTTCGCTGTTTGGGGGTGTTGTCGGGTGGTTTTTTGCGGGTGGGTTGGCGGGTCTTGCCTGGGGCATCCCTCGGAAGGTCTAATACCGGATAGAAGTGTTTTGGACAAAATCCTTAAGGAACAGCCTTTTTTTTGCTATTTCTTCTGTCATCTTGCTCAATGTAGCGTTTTGGGGGGCTTCCTGCTGTTCGTGGGTGGGTAGCGGCCGGGGTCTCTGTCGAAGCACTGCTGCGACAATCTAATCTTGATTGCATTTGCTTTTCAGGAAATCCGTGGTGGAAAACAGGAGTTATGATGATTGATGATGATGACCTAGCTGCACAGTGCCGCGTTTGGACCGAAGGCCGAGAGATATTGTAAGTATGAGATTTAGCTTTTTCGCTGTTTGGGGGTGTTGTCGGGTGGTTTTTTGCGGGTGGGTTGGCGGGTCTTGCCTGGGGCATTCCTGGGAAGGTCTAATACCGGATAGAAGTGTTTTGGACAAAATCCTTAAGGAACAGCCTTTTTTTTGCTATTTCTTCTGTCATCTTGCTCAATGTAGCGTTTTGGGGGGCTTCCTGCTGTTCGTGGGTGGGTTGCGGCCGGGGTCTCTGTCGAAGCACTGCTGCGACAATCTAATCTTGATTGCATTTGCTTTTCAGGAAATCCGTGGTGGAAAACAGGAGTTATGATGATTGATGATGATGACCTAGCTGCACAGCGCCGCGTTTGGACCGAAGGCCGAGAGATATTGTAAGTATGAGATTTAGCTTTTTCGCTGTTTGGGGGTGTTGTCGGGTGGTTTTTTGCGGGTGGGTTGGCGGGTCTTGCCTGGGGCATTCCTGGGAAGGTCTAATACCGGATAGAAGTGTTTTGGACAAAATCCTTAAGGAACAGCCTTTTTTTTGCTATTTCTTCTGTCATCTTGCTCAATGTAGCGTTTTGGGGGGCTTCCTGCTGTTCGTGGGTGGGTTGCGGCCGGGGTCTCTGTCGAAGCACTGCTGCGACAATCTAATCTTGATTGCATTTGCTTTTCAGGAAATCCGTGGTGGAAAACAGGAGTTATGATGATTGATGATGATGACCTAGCTGCACAGCGCCGCGTTTGGACCGAAGGCCGAGAGATATTGTAAGTATGAAATTTAGCTTTTTCGCTGTTTGGGGGTGTTGTCGGGTGGTTTTTTGCGGGTGGGTTGGCGGGTCTTGCCTGGGGCATTCCTGGGAAGGTCTAATACCGGCTAGAAGTGTTTTGGACAAAATCCATAAGGAAACACCAGTTTTGGCACTTTTTGTAAGTTAGGGTTCGTTAGGGTTAGCCCTAGCAGCAGGATTGCATGTGTTTCGGGGGGTTCTATTGCAACGCAGTTCTGGTGTTTTAGAGCACTGTTGGAGCGATGCTGGCTATGGATACTTTTGCTTGCTTGCAAGTGGTTTGAATACAATCCACGGTCTGTATTTGGGCCTACTGTTACTTTCAAAGTACGTTTTGTCACCATTTTTCTGCTAGGCATCGTTTTTGGAGATCTGATTGGGGTTCTTCTACATTTTTGCGACTGGCTTTAGTAAGGGTCTTGGTGGGAGCATTGCTGGGAAGGTCAAATTTTGTTCTAAAACAGAGTTTACAGTACACCTACCTTGAGGGGAAAGATCCGCTATAATATTTTGGCCATACTTATTTATCCTTAAAAAGGTGACTCAGACAGAGCACGCAATTTCAAAAATATTGTACTGTCTATTAGGGAAATCAAAGTGTCACTTTTTGAACCACACAGCGTACATACCTTTTATTTATTTATCAGTGGTATTGTAATAGCACTTCCTGTTTTCCGTTCAATAATTACAGGCCGGGTTTCAGTCAACATCCGCCAGGCAGGCAGTGGACAGGGTGTCTTCTGTCAGTGGTCACCAACATTGATGGACGAAGCGTCAGCTGGAATGGAGGAGTGCCGCCAATAAGAGGAATTGTTTGCTGCATGCAACTTACTTACCAAATTCAACAGGACAACTCCAACAACATACGCAATACAGATACAGTATCCATTGTTTTATTCTATGAGTGTGACTGCATGTGCTTAGCTTTAGTTTGTACCCAAAGATTGTCTTTATCTTCAATTATTGTTTGTCCATGCTGTGCTTTTTTTTTCTTCTCTCAACAAAACCTACCCAAAAAGAACCCCCATTCCCATCCATTTTACAAACCCTAACCCTCTTCCCCCGGGCTGTGTTGTTTTGCTTGATGTCTGACTAAAATGACATCAATAATTCCACACACTTGCTGGGGAGGATACGGTCATAGCAACAGGCTGGTGAAGGAATACGAGGATATCTTCTAGACTTACTCAGCTTCAGTACTATATCTTCTAGTAGTAGGAGCCAATGTCAAATAAATTCAACGCAAGTACTAGTTATACTTGCAAGCAAATACTTTACCATTTGTTAGGCTACATGATGGCACTGTTCTAGTGTACTGTCACCTGCTATATTCTCGATCGTACCGTAACCGTTGTAATGCTACAGTAAGGACAAACAAGGTTTCGTTTTCTTTTTTTCCATAGGCATGCAACTGCCACTGTGTCTTCATCAACCTTTATTCAATTATAAAATTGAATAATCATAAAAAGTACATTTAAGAAAGTTTTACACACAAGAAACAATTTTGAGGTAAAATGGGATTATGTAAAAATGAGATCACTGCACAAAAAGATATTTTGAGATTATAAAATCATCTTTACAGTTTTTAACGAGACATATTCATTTGACTAGCAATATTACGGCGAACTCTTATAACTGCTTTAAGAAAAGTCGCTATGAGTTTGGCTTCATGTGGGGATTTTGGGGATTGTAAATAGAAGAGGGCTGGATAAGATTGTCTAAGTCCACTGGCCCGGAGGATCGGGATGATCCATCTTTTCCTTGGAAGTTTATAATATTTACAGAAAAGGACGACATGGATCGTAGATTGTAAAGAAGCTCCGTCACAGGGGCATCTCATCATGTTAGAGGACCAGTTCTGTGTTTCCGGGAATGTAACCAAACGGAAAAAGAGATCAAAGAGCAGTCTCGTAATTAAAAACTTTTCGTAGTTTGATAAAAAATATGTCAAATAGGGCTGGATTACTTTTCCTGTCTGTAATAAGCAGATTTTCTCATTCTTTGGTTTGATAATCTCAGCCTGGTTTCGAAGGTCTCTCAGATGGGCTAACGCCATCTGCTTTAGTTGTTTTCTTGAGATATCTTCGACTGAAGGTGGATCGAGGAAATATTGTTCACGGTCCAAATCTTTAAAAAAGTTATGTATGAATTTCAGCCACGGGATTTTTCGCCAATTTGTTAGATTTAGACAATCAGAGATAAGGGAGCGGGTTAAATGGCTTTCAGGGTTGCACCATACTCGGTGCCACAATAAGATGGGCTGGCATCGGATGGTGTCGATGATATACTCTATACCAAGCTCCCTATGTGAGGCCAATATCGGGGAGCTTTGGGGAAGACCCAGAATGTACTTAATGAACGCATTTTCAGTGATCTGGAGCTGGTCAATACGGCCGTAACCCCAGATTTCCGCTCCATAGGTAGCCACACTGTGGCATTTGGCGTAGTATATGGATAACAGTTCAGATGGAGCAGGTTTGCCGAGTTTCCTCGAGAAAGATGTTAACGCTGAGGTTGCTCGGCGAAAATGGAGGTTCCTCGCTTCCACTGCCTTATTCCAATTCATCTTGTCATCCACTAAGATGCCCAGATATGGATACACCGGAGTTTTGTCTAATCTATGATTATTGATAGAGATGGGTTTAGAATCTTTCATCCTGGGGCCAATATTCATTGTGAACGTCTTTTTAGTATTGACTTTAAGGCCAAGAGAGTCCATGAACGATACATATTTATCAAGCTGAAGCTGGAGTTCGTTTAAGGTCCGTGCTATGATAACTGAATCATCAGCATATAGGAGGGTAGGAATCGGGCGATGATTTATCTGTGGTAGGTCCTGGCTCCCTCCCAGCATCGCCTGTTCGAGCCCATTTGTGTAGAGGTTGAACAGGAAGGGAGCCAGTACACAGCCCTGCCTTACTCCTCTCGTTATCTGAAAAGAGCGCGATAGTTCTCCACTGGTGCCAAATCGAACTCGGCCTTCTGCGTTAGTGTATAGTTCTCTTAAGAAGGTTAATATTGGGGGGTCCACGCCAAGGTCAGCTAGGATTTCCCAGAGCTTCGCATGCTGAACACAGTCAAATGCCGCGCTTAAATCTACGTATACAAGGAAGATGTTACCACCCTTGGCACGGACATATTTGTCAGTCAGGAGTACGAGATTGAGGGCCTGCTCCACAGTCCCAAGCCCCTTCTGGAACCCATATTGCAAGTCAGTTATGATTTTGTTCGCCCGGGCCCAAGATTGTAACCGGTCCAGGAGTAAACGACCTGCAATTTTACCCGTGGAGTCCAGGAGGGAGATGGGTCTGTAACAAGAGGGGTCGTTACGGTCACCTTTCTTGAAAATGGGTAATAGTGTTGAGGTTGACCATGAGTGGAAGAGGCCTGTGGATGCTACTGCTGATATGACCCGTGTAATTATTTTTGACCAATAGTCTACGTCATATAGAAACAGATCCATTGGGACTCCGTCCGGGCCGGGGGCCTTGCCAGTTTTAGAGGCCTTGATTGCTTTTATAATTTCATTAAGGGAGAAATGTATGTTGATGGGATAAATAGTGTTTTTCTCCGGATCGGCTTCTTGACCTCGGTTATTTGATATGGCATCTGTTGGTGTTCCGAATATTTTTGAGAAATGAGAAACCCAGTCCTTTTCGGTAATCGCCACGTCGAGATGGTTTGGATCGTTGCTGTTGGCCAAGAAGGGTGATCTAACAGTCTGCCAAAATGCGGTGCTGTCTTTCCTTAGAGCACTATCATGTAAGCGCAGCCAAAGATCGCGTTTGATCTGTTTCTTGCGATCCTGTCGGACAGTGTTGTAGTGTTTCCTCAGTTGGGAAACTTCCTGCGGATCTCTTGGTTGCTTGCGAAGGGCTTCTTTAAGAGTGGTAAGAGCCTTCCGACAAGAGGTGTCAAACCATCTCTCCGAAGGGAGCTTGAGCTTGTTGTTTGATTTAACAAATAGCTTGTCCCTAACCACTTGTTGTATGTTTTGAAAAGAGGCAATAAGTATCTCGGGTGATGTCTCCGGAGACATACATTTTTGTAGCCAGAATTGTGCGTTTTCGAGGATCCTCTGCATTGTCTCTACTGGGTCGATTTTTGCCCATTTAATTGAGTACCCATTCTGTTTGTGCATAGAGATCAGGTGTTGGTCGAGGGAACCGGACTTAGCAGAGTACAGCCCGGCTTGTTTCATATTAATTATCACACTAAGCGGATAATGATCGCTTATTGGATTAAGTCCGATCTCATAGTTCGTTATTTCCCCTTTATAGGAGTTCGAGGCCATTATATAATCAATGGTTGTGGAACAGCCTCGACCATGAAAAGTGGGTAAATAATCCTGCTGCGGATCAACTAATTCGTTGACAAAATCCATGTCTAGCGAGAAAAGAATTTCATTTAGTTTATTGCCGCATGGCGAGTGCACAAAATGAGGTATCGGATTCCCTGATTCATCTTGTAGCCCACAGATCCCATTTTTGTGTTTGGGGCACAGTGCAAGATTAAAGTCACCACCCCAGATAAGGTAAGTTGAAATTTTACTATTATCATTTTGAATAGTGGTTAGGAATGCACCTATTTCCTCTAGGTATAGGCAACATTCCAGGGTGCCTGAATTATTGTAGTAGTTAATGATTATGTAGCTTCTTTCTTTAATTGATGTTAATTGCATGATCTGGATGATTTGATAAGTGGGTGACTCCTTTAGTAGCTTCACTCTAACGGGGAGGGTGTTGGCGATATAGATCGTAAGCCCCCCCTTTGGTCTACCCATATTTCCTGGTATTGCTTTGGTGAAAAAGGTTTTGTATCCCGCCAGGTGTAATGGAGCAGTGCACCAAGTTTCTTGCAAGCACAGTATTTGATGAAGCTTCACTGTGTCGAGCCATAGAGAAGATGTTATTTTTGACGTCAGGCCGGCAATGTTCCAGTAAATGATGGAGACGGTCAGGTTTTCAAATTCCGTCATGGGACGTGATGGATCTGCCTGGTAATTATTGGCCTCAGCTACTGGTAGTTGTCGTGGACTGGCCTGCGGGGGTCCAACTAGAGCGCTAGAGGGTGCGGTTAGTTGGTGACACAGGCCAAAAGGATTTGCGCCTTCTAATGACGGAATAGGGAAAATGGGTGTTTTTATGGTGTTAGAAGGAACGTGCAACAGTTCCCGGTAAGACTTTTTGCAGTTATCAGTAAAGGACTCTAGAAATACTAAGTTTTGTGTAGGGTTAGCTGGTTGTGGTATTGTGACGGATCTTGTGTCTCTCGGTTTAATCTCGGGTGGTCAATCGACCATCTCCAGACAATCAAAACGGTTTTGCGTTGGAATTCCCTGCCAACCTTCATAGGTTGGACAGGGTCTTTCGTGCCAGTAGTGCCTCGGTCGTTCTCTCGGCCGTTCCCTCAGGCCACTCCAGGCTAGGCGATCTCGTGGGTACTCCGTGTAGTTCCATGGTACTTGGTTCCATGGTTCTGTGGGGAATTGGTGCCAAGACCATGATGGAGTATTGCGATTCTGTCTCACCGGAGGATAGAAATAGGAGAGATGCCGAGCATCAATCCCCCCTTTCTTTTCCAGTGAGGGCCATGCACAGATGTAGTCCACCACAGAGGGGTTTTTACATGTTACTACAATGCAATCTCCTCGTATTGATTTTGTTGTCTTACCTACCCAGGCTACCCTACGAACTGTGGAGATCCCCCCGGAAAGATGGGACTCAAGAGGTCTATTGATACTTAGCCACTGCATGACCTTATTTTTAAGTGACCATGCAGTTTCCGAAGTATCATCGGTTAGTTCTGGTACGCCTGTAAGAACTATCGTATAGGGGGTAGCTTCCGGTGGCAAATGGGCCGGACGTCCGGTTGCTGGCATTTTTTTATCGGTGTTCTTGGGAGGAGGTTGAGAGGCCACTGGTTTCGCTACGGTGGATACTGGATTTTTTTCCAGATGGACTCTGGTGGTATCTTTAGTTGGAATTGAACCTGGAGTATCCACAATGGACATTACAATATTATCTCGCTGCTGGTTGGAGACAGCAGGGGTTTTGTTCGACTGAATTTGGGGCACTTTGGATGGTGGGTTCTGATTTGAGACATTTTGTATGTGGTTTTTTTGAGCTACGGGTACTGGGTTGAGACGATCAACTACTTTGTGTGGTTGTGCTTGGGGTTGTTTTTTTGACGGCTGTGGTGGATTTCGTTGACCCCTTGTTTCGATGCGCGTGCTAGTGTCAAGTAGGGTGGCGGAGATTATGTTGAGCTGTGCTTCTAGATTCCTAATGGTGAGTTGAATAGGTTTTAAATGTTGGAATAAAAGATCTTTAACAGTAGTGAGAACCTGCGAGGTGACTTTACAAGTTTTACAGAGGTTGTCGCTAGGCTCATTTGATAATGCCTGGTGAGGTATGGATGCTATAGGGAGTAAAATGCTTTGTGGGATTGTGTTGGTCAGATGGGTTATATCGTGATCAACAGGCTGGGCCGTGATTACTTCCCCAGCTGGCGGCATAATTCGTTTGGGAATTGCTCCTTCCCTTACACCTTGCTGGAACAAATTAGCGGTTATCAGGGATTCATCCTGAGTTTGACAGATCGCCAAGTCAGGGGTTGCTTCCAAATCCTCCGAGTTAAATGATGGATCTGACTCGGACTGGGTTACAGAAAGATTTACTGTGCATGGTACTGTGTTTGTATGCGACGTTAATAGAGTCAGCGGAAGGGAACAGTTGTGAGCGTTAGGGTGGATGGGAGAGGTGGCGTTTGCAATGGCACCTAGAGAGGAGCGTTTAGCATTCGCAATCATAAGATCTAGGGACACTCTCTTTTCCATCAATGCAATGCTCTGGTTTATTTTTTCATGAGTCCGTGAAATAAAAAGATCAATGGGTCCCGTTATTTGGGCTACCTCCTGCGCATGCTTAGATTTAGCCTTAGTGTTGCTCCTGGTTTTAGGTGGCATGATGTTAGCTTACTGTGGTGTCGTTGGTGAAAGAGGGGTGGCCCGGTCCGGTCCCTATCGGGCACTAACGGGCAACAACGGGCCCGCCCTTTGGCCCGGGCTTCGCCCCGTGCTCCGACCCGCGCGCGTCCCGCGATGCGCGTGATAGGTGGGAGTTATGTAGTTTCACGGGAAGGGAGGGCGTGGCACTGGGAGGGGGTGCGGCACTCACGGGAAGAGGACCAGCTGTAGGTGGTGAATGCTGGTCCTCGCAGTCCCGGGGCCGGCGCCTCTCCCTCCTCTGCGGCCACAGAAGCAACGGGGTCCTTGGTGAGATTAAAAGCGGCAACAGCACAGGATACAAGCTACTCCAGTAGCGTGGGTGAAAGAACAAGCGCTTCTCCTGCTTCACGAGCGGCTCCCGCGAGTAGTTATTCACTTTCAGCAGGGCGTGGCACTGGGAGGGGGCGCGGCACTCACGGGAAGAGGACCAGCTGTAGGTGGTGAATGCTGGTCCTCGCAGTCCCGGGGCCGGCGCCTCTCCCTCCTCTGCGGCCACAGAAGCAACGGGGTCCTTGGTGAGATTAAAAGCGGCAACAGCACAGGATACAAGCTACTCCAGTAGCGTGGGTGAAAGAACAAGCGCTTCTCCTGCTTCACGAGCTGCCACTGTGTCACACCACTAGTACCACCGCAATGAGGAAATGTCACCCGCCCAGGATTGACAACGTTAATCCCCATTTCACGTGGAGCCAGCCCTGGGCCTAGCCCTAATTTCTAACACAAATTACAGGTAAGATAAGCGTTTGGTGGGAGGTAGTATAATGGAGTATTATTTAGGAGTAGACGAGAGATCGACGGTTGTACTACTAAAGTCCTACGACTGTTCAGGAAAACAAAGTTACTGTTACACCCCCGTCCCCCACCCACCAGACTGAAAAGCAGTAAAAAACAGGTATGGTCAGATAAAGTTTAAAAATGTATATTTATGTAGCCCTAACAAAATAATCTCCCTCAAGACCCACCCTAACCCCAACGATTGTCTTTGAAACGTCCCAAAACGATCCCAACTCCCAAATCCCACCCCGCAAAAGTCTATAAAAAAAGGGCAAGGGACACTCCACTACTGGAGGGTGCTGGTGCATTTTGCTGCATGGGCATCATACTCCTTGCGGAGGGTGGCAAGCTCGGAGCGGAGGCCCTTCACCAAGTTCTTATAGTTCTGGACCTCCTGCTCCAGGTAGGACATTCGGACTCCTAGGCGGCGTTGGCGTGCCTTGCAGCTCCTGTGGGGGGCAGCTGGTCTTTCTGTTGCTTGGCGGTGGCGGTTGGCTTTGTTAGCCCGGCTCGGTCCCGCTGGAGCACTGCGCATGCTGGCGTCCCGTGGGGTCACGGAGGCGGATGCAGCGGTCCCAGTCGAGGATGTTGTTGTTGCACCGGTCGACTGCGTGTCCTCCTCCTCCTCCAGGGCCACCAGCCGCCGATATTCGGCGACAGTGGCATCCAGCCTCCGTTGCCGGGCCATTCTAGCCTGCTCCCTCCGTGTTGTTGATTTGGAAGGAGCAACTATATGAAGAAAGAAAGACATAGTCTGTAACCAATGCTCCTTAGCATTAATAACACAAAGTGATTGAGCCGAAAGTTGGGTCACAGTACAAGTAGCAAATTGAAAGCACAGTACATAACTATTGAGGACAGTATCTATGTAACCTCCCACTTCTGCATCCTTGCTCTAACATTAGTGGTAGTTTAATGAACAAATTCTACGACCACTATGGACTTCCATTACAGTCGACTATGACAGTACACCAGTCTTCTTCTTCTTCTTCTCTCTTGTTTAGGAAAATTGGTACGTTATCTTATGCAAGCCGGCAGAATGACATTGACAGCACAGTGAACTTGCACCCGAGAAAAACAGTTGCACACCATGATGAGTGAGACAGACTTGCGTTACTGTACCGGTCCAGTACATGCAGGTGGTGAAGCTATTACTTTTCTATTACGGGTGGCACTGAGAATACTCTGTTACAAGGGCTACTGCTTAATTAATTTACCTTTCACCCTACAGTGCAAATGAGTACTAGAAAAGGAAAATGAAGAAGCTAACTAATTTGATTATCTATCACTTCACATGGGACGTATTTGATGACATATGGGATGACTTTAGGTGCTTTGCTTAATATTGAGTAAACAGTGATACACCCACACATGAATGACGTACTACAAGTAAACTAAAGTTATTAAGAGAGGTACGGAGTGTCCACCGTAATAACCAGATATATGCTGTGATTGCAGTCGCAATACAAAGTACTGCTACTATTCATGGTAGTATTGGACACATTTACAATTTCTTTTCCTTGCCTTCCCTGCACTGGAACGGACGTGCGGGTGCGGTGGTACATGCTCTTCAAGGTAACACTTAGTTCATCCAGCGACCATCTACTCTCTCTAGATACACATGTGCTATCTAAGAGTCAGAGAATACCATGCTCCAGGCATCCATTCATTCAAAGTATACGCACACATACAGTTTCTGTTTCACCCACCCAGGCTGCTGTCCTTCCACCCATCCTTGCTTCATCATTGACCCAGCCATGCACCATACCATATTCTTTCCTTCCCAGCCACCTCAGGGGCCAAGCAAACACATATCGTTCTTCTTTGCCAGCCATCATACAATTTCGCGTCCCACTTACTTACACCCTCCTTTCGCTTTTCGTTCATCCCATCCATCACGTTCGTCTAAGAACTTATTGGGATTCTTCTCACCAAAAACTTCACAGCTAAGTCGAAGTACATTTCGAGGAGGCTACTACCTGGTTGATTTGTAATACACCCGTGCAGAAAGCACACTATGCAGTCTTCAATCTCAATAAGTAAGGAATATATAGCTTACCTGTTTCCGCCACCACCGTTTGAACCCCCACAGGACCGTCCGCCGGCTCTTGCACTGCCTCCTCCCCAGAGTCCTCCGAGTCCTCGCCCAACACCGCCACCTCCGCGCTGGCCCCGTCACCAGATGTTACACCTACAAAGTACATTTAAGAATGTTAGAATACACCACTCACTACTATATAATATTTGGTCTAGGAGAAATGTTAAAAAAACAGAATACAATGTAATAATTTGTGACTGTCTACTCTAAAGTAAAAATGTCCCTTTTTCCAGGGAAGGCTGTTGTCTTGCTGCACTTTTATGCACAACTGATGAATGCTTGCTTTTTATTTTTAACACGCACCACTTTTTCTCCTAACAGACAGAAGCTTGACTCCTAAGAACACGACCAGGATCAAGTTCAAACCAGGTGAGAGCTCGGCTCGACCACAAGAAATGTGTCCAATTAATCGTCAGCACTAACCACTTTTCCGTTTTCAGTTAAATAGTTTTATGACAAAGTAGATTTTAATAAATGTGTTCCTCCAGACTAGAGTGGATGAGCTAAAGGTTTTGGAATTTTTGCAAGCATGAGTGCCTCTGACACTTCTTGACTGTGCTGTGACTCCGTACTCTCTTGTCCTGCGTACGATAATCTAGAGATCATTGGGGATCAATAATCGGTGACTTCAGGAGCTGAATGACTCTGCCACACTATCTAGTCAGTAAGGAGACAGTGCATAGAGCTATTGCTGAATAGAATGGGAGTCCAATGGAATTGCCAAATGTCCAATCTTAGTTAGCTACACAGACAGACTAATAAGAATAATCTAGTAATACCACAGGGAGTCATATTAGAGCCAGGATAAGAATTTATATCCAGTCTACAAGAAGATCAAAGACGATTTAGAAAAAATCGAATGAGGAACGCTAGGAAAAAATAGGTACTCTTTATTACAATTAAAACTTACTGGGGCCAGCAAAGGAGCCCTCGCCTGCCCGATCTTGGCCTGCATCCTGAACAGCACCCTCCTCCTCCTGTGTCCTCTTGCCCTTGGGGGGAGCTGATGTACAACATGAAAGAAAGAAAGACCAGAAAACATGGATGAGATTTGTCAACCAAATCAACCATTTCAAAAGAACAATAACAACATTTTTTGGAGAAATAGCAAATAGATAGACAACTATTCCACGGGATCTATCTCATGTGGTATACTACGTTATTCGTATTGCCTGATTTGCGGACCGTTGACTTAGAAAGTTCCTATGTAACTCAATAAACAGACTACTAAAGAGGTTTGCCTAGGCCTGGCACTGCAGGCAGCAGTCCGCAGCACGCGAAGTGACAGACAAAGTCCATCCTGCTTGCAGATCAGTGAATACTCAAACTATCAATCCACCCACCACCACCACTATTTCTTCTTATAGCCATGTGTCTAAAGGAAGGAGTGGACTTCAGTCTGTTGGGGCTGATTTAGAAGTCCCTTGCGGCTCATTTTCCTCCATTGTTGCGTGACTTTTGTGACGCAGCGGCAGAACAAAAGACTCGCCATGGTGTTGGTGCGGCGTATATATTAAAAAAAAAGAAATTATGGGCGATGCATCACGTTGTAAAGCCCTGCGCCATCGGGGGGCGTTCCGGCGCAAGGGAGGGCGTACCTGCGCAGGGACGAATCCTAAAAGTGGCTGAGGGAAATCTACAAGATGTCAATCAGTCACTTTTAAGACAATGATGCATGAGTCAAACCCTGCGCGCTTGAAGCCGACGTACGGCTTGATGCAGCATTGGGGAGATAGGGTACCCCAGAGCATTGCTGGAGCTGCGCCATCGTTGGCACGCAACTCCAGCAATGCGCCGCCTTTACGGCACAGATGCGTAAGGCTTCTGTGACGTTTTGGGCCAATGGGTGGTGGTGGCATGGCACACAATTACTGCCGCATCCCTGCTACTTTGCAGGGATGCGCCGGTAATTGAAAATATGACCCTTAGTGTCTAGCATTACGCAGTTCTTATCTTTACACTACACTCATACATAATTTCTCAGGCCAATGAAATGAACACAATGTACAAAACAAATAAGCATAGTAGCAAGCAAGGCTACTGAGAAGGAGAGCAGTTCACCTGAAATGCATAGAAGATTTTGAAATATAATTTACATACAATGTAATCGGCAGCATTATTGCTCTTGGTAAAGAACAAAGATTTGCAAATAACAGAGCCGGATAAAACAGAGTAGTGATGAATAGCTACTACTACTCACCAAGCCCGGGGACCTCTACGCCGAGCGCGTCCAGCAAGTCCCGTTCCCGGTCCATGACATCGATCCAGCGGTGGGTGGCCTGGTTATATGTGCGCCGGACCCCAGAGAGCTTATACATGGCCCGGCACACCTTCTCCCACCGCTTCCGGCGCTCCCGGATGCCATAGCCAGTTGCGATCTTGCCGCCTCCCAGGATCGTCTTGGGGAGGCGGCGCTGGACGTGGAAGATGAGTGCCGCCACTTCCTCCGCGCTAAAGATCTCCCGCGGCACCACTTGCCTCCCCCTCAAATGCCCGCATGGGAGCCGGGCACGGGGTGCGGGACCCTTCCCCTTCTCAGGGTGCTTCCCGGCTCCCTTTACCATGGTCTGGGCAGAAATAAACTTAAATGATAAAGAAGAAATAGAATAGTGAAGAAGAAAAGAAAAGAGTTTAAAAAAGTAGTTTAAAAGTAACTAAAAGTAGCAGAAAACACAAAAATATACAGCTAGAAAAATAGAGGGATAGATAATAAGTAAAATAGATTAAATAAACTTCAAACAAGCAAAGGATGGCAGAGATTCAGAGAGGATACAGAAAGCATGCCCAGAACCATAGCAATGAATGAGAAACAAGATGGCCGCGCCCGTTCACGACCGTGTGGGTAAGTTCGCGCGAGATTTTCCTCGCGAGCACGCGCGAAATTGTACTAGCGAGCAGCACAGTTTGCGAGATTACACATAGCGGCCGGTAACGGAATTACGTCACGCAAACAAGATGGCCGCGCCCGTGTACAACCGCTAGGGTAACTTGGCAAACGTATAGCTACAAGCGCCTCGCGAACACGCGCAAAAGCACGCTAACATACACGTCGCAAAAAAAAATACGTGTATTCGCAAGCATTCGCGGCTCCCGAAATCGATCTCGCACGGATTCGCGCCCCAAAAAACGCGCGAAATTGCAGAAAAAACGATTTTTGCTAAACTGAAAGCAATGAGCAGGTGCAAAAGTTCAAACTTAACATTTGTAACATTCACTGTAGTGCTTCCTGAGGGGCCCCTCCAGAATTTGCAACTATTCTATGACCCTGCTATGACCCAAACAGCAGGCTCATAGAATAGCTACAAGTAGACCATAAAGGTCCTGTGAAAAAAAATTTCACTGCAACAGAAAGCAAATTACAGATAAGGAAGGAAGCAGGTGCCAGCCAGACTGGAACTTTCTAAATAACTGACACATTAATCAACCCCCAATTAATTCATGGCAGTTGAAGTAGGGGAGGTGTGCTTGCTTTTTTCACCCCCCATAAACTACAGTGATAAACAAACCTAATGGGTGGCAGTGAGGATGTACCAGAGGGTGGCATGGGTGTCCCAGAGGGTGGCAGTGGTGAAACAGAGGGTGCTGTGAACCTGTGATGATAAACCAGACGTAGAAACAACATAGTCGCGGCCGTTGCGTGCCGAAAAGTAAGTTTGCAATTGCGAAATTGTCCCAAAATCGGCGCGAACGCTCGCCAACACAAAAAACGGGGAAATCCGCAAATCCGCGAGAGTTCGCGTATCTTCGCGGATTGCGAATCCGTAAATCCGCAATTTCGCGTACGCGAGATCCGCTAGATCCGCCCATGCTTACTCGTAACACATCTTTGGTGTCCTGTAAGTAGGTGGGCATTTTGTGTACAATAGGACGTAGGAAGACATCTACAAAGGTGGACAATGGCTCTAATGCAGACCCTATTCCTGAAATGATAGGCCTTCCAGGCGGAGGCCTCTGTGGCTTGTGCACCTTTGGTAAAAGGTAAAAGTAAGGTGTTACAGGGTTCATTTGTGTTGGTGGACCAAATCCTTAACCAGCAACAAATGGTGTGGCTTACTAGGTCCAAATGATCAGGGGACCAGCCTTACTCACACCTGGGTTTGGCCAGATGATAGGACTGATCTCCAAGTCAATTTGATGGTAACCCATTGCTATATGTTTTGGATTTTGAAAACCATCTCTGAATGATCTTTACTGTGTCTGTGTTTCCTATAAACATAGTGTCCACCCACGTTTATAATAGGCTGTTTTATGTGATTCAAACACTCCGAGATTCTGGCAAGTCGGATTGGCAGCTCAGCTAAGGAACTAGTCTGTTAGACCCCCTGTGTTCTTGTGTTATATATGTAGAAGGAGCTGGGGATAATAACCAGGCGTGGTTCTTTAAATTTCATATCCCTTGGACCCTCTTGTAATGGTTTGTTTTTTATATTGTTAGAGCAGCTTGAAGGCTGCGGGTCCTTTATTTCTGACTATGCTTGCAGATAGTCAAATACAGTTACGTCTCTCAGAACTGTTTTACCACGGTGTGAGATTTCGGTCACAGATGGTGTGTGACCTTGTCTCGGTATCTTAGATATCTTTGCAACATACTCAGTAATTATCATGGCTGAAATAAGTGGGATTGCCTATGATGACTCTATATATAAATCCATACTCGACAGTATGCCAAGCGTACTGGATACACCTTCCACAGCTACTACTAGCACAGGAGATGAGTGGGCCAAAGTTTTGGTTCTAAAGAAATCACATGCCCGGACAGTGGTACATGGTATAACCATGGCGGAATATCTTAGGGCAAGTTGTGCCCCACCAGGCCTAGTGGTCTCCAATGCACCTCGTCTATTCCTGCAAGACAAGATATTTTTAAAAGATTGGTCCCTTATAGCATGGAGATGCACAAGGGATTGGTTAATATTGATTATCAGCACAGCCAAAAGAATAGCTGACACAATCTTGGTTGAGATACAGGTTTTGGAGGCAGCCATTAGAACAACTGTAACACCTATCCTGTTTAAAAAGCAACAAGATGAATCCAATAAGAACTCTTACGAATTCAAAGACACCATCTTACAGACAAAATTAGACTAATTAAAAAAAGACCTGTCTAAATGGAAGCACGAACGAGTATACCCTTACACAAGTGATACTTACACCCCACCGGAATATAGGAATAATGGCAGACGCTTTGGGTCCAACTACTCTAGTTCTGGTTCTGATGGGAGTGATTCAGACAATACTAATACTGGTGCACCATCCTTTCCACGAGGGAAAGGTAGAGGCAATAGACCTTACCCGTATGCAAATCAACATACGAATCAATACCAATAGTGGTGGCCACCGACACCTTGGGGCTTTCCACCAAACCAGCATCAAGCATACCCTCCACCACCTCCTGCTAACTTTCAAGGGTTTCCTAATGCTTTCAACTCGCAACATTTTTTAGTGTTTGGCCCACGCCGACCCAGAGGCAAAAGGCGACCGGCACAACACACAGGGGTCCAATGGGAAGATCAGACAGGTCCCCATGCAGGAACGAGGAGCCAAACAGCCAAGAATCAGAAAGCAGGATCATCGGGGAATCATCCCTCGTAGTTAACTTATATGCTAAAATACTGAGCCCCCTTGAAGAACAAGTACTAAACAAAGGTTTGGGATTTGTCATGACCAACTGTGGAGATCCGTTCACATTTCAATGTGAATTAAGCCAATTCTTTAGGAAGCTCAGACTTCACTATTTTTTTAAAGATAAGACTAATGAGGAGTTTCAGAACAGTGATACCAACACGGGCCTCAAGGTTAAATCCAAATTTCAACCTCCTGCACATACGGTTCTGCCCCAGGTATTGGCGTTTGAGAAAGCTGTTGCAGACGAGGTTGCTACACTGTGGAACATGAACTTGAGGTCATTTAACAACCTCACCAAAGTTGAGCAGGCAACACTTACATCACTCTCTGAGGATCAGTCCATAACTATAAAACCTGCGGACAAGGGCGGTTCAATAGTTATTCTCAACACTGCCGATTATCGGGAAGAGTGTTTCAGACAACTGAATAATAAAAAGGCATATTTGCTTCTACAGAAAGACCCCACTGAGGATGTCATCAAACAGATAAGAGACCTAGTAGAAGAGGCCTCTTCGGAGGGATGGATCACTCAAAATGAGGCTACCTTTCTAGTCGCGAAACACCCTGTAACACCTTACTTTTACCTTTTACCAAAGGTGCACAAGCCACAGAGGCCTCCGCCTGGAAGGCCTATCATTTCAGGAATAGGGTCTGCATTAGAGCCATTGTCCACCTTTGTAGATGTCTTCCTACGGCCTATTGTACAGAAAATGCCCACCTACTTACAGGACACCAAAGATGTGTTACGAGTCCTCCCTGAAATTGAATTTGATCCCGATGGAGACCTTTTGGTCTCTTTCGATGTAGAATCCTTGTATACCTCTATCCCTCAGGATGAGACTCTAGAAGTTGTAACATCCATCCTGAGGGATAATATCTGTGAGACTCTTTCCGCTGCAAGAAGTCTCTGACTAAACTCACGAGACATTTCTTGGAGAAACAGCATCATGAAACTGACTTCCAATGGACTGTTCTGGAAAAGCCTTTTATACCTGGACATATAAGTGATGTATCCAGGTATCTTTTTCTGAAAGAACAGAAATGGATGTACAAGCTTCGGACAGATTCAGAGGGTTTGAGCAACGACATTCCCTGGACCCTGTTATAGAGGTCGAGGTTGGGGAAAATGTACCCTAGTACTCAATGAATAATATAGGAGGACAATTAGGTAATCATTTATAGCGATTGACAACCCTCCACATTAGATGATGTAATCCATTTGCTATTATCTCATATACCTCATCACATATGGGGGACATAATAACTATCACATAGGACATTATAATACTCCGCATGTGAGAGTGGGCCTACTGTTGACAACTTCATAGAGCAGTTACCAATGCGTAGTTGTCATTTTTTGCCATTACTATTTCCACTTATCCAATAGGGGCCTTTGTAATACAGGTGTTCCTATAACAAGAGCCGTATATTCACTATAAGAGATGTGGATACTAACCATTAATATAGGCGGGATGATATATTTCATCTTGTGGAATCTCCCGTGGTCCTTTGAGAGTTAATCAATGTGTATGATAATGATTATAATCAGTCGCAGCATACATATTACCAGTTTGGACATGTAGAGGAGATGGTGAACAACACTTACAACGCAACTTTTACATCGCAGAGCCTTTACAACGCAACCATTACAACGCAAAATATTACAACGCATTGCTCTGGGGGGCGCTCTAGGATAGGGAATAGGTTAAATTACTATCCAATAACCTTCCCTAGTGTCCACGGGGACTGGAGTTCGAATAGTAAATTAAACTATTCACTATCCAGCGCCCAAAAGCACTATGCGTTGTAATGGACTGCGTTGTAATACTTACGTTGTAAAGGCATGCGATGTAAATTCATGCGTTGTAACGTCATACATCCAGAGGAGATTTTTGGAGTTTGCAACCCCTTAAATATAGTTGGGGGCTTTATCAGTACCTTTATCTAATGATCTGGCCAGGAAGGTGTTATTATTACACTGACTGGGGAGATAGAACTACAAATATGGATGGGATGACATCATCCAGTAGTTCATTTTTCGATGTTCCACGATGGACGTAGAGTAAAAATAATGAGTTAAATAAGGAACAATAACAACATTAAATAACACTTGACATTAATACAGGAGTCTAAGAACCTGTGGATTAACCTTAACGTTGTACACAGTGGATAATGATGTTCCTTTTAGTGTAGGAACTACAACTATGGGCGGGATGACGTCATCCCGTAGTCCCTCTCGCGAGGGTTCTCGCGGGATTTCGAGCGCAAATTAGTGCGTTTTTAATTTACTGACAAACGAAGTTAAGGCCTGAATTACGGCGCTTTACTTCAAGAATGAGGTATGGAGATCCAAAGAGCAATTATAAACTCGCCTGTTTTTCTATTGTTGACGTGAGAGGCGGAAGGGTGCAACACCAGTGCCCCTCTGAGACACTGTTAAATTGCCGGCTCCTCTCCTGTTCGGTACCTCCCCCGAGACAAAGTATTTTGAGAAATGCTGCATAGATATGGGCTACTTCACAACAGAGGCTGTTTTTTAGCAATTTACATGGGAGAGTTTGTTGTTTAATACTACCCCCACATAGAGTATATCACCATCTTGAGGTGGAGTTAGTATATTAATACACCCATATAGAATATGTAATTACTTAGAGATACTTGTTGGAGAAACACGATATATCCGGGAGACTTTGAGACTGGGCTCACATATTCGGTGTGCTGGAGTCTCTACACATGTGGATTTATAGATATAAGTATAGTTGTGAAACAGGCACATCTTTGGACATTTCAGAAGACTGTTAATTACGCTTCATGGTGCTTCCCTTGTCTGTTTTACCTCTTATATCTATGTAGTGCGGGGCCTCAGAGAACCTGAGCAAGGTCCAGGTGAGGTGAGGTCAAGTCCTCTACCATGAAGGGTGAGCATGATCAGATTATTATTTTTCTCATAAATGTTTTGGGTGGAATAAATGTTTTAGGATAAGGACACAGTTAGTTGATAACTAATCATTATAAATTTCCTTCCATAGAAATCTTACTTCTCAATTGACATGGAGGGTTAATGTCTCCGGTTGATACAGGTTGTATCGTATTCAACCGTTTACCTTATTATTTTTCCACTTTGGTGTTGGTGGTGTCTATTTTGTTCATAATCACTAAGTGCAACTATTGAAAGAACAGAGGCCCTGATGAAAGCCAAGGGACGTAAAAGCCCGTTAGGCAGAAACATGTTGGCTCATTACTAGACAGATATTTGTTGACTGTCTCTTTTGCACTGTTCTAGGTTTTTAATTAGGAGATGTTGTTCGGCCGTAGAATAAACTTTGTTATAGGAGGACACACCATCCTATTTTAAATTCACTATTCTGTTTTTGTTGCACTATTATTCACTTTACCATCAAAGATCAGCCATCATTGACGGTTCATTTGTGTTGGTGGACCAAATCCTTAACCAGCAACAAATGGTGTGGCTTACTAGGTCCCAATGATCAGGGGACCAGCCTTACTCACACCTGGGTTTGGCCAGATGATAGGACTGATCACCGAGTCAATTTGATGGTAACCCATTGCTATTTGTTTTGGATTTTGAAAACCATCTCTGAATGATCTTTACTGTGTCTGTGTTTCCTATAAGCATAGTGTCCACCCTCGTTAATAATAGGCTGTTTTATGTGATTCAAACACTCCGAGATTCTGGCAAGTCGGATTGGCAGCTCAGCTAAGGAACTAGTCTGTTAGACCCCCTGTGTTCTTGTGTTATATATGTAGAAGGAGCTGGGGATAATAACCAGGCGTGGTTCTTTAAATTTCATATCCCTTGGACCCTCTTGTAATGGTTTGTTTTTTATATTGTTAGAGCAGCTTGAAGGCTGCGGGTCCTTTATTTCTGACTATACTTGCAGATAGTCAAATACAGTTACGTCTCTCAGAACTGTTTTACCACGGTGTGAGATTTCGGTCACAGATGGTGTGTGACCTTGTCTCGGTATCTTAGATATCTTTGCAACATACTCAGTAATTATCGTGGCTGAAATAAGTGGGATTGCCTATGATGACTCTATATATAAATCCATACTCGACAGTATGCCAAGCGTACTGGATACACCTTCCACAGCTACTACTAGCACAGGAGATGAGTGGGCCAAAGTTTTGGTTCTAAAGAAATCACATGCCCGGACAGTGGTACATGGTATAACCATGGCGGAATATCTTAGGGCAAGTTGTGCCCCACCGGGCCTAGTGGTCTCCAATGCACCTCGTCTATTCCTGCAAGACAAGATATTTTTAAAAGATTGGTCCCTTATAGCATGGAGATGCACAAGGGATTGGTTAATATTGATTATCAGCACAGCCAAAAGAATAGCTGACACAATCTTGGTTGAGATACAGGTTTTGGAGGCAGCCATTAGAACAACTGTAACACCTATCCTGTTTAAAAAGCAACAAGATGAATCCAATAAGAACTCTTACGAATTCAAAGACACCATCTTACAGACAAAATTAGACTAATTCAAAAAAGACCTGTCTAAATGGAAGCACGAACGAGTATACCCTTACACAAGTGATACTTACACCCCACCGGAATATAGGAATAATGGCAGACGCTTTGGGTCCAACTACTCTAGTTCTGGTTCTGATGGGAGTGATTCAGACAATACTAATACTGGTGCACCATCCTTTCCACGAGGGAGAGGTAGAGGCAATAGACCTTACCCGTATGCAAATCAACATATGAATCAATACCAACAGTGGTGGCCACCGACACCTTGGGGCTTTCCACCAAACCAGCATCAAGCATACCCTCCACCACCTCCTACTAACTTTCAAGGGTTTCCTAATGCTTTCAACTCGCAACATTTTTTAGTGTTTGGCCCACGCCGACCCAGAGACAAAAGGCGACCGGCACAACACACAGGGGTCCAATGGGAAGATCAGACAGGTCCCCATGCGGGAACGAGGAGCCAAACAGCCAAGAATCAGAAAGCAGGATCATCGGGGAATCATCCCTCGTAGTTAACTTATATGCTAAAATACTGAGCCCCCTTGAAGAACAAGTACTAAACAAAGGTTTGGGATTTGTCATGACCAACTGTGGAGATCCGTTCACATTTCAATGTGAATTAAGCCAATTCTTTAGGAAGCTCAAACTTCACTATTTTTTTAAAGATAAGACTAATGAGGAGTTTCAGAACAGTGATACCAACACGGGCCTCAAGGTTAAATCCAAATTTCAACCTCCTGCACATACGGTTCCGCCACAGGTATTGGCGTTTGAGAAAGCTGTTGCAGACGAGGTTGCTACACTGTGGAACATGAACTTGAGGTCATTTAACAACCTCACCAAAGTTGAGCAGGCAACACTTACATCACTCTCTGAGGATCAGTCCATAACTATAAAACCTGCGGACAAGGGCGGTTCAATAGTTATTCTCAACACTGCCGATTATCGGGAAGAGTGTTTAAGACAACTGAATAATAAAAAGGCATATTTGCTTCTACAGAAAGACCCCACTGAGGATGTCATCAAACAGATAAGAGACCTAGTAGAAGAGGCCTCTTCGGAGGGATGGATCACTCAAAATGAGGCTACCTTTCTAGTCGTGAAACACCCTGTAATACCTTACTTTTACCTTTTACCAAAGGTGCACAAGCCACAGAGGCCTCCGCCTGGAAGGCCTATCATTTCAGGAATAGGGTCTGCATTAGAGCCATTGTCCACCTTTGTAGATGTCTTCCTACGGCCTATTGTACAGAAAATGCCCACCTACTTACAAGACACCAAAGAAGTGTTACGAGTCCTCCCTGAAATTGAATTTGATCCCGAAAGAGACCTTTTGGTCTCTTTCGATGTAGAATCCTTGTATACCTCTATCCCTCAGGATGAGACTCTAGAAGTTGTAACATCCATCCTGAGGGATAATATCTGTAAGACTCTTTCCGCTGCAAGAAGTCTCAGACTAAACTCACGAGACATTTCTTGGAGAAACAGCATCATGAAACTGACTTCCAATGGACTGTTCTGGAAAAGCCTTTTATACCTGGACATATAAGTGATGTATCCAGGTTTCTTTTTCTGAAAGAACAGAAATGGATTTACAAGCTTGGGACAGATTCAGAGGGTTTGAGCGACGACATTCCCTGGACCCTGTTATAGAGGTCGAGGTTGGGGAAAATGTACCCTAGTACTCAATGAATAATATAGGAGGACCATTAGGTAATCATTTACAGCGATTGACAACCCTCCACATTAGATGATGTAATCCATTTGCTATTATCTCATATACCTCATCACATATGGGGGACATAATAACTATCACATAGGACATTATAATACACCGCATGTGAGAGTGGGCCTACTGTTGACAACTTCATAGAGCAGTTACCAATGCGTAGTTGTCATTTTTTGCCATTACCATTTCCACTTATCAAATAGGGGCCTTTGTAATACAGGTGTTCCTATAACAAGAGCCGTATATTCACTATAAGAGATGTGGATACTAACCATTAATATAGGCGGGATGATATATTTAATCTTGTGGAATCTCCCGTGGTCCTTTGAGAGTTAATCAATGTGTATGATAATGATTATAATCAGTCGCAGCATACATATTACCAGTTTGGACATGTAGAGGAGATGGTGAACAACACTTACAACGCAACTTTTACATCGCAGAGCCTTTACAACGCAACCATTACAACGCAAAATATTACAACGCATTGCTCTGGGGGGCGCTCTAGGATAGCGAATAGGTTAATTTACTATCCAATAACCTTCCCTAGTGTCCACGGGGACTGGAGTTGGAATAGTAAATTAAACTATTCACTATCCAGCGCCCAAAAGCACTATGCGTTGTAATGGACTGCGTTGTAATACTTACGTTGTAAAGGCATGCGATGTAAATGCATGCGTTGTAACGTCATACATCCAGAGGAGATTTTGGGAGTTTGCAACCCCTTAAATATAGTCGGGGGCTTTATCAGCACCTTTATCTAATGATCTGGCCAGGAAGGTGTTATTATTACACTGACTGGGGAGATAGAACTACAAACATGGATGGGATGACATCATCCAGTAGTTCATTTTTCGATGTTCCACGATGGACGTAGAGTAAAAATAATGAGTTAAATAAGGAACAATAACAACATTAAATAACACTCGACATTAATACAGGGGTCTAAGAACCTGTGGATTAACTTTAACGTTGTACACAGTGGATAATGTTGTTCCTTTTAGTGTAGGAACTACAACTATGGGCGGGATGATGTCATCCCGTAGTCCCTCTCGCGAGGGTTCTCGCGGGATTTCGAGCGCAAATTAGTGCGTTTTTAATTTACTGACAAACGAAGTTAAGGCCTGAATTACGGCGCTTTACTTCAAGAATGAGGTATGGAGATCCAAAGAGCAATTATAAACTCGCCTGTTTTTCTATTGTTGACGTGAGAGGCAGAAGGGTGCAACACCAGTGCCCCTCTGAGACACTGTTAAATTGCCGGCTCCTCTCCTGTTCGGTACCTCCCCCGAGACTCAGTATTTTGAGAAATGCTGCATAGATATGGGATACTTAACAACAGAGGCCGTTTTTTAGCAATTTACATGGGAGAGTTTGTTGTTTAATACTACCCCCACATAGAGTATATCACCATCTTGAGGTGGTGTTAGTATATTAATACACCCATATAGAATATGTAATTACTTAGAGATAATTGTTGGAGAAACACGATATATCCGGGAGACTTTGAGACTGGGCTCACATTATCGGTGTGCTGGAGTCTCTACACATGTGGATTTATAGATATAAGTATAGTTGTGAAACAGGCACATCTTTGGACATTTCAGAAGACTGTTAATTACGCTTCATGGTGCTTCCCTTGTCTGTTTTACCTCTTATATCTATGTAGTGCGGGGCCTCGTAGAACCTGAGCAAGGTCCAGGTGAGGTGAGGTCAAGTCTCCTACCATGAAGGGTGAGTATGATCAGATTATTATTTTTCTCATAAATGTTTTGGGTGGAATAAATGTTTTAGGATAAGGACACAGTTAGTTGATAACTAATCATTATAAATTTCCTTCCATAGAAATCTTACTTCTCAATTGACATGGAGGGTTAATGTCTCCGGTTGATACAGGTTGTATCGTATTCAACCGTTTACCTTATTATTTTTCCACTTTGGTGTTGGTGGTGTCTATTTTGTTCATAATCACTAAGTGCAACTATTGAAAGAACAGAGGCCCTGATGAAAGCCAAGGGACGTAAAAGCCCGTTAGGCAGAAACATGTTGGCCCATTACTAGACAGATATTTGTTGACTGTCTCTTTTGCACTGTTCTAGGTTTTTAATTAGGAGATGTTGTTCGGCCGTAGAATAAACTTTGTTATAGGAGGACACACCATCCTATTTTAAATTCACTATTCTGTTTTTGTTGCACTATTATTCACTTTACCATCAAAGATCAGCCATCATTGACGGTTCATTTGTGTTGGTGGACCAAATCCTTAACCAGCAACAAATGGTGTGGCTTACTAGGTCCCAATGATCAGGGGACCAGCCTTACTCACACCTGGGTTTGGCCAGATGATAGGACTGATCACCAAGTCAATTTGATGGTAACCCATTGCTATATGTTTTGGATTTTGAAATCCATCTCTGAATGATCTTTACTGTGTCTGTGTTTCCTATAAGCATAGTGTCCACCCTTGTTTATAATAGGCTGTTTTATGTGATTCAAACACTCCGAGATTCTGGCAAGTCGGATTGGCAGCTCAGCTAAGGAACTAGTCTGTTAGCTTATTCACATGACTGGGAAATGAGAGATAAAGACAAAGAGAGTGGGGAGCTGGAACCAAAATTTACACAATGAGAGGTGAATATGAGTACTCTCCTCTACAGGATTGGCACACAAAATCGAGGTGATAAGGGAGGACCAGAGTAACATTGCTGAGCATGAGGCTATGGCTCAATATAGGGTGAAGCAGGGCAGGCTATATGAGGTGGGTAATAAGGAAGGGAACCTGGCTAGCTAAACAAGCATTTGCAATGCAATCAGTCTTGCATGTGTTAAAGTTAAGAGCTCTTAGCGTTAAAAATAACAAAAAATGTTACTTTTGTTTTTTTGTATGCAGTGGAGTGATGATATTTGCAAGGCGCTATTGCCATTCGTATGGGAAATAAGTTATGAGTGAGAGGAGACCTGAGTAATATGCTGAATGAAAAAAAAAGTAGCAACATCCTGGACAAAGCAGACACTGATAGGGAATTCAAGATTAAGTAAAGCATGTGAAATGTAAGTAGGAACAACATGGTTACTTTCACGCTTTGACTTATTATTCAGAAATCAATGAGTGTTTTTGCTTGACAAGTTAAGGACATGACGACAGGGACGGGAAGGGGGCTGTTTTAATCTCCATTGCTTACATCCTTATAAAAATGTAATCAGTATGGGTTACAAAAGACAAAATCCCTGAACACAGAGCTGCGGTACACATTTTATAAGTTAAATAAGGAAAACAGCTGATACAATGCTGTTCAAATAAAGACGAAACGAAAACAAAAGCACGCTTCACTGACAAATGCTGTAAAGTGGCACTAATGTGTGTAGTTGTGAATGAAACCAATCTGGTCACTTTGCGACCACTCTGTCTGGTTTCATCTCGTTTTTAATTAATTTGTCATATTTTAAACCTTTTTTTTCTCTCCGTCTTGAGGATGCACTTGGGAATAGAAAAATTTCAGAAAAAAACAACATTTGCAGCCAACGTGTTTCGTTCGTTTGTGGATACATTTCACAGGGGAACAAATAAAGTAAAGAGTATGTGCCCTCTTGTCCTTGACCCTGGAGTGGCATCAATTGAACTCCTCCTAAAAGAAAATGAGAAATCTGGAAGTTTTGGGCTCCTTGTGACCCTTGAACAGGCCAGTTCACTCCAAGATCTTGCCGTCCACCCCGACCGCAAATGCAAAGCTCCAGTGAACCTGACTCTTTGCACTACAGAGACGACCAGCAACATGAGATCTACTACAGCATCAACAGCCCATGTTGACCACCAATGCCAAGGTCCAATAACGATCTTTGCAGTACAGCAATTACTATCTGTGACGCCCTGCCTGCTCTTCGCACTGCAGCGACAACCATCAATGGCGCTCTTACCTGCTTCTCGTAGCCTCTTCCACCGTGAACAGAACTCTTCAGGCTGGGCTACAGAAGGTAACTTTTGCCAGCTGGTGCAACCTGGCCCCTGTATCCGGCACACACGCCATCACGGTCAGCATGAAATTGTGACTTTCATCCGGTCTCACACAATAGATTACTGTGAGTGGCTCTTTGTGCTTTTAGGCGCTATACTTATACTACTGTTTTGTACAATCTGCAGCATGTTTAAGAGTCTTTTCTGCAAATTCACAACTAAGGTATTGCAGTAGTCCAGTTTGGACAGCAGGAGGACAGATGCCATGGTTTTCAGCAACTCCTGCAGGAAAAATGGAAAGACTTTTCTTAACGTTTCAGAGTGAAGAAGGAGGAGGATGTAATGGCATTAATTTGACTTTCAAATGAAAGTTTGCTATCGAAAAAGATCCCTAGGTAACTTTTGTTATTGGAGTGGGTAGATCACCTAGTTCCTGTGGCCACCAGCTCGGGAACTAAAACTAGGTATTCCATCCTAAAGGTAGAACCTCGGTTTTACTCGACTTCAGATGTAACGATACGTATTAGAGGGTCAACGTAGAGGTTCAAAAGAGTAGGACTTTAAGAAGCCCTGCAGCAAACCACATGGTAAAGAAAATGGGGATAATGTGATTTCGTCCAAAACGACAAATTGCTCACGTGCAAAGAGAAAAGATTTAAAAAGAGCAAGGGCCACTCCTCTAATTCCAATAGAGTAAAGGCAGTCTATAGGCGGGTCATGGCTGACCATGTGAAATGCCGCTGAGAGGTCTAATAGGATCAAGGCAGCATTACCTCCTTTGTCAAGCGTCTGTCTGATAACTTCTGACACAGTAATCAAGGCCAGTTTGGTACTGTGTTCACTTCTAAAGCGGAACTGAGTCGGGTCCAGAAGGTAGTTGTTGTTTATAAAGGTTATAAGTTCCTGATTAATAGCCTTCTCTGCCATCTTAGCTAGGAAAGGTAGGTGTGAAATTAGCATGTAGTTGTTAGGATCTGAAACATCCAGGTTTGGTTTCTTGAGGAGTGGCAGAATTGAGGCTTTGTGCCAGGTCTAAAGAATATAACCAGCACTGAACATTGAATTAAAGATTTCAGTTGGATAAGTCAATATTTATTTATTTATTTTGAAAGTTTTATATAGCGTGAACAAGATCTTTGCAGATATCAGAGCGCTTTACAAGTACTAGGGGGTGATAGAGTAGTAGTTGAGGTAGTTAGGTACAAGGTGCATAGTTACATAGGTGGGTCAAAATACAAGAGGTAGGTCGCAGGTGAGGTAGTGTCGGTACAAGGAGCATAGTCAAACAGTTGCGCCAATAGTATAAAAGTACAAAAATAAGGAGCATATACTTGTTTAAGCGTGCTTAAAATGCTTTTGGAGATAGCATAAAGGCATAGTTGAGGTAGGTGTGTGCAGGGTGTATAGTCACACAGGTGCATCAGTAGTACAAGAGTAGGGATAGCTGAGGTGGTGTAGGTAGAGTGTGCAAAGTCAAACAGGTGCGTCAACAATATAAAAATATACAAAGAGGGAACGAATACAATCAACTAAGTCGATAATACAAGTAATACGAATAGACCAAGGGGTCAGGCAGGTAGTGCAGAGCGGATTCATGAGAAATACAGAATAATAGATCATGTATATTTAGCCATTAGGATCGCTTTTACTTCTTTCTTAAAAAGTTTGTTGGAGGAGATGAGCCTGGTTTCACTAGGGAGTGAGTTCCAGATCCTGGGTGCCATTCCTGAAAAGGAGCGTTTATAGGTTTTTTCCTTCTGAAATCTTCGAGGCTTCAGCAGAAGATTGTTTGTGCTTCTAGTAGTTCTAGAGCCCCCAGAAATAGTCAGCTTTTGAGTGAGGTAGGAGGGTGAGTTCATGTGTACAGCCTTGTGCGTCAAGCAGGCGATTTTCAGATGTATTCTGGCTTCAAAAGGTAGCCAGTTCAGGGATTTAAAGTCAGGGGAAATATGCAAGTGTTTTTTTGAGCCAGTGATGAGTCTCGCTGCAGCGTTGAGAGACGCTCTTAGGGGTGCCGTTGTAGTTAGGGGGAGCCCGCAGAGGGCGGTGCTACCGTATTCTATGTGCGGGATGACTATAGATTGTACTGCAGTTTGGAAGTCTTTGGCTGGAAGATAGGGTTTAAGTTTAACAGCGGTCTTCCACTGGATGGACACTAACCATCTTAGATGTAACTCTAGCAAAACAGAGATCCTCCCCATCGGAAAGAACATCTCCTTCTGCCCAGCCCTCTGGTGGCCGAATAACTCTGTGCCCCCCCCCCCCCAGACCGTAACAACAGCTAGAAACCTTGGCGTGCTATTCGATTCTGATCTATCATTCGATCAGCACGCCAGGAATGTTGCCGGCAGATGCTTTGGTATAATAAAGTCCCTGAGAAAGTTTTTCGACTTTCTTCCACTTGACGCCAGAAAAACAGTAACAGTAGCACTTATAATCTCACGCCTAGATTACTGTAACAGCCTCCTGGCCGGGACTAAAAAGTCCACTTTGACCAAACTTCAAAGCGTTCTTCACACGGCTGCACGACTGGTTCTAAAACTACCCCGTAAATCATCTGTCTCTGCAGCCCTTAGATCCCTGCATTGGCTTCCTCTCCATAAAAGAATACTTTTCAAAATTCTTACCATTGCTTTTCGGGCTTTCAACACTTCTGGTCCTAAATATCTAACCAGACGTTTTCCCCACTACACTCCGACTCGTTCCCTCCGTTCTGCTCAAGACAACCTCATGTCCCCTGCCAGGTACAACCTGAAAACGAAAGGTGGAAAAACTCTAAGCTTCTTGGCCATCAAGGCCTGGAATGGCATGCCCAAACACTTGAGACAACAGACCCTTGAGAAACCCTTCGGAAAACTCCTAAAGACTTGGATCTTTAACCTCCCCGATGACTGGACTAAAGCTGCCATCTAGCCTCCGTCTGCCTCCACAACTGGGCCCTTAGGATTTTGAGCGCCATGATGCTCCCTCCGAAGCGAACGTGCGCTTTAGAAATACCCCTTCAAATATCAAATATCAAGTTTTCTCAAGGTATTGATTTGGAAGTTCGCTCCTTTGGTTGCCTTGCTGATGTGCTGCTGCATGTTGAGATTGGCGTCAAGTGTTATGCCTAAAGATTTTGCTGAGTCTACTATGGTAGGTTGTACATTTAGAGCTGTTAAGTGCTTAAGCCATGTTTGAGCCGTAGAGATTTTTCCGGGAGGTGAGATCAGGAGGAACTCAGTCTTCAGTGCATTGAGTTTGAGGTGATTCTCGGCAAGCCAGGATTGGCTGTTTCTGATCGTGGTGTTCAGAAGCATGATGTCCTTGGGAGATTGTATTTTGAGATAAAGTTGGGTGTCGTCGGCATACATGTGAAAGTGAACATTGGATGTTTGTAGCAAAGTAGTGAGAGGTTCCATAACTAGGTTGAACAGTGTTGGGGAGAGGGAGGATCCTTGAGGGACGCCTAGCGATACAGGTACCGGAGAGGACATCAGGTTGTTGCTTTTGAATCTTTGTGAGCGGTTGTGTAGAAAGGAGGTGAACCACTTGAGAACAGTCCCAGATATACCCATTCTTGTGTTTAATAGATCGAGTAAGTTCTCATGTTTAACTGTGTCGAATGCTGAGGAGAGATCAAGAAGGATGAGGAGGCAGGTATTGTTTTGGTCTAGGATTTGGAGGGCGTCGTCAACTATGTGAGTCATGGCAGTTTCGGTACTGTGCCCTGCTCGGAAGCCTGATTGATGAGCGTTGAGGAGATCAAACTTATCTATCTGTTTAGTCAGTTGTAGCTGTACGCATTTTTCCAACAGTTTAGCGAGAGTGGGAATATTTGTAATAGGGCGGTAATTGTTTAGATCAGAGGGGTCTGCTGTTGGTTTTTTCAGTAGCGGTGTGACTTGTCCGATTTTGAGGGCGTTAGGGATGGATCCTTGTTGAAGAGAGCTATTGATAATCTTAGTCCAGAGTGGGAGGAGAAAAGGGGTAAAGTCTTTTACAGCGTTAGCAGGAAGGGGGTCAGTGAGGTGATTGGATGGTTTCAGAGTGCTGAGCAATCTGCCAATTTCTTCTTCGGAGTAGGTGCCAAAGGAAGACCATGTAGCATTGCATATGATACAGTTTGTGGAATCATATGCATGATTTTTGGGGGTCAAAGTTCCAGAGGGGAACCTGAATGAATATTACTGAGTAGGTCCTAGACCTGATCCACAGTCAATGGGGAGAGGGAGGATAAAATCATGGGGTCATGAGCCGATTTGAATGCCTTAGTAGATCCCAAGGTTAAATCAGTAGAGGCCAAGTCTCTGACTTAGTGCTTTTTAGTTAACAAACAAGGAGGTTGCTTGTTGTTGGCAGAGAAGATGTTATATGCATCTTTCACCTTAGCTTGAAAGGAAGAAGCTAGCAAATTGCAGAAGGCTGGGTTGACTATATAGTTTTTATTGTTGGCGGGCTTGGTTCATTATTTTATATTAGCGGACAATTCTTTTGAGGAGTTTTTTGATGTTTCGATTTTGTGAGTGAAATAGCAGGCTTTTTTCTGATAGATCCGTTTCTTATAAGCTCGGATGGTGATTTTATAGATTTATAATTTGGTGATTGGTACACAGCCTTGGTTTGTTTAAAAAAAAGTTTATGCGGTTTGCATTGAAAATTATGGGTGCTGCAAGGGTAACGCCTCTTGTCCTGAACGTCTACCTTCACGATTAACACATGTGTTCCTGATGGATCATTAGTCACATCCCCTTGTGCACACCTTCTTGTTCTTGGTATTACTTCAAGGAATCCATAAATAAATATAATTCACTTCTTCTCAATTTGAAATTCCAATCTTTATTCAGTTTCTTGTTTTCATCATTGTAAATTGTTATTCATGAAATTATTTTATCATTTCATTAATTCACATGACATATGGCATCTAGCTTTAGATCCTATGCATTTTGGGCATAGAGCCCTTCATCAGGGAGCATCGCTATAAATCAAAAAGATGACACATTTACCTTGCGGTCTGTTTATGCAATGTCATCAACGAATAAGTGCTCTATTTAAAAGTGAATCACTCGTGAGCAATCTGAGTGCTACCAGTAACAGAAATCGTGAATTTTAGCCCAACGTGATAAAACAATGTGCACATTTCCTGCCGCTAAAACGGCGATAATTTTAACGAGGTTCTTGCTAATATGCCCCTGAGTTTCTCTGAGAAACATGGTTTGGAGTAGTGGCTCTATGGCATGTATAATGAACAAAACAGTTGCAAATGCCACTAATTTTTCAAATTGAACATTCGTTGAATCAACATACGACTGAAACAATATGTTTAATTTAATTTTCTTTGTATTTTCAATTGAACACTTCTATTTGAAAGTAATTTTCACATATATTCTACAAATATTAAAAACCTGGAGTGCACAACAAATATCATATACAGTGCTAACAAACTTGTTGGGTATTTACAATATAGTACAACTTCCTCACCATTCAGTCTTCACTCATACGTCATTCAATCCACTACAAACCACACCGACTGACAACAAAATATAAATGATTCGAAAAATGCTGTAATAAATCTCCAGCAACAAAAGCCAATGTTTTTTCACAGTAAATTGAATATGTACAATTATTCCCTTGTTAATACATCAATTGTAGTTTTTTGGCTATTAAAAGGGTCTACGCGTTTCGAACTACCGTTCTTGCGTAGTTCTCTTCAGGACCAATCTTACGCTCGACAAAACAAGCTGAAGGAGTTGTGATCCCAATTTGGGGATTTGCAGTGCGCTCATGGACTAGCCTGTGTGACACAGACGGGACGAAGCCACGACCTGTGGAAACTGCGACGAGCGAAAACCAAAGAACACAAGGACAATGAGGCGACAGATTCGTTATCACATACAACGCGCCTGACCCGGCTGAACCAGACAGGCGAGCCAGGCTAGTCCGTGAGCGCACTGCAAATCCCCAAATTGGGATCACAACTCCTTCAGCTTGTTTTGTCGAGCGTAAGATTGGTCCTGAAGAGAACTACGCAAGAACGGTAGTTCGAAACGCGTAGACCCTTTTAATAGCCAAAAAACTACAATTGATGTATTAACAAGGGAATAATTGTACATATTCAATTTACTGTGAAAAAACATTGGCTTTTGTTGCTGGAGATTTATTACAGCATTTTTCGAATCATTTATATTTTGTTGTCAGTCGGTGTGGTTTGTAGTGGATTGAGTGACGTATGAGTGAAGACTGAATGGTGAGGAAGTTGTACTATATTGTAAATACCCAACAAGTTTGTTAGCACTGTATATGATATTTGTTGTGCACTCCAGGTTTTTAATATTTGTAGAATATATGTGAAAATTACTTTCAAAAAGAAGTGTTCAATTGAAAATACAAAGAAAATTAAAACAAGCGGAATTTAATTCATTAAACATATTGTTTCAGTCGTATGTTGATTCAACGAATGTTCAATTTGAAAAATTAGTGGCATTTGCAACTGTTTTGTTCATTATACAATTGTGGCAAGCAATGCCCGTGGGAGCCCATACCCAGTGGTTTTGTGTCTATGGCATGTACACACATTTACTGGCACTAATTGATGTAAACCACCTTCTAACCACCGATGGTAATTGGTAGTGGCAGTATCCAAATCATTTGAACAGGAGGGCAGGGTGCCCACTAGTGCAGAGCTAAGCATGTTAGCGTCTAGCTTATGCCCAGGACAAGTTGCCCTGTTTGATTGGAGTGAATTTGTATTAGTGGCTTTGATCACCATTGCCACTTCGAACATGATCACTAAGTGGTCAGACTAAATAAACGGAAGAGATGTGGTACGATGAAGAAAGGGGTTATCTGAAAAGACGCCATTCAGTAAATGACACGCTTGATGAGTAGGGCCCTTAACCAACTGAGGTAAACCTAGACAGGCCCCCATATCCAGAAAATCTACAGTCTTTATGCAAACTATTCTCTAAATGGAGATTAAGGTCTCAAAGAATTGTGAAATCAGTATAATTTACCATTAGTTGACTGAAGGCTTGAGCGGAGGCCGCTCTAGACCCTGGAGGATGATAAATAAGTAGGCCATTGAAGGAGTAGTTTTTATTTAATTCAATTCTAAATGATAGTGCTTCACATTTAAAGGAGGAAGAAGAGCAAAGAAGGTAGCTTTGAAATGGTTGTGGTAAATAACTGCTAGACCTCCACCTCTTTTCGTACTAAAATCATACCTAAGGAAGGGAAAACCTGTCCCGAATCGCTGAGACCAGGTTCAAAAACAAAAATGGACAAAAAATGGCTTGGGTTGCAAAGGTTTGCAAAGTAAGTGCTAGCAAGTAGAGCAAACCAGACATGCGACGCAAGAGGCAGCACCTCACACCGTTCAATATTCTTTATCTCATTTGAAGATATAATATATAAAAACAAGTCTCCCTAAAATGAGGTTATTTTGGTGAGTACATAATTGTTCTATTGCTTTGTTAACATTTTTGTTTCTCACACACATATTTGTATACTCTTTCTTACTCGTTATAATCCAGAACAATGGCGACCAGATTGCTGAAGTTGATGACTTTTCCAAGTCGGTCCAAAGACCAGGTGCCTACTCCGCAGTCCAATATTTCCAGTTTACTAAAGGGGTAGATTGTGCGCCCACGCAACGCTAGAAGGATTGCCTACAACAGAAAGTAGTCACTGTGAGGGAGGGAGCAAAAATGATTTGATTTGTATGACAATTATTTGCTTGAACTGCTATTATTGCAAGGGCAAAGAATTGAGTTAGTTCTAGGATGCCTATATTTGGTACACCCCTAAAAATAGCTGAACAATGGAGACCTCTTTTGGCCGAGTTGACTCATTGCACCCATCATCATATGCCTCAAGTGTCAACGAAGACTGCCAAACAGTGTATCTTTCTCAGCTGTTTAACCAATGAAACTTCCATTCCCAGCACTCTACACCACAATAATATAGAGAACTAAAACATGCTATCGATCAGAAATACCAATCTCTGCTTGATCAGTTACAAATTCTCACATACTCTAAAATTAAACAATCTGCCAAAAGTACCTCGAAATTAGATTAGTTAAAAAAAAAAGTTTAATGAAAAACTACTGACTGTCAACAGGTGAACTAGTCCAAACTGAACTCTGGCCCAAACGAATGACTGAAGACTGACCAGTGACACAGGCTCATTTATCAGTTTGGTGTATTGTTACATGAATTGTCTGAGCAAGAGGACAGCCTTACCCAGTGTGAAAAACACAGGCACAGCTTGTGATTTGTCCAGTGTTAATTAGGTCTGGCTAGAGACTTCCCTTATCTCCCAACCTTATAACATTAAAGCAAACTGCAAAGAGGGACAATAGAACAGCCACCCTCAGCCATTGCTTTTCATCTCAGAACACTCCCTAAATGTGGCTTGTCCGACAAGAAAGGTACCTTAATTAGAATAAAACAACTTGAGTAGACGTTAAGGATAAATACAACAATATTCTAATAGCACTTTTTACTTACAAGATTTGCGATGTCTTGATTTCGCAATTGGATATCCCATATGTAGAGCTCTTTTCCCAACATATAGCGCTCATCGCGGATGGTCATCAGTAACGGGTTCAGGAACACTGGAGGCGCATCTTCCAAGGAGATTTCGGGGTTGGCCAGCACAAACTTAAACAAGAACACAGCAAGGTGAAGGTTTTCAAAACAAGAGCTAAAAATCAGACCCTAAAACCATCAGGCTTTGCTTCTTCATCCAGGGACAGGGCTTTTTTAGCAGGTGAAATCAGATAGCGCACCATTAATGGCGTAATTTAAATCCTGGCATGCTACCTGCCAGCTCCACAAGTCAGAGAGGCTAGGACCTCCAGTCCCCTGGACGAGGAACGATCCACTATATCAGGAGATCCTTGCACTTGCCTGGTGGTTGATTCGAGGCCTTCAGACCAACTGTCTCTTAAGCTAATTCAAAATAAAGCCTTCATTTTTAATAAATGGTTACAACCGTGGAATTGATAGTATGGCCCTTTAGTACTTACTGGAGGCATTATATTTGTACTTAATAAGTGTGAATATTTGTTTCGATTGCTACTTGGCAAGTATTTACAATTATTATTCTTATGTAATGTCAAGTACAAAAGTACAAAAAAGCTATACATAAATATATATATATATATATATATATATATATATATATATATATATATATTGACCGCGGAATGATGAACTAGAAACAGTGTTGTAACAGAAGGATGTGTATTCGGTTTGGCTGGAAGAAGTGCAATCAGGTCAGCTATTTTTGCAGTTGGATCCCCTAAGGGCTTCACCTGGGAAACATCCTTTACAACGCAACTTTTTCAACGCACTACCATTACGACGCAACTTTTACAACGCAAGTCATTACAACGAATTGCGCTCGAGGGCGCTCTAGGATAGGGAATAGTTTAATTACTATCCAACACCTTCCCTACTATCCACGGGGACTGGAGTTGGAATAGTAAATTAAACTATTCAATATCCAGCGCCCCCCCAACGCAAGTCGTTGTAACGACTTGCGTTGTAAAACCTGCGTCGTAATGGCATGCGTTGTTAAAGCATGCGTTGTAGTGACATACATCCCTTCACATGTATGTGCTTAATTTTAAGCTCCATGTCTTTAAATACTCCTTCCACTTCTGCACAGGTCGCTGAGTAGCACTGCTTTATGCCCACTGCAAACTGCACCAATCCATTTTTATTCAACAATCTTTAAGATTCTGGAAGGAATTTTGGCACCAGTTTCAGCCTCTGGAATGGGGAATAATATGCAAGACCTCTAATTACTGGTTCAAACACCAGAGGTTTTTCCTGATTCCGGGGATTTTTCTGCATACATTTTTCAAATGTTCCGAGCGGGTGGAAAGTGTCTGAGTAGCTAAGATGGGTCAAGAGATCAATCCTGAGATTCAAAGGGTGAGAGAGTCAGAGGGTGCATGATGTAACCTCCGCTACCCCTGAATATTTGGTGACTTGACATACATTCAACACAGACAATCCGTCTCAACTGACTGCTGTCCCATGTCCCAAAAGTGTTTCTGCCATGAAGTTCCTCTTACTTATTTGTATGTACAGTTCTCTATTACCCCAACTTTAGGGCTTCAATATACACATTCTTGTATAATTGAACAGAATAAATATATTAGATACATAGTTTTATTTCTGCTTATAGTGCTTCAAGCATCTTTATGCTTCAAGTCCTGGTTGTGTTTTGAAGCCCATTTTAGATTGTAGAGTATCTTAGGGGTTTATTACAATGGCGGGCGGACTTTGTCCACCCGCCACCGCAACGGTGCATGGGACCGACTGCCAAATTTGCGGCGGTCCCGCTATGCAAATTAGGATGCGCCCGCCACACTGGCGGGCGCATCCTCGACATTTTATTTTATTTTATTTATTAAGCTTATTAAGTGCGACAGCTACCCTAAAAGGGTTTCCCGGCACTGGACAGACAGAGTGCTAGAAAGCCAACGTTTCAACAGTTACTGGAGAATATTGATTGAACAGCCAGGTTTTGATGGCTCTGCGAAAACGGACGTGGCTGGTTTCCGTACGGATACTCAAGGGGAGAGAGTTCCAAAGTTTGGTGCCTAGGTAAGCAAAAGACCTGCCTCCCATTCTCGCGAGTCTGATTTTGGGCACATTGAAGTAGCCTTGGGATGAGGATCGGAGGCGGCGTGAGGGAGTATAGGTCTTGACAAGGGATTGCAAGTAAAGGGGAGCTGTGCCCAATTTGATTTTAAACATGTAGCTCAGGGTTTTGAATTTGATACAACTTTCTACCCTGAGCCAATGTAAATCACGGAGGTGTCCTGAAATGTGGCCCGTTCTTGGAATTTTGCACAGCAGTTTTGCGGCGACGTTTTGAACTAGCTGTAGACGTCTTGTCACAGCCTTGTTAGCCCCAAGATGAAGGACATTTCCGTAGTCCAGCCGAAAAGTTATAAGGGCGTGGACTACAGATTTTTGGGTGTCGCATGGCAACATCCAGAGGATTTTCTTTAGCCATCGCAAGATAGCAAAGCAGATGGCCAATACCTTATTAACCTGATGATGCACAGTTAAAGCGTTGTCAATGGTAAAACCCAAGTTGCAAACTTGGTCTGATGGGAGAGGGAGGGTGCCCATCTCAGAAGGCCAGTGTTTGGAACTCCATAGGTCGTGTTTTTGACCCAGAATTAAGACTACTGTTTTCCCTCCGTTCAGTTTAAGAAGATTGTAATTCATCCAGTCTGCAATTTTTCTTAAGCCTGACTGCAGGAGGGATGTGGAGCCCTGGTCAGGGTTGGAGAGGGAGAATGAGATCTGGGAGTCATCGGAATAGGTGAAAAGAGTAAGACCTTCTTGTTCCGCTATGTGGGCCAACGGTTTGACATATAGGTTAAAAAGAAGGGGGCTGAGTACAGAGCCCTAGGGTACTCCATAGGGAGACGCATGAATTTTGGAGGTTGCTGTGTTGGAAAAGATTTGAAATGTGCAGTGAGTGAGGACACTAACATTGCGGCGGGCGGTGCTGTGAGCACCACCCTTAGCAATGTAAATGCCCATGTTGTGCATTGACATGCGCACCTTGACAGGCACCGTGCGGTGCCTGCCACCTGGTGCCTGGCAATGATGGGGGGTACCATGGGTACCCCCCAGTGCAGCCACCCACACCCCCCACCCTCCGGGGTCCCGCAGTGGGCCCCCGCGGAGATTTCCCGCATGGCTTTCCATGGCGGAGTCTCCGCCATGGAAAGGCATGCATCCTAATATGGATGGCGGTGCCTGCAAGGCACCGCCACCATATTGAGTCCCTTTTCCACCCGACAGGCGGAAAAGCGGCAGACGATCTTCCCGTCCGCCGCGGTGCCCCCCACCATACTAATATGACAGGGGGTGAACCAGGAACATTTGGCAGGCTGATCGCCCGATCCACCAGATATAATAATGGGCCCCTTACTTCATTGTGCGTTCTTCCTGCATATTACGTTACCTCTGTATGAACAATGTCAGCTAATACACTTAAGTCCTAATTTTGAGAAAGTTGTTTCATTCCAGTTAATATCATTATTATGGTAATTGTGCTGCCACAATTATCAAACATGACAATACTGCACATTTGGGGCCTGATTACGGGTTTGGCGGTCCATAGGACCGCCAATCCTGCAGTGAAGGTGTGGTGGCAGTCGGGGATCACTGCACAAACGGTCCATCCACCGTATTACTACTACAACGGTTGTCCATGCCGTGCAGGAACGGTCTTAGCCGCTCCCATTGCAGTACCTTCAAAATAGGAACCGCAATAGGACTTCCATGCTTCCTGCCAGACAACGAGAAAACTCGTAATCTGACAGGCGGCAATCGACTCTGGCAGTCTAGGAGTGAGCGTTGGCGTGGCGGCCAGCCCCGGACTGGCCATAGCGGGCACCAGGCAATCCCCCGGTGCGCCGCACGGGTGGGGACGATTTTGGGCCCCTGGGGGCCGTTTTTGTTACAGGGCCGTTTTTGCAGCATAGCTGCAAAATCGGCCCTGAACCAAAATCGGCTGAAAACCGGCCCCGGCAAAGAGCTCGGCGGCACCTTCAACAGAGGGGAGGGGGCAAGCCGAGCACTTTGCCAGGGCCGGTTGTGGTTCCCAGTCCGGCCCTGATGGCGGCCCACTCCCAGACTGCCAATGTAATAATCAGGCCTGCGGCTTTAAATTGGGAATGACATTTAGAAACAGAGTTTACGTGTTTTTCATTCATATTTAAAGTATGTTATTAACACCTACTATTTGTTGATTTTGCTTATTAAAGTTATTCAACTAATTTCTTGAAAGGGTAGTGCTATTTCTCTAATAAAAAAATATTAGCAATTTGAATTGAACATTTTATGACATAAATTACTGGTGCTTCTCCAGGGTATGTAAGGGATTAACTAATATTAGGAAATTATAGGCATAGTGGACATAAATATCAAACACTTTGAGCCTTTAGAAGAAGTAGGTACTGACATTTTTAAGAAAGCATTTGGGCTAGAAAGTTAATCTTATTTTGCATCTTGGTGGTGATTTGGTGATGGGTCAGGTGTACAATAAGTTAGCTTAACATACTGAATCTAGAGTGGCAATGGCTGGGAAGCTGCTGTCAGGCTATTGCAAATTCGCCTCCAGCAGTGTCAGGCAGTAAAAAGGTAATTTTCTACAAGTTACTTTTCCTAAATACTCTTTGAATATCTACCTTCACCATTGAACTGTATTTAAAAAAATGTTTTAACTACTGGTTGATTAATTTTTTTAGTGGTTTCAAAGAGGAAATATTTTAATTTGTACTCTACTTTTTTCATAAGTGAAGTTGTGTGATAACTATGGGGCTCATTACAATGTTGTGACTCTCGCCACCACCGAGCCGACAGTGGCGACCGTCACCACATTGTAACGAGTGAAACCCCCAGCATATTACAATGGCGGGCGTTTCGTGTTGGATGCAAAGTGTGTCTGCCGCTTTTACGCCGGTCGGCAATGAATACGATTGCCGGCCGGGCGGAATGGGGCACTAATATGGTGGCGGTGCCTACCAGGCACCGCCATCCCTTTTAGCATGGGCGACTGCAAAGGCCTTTCAATGGCGGCAATGCCACCATGGAAAGGCTGGCGGACATTGCTTTGGGGGCCTAATGCAGGCCCCCAGGGGGGTGGGGGGCTGCACTTGGGAGGTACCTATGGTACCCCCCACATTGCCATGCTCATGGTGGCAGGCAAAGCGCGGTGCCTGCCACGTTGTGCATGGCAATGCACAACATGCCTCTTTGGCATTGCGGCCGGTGCACCCACTGCAATGTTAACGATGCGGAATGCGACCGCCAGGGTGGAGGTCGCATCCTAATTGGGGATGCAGGACCGCCGCACCGCTGGTGGCCGGGCCCAGCACCGCGAGGGTGGTGGGTGGACTGAAGTCCGCCCACCATCCTAATGAGGCCCTATATGTGTAAATTCATGCCTACAGTCCTTTAAGTTAAGATAAATCAATGTTTTTTGTCTATAGTATTTGTGAAAATTGTGATGTGATTCATGGATTGTCTTGTAAATATATGAATAATGTGTTTTGTTGTTGAGTATACTCTTGTAAACAGTATCAGGAGCACTAGTTATTGAGCTTGCCCTTGAGTAAATAATACACATTTGTTGTTATTAAATAGATATTTTTTTCAGTGATTAATTCAGGTTTTCACTGTAAAAGTTTTGCCTCTAATAATTAGTCCCCACTTTATACCACTTGTTTTGGTTTATTCAATTGGTTGCCTTGGTGGATTCCACTAGATGGGTATCCAAACTATACCATACAGTCGTAAAACGTAAAAGGCAAGTTAGGATGGACCATACACACCGGCAGCGGCATGTCCCTATGGCTGAGGGGCCATGCCCCCATCTTTTTCCAGGTAAGAAGAATGTCTGTCAGGCTGAACAAATGTCAGCCTGTCAGAAACTCTTCTCATTCAGGTCAGTCACCCAGGAGCTAGACATGCTCTAAATGTGCAGTCTCTTGGCTGCCTGAGCTGAACTTTTCCAGGTTGAGGTTTTCACAGCCCTGTGTGCGTGACCTCCTCGGCCTGTCAAAAGTGCCTCAAGGCCCTGCCCCTCATGACGGAGGGGAGAGTCACTCATTGATTTGGACCTGGGCGCTTCAGTTTTAAGCACTGAAGTGCCCAGGCCCGAGTATCAATCAGTGACACCTCGTCACAGAGAGGGGTGGGGTCAGCATTCTCACTGACCCCATCCCACTCTGTGACTAGTGAGAGGCTGCTGCCTTCTCTCATTGGCTGGCATAAGATCAGCAAATGAGACAAGGCAGCACTCCCAGTCCTCCTGGGACCTTCGAGGCTTTATGACTGCTGCCAGTGGCGGGTCCTCCGCTAAAGCGGAGGAGCATCACCCCACTGCTCATGGAGCAGTGTGAAAGATAAAGGAAAATTATAATAACTGAAGTTATTATCATTTACTTTTTAGTATTATCACGGGCGGTGCGTGGCTCCCCTGACGTCGGGGAGGAGAAGTGGTTGCTGCACTCTAAAGTGTGCTTGATGCTTTGGCCGGCCTTTTCGGGCCGGCCAAAGAGTCATTCACACTTTGCCTGTTCTCCACCCAGGCTGCATTACAGCCTGGGTGGAGAACATGCCCAGGTCCCCAGCCCCTGTCTGAGCACCGAACCACAGCACTCAGACCAATCACAATGCTACATTGCAGCATTGTGATTGGCTCAGGGGAGTCTGGGTGCTTACCAATCACAATGCTGCATTTCAGCATTGTGATTGGCTGTGGGTAGCCAGGCGTTTCCTGGAAGAGACGCGGCGAGATCAGGTAAGTGAATTGTATTGGGTTTTTTCAACACCCCGCACCCCTGTACCGTACGGGCCGCCACTGACTGCTGCCTTCCTTCATTTGGTCAGCTAATGAGGAAAGTCATAAGACCCAACCCTCCTGGGACCTCCAAGGCTTTCCTTTTGGAGATCTGCATGTAAGGGAAGTTTTATGTTTTCTTTATTGTTTGGTGCATACATGTATGTATGAATGAATGTAGAAGTATTTGTTAGTGAATGTTGTGAATGGGTGTGTGTGAGTGTGTGAATGCTTGACTGTAAGTGATCTGTATGTGTGCGTGTGTCCCCACGCACCCTCCCTGCTAAAATTACAGGTCGCCACTTATACACATTTGCATAGATGTTATTGTTGTAGAGCCTCTGATTTTATACAACATGCATTGTCCTGTCCACAAATTCATACACTTTGGGGTGACATGACCCGTTCCATATCTAAGATGATAGACATCCATGTCAACCATGACCCAAATATAGCATGTATATATAAAAATGCTGCCTTGTAATGTCAGGCGATTGCTGGCCATGGCACTCTTGCTGGCAAAGTACAGAGTAGCTATATATTGGTGCAGGGTTACTATACTCAAATAGGAAGAATAGATTAAAGACCTGATGATATGTAATAATGCTGTAGGACATATTCAGTGATGCAACCACAGACATCTAGGCCCAAGGACATATGGCACCCACTGTGAACATATCTTCTGCATGCCACGGACCTCTTGCAGTCTATCCACAGAGGTGGCCTAACCATGAATGATACAAACTTAGTTGACTGAGTGGGTACATCGTTTCCCAGTTGTACAGGAAGATGAGGACATGAGCGGTGTCTTATACCAGGAGAATATGAATCTCACATTCAAAAACACTGCCACTAACAGACGAAGGCTGACATCGATTAAACATTTTTTTTCTCATAGTTGAATCTCTAGAAGGATCAGGTAATAACTGCGTATGTACAATTAGGGCAATGTGGCATGCTTAACTATGTATATACAACATGCTCATGTTTTCTGTTTCTTTGAGTTAAAAATTCATTCATTGTTACATTGGAAGGTACGTGCGAGAAAACGTATTATGATGGGATTCGTCTTGAGTGATAGTACCATGCTCAATTTTGAATTCTTAAAATTTAGGGTCAAGTTACAAAATAATTAGCAGCATAGATATAATTTTCTCTCAGAACTGTTCAATATATTATCATCAATCAGAGAATTCCTGATATACCTAATCTCTTGCACTGTTATATGGCCAGTAGGGTCATTGTCGACACTGCTAAGTTAAGATGAGCTCTGCTGCCATGATGCTGCCTTTGCGCACGTTACTACATGACTTTATTTTGCAAGACTCTGTTTATGCCTTTCACATGAAAACGGTGTGCTTTTTGCGTTCTCTGCTAGTTCCTGGAGTTTAGTCTGAACACGATGTGCAAGGTCGATAAACAATGCCCCTTGTTATTCTGTTCTGGTCAGTCCCTAGCACCTAGACCAAACATGCTAAACACAGCTGCACAGCTGGACACTCGTGCTTTGATATTATGGGGATGCGTGTTGTTCACAGACACTTGCAGAGCGACTTTTCCAGGGAGAACAGCTATGCAGTTCCTATGATTTAAAACTCCCATCTAGGCACTAAGGTATGGGGTCTGCTGACAAAGCTCAGAGAACTTCCTTTATATAATAAAACTCAACCTCACCAACGGGAGGGTGGTTAGACCTTAAACTCCTTTTTCCACTGTCTGTATATGATGACATCCCCCTTTATATGCTTTGGAATTGTAACAATGCTAACTGTTTTGAGTTTATGTATTTCGCGGCTGGTACTGGCTCGTATACTGCATTATAGAGCACAATAGTTAAAATAAAAATTTTGAACTATTAGTGACTGTCAATTCTTATTGTGGATAAGTACAAGTGAGTGAGCGAAAGGGAATGTCTTGCTACCACGATTCCTGAGAGAGTTGGGAGAGTTGTGTTCTGGGAAGTCTAATCATTTGTAGCTTCGTGATTATGTAGGAGGACAAATGAGACACTATAGCTTTGTCGGTTTTTTGATTTTGGTTGTTAAGCTGGTAGGAAAGTACAACCCTTATACACTGAGGTCCTGTTTTCCTGTGCATAGTTCTGTGTATGTGCAGAATCCCCGCAACAGCACATAGTGTAATCAAATATCTTGTCAGCTTACGTTTTTTTAAATTACTTTAAAGTGTGTGCATATTGTTAAGTGTGAGAAAAAAGAAACACGGGGACTCATTATGATGTCGGATATCATAGCAGTCTTGAACCGCCTGACCTTAGGTCGGCAGTTACGACCTCAGTATTAGGATGTGACCGCCCTATGGGTGGTCGAAAAACATCCATTTTATAATGGCAGCTTGTGCGGCGGGCAGAAAAGGCCTGCAGCAAAAGCTGCCATTGTATAATGGATGTTTTTAAACATCCCTGCATCATGTGGCAGGCACAACACGGTGCAGGGATGTTTAGGGGGGCACCTACGTGCCCCCCAGGCCCCATTGCGAAGGTCCAGAGGGGAAGGGGGCCCTGCTAGGGGCAGCCAAAGTAACTTTCCGACAGCCTTTCCATGTCAGAAAGGCTGACATGAAAAGGCTGTTGGAAAGTGCCATCATAATCGCGATGGCGGAGCTGAGCCCGGCTCCGCCATCATTAGGGGAATCCCCCCACAGGACCGCCATCATCCTAATAAGGCGGTCGGACTGAAACCTACAATGTCGGACGAAAAGCCTCCGACAACTGGTCGGAGGCTTTCCGCGCGACATCATAATCGAGCTCAAGGTGGTTTGAAGATATAGAGTTATCAATCAGTAATCGGATGTTGAAGGTCATTAATAAAGTGGTAGCTATGTCCGATTTTCCCAGAACTTTCTTGCAAAGCTTTATTGGTACCCTTTTTAAAATGATTTAGTCTATCAGTTTCCAGTAAGTTTTGCAGCTGCCCTTTGGTTGCTCATATAAATATACATATGTTGTAGAATGGTCAAGTCACAGTCTCCTTCTGGAAGAAGAGATTTGAATGTTTGGAGATGGCACTTGGTATGACATCAGATAGTCAAATTTTCACAACAATTCTTTATCTAAACATATCCATATTTATTATGTTGATGATGTGTAAAGAGGTAATAATGTACACTACACTAGGGTGGCATTCTGATGAAAGTCTACACCGATGTCATTGTAAAAAATGAACAGCAGATACTGGAAAAAACAATTAAACAATCAGGAAACAAATTCAAAATATATAGAATATTTTTGCTTTAAGATGCAAGGTTGAATGGGTGCAATACTGCCTAATGGGGTTAATAAGGGTCTCGTGGTCTACGGACCGCCAGATTTTCAGGGGTGCGGTGGGTGCACCAGTGACGGCGGTCTCCTGACCGCACTATTATGACCAGGGCAGTTGGGCCGCCCTGGGCCCACCTCAACCGCTACGGCCACACCAGACATATTACGAGTTTCCTCACTGCCACACTTTTAATGGCGGTACGACCACCATGAAAAGTGTGGGGATGAGGAAACAAGGCCCCTGGTGCCTCACCCCAAGTTGATGCACACAGGGGGATACATGTTGTGCCCCCCTGTGTGCAATGAAACCACACCCGTACCTGCACGACATGGACTGCAGCAGACCATGCCGTGCAGGAACAGCCTTTGACGTTCACATTGCGGTGCCTATGAATGCGGTGCCTATTTCATAGGCACCACCCTGGGAATGTCCCAAAAACGCCCACCAGACAAGAGAAAACTCCTGATCTGGCAGGCGGTTTGTAAATGGGGTTGGCGGTGCAAGAGTGGAGCAGTCCCGCTCCGGCATCGCCAAACTCATAATAAGGCCCTAAATGTTTTGAGGCTACCAACGCCATTGTACATGAGCTTCGCCCAACGTGTCAATGGTGTTGTTTACATGCTTCCTGTGTGACACCTTGTGTAAATGTTACACAATTTGTATAGAAGCAAAATATTTTAGTTTAAAAAAACAGTTCAGTTTCAAGGAACAATGAATTTAGTGTAACCAGGGTTATACCCAAGAGAGAACCGTTCTATGTCAGACATTTAATGAATAAAGAATGCATGAGCATCATGCCAACAGAGGGGATGAAAGATAAAACTGTGACCGGTGTTGATATGGAAAATGCGTTTTTGCATTCTGATTTTGGCCTTCACTAAGGCCTAAGAAGCTGCCAGAGCCCTAAAATGCTTGTATATAATTGCACAAGTCTACCTTCCTACCCAACGCACTGGAAATATATAATTTAGCTACTGATAGGTCTGCACTAGCCATGGTCTTGATGGTTCAGCGTGAAAGATTTTGTTCCCTGAAAGAGCAATCCAGGGCTGGTGGAACCATACGGTGTTACCTTCACATGAACTTGAGCTCCCACCAGAATCTCTTTAAACTATCAGAGTTGTGACAATAACGAGAACATGGAGATACTAGTTGTGCTTTGGGACTCAAGCTGATGAGGCCCAAAAAGGCCTCAACTGGTCGGACGTTGCCTTAGTTCCCACTCAGAGGCAAGTTGGAATAGCAATTCAGGACAAACTGTTTCCATTGAGGAAGTACCACGGATAAAGTGCCTGCATTTGGTACCTGTCTGGAGTGGCACAGTGGGGTGAAAAATGACAGAGAGTTGTAATGTAGCTGAGAGCAATTCCAGTTGTTCGGCTTAATTTAAGTATTCCACTTGTTACTTTCTTGTTTTTACTTAGAAAATAAGATCTCAAAATTTGTTCTCCACTCAATGTTGGAGTCACAGGAAATTGTGTCGCGAAAGGCAATATATTAAGGTTCATAAAATTACAATTTGAGTCCCCACCTGATGTCACTACTCCTTTTCTTTGCTGCCCTAGCAGATGAGTTTTACCTATTCTTTCCCATAACATTTCAAAGAATTAATTGTGATATATGTTTTATTACTTTCACTGCATGTTCCACCTGGAGAACAACAACGACCGCAACACCACCACCCTGCTGGACATCCTCGCCAACCTCTGACTCAAGCAACTGGTGACCACCCCCACCCACTACGCCGGACACACTCTCGACCCGATTTTCTCCTCCAGCAAGGACATCGCCTTCAGCCACGCCACGGGGCTCCACTGGACGGACCACAGCTGCGTCCACTTCAGCTTCAGAAGGACCACGCTCCACCATCACCAGCAACAGGCTCCCCGCAGAAGCTGGAACAAGATCACTGCAGACCAGCTCGCTACTTCCCTGAACAAGAACCCTCCCACCAGCACAACGAACCCCAGCCAAGCAGCCACCAACCTCACGAAATGGATCAGCGACTGCGCAGACGACCTCGCCCCGCTGAAGACCCCGCCGAGCAGACCCGGCAGCAAGAAAGCCCCATGGTTTAACGACGACCTCAAGAGCTCCAAGAAGAACTGCAGAGCACTCGAGAAAACCTGGCGCAGAGACCCAACACCGGACAACATGACTGCCTTCAAGCTCGCCACCCGAAAACACCACCAGCTGATCCACGCCACCAAGAAAACCGCTTTCAAGGAACGACTGGACAACAACGCACACAACAGCAAGGAACTCTTCAACATCGTGAAAGAGCTCTCCAACCCCAACGCCGGAAACAACGACATCACCCCTTCGCAAGACCTCTGCAACTCCCTCGCCTCCTACTTCCACAACAAGATCGCAGATATACACAACAGCTTCAGCACTCAACCGACGCACGCCACGACCGAACCACCGCCCCCCACCAACACCCTCCGCGCCTGGACCCCGATCAGCACCGAAGACACCATCCGCACGATGAACTCCATCCACTCCGGATCTCCGACAGACCCCTGCCCTCACCACGTCTTCAACAAGGCCGACACTGTCATCGCACCCCACCTGCGGGACATCATCAACACCTCCTTCGACACCGCCACCTTCCCGGAGAGCTGGAAGCACGCCGAACTCAGCGCTCTACTCAAGAAACCATCAGCAGACCCACCCGACCTCAAGAACTAAAGCCCCATCTCGCTCCTCCCGTTTCCTGCCAAAGTCATCGAGAAGACCGTCAACAAGCAACTGGCCGCCTTCCTCGAGACGAACGGATCCCTCGACCTCTCGCAGTCTGGCTTCTGGTCCAACCACAGCACCGAGACCGCCCTGATCGCAGCCATCGATGACATCCGAGCCCTGCTCGACAACGGAGAAACAGCGGCCCTCATCCTCCTGGACCTCTCCGCAGCCTTCGACACTGTCTGCCACGTACCCTAGTACAGCGCCTCAGTAACGTCGGAATCCAGGAGAAGGCACTGGAGTGGATCACATCCTTCCTCGCCGGAAGGACACAGAGAGTCCTCCTCCCCCCGTTCAGATCGGAAGCCACCGAAGTCATCTGCGGCGTTCCTCAAGGATCCTCGCTCAGCCCAACACTCTTCAACGTCTACATGAGCCCCCTCGCAGCCATCGCACGCCAACACAACCTGAACATCATCTCCTACGCCGACGACATCCAGCTGATCCTCTCCCTCACTAACGACCCCGCCACCGCCAGAGCCAACCTGCACGAAGGGATGACAGACGTAGCCAAATGGATGTCGAAAAGCCGCCTGAAACTGAACTCGGACAAGACGGAAGTCCTCATCCTGGGATCCTCACCCTCCGCCTGGGACGACTCCTGGTGGCCCCCCGCCCTGGGCAGCGCACCCAAACCAACAGACCACGCATGCAACCTGGGCTTCATCCTGGACTCCTCCCTCTCCATGACCAGACAAGTCAACGCCGTCTCCTCGTCATGCTTCAACATCCTGCGCATGCTACGAAAGATCTTCCGATGGATCCCCACCGAGACCAGGAAGACGGTCACCCAGGCCCTCGTCACCAGCCGTCTGGACTACAGCAACTCCCTCTACGCTGGAACCACCGCCAAACTCCAGAAAAGACTCCAGCGGATCCAGAACACCTCAGCACGACTCATCCTGGACATCCCCCGCCGCAGCCACATCTCCGGACACCTGAGAGACCTGCACTGGCTCCCGGTCAACAAGAGAATCACCTTCCGGCTCCTCACCCACGCACACAAAGCCCTACACAACCAAGGACCAGGATACCTCAACAGCCGCCTCAACTTCTACGCTCCCAAACGCCAGCTTCGATCGACCAGCCACGCCCTCGCCACCGTCCCCCACATCCGAAGAGCCACCACAGGAGGAAGGTCCTTCTCCTACCTGGCTGCCAAGACTTGGAACTCCCTTCCGACCCACCTCCGCCTGACCCAGGACCACCTCGCCTTCAGGAAGCAGCTCAAGACCAGGCTGTTCGAGCAGTAGCGGACCCCCCCCCCCAGCGCCTTGAGACCCTCCGGGTGAGTAGTGCGCTATATAAATGCTATGATTGATTGATTGATTGATTGTTGTTTAGGTTTTAATAACGTTTTGTTAATTTTTCTGATAGTTACCGAAGGATCCACCAGACCGCTGGCTCTTTCCTTCCAAGCCAGAACTACAGAGGCTCAAGCCCACTAACCCATCTAAAGGGTTTCTCCCACTGTAGTGAAAGTTAGTGCGGTAGTAGCGCTGAGCGGTCCCAGCACTGTCTACTGACTTCATTACATTATTTAGATGCCCAGGAAGCTACCTTTCCGATGGTGATGTGTTTCACACATATTGCAAGGGCGGCTTTTCTTCTCCACATTTACTAGCAGGCAATAGAAGGCCAGTATTCAGGTTTATAATGTAATGTAAAAGAGCTTTTGTTGTTGCAGAATTTTCGATCTAGAGGATTTTTGACTCCAGAAGGAAGGGTTCACTGACGAAAGATCGAAACCACAAATATCGTGGGATATTAATATTGTGTCACAAACATCAAGCACAAAAATATTGCTGTCCTATACTTATAATGTAAATAACAAAAATATCGAAACACATATCGTTATATACTAATAACAAAAACAAAAATATCATTTTTTAATATTAACATAGTTAGAAATAATAAACATTAAAGGCCGATTACGATTTCGGTGGCTGAGCGTGAACCGGTTGGTCATTCCAACGCAGTTCTGGCCGGGTCTTGGTCAGTCAAAACCGCACCATAATCCCCTATGGACGAAGTTTCTGCCATCAGGACTACAATCTCAGTTTCCCACAGCCTTTCTGTGCCGGCCTTTCTGACACGCAAAGGCTGTCGGAGAGCAAATTTGGGAGCCGCTGGAAGGGGCCCTTGCCTCTGCGGCCTGCGGTTGGTGGCCGAGGGGGTACCTAATGTGCCCCATCTAAATCCATGCACTGTGTGGCAGATACCATGGGGTGCCTGACACAGGGTACATGATTTTACACACGCCCCCATTTCTTTATGGGAGCCTGTATTATGTCCAGTTTATGGCCCTAACAAAGGCTCCCATAGAGAAATGTAAGTATCTAACCGAACAGTGTTTGGTTGCATCATAATCAGGCGGTTGGAACTGTATCAACAAACACAACATCATTATAAGCCCCCTAAAATATATTAACATCAACCAGTAATATAATGTAAATTAAACATATTAATATAATTTAAAGGTATATATAAATGTTATACGTATTTAGAAAACTCATATATTAGTTTATATAATTTAAAACTATTACATTAATAATTGTCATTAAAGTCACAATTTACTAATTATTTGTAAACTTTAAAAAAATAACAAATAAATGTGTACACAATAAATTACAAATTAACAAATAAACTATTACATTTTACTAAAAATATATAACATATTACAAACATTAATATATAAAATAATATAATTTTCAATACACAGAAACATCATAATTGCATACATCTAAAAAAAAAATGTAAACTATAAAATTGTACAAATAATACATATACTATTCCCACTACAATCTTTGCAACAGTAGGGAAATTGTTGGACTAAGGAGGTGTATAAATCACTATTCCTACTCCAGTCACTGCAAGAGTAGGCAAAGTGTTAGACTAAGGAGGGGTACAAATCACTATTTCCATTCCAGTCACTGCAACAGTAGGGAAAGTGTTGGATTGTGGAGGGGTAAAATTGACTATTTAGACTCCAGTCAGTGCAATAGTAGGGAAAGTGTTGGACTCAGGAGGGGTCAATTTACTATTCCCACTCCAATCTGTGCAACAATAGGGAAAGTGTTGGATTGTGGAGGGGTACACATTACTATTCCCACTCCAGTTGGTTCAGCAATAGGGAAAAGGTTGGACTCAGGAGGGGTAACAATTTACTATTCCCACTCCAGTCGGTGTAACAGTAGGGAAGGTGTTGGATTACTGAGGGGTAAATGTATTATTCCCATTCCAGTCTGGCAAACAGTAGGGAAAGGTTTGGACTCAGGAGGGGTAAATGTTACTATTCCCACTCCAGTCTGTGCAATAGTAGAGAGAGTAGTTCACTTAAAAAAAATATTTAAAAAACTACAATAAATGACAACAAATATAAATCACCGCCGGCCCAGCGGGGGCGATCCGCCCGCCATCCTAATGGGGCCCTATATTTTCACAATTATAACAATCAACAAAAATAATGTATTTACAATTAAAAAGCTTTTAAAAGAATGAATAACTATTTTTACGTTTATTACTACTTAAATAACTTATTACCCTAGTAAGCAAAGCACACCAAAATATATCTTAAAATTTCAATATTTAACACATTTGACATAATTAATTATGAATTAACCAATTAATAGTAATCAACTAATGATAAAATAATTATATTTAATTAACTTCCCACTGTTTATCCCTACGAAACAAAAGCACACCTAGTATATTTAAAAAAATCTTAATGACACATTTTAGATAATTATCAATTAAACAATAAGAATTAACTAGTAATTAACTTTCCATCCTTTCCACCTACAAACAACAACCCACACCTAATATATAACTTTAAAAAATTCTTAACTTCAGAATTTGCATAATTATCAATTAAATAATTAATAATTAACAATAATGATTACTTATAATTAATTTCCTTTTCACCCTTTATCCCTACAAAAACCACAACATACAGCAAAAACATTAATACATTTTTGGATTAATTACACAATTTACATAATTATCAATTAAATAATTAATCATAAAAAAATTACATCATTATAATTAAATTACTTCCCATTCTATACCCTTACAAAACCCACAACTAGTACCTAAAACTTAACATATTACATATGTATATATATTTACCATAAGTAATGATCAATTTAATACTTAATATTAAATAATAATTAATTACTAATTATAATTAATTTACTTCCCACCCTGTACCCCTATAAACCCTTCAACCCACTACGGCATTACAAATACAAATAAACCAATCAATCAGATTTTAAAACAACAAAAACTTAACAACCTGTTGTATAGCTCCTATATATCCTTATATCGTGTTAAGTTAGCATAGGTACATTTGAGATTTAAACGCCATTTTTCCTTTCTTGCAACTTCTGCACACGACCCTTAATTGTTGACTTAGCTTTCAACCTAGTGGTTTGCCGTGGTGTATGTGAGAATAATATGTTATTGCTCTGATATCAGTTTTGTTTAATAAACCATGTCTGCACGGAGAGTGCTGAAGTTTCAGGAGCAACACGATATGGAATTGTTATGAGGTCTGATCTCCACGCCTTCATAGTCATAACACAAGTGCAGCCTTTGTCAACTTGGGCTTGAGGCGGGATTGATATTGCTTTGCACGAGAATTGTTAACACACTTGATGCGGTGCACATGCAGAGAGAGCTGGTGTATGCTGATGTGATTCCTTCATGCTAGGACACTAAGGTATGGGCCCGCCCTAAAACAACCCAAAGAGACCTTCTTAGCTAATAATATAATATATGTGTTAGGGAGGGTGAGATATAAGTGTTGTTAACTCTTAATCATTACAGCATGTTAACATGCTGTCACCATTCGCTTTTTATGTCTTAGTAACTATGCTGATAATTTTGCTACTGATAATAAGTATACTTGTATTATCTAAGATACTGCGCCTGAGAAGACGGCATTAGTAAATAAACATTTCAAATGCACATGTGTCTTCTTTACTCCATGTTCTGGTTTGTAATGATAATATAACGAAAGAGTGTTCATGAGTCCCACGTACCCTGAGGTACTGTAAGTTCATGTTCTGGTTTGTCTAAACATTGGGAGTTTGATATGTCCAATGAGACACTGTAGCTAGCTTGGTAAGGGGTGAGTTGGTTGCTAAGGTAAGTTTTGGGACATCCTAATTTGCCGAGGTTCCACTCCTCTGTGCACAGTTCTGTGTGAGTACAGAAACCCTGCAACATGGCGCCCAACGGTTTCGGTGGTCTTATATCATGACACTCGAGTAGTTTATCGTTCATGCCTTAACCCCTTCACGTCCGTTTCCGGAAAACGGGGTGTTGGTGAAACCTACCTATTTTTTGAAATAGGTCTTTATTCAAGCTTGATTCTTTCTTAAACGGTTTCTTTGAATTACTACCCAGTTGTGCTACAAAGTATTCTTTGTGTGTTCTTGTTTCCAGTGTTGTCATGGCGGCGGTGGCTATTGCGCAGCATAGTCGCGTAGCGGTACGCAACCATCTTCAGACGTACCGGGTCCCAGTAGATGGGATGGCTGTGATTTTCGTGGTATGTGCAGATCCGGCGTTTCCTTACGAGTTGTTTTACTCTTGGGTTACGTTTCCGGCTGTGGACGCTAATTCTGGTTTGTTCCACTCCTACACCGCCTCGGATGTCCCGGCTGAATATACGCCGTACAGGGCATTGGAAATACCTATTGATCATTGGCAGCATCGAGTTTGGTTTGATGGCGCCCTCCCCCACTCTTTATCCCCTGCGAGGTTAGGTCCACTCTCAATTCCAGGTACAAATTGGCCTGCGTTGGGTGGCTTTACCCCGCACCCGAATCACGGGGCTTGTACCCTGGCAGAAATTCGCAGGCTACATGTAGTTTCCATTTCCGTGATTCGTGCTTTAGTGCAATACATCGGTCGACATCTTCCTGGTGGTCCCCAGGGGGGTGCGGCCGCTCCCATGGAACGAGGCGGAATGCGTCTCAATCCAGTGATGGTAAATTCGGTTTTTGGTGCGCGTCCTGTTGACAACGACGACTTCCCATTCTGGCTAGCAGAGAAGTTTGATCAACTGGAAGCGGTTTTTCCGAATTCTACTCCGGCTGATAAACATAGAATGTTAACGATTACTCTACCGAAGGATATTACTCCTGAACTTGCTGACTGTGACAGCTGGGGAAAAACATTTGCGGCAGTTTATACAAGGTGCTTCGGCACCCCGTCTATGACTGCCCTGCCTGAAATCGTTAGACGTGTTCAGAATGATCACGGTCCAGAGGCAGCGGTTGAATTGGGTATGCGCCTGTGTGGTTCATTTGAGATTGTAAGTGATCTCATTCTCTCCAATGTTAAAGGAGATGCAGTTAACTTTCAGGTGTCGAATGCTTTGGCTGCTCTGCCCGATGCCGACAAACCCCGCCAGTTAGCAAAGATTGTGGTGGCCGCTTATAAAACGATTGGCCGCACAAGTAGAGGTCTGAAATATTTTCCAGTAAAGGAGAAAAAACAACCACAGGGACAATCTGCAGTGACAGATGCCCAGCCCAAGTCCAAGAAACAAAATTGGCCTAAAAAACAGACACAGGGGAAGCAGACAACGCAGACTCAGGGTGCTTTTCCTGCGATACAAGCTCCTGCGCCACCCGAAAAAGTTTATGATTTGCGCGACCGCGCGATGATTAAATCGCCTGATCGTTTTCAGGGTTCTGATCAACGCTCTCCTCGTTCCTTTCAGGACACATCGGCCCCGAAGACCGGTGGAGGAGGAGGGGGTGGACGTGGACGTGGTGGCCAACAAGGACGTGGTCAGTCCCGCCAGACGGACGGCGCAGTGAAGCAGGAGGATTCTACGCCTAGGCGTCCGCAGTTTGCGAAAAAGAAAGTCGCAGCCTTAACAGCGCATCGATATGCCACAGATAGTGAGAACGCGGCTTCGGAATCTGACGTGGGCTCTGACCTTGCTGGACAGCGCGGCGGAGATAACCATAGTCAGAGAGGCGCTGCGTCCACTACTGAGGGTGACAGCGACTGATGTCTACGTTGTGATAGAAACAGCGGATACGAGACTTGCTCCCCCTGAAAGACTATATGAAATTGTCCTGTTAATTGAAGGTGACATACAGCGTACCGTTAAAGGTGTATTTTGGGAGAATCTGTCTTCTACATATGATATTTTACTTTCGGAGGCTGACTGGCCCCCACCTTTTGTGCTCGCGGCGCCGCGAGGGGAGGAGGTGATCCTACCCAGTTTCGCGAACACTGTCTCGAAAGAGCATGCGCAGCATTTTGCAGAAGAGTGGGCTCGGGCTCTCGCGCCGGCTCTGTACCGTAACCAATGTGGTTGGGATAAATTGTCGCCTTGCCACGAAATTCCGTTGCGGTCTCGGCCGCAGCCTCAACCTCAATATCCCATTCGGCGTGAAGCAAAATCTTCCGTCGCGGAAATCCTTGAACAATTGGAATATCAGGGAGTTATTGAAACGTGTGTGTCACCGATGAATAATCCCCTTTTTACTGTGAACAAACCTGACGGATCATATCGTTTGGTTTTGGATTACCGGCATTTAAACTCGCATTGCCGTAACTGTGCTGTACAGAATACCCACGGCTCTGCCCTAGTGGATAGTCTCGTGCGTAAGCGTTTCAAGACAACGCTTGACATTTCCAATGGTTTTTATGCCCACAGATTGGACAGCTTTAGCTCCCAATGGACCAGTTTTACGAGCGCTGGAGTCCAAAAGCAATTCCGGCGTCTTCCAATGGGCTACAAGAATAGTCCTGGTGTATTTACCGCTCGAATTGTCTCTATTCTGGAGGCACTCGACCCTGATGCTTTTTCGTATGTGGATGACATATATCTCACAGACGACGATATTTGGGAGCATCTGTGTCGTGTAAATTCTGTTGTTTGCAACTTCGCAGACATGGGTTACAAATTTAACTTTGCAAAATCGCACATTGCTGAACACACAGTGTTGTTTTTGGGCTATGAGCTCAACAATGAAGGTAGAGGTTTGGCTCCTCACTTCTTAGAGAAGTGCGCACAATTGCGCGCTCCAACAACACTGAAAAAATTACAGTCTTTACTGGGCTTTTTGAATTTCGGTAGGACTTACATTCCGGAATATGCCCAGCGTATCAAGCCTTTGTATGCTTTGATACAACCAACTTTCTCAAAATCATGCTGGCTGCTTGAGCATTCAGCCATTTTGCAATCCTTGCAGGCTGATCTGCTCGCTTCTAAATATTTACTGACTCGTGATAACCACACCAACCTGGTAATAAGAATAATTCCTGGGACGGTGGGTTTCACATACCTCACTTTTAATGAAGGTGACACAGTACCTATTGCTTACAAGTCGCACTTGTACACTTCGGCTGAGATGCGGTTTCCCACCGTGGAAAAGGTTTTAACTGCTGTACAGATGGCTATTCTAAAGGAACGAGCACTGTCTCAGGGGAAACGCATGCTGGTAGTAACACCCTGTCCTCACTTGGAGGCAGTCACGAAAGCCAGTGTACCAAATTCAAAGGCTTTGCACCCTCGGTGGATTCAGTGGGCTGCGTCATTGTCATCCACGGATGTCATGTTTATTTTTGACGCTTCCTTACGGTCGCAGGAGTACTTGCAGTATGAATTCGTTCATCCTGCTCCTCTGGCGATGCGACCTTTGGAGGACTTCCATTGCATCATTTACACTGATGGGTCGGCGCAGGTTGCGCATGGCTCTAAACATGCCTACGTTTCCGCATGCGCCATTGTGGTCGGTGCTATGTTGAATGATGAGTTCGTTTCCAGGGAAGTGCACACGTTGCCCCTGGGCGATTGCACCGCACAATTGGCAGAGCTTCGTGCTCTATTACTAGCTTTGGAGTACGCAGATCCAAGTGTTACTACTCTAATTGTAAGTGATTCTTACTACTGTGTCCAGTCTTACAATGAAAACTTGTTCTTTTGGATTCAAAATGACTTTCATGATTCCAAGGGTAGCACAATAAAACATAAAATGATCTGGGTTCGAGTGGCAGAGCTTAAGGCTATGCTGCCACTCGTTTATGTGATTCATACTCTCGGTCATCAGCGCGTGGGAGTTCACGCTGTTGGCAACTCGCTTGCTGATGAAGCAGCGAAATCAGCAGTATCTACGTACTTAGTTGCAGCAGTTACTAGGTCTAAAACCAAGATTGATAGCGACATCTTGGCAGCTATTGCTGCCTCTGAGAAGGGAAGTAAACATCCTGCGGGATTCCCTTCGAAGTATAAATACCACTTAAGTCCCGAAAAGGTTCCTTTTGTGACAATTCCTGATGTTGGGGAACGGCTGATTCCCAACTCGGATCGCAGAGCAGACTTGATTACAGCGGCTCATGAGGGTGTGGCGTCTGCGCATGCGGGCGTCTCGGCCACTGTAACTCAATTACAATTACGTTTCTGGTGGCGGGGACTATACAAACAGACGCGTGATTATGTCCTTCTTTGTGACATATGCCAGCAGATTAAACCTTCAACTGCTACGCGTCCGCCACAGACTCAGTTGTACATTTCTAATAAACCACTAGGCTGTGTTTATTTAGATCACTGCGGTCCTTTTTCATCTGATACTGCGTATAAGTACATCTTAGTAGCAGTTGACTCATGCACACGCTTTGTGTGGGTATGGCCACATCGCAGCGCTGATTCACGGACTGTCATTAGAGATTTGCGTATCTTTATAGGGATTTTTGCCTGTGGTACCTTCCATTCGGATCAGGGTCCGGCTTTCGCCTCTAAGGCGTATAAGGATGCCATGACTTCGATGGGGGTCCAAGTCAAGTTTTCGTCACCCTACAGACCTGAGGGTAATAGTGTAGTTGAACGAATGAACCGTGATTTAAAGCAATCTTTGACAGCCCGAGTTATAGGCACTGGCAGAAACTGGCTGGCTCACCTCTATGGCGTGCAGCGTGCTCTTAATAATCTCCCTAGAAGGTCTCTGGGTGGGCGGACCCCATACGAAATGCTCTTTGGCATCAAGATGTACGTCCCTGACCTTGACGGTCTAGACTCTGTGGTTCGCGCCACTTTCTTTGACGCAGATGAACATTGCAATGTTTTACAGAATCTACAAAAGACCAGAGGCAGTCTTGCAAAGGAACATTTGCCCTCCACTTCGGATGATGCGTTGCAGATCCCGGTAGTTGGCTGGCTACCCCAAGTTGGAGAACTGGTTCGTGAGAAGATCGACAACAAGAAAGAGTTTGGTCCCTCCTATCGAGCTCCGGTCCCAGTGCTTGGAGTGAAGGGCACAAGAACAGTCATTTTACCACCACTTCCAGGTCGTAAGGAAAACAGGTTTATTTCTATTGACAATGTCAAGATACACAGAGTGGCCGATTCTTCTTAGCATGACACCGGCTGTTTCCTGTCCTTCCATTGTGAGACATTCAATTATGCCCACTGCCTCTAATATTGAACCTGAAGTGGCCATCGAATTACCTGCTGTTTCCAGTCCATTATTAAATAATTTGCCCGGAACTGACATGGATGAGACAGACTATACATACCCTACTGATTTGTCCATGCCTGACCTGCAAGCTCGTTTAGCCACGGAATCGAGATTTTCATTTGACTCTGCTTCCCTTGCCTCGAAAAAACCCTCTCAAGTTGCGGTATATGCTAGCCTGTTTAAAAAACATTTTTTGATTCCTCCTTGGATATACATTTGGCTGGTCCTTTTTTCAGTTTACCTTTTTATGTCAATTGGTTTTATATTTTATTTTTTTCGAATTATGAATGGACACTATGTCGAGGAGAGAACTTGCATTACTCATTTAAATGGAACTTTGGCCCCACTTTCCTCTTCACATTCTACACACAGATTAAAAAGAGACTTGACTTTGGTTAACATCACAGCATGGCCTGTTCTGGATGGAATCGCGTGGGATGCAGTTCGGTTTCAAATTCATGGCCCTACGGAAGTCGTTAATGTTCCTAATGTACTAAGAGTTAATATGGGGGATGTGGTGAAACAAAACATTCGTTCTGATGATTGGGATGTTAATGCTGTGGAAAGTTTGTTTTCTGATTTGAAATACTATGCTGCTTTTGATGCTGAGGATTTATATTTAGAATCTGCTAATTATGGTGAATTGTTCTGTTACCAACATTATGGCAATCACTTCTTACACAAAACATCTTCCCGAAGGGAGGCTGTTAATTTTACTCAGTGGGAACATTGCCCAGCTCCTACCCAAGGGAGTTCAGAAACGTTTCTTAAAAAGTATACTTATTTCACTGACTTTAATCAGTCCAATCCCGAGTCCTTTTATTTTAAATTTCACAAACAGCCACTGTCCAAGGTTAGACTTACCGATACAAAATTGTTGTACTCGAAGGCCTTCCTAGATCAATTAGTTACTGGGGGTTATGAGTTATGGAAGGGAACAATAGACCTTAAATCAGTTTGGGGTTCAAGGGCCTGGCAGGTACGAGGAACTGAGGCTTTGCACCGTGCATGTCTCATCCCGAATCATATGTTGTTTTTAAATGAAACCATTTCCCAGACCACATGCTTTGGATTGGCTACATCTAAAAGGTTAAACACCCCGTCTTTCCCGGTGTTGGAGGAATATGAGGATTGGAGTAATTTTACTCAATTGTCCATTAAAGATATACAGGCTCTGCTTCTTAATTCCTCCTTTAACATTTCCAGTATGAATCCAAGGGGTTGGCTGCTTTGGCACCGTAGTGCTGATTCTTGCCAAAAAAGGTTTTTAAATATAACTGACGGTTTTAAGACTGTTAGATCTGATCCCCGGTTTGATTTGAGTCATACTGTCACCTCTTACTCTGTGGGCAAGTTGTGTCAAGCTTGGCTGAAACATTCAACTTTACCTGCAGTTAAGTATCACCTTTCCAGACTGAATGCAGACGTGGATTTGAATGATTTCATTAAAGGCCCAGCTAGTGGCAGGTCGAAAAGGTGGTTATATGGTGTTTACAATGAAATTTGGAAACTCTCACAGATTGAGGCTGCTTCACGCCTTAGGGCTATTGATCAGGCAAATCTTGAGAAAGTGCTTGCAGTGGTTGACAATAGCATTAACGTGCTTTCCTCTAGAATTTACACATTAGATAATATTGTGTCGTCTGTTGTTGATATTGTGCATGATGAAGTGTCAGTATTATACCACGGTCAAAATCAATTGCGGTCAATCATGCAGTTTGCATGGACACTTCAGACTCTGAAAATGGGTAAAGTTCCCTGGGGATACATGAACGTTTCCTCTTTATTTGCACCGTTTAATTTGACAGACAAACAACGCTTGCTTTCAATGCGTGATGCTTCCTTTTCTATGCTACATATTGAAAGGTTGGAATCTTTACCTTTTTCTGTGGCAGAAGCCACTGCTGCTACGTGGCTTATCCACGGTTTAATAACGCTGCCTTTTGCTTTATATAAGTTTTCAAATTGTATGAAATATGTGCCAATAGGTCGTTTTGAACCCTTAGGTAGCGGTTTTCTTCATGAGGTCTGGTCACTCCCATACACATACAGATGTTTCAAGGATGAACAAGAAGTTTATCTAACAGGGGATGAGTGTTCTGAGACGCCAGATCATTCTTTAATGTGCAGACACATACAGTTACACGGTTCATGTAACAAGGACCGACCGAATATGGCTTGCGTTTTACAGGGCACGCCAGTTCCTGCTATCATCCCCACGTGTAAATTGTTAGAAAATGGTAGTTATTTAATGCTCAATAATTAAAACTGTTGTGGTTTAATTAAAGGTATAGCTTTCATAGTAACAGTTAGTGAGCGAGTTATTTGCTGCAGAAATGTTCTTTATCCTCCCACACGTGAACATAGGGAGTCTTCCATTTGGCCACAGATACCGACCTTGGGAGCAGAATTCAGCGGCATGGCTAGAATAAGAGCTCTATTGTCCCAGAAAGAGGTGGCCTTGAGCTCGGCCCGTGAAACTTTCGTGCTTCACATTGCTAACACCCGTACGGAGGTTCAGGCTCTTTTAAATACTGATTTGCCTTTGCATTTCGGAGCCATGGTCCGTTCTATCTTTAACGCATCCTCCACAACGGGCCTAGCACATTTTTTTAAAGTTGTTAGCGGTGGTCTCGTGACTTCCTTTGAGAAGATTTTTGGAGTCATCCCTGCCTTCTTCCATTCTATTTTTTCATCCTTATTTGGAGGGTTCCCGTTTTTACTTGCATTAGCGGCTGGCGCATTGGTGGTTTTCTGCCTTTTTAAATATGGATGCCCTTCCTGTGCAAGACCACGCTCAGCTGCTACTGACGCGGTTTCGCAACCGCATGCTTGATTATTATGGCACACTGCCGTTGGCGACTCTAAGCACGGCGTTTGGATTATCTTTTCGGTTCTCCTATTTCACCTGTGTCCAGCCTGTATTTCGCTGCCTGACCTGTGATTTCCTTTGGGCCATTGATTTGTGTCTCTGCGGACCAGTATCTTCTGACGTCGATTTTGATCAACTGATGAGTCCTATCATTGCTCACGAGTTGGTTTGTTCTGACGAAAGGATTATGGCCTTGGCGGTGGCACATGGACTAATGGGTCCCTGGGATGTGTTGTCGGCAGCGCAAAATTTCTTGGAACGCCAGTTTTCTTGAAAACCCACCGAGCTGTCCTCTGATGGTTATAGAGGATCCGGTGCTGGAAGATCACGTATGTTCTTTTCATCTTTTAAATTGGATGGCTGAACTGTTTTCGGATGAGGACAGTGACTTCCTCCTGGAGGCTGTTGCAGCTTACTTTTCATATACAGTCTTATCATAGACACTGCCTCAAAATTGACATGCTGATTGATAGCATTTCCTTGATTTTATTGACTTTTGGTCAAGACATTTTATTTTTGCTTGCCTATTGGCTTGAGCCACATTATACTGTGGGCTATTTTTTAGCATTAGTTTTTATATTTGAATTTTTATTCATGCTCGTTTATAATTGGATTCTGCTCTCATGTGATGGCACTTCTGTTATCTTATTTAGTCCGTTCTCGGATCATGGGGGGGTGTTGTATAGCTCCTATATATCCTTATATCGTGTTAAGTTAGCATAGGTACATTTGAGATTTAAACGCCATTTTTCCTTTCTTGCAACTTCTGCACACGACCCTTAATTGTTGACTTAGCTTTCAACCTAGTGGTTTGCCGTGGTGTATGTGAGAATAATATGTTATTGCTCTGATATCAGTTTTGTTTAATAAACCATGTCTGCACGGAGAGTGCTGAAGTTTCAGGAGCAACACGATATGGAATTGTTATGAGGTCTGATCTCCACGCCTTCATAGTCATAACACAAGTGCAGCCTTTGCCAACTTGGGCTTGAGGCGGGATTGATATTGCTTTGCACGAGAATTGTTAACACACTTGATGCGGTGCACATGCAGAGAGAGCTGGTGTATGCTGATGTGATTCCTTCATGCTAGGACACTAAGGTATGGGCCCGCCCTAAAACAACCCAAAGAGACCTTCTTAGCTAATAATATAATATATGTGTTAGGGAGGGTGAGATATAAGTGTTGTTAACTCTTAATCATTACAGCATGTTAACATGCTGTCACCATTCGCTTTTTATGTCTTAGTAACTATGCTGATAATTTTGCTACTGATAATAAGTATACTTGTATTATCTAAGATACTGCGCCTGAGAAGACGGCATTAGTAAATAAACATTTCAAATGCACATGTGTCTTCTTTACTCCATGTTCTGGTTTGTAATGATAATATAACGAAAGAGTGTTCATGAGTCCCACGTACCCTGAGGTACTGTAAGTTCATGTTCTGGTTTGTCTAAACATTGGGAGTTTGATATGTCCAATGAGACACTGTAGCTAGCTCGGTAAGGGGTGAGTTGGTTGCTAAGGTAAGTTTTGGGACATCCTAATTTGCCGAGGTTCCACTCCTCTGTGCACAGTTCTGTGTGAGTACAGAAACCCTGCAACAAACCTATATTAAAAAACATTAACAATAATTATACAATGTATAATATATATATATATATATATATTTATATATATATATATATATATATATATATATATATAAAATATATACAAAAATACATCAAAATAATTTAAACTGTATTATTAATAAAGATAGTTTTGTAAATGATATTAACAACATATATATTTTTAACATTGATATTAGCAACATAGATATTTTTGACATCAATATTACTTACCTTAAAATCGATATTCTTGTCAACTATATTTTTGCACACAATATTTGTGCATCATGAAATTTACAACTCGATATTTCTGTTTCCTCAATATTTTTTTACACTATTTTGTCAGAATACCGAAGGAAGGAAATAAGGAGTAGGTGATGTCTGAATACACTCTGCTATGCACACTTGTTACTGTAGAAAGGTGACTTTCTGGAGATGGTGCTAATCAAAGTCTACTACTTATGCTCATTGGCTTAGGGAGAGTTGTGAGTTGAGTTAAGGCTCATCCACACACCTTACTATGCACATCCATCGTCTCAGATAGAGGTCTGAAAGGAGAGGCTAGTCCCTCCTCACACCCTACTACACACCCGTTATCTAAGAGAGAAGTCTGAAAGGAGAGCTCAGTCCCTCCCCAAACCCTGCTACACACCCATCATTACAGAGACAGGTATCAGCAGAGAGGTCAGTCCCTCCACACACTCTACTAGCTGCACTAACTATAACTTGAGCCCCGCCATGCACTGCTTATGACATCACATACATCACTCATGACATGTTCTATGACATTATTTATAACATCACTCATGACATATCAAATAACATCATTGATGACCTTACTGATTACATCATCCAATGAGTGTGCTAGTTAGTGTTATAGTGTACGCAGTGGCTGTTAGCTGTCTTGTCACTTTTCTCCCTAATTTTGCACTGCTTAAATTCAGCGAATGTGAGTGTTTCCAAAATGCTTGTGCTCCTAATGCACAATAGCTGTGTAGAGGTATTGAACATGATATACAATTTCTTATTCAAGATTAACTGTGTGTGAACGTGACAGTTGGCGTGTGATTATTATGTTTCAGACACGTTTTTTGGTTCTAGAGAAAAAGTTTCCTACAGGAGAATGATTCTACTAGTAGATTCTAACCGTTGTAAGCTATTTGAGTTATTAGAGAGAATATTGTCAGCGTGATAATTTATACTTAACATAGAAGACTGTGTTTACAAGGAACTAAGATATTCTCATCTGCTAGTCTTGCTAGAAAAATGAGCTATCTGTAAAGTTTTCACCACAATTTGAAGGGTGCAGGTAGTATGTTCTTTTTCACCTCCAGATTGTGGTCATTTTCTTTTTAGCAAATTGTGTTTTCTTTGACAACTGTTCCATAGAGTGTACACTGTTCTTAGTAGTTGTGTTTTAATACTCTGTGGGGCATTTTTTATTAGACTTTCACAGCCTGCAATCAGTGTGATACAGAGTAAACACTCTGTTTACGGTACATACTTTTCAGCTCATATCAACTTCATTTCTCAATGTAGGTTTGGTGAGTGTCAAGTATTTGATACAGATAAATGCTGTCCATAATAGGGCATTTGTTTTTGAACTGGCATGCACTACTTTAGCTTTCTGTCAACAATTGTATAGATATTGAACACTGCAGTCAATGAGTGTTTCTTGTATATCTGTGGTTGATTGTTAGTTTGATCTATGCTACCTGTAAAGTGTATGCTATAGTCTCAATGTTGCATAACATGCAGTTTACAACATCTAGGTGAGTTGTTTATGTGGTGGCAGTAGTAATACACAACGTTTGGCAAAAAGGTAGCTCTTGATCCAGAAAGAGCCCTTTTTGCTATTAGGTTTAAATCCACTCGGTAGTTTTTGAGATATTTAAAGAAAAACAAATTTGTATATCTAGGTGCACCGATACTTAGTGAGTAATCGTGAATGTACGTACCAACAGGAATGCCGTGCTTGGCTGGCCACAACCTGAGGAGAAAGTTGCAGCCATCATTTTATGTAACGGGACACAGTCCTGAGTGGTTTATATATTTATTCAAAGTAATAGAAGGGGTCAGGGTAGAGGTACGCTTACCCCATGGCTGGAATATAGAAGTGTTTGAGGGACCTCTTATGTTTAAAACACACCGAAAAACTGTTGTTTTTGCCATGTGCGATATTCGCGATTGCGTCGCAATGCTCAATGTAATCCCCCGTATCTTTGCGACAAATTCATGAATATTGGCCAAAAAAATTAAAAATACATTCACAGTGTCATTCAGACACTAATGCATTCACTCACAGATGGACTGATAATCTCTTATACCCACTTACAGACCCAGTCACAGATTCATACACCCACTCAGAGATTCACGCTCCCAGTCAGAGCCTCATGCACGCACTCATACACCCATTCAAAGATTCATGCACCCACTCGCAGACTGACTCAGACACTCATGTGCCCACTCACACACTCACTCAGAGACTCATACACTCACTCAGAGACCTACCTAGAGACTTATGCACCCTTTCACACACCTACTCAGATACTCATACTCTCACTCATAAACCCATTCAGAGACTCAAGCTCCCACTCACAGACTCACTTAGAAACTCATGCACCGATTTAGAGACTCATTCACCCACTCACAGACTGAGTTAGAGGCTCATGCACCCTCTCACAGGCGTACTCAGACACTCATGCACCCACTCACACACCCACTCATAGACTCACGCACCCACTCACTGACCAACTTAAAGACTTATGCACTGACACACAACTATTCAGAGACTTACACACCCACTCACGGATTCACTCAGAGACTCATGCACCCAGTCACAGACCCACTCAGAGGCCCATGCACCCACTCAGAGACCCAGTGAGCCACTCACACACCCAGTCACAAACCCACTCAAACACTGATGCATGGACTCACAGATCCACTCACAGACTTGTGCACCTACTCACAGACTCATACACCCACTCACAGACCCACTTAGAGACTCATGCACCCAGTCACAGACCCACTCAGAGTCACACATCAACTAACACAGACACTCAGATACTTGTGTACCCATTCACAGACCCGCTCAGAGACTCACGCACCCATTCACACACCCACTCAGAGATACATGCAGCCACTCAGACGCCCACTCAAGTGACTCATGCATCCCCTCACAGAACCACTCAGACAACACAAACACTCACTGACCCACCCAGACACTCACGCACCTATTCACAGACCTATTCAAACACTTACACACCCACTCTGACACTCATGGTCCCAGTCACAAACCCACTCAGAGACTTATGCACACACTCACAGACCCACTCAGACACCCACTCACCCACCCACTGAGAGACTCAAGCATCCACTCACAGACCCATTCAGACAATCACACACCCAGTCACATGCATAGTCTTACTTATATCATTGTGAATTTTAAATGTGCTGGTGTCTATTGAATGTGTGCTTTAGTTTTACATTTTCAAGATGTATTCGCGTATTTAAAAAATTGCAAAAAATAGGGATTTAAAAAGAAAATGAACACATGTTTTGGAAATATGGTGGCTCTGAGAAGAATCTTTGTGCTTATTGTGTGTAGATGATAACTACACATAAAACAGGATGCCGTGTTTCAAGTTGTTGAGGAACACCCTGTTGCTTTTCTCTGTGAAATGAACTCCATCATTTCTATAGATACCATCCATGTCAAAGCGTAAGTTGTTGTTGTAGATAGAGCCCATGTTATGGTCTTTGAGAAATGCAGAATCAGTTTTAGTGAAATGTTTCCTGACTTTGTCTATCTGTGGACAGAATTTGTTTTACCACTTCCATCTCTGCCTTTGGCATATGTTGGAGAATACCAAGGCAGTCTGAGAGAAAAGTACCATTAATTGAGCAAAGGTATCTTTCATTAGATTTCCAGGGTACACCAGCAAGTAAGCCTAGGTCATTGCCACCACAGTGCACAATCATGAAGTCAGGGTGTTGGCATTCCACAATTTTTTAAAGCAAAGACAGCAATTGATGCAACTTTAACTCCCTCTGGTCAATCCAATTAATGTCCACATTATCCAAACCTTAGTCCATGTCAATGCCACTCTTTCTAGCACATTCTATAGCCCAAAACACAAAGCTGTGGTCCACAATCCACACTCTAACCATTTTGAAGGCAAGGAGTAGCAGCACACGGGAAGGAGTAGTAGCACAAGGGAGAAGGCTGGAGCTGAATGAGACAGTTTTCAAAACGAAAGGCAGTTAAAATGGAGGACAGGAGTTGGTTTAAAAACATATTTCATTGGATGGTGTAAATATGCAAGTTTATAAAATTGGGTAGTGTCTATAAAGGATAGGTAAGTATATTTGTGATTGGCTCTGATAAAAATAAAAAATGTAGTGCAAACTTGGATATGCTTTCAATTATAAATAGTCAACTCTACCTGCTGCTGTTCATTTTGAAACTAGTATTTTGCTTCTAGAATGTGTTGTGAACTTGTGACCTATTGGTTCGAGAGGGGGGTGAGGGGGTAAAAAAGAGGGTTGCAATGGAAATTCAGCTAAGAGACTGGGGAGGAGGAGAGTATTAAACAGAGTGTAGTGTATTAGTTCAAGTAAGAGTGGTTTAGACTTATTATTTATGGAGGAGGGTTTATTTTCCTAGTCAAGATTTTCTTATGAAGTGGGGGGCTCTAGAGGGCGCACAGCAAGATGGCCACACTGATGTGAGGCTCTGCCTGACCGGGACACCATCCGACAAATATCCGCTGCATCAAGACATATACGAGGCCTGAAACTGGTTTAGGACAAGGCGATGGCAGGTTTAAAGCTGCCGCACTAGTTACGATGTTGAATGTAATATTCTAGGGGTCTAGGCACACACCCTGCTCGGATCCCGGGACTATATGACATATTGAAAGATACCACGCCATGTCAGCTAGACGTGGGGTGGACACAAGTAGGTGACAAATCTACATGCCACCTCCCATAGGACGCCAAAACACAATCTCCTGAGAACGCATAACCCTACTAGCGGGGGCACAAACGACCAGAACAATGCTGCATTACCACAGAGCAAAACCACTCAAGCCTCCCTGCTATAAGTCCTGATGCAAGACGGATCTCCTCAGTACACACTTAGGCTATGCTATTCATCCATGATACAATATACATACTGCATTGGTAATAAGTAAAGAATCACCGCTATGTGTAGGCGACATACATTACCATATGGCTAGAAAGAACACGGGCATCAACGAATTCTATCCACATGACACACTTGCAGGGTCTGTCCATGACAGCCACGAGTATCCATATAGCAGATTCCAAAAGCTACCCCGATGGCACAGCGACCATTCAGAGACACACGGATAAGGACAGTTGAGTTTACAGAGTTCGTTTATTTAGTTAAAAAATGATAAAACAAGACGTCATTCAAATGTACAATCAAAATGAGAGCAAGCATGATACCTATAACAACGATCTATGCCGATCGCTCGGATGATGTGGTCGGGAGTAATATGTATATTCTTTGTTTTCTCTTTTTCCCCTATCTCAGTTCTTTTTCTTTTCTGCTCTCTCTTCGATACATTGAAGTGTTGCAGCCGGCCGGCAGGGTAGTAGGCTCGCATTGTGTATTGCTCTATATCACTAATAAACGTCTTACAAAAAAAAAAATCAAGACATATACGAGCATGCCATGACACTGTGCGATTTCCCACTTACTTGCTGAATTTATTGGTGGCAGTGGAGATCGAGTTACAACTGTGGTAACGGGTGAAACGGGCTGTCCTGCCCTGAGGCGATGTTGTGGCAAATGGCGGCTGTGGAGGCGTGGTAGGCCGCGGGTCAGCTGACTGGACCGGGGGCCTGATTCAACATGCTGCGTGACCCCCGCTGCATCGGAGGGGCTGCGCAGTGGGGCGGCTGCTGTAGGACCTGCTGTGCACTACAGGACGACTGTCGTAGGCCGTTAGCGGTGTGGAGCGGATTGCTCAGAGTGCCAATGAAATAACACGAAAAAATTGGAGGGTCTACGAGACCAGAGGCTGAGTCCGTAAGATCCTTACTAAGATGCCACACTTGTTGGATTGCACAAGATCAGTCCAAATGGTCACATGACACTAGCTGTGTAGTCAATATCCTATCCGACCACCCACTTGGCAGAGCCTCGTCATATAGGACAACTGGAACCAGGGTAGTGCGTCAAGGCCCAGATGAATTGGCCATAGAGCCCACACTTCTGGTTCGAACGGTGAGAGTGTCCATGCCACTACATGGTACTGGTCGTGTGCAGTGCAAACAAAAGAGTGAGTGAGTGATGTTAAAATGGCGTTCCTGGCAAAAAAAAAAAAAAAATTTTATTAGTATTCACCAGGACGTCAGGTTAAAAACAGGTGTAGAACAGTGTGAAAAAATCACTGTTGCTTAGCTATGTTGTAAAGGCGGCCAACATGTTTCTGCCAACTGGTGTGACTACACCGGCATTCTTCAGGGCCTTATAGATAAGCTGTTGCTACTGCATGAAAACACGCTAATGTTTTCTTATAAAGTGAAGAAGACAGACCTAGAATCCTCAAAAGACTGTCAAACTACTCGTGTGGTCACAATGACCATCCTACCGTATCCCCTTGTGCGAATATCTCGAAGGTGGATACACTCCTGTAAAAGAAACAGAAAAGACAAAACTATTTTGTGTTCATTACACTATGCAAACTAAAAATGTCATAAGGACCAAAAAGAAGCTCAGCAAGACTAGTCCCTATTAGAACAGTCAGTAAATATTATTTAGGTTACCAGAAAAGTAAACCATCGCCACTGCTACATGTAATTCAACAAAGAATAAAGTAAACACGACTTACCCATCAGTATGTGGGAGTCAAACCTCACCTCACCCGGCAACGGCTCGGAGAATGAGGCCCCGCTCTAAGCACAAAAAACATATATAAATATATAAGCCTAAATGACTCAGAGGGCTTAAATAGTGTCCTGAGTCAAAACTATGTTTTAAAGGGTTTGTGCATATATAAAACTGGTTGTTAAATTGCCCACCAAGATCCAGAGTCCCATGGAGAGCAATGTAAGGCTGGTGAATTTGAGACTAATATAACAAAACTAAACTGACTGAAAGGATCCTATGTGAAAACATATTCTTCATTAGTGACAATTGTCATATGGAAATGTACCGTGGTATGTCTAATCCACCATACAATTAAAGGTTTTTGGGCTGTAAGAAACAACCATAGCCAATGTCTGCAACTAAGGCTTGATTGCAATGTTTAGGCATATTACAAGTCCTTACTCATTTGTAAATTCTGGTTCTTACAAAAGCAGGTCAAACTCTTCAAAGCTCAGTCGCTAAACAAGGCTCCTACACCAATTTTAGCACAGCGCGACGCTCCTGCTTACCTCTCCGTCGGTACCTCTCGGCTGAATGCGAAGCCGAAGGGGAGGCGACGACGAGAGGCGAGGCGCGAGGTTATATACCTGCTCTGATTGGAGCAATTTTCGTAATAACCGACAGCTGCCCTACAATTGGCAATGCTGATCTACGAGCGTCTGATACAACGCGCATGCGCACCACGATGCGTGCAGACCCTGGGGCATGCGCAGAGGCATGCCACGAGTGTAAACAAACACCGCTCGGTCGCGCATGCGCGGCTGGTTTTTCACAGTTTCTGACGGGAGAAGTGGCTCAAAAGTAGAGCGTGGTCGCTCGTAAGGCTGGACATTATTCTAAAACCACCCGTAAAGCCTACCGTGGAGGCAAGGAAACACTCTAGATGTCATAATGTCGTCTCCATAGTCTGGAGACTTAATGGAGGCACTGTGTAAGTACAACTGGACAAAGAGAATAACTTCGCCTCGTATTCATGGCAATTATTACAAAAAAAGGCTCTTGTCAAAAGGACGTTATGAAGTCTGTGACACGCCCAGGTTAAATGAGTTGTTTGGAAACAACACAGGGCTAATTTGCAAAGTATAGAGACCGTGTAGGGGTGAAAGGTGAGAACTACCCTAACACTGAGGCGAGGAAAAGCTCTAGATCTAATAGTGTCAAGTCCATAGTCAGGAGACTTAATGGAGGCACTGTGTGAGTACAACAGGACAAAGAGAATGACTTCGCCTCATGTTTATGGCAATTATTAAAACAGTCTCTTGTATAAAGGGCGTAATAAAGTTTGTAACACGCCCGAGTTAAATACGTTGTTTGGAATTAACACAGTGCTAATTGCAAAGTATAGAGGCCGTGTAGGGGTAAAAGGTGAGAACTACCCTAACACTGATGTTGGTCAAGTGGCCAAGTGTGAGCCACCAGGGATACAATCTGACCACTATAGACCATGAGTTTAGCTCCTTGATAGACAGGACGAACACTTCATGGGTGGCTACAGGAGTAGAGCACCCGCGAAGTACATACTAAACCCCAGACTGATACCAATGGGATCAAGATCATGTATTCCCAATGTCTGTGGAAAATGATTTTGGTCAATGGAGGGGATGGTGAACAAACTGTTGTATTTTGGTTAAAGATGTATAGAAATTACAACTCCCAAGGGCTATCATGGAAAGTCAAGGATGGTCATATGGAGACCCAAGGAATGTTGTCGTTCAACCCTGATATATCAGTCTTCATTTTGAAGATCCAGCGTTGTTCCTTCAAAAATAGAAATCGTGAGACATCAGTTATGTGAAGTGTTGCAGCCGGCCGGCAGGGTAGTAGGCTCGCATTGTGTATTGCTCTATATCACTAATAAACGTCTTACAAAAAAAAAAATCAAGACATATACGAGCATGCCATGACACTGTGCGATTTCCTACTTACTTGCTGAATTTATTGGTGGCAGTGGAGATCGAGTTACAACTGTGGTAACGGGTGAAACGGGCTGTCCTGCCCTGAGGCGATGTTGTGGCAAATGGCGGCTGTGGAGGCGTGGTAGGCCGCGGGTCAGCTGACTGGACCGGGGGCCTGATTCAACATGCTGCGTGACCCCCGCTGCATCGGAGGGGCTGCGCAGTGGGGCGGCTGCTGTAGGACCTGCTGTGCACTACAGGACGACTGTCGTAGGCCGTTAGCGGTGTGGAGCGGATTGCTCAGAGTGCCCCCACATGTGAGGCTGATCCTGTGCGGTGACTGGTGTGGATCACTGACGGCAGCGATATCGGGCGGCGCCTCCCTGAACAGCTGCCTGACGCCTCCCAAGTAGATCTCCCTGCAGAGCTGGCGCCCGTCGGCGCTGGCGGCGGTAGGTGGGGGCTGCGGCCTCCCTGCGGTATGGGCCGCGGAGGCGAGCTCTGGTCGTAGGCTGAGGCTGCGTCCTGCCTGCTGTGGCTGGCGCGGGGCCTGGAAGAGAAGCAGAGGCTGAGGTGGAGCACTAGGACCACCTGTGACTGCCGGCAAGAAGGGATCGTGCTGTGGGCTCCTCACACTGCTGCTACCGGACCTGCAGGAGGAAGGGCTGAGCTAAGGGAGCGAGCTGTACCTATGAGTGCTGCATAGATTGTGGTGGGGACTGAACAAATACAGGGCACGGTGAGGCCTGCTGGCGGGTGAATGAGTGGGCCTAGGACAGAGCTGCGAGGCAACTGCTAGCACTGGTGGAACTCTGCAGTTGGTGTCTACTGGCATGAGGCGCGCGGACTGTTGAGGGGGTTCCTGCAATACATTCTTTTCTGTGCATTATGGATCTTTCTATAGGCCTTACTCTGAACGTAATCTGTGCCCTTATTCTGTCTCGATTGGACTACGCCAATGCCCTTTATGTGAGCATTCCGGATTACTTGTTAAGGAAACTTCAGGCGGTCCAGAATGCGGCAGCCAGGCTCCTTTTGGGAGTTCCCATCAGAACTAGCATGAGACTGCACTTGCGCTTTTTGCATTGGCTGCCGGAGGCTGAACGGGTCAAATTTAAATCCTTGGTCATGGCCCATCGTGCCCTGTATGGGCTTGGCCCCACCTACTTACAGAAACGCTTTGCTTTTTACACCCCAGCTCGTTACTTACATTCTCTGTCCCATGCCTGGCCTTGGTCTCCCGTTGCCAACGTCAGAGGCTGGGTGGCAGCTCCTTGGCAAGGAAACTGGCGGTTGCTTGGAATGCTCTTCCTTTTTCTCTCCGGAATATCCAGGATCAGACATTTTTAAGAAGAAATTGAAAACTTTTCTCTTTACCTAATTGTCTGTTGGTACCTCTCTTTGCTCCGCGCCGGGACACTTACGAGTATCTGCGCGCGTTACAAATTTAAATAACATAACATAACAGGGCCTTCTGCTCTTGAACTATGGAAATGGAGGCAGATTGTATAATATATTTTTCTAACACAGCTGGCTGTGGTACACTGGGCCAAGTCTTATAGCGCTATTGAGCTGCTCCGGGGTCTGTAGGGCCCGCTGGCTGCTTGAACTGTGAGGTGCCTCCGCGGCGGTTAGCACTGTTGGATGGGAGCCGCTTGGTACAGACCCAATCCCTAAGCCTGTGATATTTGGAGCTTTTAAGAGTCCCCCCATCGCATTTCTGCCTGTGTGTGGGTTGTGAGCTTCTTTACAACTGAGGTACATTCTTCATTGGTGGTATTGAGTTGCAGTGGTAATCATGGGCAGGACGGATAAGTCCCAACCCCGTCTTACCTTTGAGTCCAGGAGGGCCCCCAAGACACCGCAGAAAGCGGCCTCTGATACTGAAGCGGAAGCGCTCACTGACAATCCTCCCACGCTGGAATCTACAATAGTGGCTATGCAGCGCACCTTACAGTCCATTGAGGGAGCGATGGCGACGGTCAATCATCGCCTCGATCATATGTCCTCTCAATTGGAGAAGCAAAATACGCGAATGGGGGAGGTGGAACAAAGGGTTCCTGCGGCTGAATATGGATTGACGAATGTATCGGACAGGACCACAGGCATGGAAAAGGTCCTCTCAGTAATCCAAGCTAAAAATGAGGATTTAGAAGCGCGGTCCCGGCGCAATAATATACGTATTACTGGGCTGACGGAGTCGACCAATGTGGGACGAATGGAGACCTTTGTCAAGCACCTGATTACAGAGATTTTTGGAACAGAACACCTGTCCAATGCCTTTATCGTGGAACGTGCACACCACTCACTGGCGGCACGGCCGGTTCCGGCGGCCCCCCCCAAGGCCCATTATTGCCAACATTTTGAATTATAGGGACCGGGATACTATCTTGCGCCTGGCTAGGGAGAAAGGCAGTATCACGCATCAGGGCAAAGTGTTGGCGTTTTTTCCTGACTTCACGGTAGCTGTACAATCTGCGAGAAGGGAATTTGGTGCAGTGAAACAGCTCCTGAGGGCAGAGGGGGTCCCATATGCCATGTTATACCCAGCACGGCTTTGTGTGGGCACGATGGGTGATGGCAAGGTTTTCAGCTCTCCCAAGGCCGCAATGGACCATGCTAAGGCATTAAAGCGCAGAAAGCGGGACTCTATGGCAGGGTCTGAAGAGGTTGAGTAGGGGGGACTCAGTACAGTTGTACTGTTGTTGGCACTTTTACCCTCTCTTTGTTCCACTACCATGATACCTGTGGGGTCCCATTGTTAGTGTACCCTCTTGCTGTTAGTATTAGGATGCTCGATCTGAGGACATTAACCGTTCGCCTCAACGCAGGTTGCTAAAACAGTCCTGAATCCTCTTAGTCATTTAATTAGACTTGCTGTTATTTTCTGTAGTAGCGCATTCTGCTCACTTTTAAGCACATGGCTTGAGGATCTGTGGTATACATATACAGCACTGTACTCAGTGTTATTGCCTATTCTCAAGGCAGGAAAGTCACCATATTACTGCTGTACCTGGGACAATGGGTTTGTGATGCATTGTTGTAAATAATAGTGCTCTGTCAACTTCTGCTATGTGGGAGTGTCTTGGCTCCGCGCCCCCCAAATATGGGTATGCCCCAAATATGTTTGGTTCTACTATGCTGGGGGGGATGTTTGGACGGGTGTTGGGATGGCTTTGGCATGATTGGGGTGCTAAAGTGGGAGGGGGATGGGGGTGTTTGAGGAGGGGAGGGGGGACTGTTCTTGGGACTTGCTGAGGATTACAATTGGACTGTTTGGTAGCGAAAAATGTTTGGTGCTACTCAGTATGCAACCATTCGTGAGGTCTTCTAGTATGCGCGGGTGGGGTGGGGGAGATCAGAATGGGCATTGGTAAAGTTGTGGGGAGGGGGCAGGCGGGGGGGAATGTTGTGGCGTTGTTTTTTTGTACAGCACTGTGAACTATTTTGGCATTAGAAGGTTGCATGCATCTGTCAGGGACAATGTTGGTGGGTTGCATAGGGTGTTGCCTCAATCTAGTACATGATGGAAAGTGCAGGTAAACTTAAGTGGATCACATGGAACGTCAGGGGGTTAAATAGCCCGAAAAAACTAGACAGGTGCTGGCGTACTTGGACCGTCACAATGTCCAAGTCGCGCTCCTACAAGAGACGCATCTTACTGACCGTACTGCGTCATGCATAGCCAAAAGGTGGGCTGGAGTTCGCTTTGCCTCTTCATACTCGTCATATGCGAGGGGGGTGATGGTACTAATAAAAAGAGGTATCCCATTTGAGAGCACACATGAAGAAATTGATACAGATGGACGATATATTATAGTGCAGGGTAGGCTCTGTGGTACCTTGCTCACGGTGGTGAACATCTATGGCCCGAACATAGATGATCCGTAGTTCTATAACCTGCTGTGGAATAAAGTGTATAGGCTGCCGATGTCTGCTATAATCTGTGGAGGGGATTTCAATGTGGTGTTGGATCAAGACATGGACAGGTATTCACACACAAGCACTACTGTTAAAAGGGCGGCACAGGATGTAAATGATGAAATGTCGGGCTTGGGGCTTGATGATGTTTGGAGACTGCGACATCCTGGGTTGTGGGAAGGAACATGTTACTCATACACACACAACACATGGTCTCGGTTGGACTATTGGCTGGTGACGCATGATGTCAACACTTGGGTGTTTCGGGTGTCACATCTTCCCCGAACGTTGTCAGACCATGCGCCGGTACTACTTGAGATGCAACTGCCTACCTATGCGCCGGCCCCGTTTAGATGGAAGCTGCAGCCATCGGCTTTATTAGACCCTGTTTTTAAGGAAGGGCTAAGAGAGGCTATTGAAAATTACTTTGCGTAAAATCTTGGATCGGTGCAGAGTATGGGTACCATCTGGGAGGTGTTTAAAGTAACTATTCGAGGGGCCTGTATTGGCCTGCAGGCAGGAGTGCTTAAATCTCTGCACGACTCCATGGGGAAAATAGAGCGTGAATTGGCACGGCTGGAACGGCAATATGAGGAAACACCTGATGCGGCTACACCAGCTGCTATAAGAGCACAGGTGACGGAGTACAACGAGCTAGCAGATCAGGAGATACGGCATCTGTCACTTAGATGTAGGGCCCGATACTATGGTGAGGGTGGCCGGCCGGACGGGCGTTAGCTGAGAGAATTGCAGAGCAAAGTTGTAAAGTTTGCCATTAATGGTTGCTTTCAATGTGTCATGATTTGCTCCCTGCACTCTCGTGCCCACCACCAGGGGCCTTCTGGTGTGACTTTCCAGTGTTCTAATAAGCTTCCAGACACTACCCTGCATGCATATCCTGACTTCCAGCCATTTGGACACTATTTGGGAATTAACATCCATTCCTAATCTATGCTGGGTTTTGTGGAAGCCAGTCTGCTCTTGCTGGAAACTCCATTACCTATAATCCCCTGCTCAATGCTTCATCTCCAACCCTGCAGGCCAAGGATAGGTGGAGGAATTCAGCTCACCTGTGGCTGGCTGCTGCTAGCCTGCTCACACCTGATGCACATGATTGTTGTGAGTTCTTTTAAGTCCCAGCTACCTTCAGTCCAGCGTTGGTTTTTGTAGCTGTGTTCCGGTGAGACCGATCCTTGTTTCCTGAGCTTTTGATATCCTTGTTCCCTGAGCGTTTGATATTCCTTGATTCCTGGGTTTTGTTATCCCTTGTCACTGAGCTGTAGCTATTCCTTGTTCCTGATTAGCACTGTTTGCAATGCTCTCTTGATTCCTAAGCTATAGCTATCCTTGCTCCACAACTAGCACTGCCTTCGGTGTTTTCTTGATTCCTGTTCCTGAGATATAGTATTCCTTAATCCTGAACTAGAACTACCTTCAGTGTTCCTTTGATTCCCATTCCAGAGCTATAGTATTCATTGTACCTGAATTAGCACTGTCTTCAGTGCCACCTTGACTCCTGATCCTTAGCTATTCCTTGTTTCTTTGATTCCTGAACTAGTACTTTTTAATGCATCATTGAATCTGCTCTCCTGTTTTTCCTTCATCCCACTTCCTGCTTGTCTATTATTACCTCTGTTTCAGTCCTTAGTTTCTGTCTTCCTGTCTACTGTCTTGCTTCTAGTTTCCTTCTATGTTTTCTGCTTGCTTTCTGCCTAGTGTGTCCTTGTTTTCCCTTTTTCCTGCCAAGCACTCCTCCTTTCTAGCTCCTTGTCTACTGTGCTTGTGGTTAGTTCTACATCTTTGCTGTTCCCACCTTACGTGTTCCTGTTTGATTTCCAGGATCCGTGGGCACAGCTGACTACCTAGATAGTGTTTCTTATCTACTGTGACTATTGACTTTGAGTTACTTTAATAACATCACCATAGTTATCCATTCCACAGACCCTGCATTTGCATGTATATCCTATATGTGGGTATTTGCAATCAGAATCTGTGATAGCAACTGTGGGTGAGGAACTTGCTGAGTTTCAGTTTTACTGTGTGGAGCTCCCAAAATATGGGGCCAACGCGTCAGGCATGAAAGTCGCAACAAACTGCTAACTTTCATTGATACGTTGGAGAAGTTCTGAACGCTGGCTGGCTGCGAGTGCTTCTTGCCAGTTGGGCAATTTTGGAGCATGATGTTTTGGGGGCTGCCCTGCCCCTACGAATGCACCACCCTGCTAAATATGGGGCCACGCAATTTGGTATTTACTAAATTTAATCGTGGACAGCCAGACTGGATTGAGAAGGACCAACCTGTCGAGGCCCATTTGGGGGCTTAAAATGTTCAACTGCAGCATTTATGGTGCTACCTTTGAGAAAGGAGGAGTTCTGAACTACCGATCCCATAATCCTCTGCTCAGATCCATCCGGGCGGCCCATTCAGGGCGGGCAATTTCAGATTTAGATAAGGGGCGAGATCAGAACTTGCGCATTCTCGTAGCGCCTATGCCTCTGAGGAAGAACTTCTATATACTTTAAAACGCGTCATGCATGAAAGGCTCAACAAACTGCTAATTTACATCGATACGTTTGAGAAGATCTACACTAATAAAGGCTTTTAGTCTACGCTGGCTGCGAGTGCTTCTTGCGGGTTGGGCAATTTTGGATCATGATGTTTTGAGGGCTGCCCTTCCCCATAGAATGCACCACCCTGCAAAATATGGGGCCACGCAATTTGGTATTTACTGAATGTAATCATGGACAGCCAGACTGGATTTACTGAATTTAATCATGGACAGCCAGACTGGAATGAGAACGGACCAACCTGTTGAGGCCCAACTGGGGGCTTAAAATCTGCAACTGCAGTATTTATGGTGCTACCTTTGAGAAGGGAGGAGTTCTGAACTACGCTCCCAAAATCCTCTGCTCAGATCCATCCGGACGGCCCATTCAGGGCAGAAAATTTCAGATTTAAATAAGGGGCGAGATCAGAACTTGCACATTCTCGTAGCGCCTACGCCTCTGAGGAAGAAGTTCTCTATATTTCGAAACGTGTCAGGCATGAAACGCGCAACAAACTGCTTTCATTGATACTTTGGAGAAGTTCTGCACCAATAAAGGCTTTTAGTCTACGCTGGCTGCGAGTGCTTCTTGCCAGTCGGGCAATTTTGGAGCATGATATATATATATATATATATATATATATATATATATATATATATATATATATATATATATATATATATATATATATATATATATATATATATATATATATATATATATATATATATATATATATATATATATATATATATATATATATATGCAGCAGAACCCCTCCTATTCAGAGAGCAGAGGCCACAACAGCGGAAACTTTTGGAAGCAGCATTTATTCACTTGGAATGGCGAATGCATTTCGGCTGCTCATACAGCCTTCCTCAGTGCCCAAGTGTCAGGAGGTTCTATGCAAGTTGTTGGTAAGTCCTGCCTCCTTTTTGTTAGTCCAAGGTCCGCTCCGCCCCTCGAGTGTCCGCCCACCTGATGCTGGTCGCGATGTCCTTGTGAACTGCATTACCCAGAATCCATCCTCATGTTACCAGGTGGGTGATACGGGGGGTGTTGGCAATGAAATCTTGTGATTGCGCGGAGGTGCAAGGTCTAAATACGTGCACATTAGAACTAATGTCCTGCTTGTGAATTTAAAATGCGCCTCCTTCGGTCCCCTTCGACCACCTCAGCCCCAAAGTCCGGACATGTTGTAGCGGGGACAGCTTGCCAGTGCACGCCGTCCTGGGTGAGGTTTAAATGCCTCAGCGCCGCTGACCTCTTTCCGTGCTTCAAGGCGGACTTGGAAATCCCATTACCATGGAAAAAAAAAAAAATATATATATATATATATATATATATATATATATATATATATAACCTCGCCGTATTAATATATCCACATTAATCTTTCACAGATTAAAGAAACCGTGCTCACAGGATATAACCTTCTCCAATTAGTTTATTTATTTACAGCGTATCCATTTCGAGGAGCAGCCAACGCGTTTCGTAAACACAGTTTACTTGATCACGGTTGAACGAAACACCAGGATAATTTCGGCAACTTGTTGTTTATTTTTCTCACTCCTCAATCTCAATCTCCATGACGCGTTTGCCCCTGATCACATATATACATTTGCAAATTCGTTCTGGGTGTAGTTATTCTGAATCCCAAATCGCTTCGTGAGTGCCAATCCTTTCTGAGACTTAGCCATCTTGTTCCCTTGTATAGACTACCCCTAGGGATCTCTTTTCTCCTCTGACTTCCTGTATGATCCTGGGCAGTGCTGTACTCCTCTTTCTGCTTATGTTTTCTACCCAGTCACCAGTCCTTGCCCAAGTCCCTCACATAGTCGCGGACAGTCCTCGACAGTATGAGAGTGGTGTACCATTCTTATGCCTAGTTTTCACATTTTCTGTGAGAGTGCAGTGCAACTGACAACGTAAACAAAAAATTACTGACCAACCAACTCAATTTACAGCATGTGACTTAGAGTGCAGTTCTGTTTTTCTATGTACTAGTTACCCCTTAGGAACGGTGTAGATAAGTCACAGGGCAGATTGCTATGTGCTTGGAGGGTAAGATATGCACTTTAAAGTCTCAGTCAGTCACATGTGCAGTTTGAGACCCCTAAGTCATCTCACCCTCACTGACGCTGCCTTCCCAGTGCAGGACTTCGCTATTAGGGGCCTGCTTCTGGGGGGACTTCTTAATGTCAGATCACTGCCAAAGCATGCTGACGAAATTCATCTATTGATTGAAACTCATCACTTGGATGTTCTCTTTCTAACCGAAACATGGACCCACGCAGACTGTGAAATTGAATTAGACTGGGCCTGTCCACAGGATTTTAAAATCCTGCATCTCCCTAGACCCAAAGGCCGCGGTGGTGGAGTAGGCATCATCTACAGAGCCTCTTGGCTCGTTACCATCCTAGATATGGACCCGGTTGCTGGGACCGAGCTCCTAGGCCTCTCCATTAACAGTCACACAGGAGCTATTTTTTCGGCAATTATCTGTTACCGACCTCCTGGGACCTTCAGCTCCCAACAACAACAATCGCTACTTACCTCCTTTACCAACATGGCGACCTCCCACAATAAACTCATCATTTTAGGTGATTTTAACCTTTGGTCGAATGGCACTCTTGACACGGGACTGAACAATTTAGTGCTCTCTTGTGATAGCGTGGGACTCCAACGACTGGTCAAGGAACCCACTCACATAGCAGGACATCGACTCGACCTCATCTTCTCTACCCCTCAGCTAGTACACTTGAACGATATCCTGCCTATGAGCTGGACTGATCACTCCCTTCTTAAATTTTATATTACTAATAAGGGGACCAGTACGCCGACACACAGTAGCTTTTCGGAATTCATGTATAGAGACTGGAAAGCTCTAGGAAGGCTGAAAACTACTGGTGCCGTGTTTCCAGTGGAAGACAGTTTCTCCCCTCACAACCCAGTAGTAGACAACTACGAGGTTTTCTGCACTAAGATATCCTCAATTACTGATTCCCTTGTTCCCTTAAAAAGTTGCAAAACTAAGGGCAGAGCATCAGCCCCTTGGTTTGATGATTCCCTGAATGCCCTTAAATTAGCCTGCAAACAGGCTGAGAGGAAATGGAGGCAAGGATATTCAGACACTAACAAGCTGATCTGGAAAAACAAACTCCTGGAATATAAAGCTGCAATTATTAAATGTAAATCCACCTACTATTGCTCCACTATAGCTACAACCGCCAACAGTTCCAAAAGCATCTTTCAGATCCTTAACAACCTCACCCACCCCAACTCTGCCAAAAAAACTATCCCTTCCACACAAGCACTCTGTGACAATCTCGCACAGTTCTTCAAGGACAAAATCGAGACGATCATCCATAACCTGAGCACTAGCCCTGGAGCTGACTCTATTGACTACAAAAAGATAAGCCCAGGGTGTTCTCCTACTATATGCCTGCGGGAATTTCCTCCCATCTTGGAGGCGGCTTTCGATAGTTTGGCTCGTGGGATTTCTTCGGGTTCCCCTCTTGACCCTCTGCCCCCTAACACCTGGAAAGCTTTCGGAGTGGAACTCTTCTGTACCCTTTGCAGAATCTGCAATCAATCCCTGCGTTGCGGGGTTGTTCCGGCTCCTTGGACGCAGGCTCTCATCACTCCACTACTGAAGAAACCCTCCTTGAACCCCGAATGTTTACTGAACTATCGGCCTATCTCCCTATTACCTTTCCCGGCGAAAATCGTCGAGCGCTGGGTGAGCTCCTGTCTTTCCAAACACCTGGAGCAGAATAACATCCTGGACGAAATTCAATTTGGGTTTCGTCCGGCCCATGGCACTGAAACAGCTGTTCTCACTGCCATGGAGGACCTTCGTATGCGCGCAGACAGGGGCCAGGCAGCAGCCCTGGTCCTGCTGGACCTGTCTGCCGCATTCGATACGGTCAATCATGTGACTCTGCTGGAAAGACTGAGGGAGGCAGGGGTTGATGGCACCGCCCTGCTCTGGTTTCACTCCTTCCTGCGGGATAGGAAGCAGGCTGTGTCCCTCCCCCCCGTTTCAATCTGCCTTCTCCCCAGTTCCCCATGGGGTGCCCCAGGGCTCGTCTATCAGCCCTATTTTATTCAATGTCTACCTCAAACCTTTGATCACGCTAATAAAATCCCATAATCTAAAAGCCATAAACTATGCTGATGACACTCAGTTTATTCTCTCTTGGGAGGGGGAAGAATCAATCCCCCTGGAATCATTTCACAGCTGTCTGAGAGACACAGCTGGTTGGTTGCACAAAAATTCCCTGCAATTCAACTCCTCTAAAACCGAGGTTCTGTACTGTGCCGGAAGTCGGATCCCTCGCTTACTCCCAGCCGATTTCTGGCCCCCTGAAGCCCTGGTAAAGCCTCAACCGGTTACCACCTTTCGCAATCTGGGTGTCATGATGAACGACAAACTTAGCATGGAAACTCAGGTTGCGAAAACAGTGTCCACCTGCTTGGCCCTCCTGCGCTCCCTACGCAAGATCATGCCACTTCTCCCCTTACAAGCCCGGGCGCTAATAGTCAGGTGTACTATTCTTAGTCGCCTTGACTATTGCAACGCGATGCTGTTAGAGGCTCCAGTTGTATTGCTTGACCGACTCCAAAGAGCTCAATCTGCCGCTGCCAAACTAGCCCTTGGCTGGTCAAGGAGATCCTCGGCCACTGCGGCTTTGGCCGAGCTGTACTGGCTTCCTATGAGGCAGCGAGTGGCTTTTAAATCACTCTGTCTTGTCTTTAAGGCATTACACGGAGTTGGGCCCACCCCCTGCGATCCATGTTCACGTGGTACATCCCAACCAGAGCCCTCCGCTCCTCCACGGCCTGTCTTGTCTCAATACCAAGATTCTACAAGGTCAGGACGGGGGGAAGATCCTTCAGAGTTGCTGCCGCTAAACTTTGGAACAGCCTACCCCTCGACATTCGCCAAATCACTGAACTCTTCCCTTTCAGAAAGCGGATTAAAACCTGGCTCTTTCCCTAAACGTTAAACTTTGGCTTTCCTTATCTGTTGTCCCCACTGCTCACCATCTCAGGAGCTATACTGTTTACAGCGCCAGGATACCTGCAAGGTGACAGCTGCGCTATATAAGTGTTATAAATAAATAAATATATAAATAAGTATGGTTAAATATCCAGTGTCTCATGTATAGTGCAACTGATATAAATATTTACAAAACCAGAGTCACTCATCATGCCAGTGAGAGAGAGACAGAGACACACATTACTCAGTCACATGCCCAAACAGCACTCACGTATGCAGCAGTAACAGATCCAGTTGCGCACATTGTACTAAACCCCAGCGCTCACTAATGCAGCCAGTAATCAGGCCATATAGCCAGTAATTTACATATATAGAGACCCATAGAGACACTAAGACAGGTAGTCATATAGCCACATAGTGGCACAACCAGAGAGGGACTGATACACTTATTTTGATATGTACTGAAGTAGTGATACTCCTAATCACTCATGCAGACAAGTAGCCCTAAAATCATTGTAAGGGGTGCTCCCTTCCTGGCTGCCTAGTTCCCCACCATTAGTTCCTTGACTGGTTAACCCTTGCTGGGTCTTCGTTCCATCACTGTTTGGGCGGAAGCATGTTGCCCCTCTGCTCCACTGGTATTCACGCTTTTCTGTTTATGGTTGTATTTGTTTAGTTATGACCCGCGGCTGATTGTGGCTCATTTCCCCACTTCTAACTATTCATATGAACACTCCATGCTGCTACACTCCCATTGACACTTGCGTAGTGCCCAGTGTTTGGGAGACGTGTCACACACTACATCACCCATTTTAATATACTTACTTGGAAAGTGAGGGGCATGCACACACCTTCACGCCACTACTCAGTCTGCTTCTATATGAAACGCCTCCCCAGGCACATAGCGTTGTTACAGGATACACATCTTATCCATTCCGAATCCTTCAACCTGCAAAGAAGCTGGAGTGAAGTTGGTTATGGTGAAATTAAGTTTCCACCCAATCGCGCACTGTTCACTTGGCGCCCTGGCGCTTTCTGTAATTTATTCCTTTACTCCTTGTGAATGTTGAATAATGAAATTATAACTAAAAAGAAAAAAGTATAAATATGAAATAAAAGGAAAACTGATGCAAGTAAACACGAGTGTGGTTTAACAAGGAGTAAAGGAATAAATTACAGAAAGCGCCAGGGCGCCAAGTGAACAGTGCGCGATTGGGTGGAAACTTAATTTCACCATAACCAACTTCAGTACCAGGTCTGACAAACCTTTACAATCGCAGCACCAGTGTACAAGATTGAATAATCAGAAAAAACTCGGAGTGCTCCTACAACCCCCTCAAGATTCAAGAAGCTGGAGTGGGCAGGTTAGGCCACCAGCTATTCTGCTTATGCCCGGAGGACACTACTGTGGGTAAAGCTGGGACCTCGTTCATATTAGAAGACACAATATTGGACCCAGAAGGCCGCTATGTCCTGGTGAAAGACCAACTTGATGGCCGCTCCGTTATTCTCAGACAACCCGCCTATGTTAATGCTCTCTCAAACACACTCTCTCAATGGAGTGATACACCTTGGCATCTTGGGGGGGGGGCTTTAATAGTGTGCTGGATACTGTCCTTGATCATTCCTTCCCCCTCTTCCCCGAGCAACTGCGACTTCTGATGCTCAGATGCTGGCTGATTGGCTCTACCAATGGTGGCTAGTCGAATTCTGCCGTCTCCGGACCTCAGCCTCAAAGGTATACTCCTTTTACTCTGTGCCACGCAACCTACATGTCTGTATCAACAGATTCGTTGGAGCATCATAGTTGTTTCCTTGTATTAAGAGAATGGAGTATTTGGGACGCACCTTATCTCCCCCTGCTACCTGGCACCAGCAACCTACACTTTTGGAAGATCCCCATTCAGATCTTCCCTTGGATCAATGACTACAGAATATTTTGACAATAATGTTAACATAGCTTCCACAAGACTGGTAGAATGGGATGCCTTCACAGTGACACTGCAGAGACATTGTCTGGGCGTACATGGTAACATGAGACAGCTGCTCAACAGGTGACTGTGGACCCCAGTGCCACATGTGAGCTGACGGAAGCATGTCGCGAACACGTTGTTCTTTTAGAAAAGGTTAGATTGCCTTAATTATGCCTTACACTTGGCCTGTACACATGCCACGGCCTATAGAGCTGGATGGCTCCCAGCGTGGCTTATCCGGCAAGATCGGCCACAACCCCTCATAACGGCACTATGCTTTGGTGTAGACACCATTGTTTTCACACAATATGCTACTTATGTTGAACTCATGCGCCACTATATGCAGGTGTACCAGATGGTCATGGCCACTAACTCCTTCTTTGGCAACCTGAAACTGCCCCACAATACCATGGAGTAGCGAATGGGCCTAAATGGACCCATCATGCTGATCCAAATTAAAGAGTCAGTCAACGAAATATCCACTGGCAGGTCCCCGGGACCCAAAGGCTTGCCCGTTGCGCTCTACAAAGTGTATGCCCCTCAATTGGCCTCACATCTGTTGATGTTATATGAGAAGGTCCTCTCAGTCGGCAGTCTTCCTGCCTCCCAAAGAGGGGCAACAGTCCTCTCCTTGCCCAAACTGAATAAAGACCCACTGCTAATAGGCTCCTACAGACCACTGGCTCTACTGAATACTGGTTATAAGATCCAGGCAAAAACACTTGTGGATCGTCTGGCACCCCTGGTACCATGTTTGGTCCACCCCAATCAAAATGGATTCGTCCCTGCCGGCAATACTGCGCTGAAACTACGCCGTTTCTTTACAGTCATGACTTATACCCACCATGCCTGACCTTCAGCTGGATGGCTGGCCTTAGATATTGAAAAGGCATTTGACTCCTTGGAATGGGATTATCTCTTCAATGCAATGTCCCAATATAGTATCGGTCATCGCTTCTTGCACTTAGCAAAGTTATTGTACAGTGTAGAGTGCAGGACAATGAACAGATAGAATATGATGGGCAACGCTGCTCCAACATCAAGAACTCAAATTCTAAACATTTCTTTGAATAAAATTTTGAAGAAGGGCTTTTAATAACAAAGCTTTTGTTTTAAGAACACTAAGACATTGATATTTACCTTTGTTATATTCACTTCATTTTCTATGCAGCGTCGCAAGCCCTTTTTGATGGTTGGGCTGACAGCGCTCTTTTCTTTCGTACAGTGATTCTCATATGTTTTGAAGAATTTCTTCAGAATAGAAACATCTGCTATGGAGCGCTTCTTGGCTTTCTTAGCCTTTTTCTTTTTCTCTGGCATGGTTATGTCTTTTTTTCAAGCCCAACACTGTCAAAAACACATAATTCAATTATCCAGCTGTATACATAATTGTAGTTTGCAGGATTATAAGAAATGTATAAATAAAATGAATAATTTTCATTAATTGGAAGCTGGAAAAATACTTTATTACAAACTATCAACCATTAATATTACTGAGAATGATGTGACTTGTGATATCAAAGAAGTAACAATCAACCAAGTCAGCACTCAAGATGGCCGCCATTATCTTGGGCTCCTAGTCAGTACTTTGCCTCTTGACCTACATCACTGTTTTGGAACGGGCAGATAGGTCACACATGTTTGGAGTATGCAGCTGAAACCACTGAATGGGGAGCTACAGGCCTTTCGATGACCACACAGATGGAGCATCTCTGGTCGCCCCCTGGGAAACATTTCTGAGGAGGCTGATTCGCCATCGGCGGCTACCTCAGGTGCAGCCTCTCCTTTCATTGAGTGGAACCACAGAGATGCAGAGACAAAAATGGAGGTTATGGGATGAGGGAGTTGACATCCCTGAAGAGAAACCAACACCTGAGAGCAGGTTGACATTCAGAAGGGTTTCAAGGCAAGGGCAGAGTGGGCAATTGCCCAGGGCACTCACATTCCAAGGGCGCCCTGGGAAAGGAAACGTTCTATTTCTCTGTAGCTCACAAATTTCCATTTCTATAGCTAACCCCCTCTCCTTCTCTCTACCGACCATTTTCCCTCTTGAGTGGAACAGGTATACCATATCACTGGAGTCAAGTTAGCCTGGCTGAAGTGGGATGATACCCCAAAACCGGTTTCCAGGATGAAAGTGTTTCTTTCTGCCTCGCAGCTGACATTCTGGGGCAACAGTGTAATGTAACTGGTGCTCATGTAAAGCGTTCCAAAACCTTCTGATCAAGTTCACGCTATATAAAACTACAACAAAAAAAAACAGTGCAGCAGGTGCTACTGTCTGTTCTGCACATAGCTCTCCGGCTGATCTTCCGCCATTTACATAAGGGAAAGGTCTCCAAGGTGGTTGGTTTGGTTTCTTTAAATAACACTGGGAGTGAAAAAACAGAAATGAATGTTTTATGTAGATTGGGGATATATTTGGTATTTTACAGAACTGAATCTTTTTCTCTGAGGCGGACTGTGGGAAGCTCGCCCATTTCGGAAATATATTATATATTTTAGGGGGGTATGGAGGGTACTGATAATGGGAAGAAGCTAAGTTTGAAGGAACGCAGAAGTGCTCAGGGACTCTCTCTCCCATCAATGTGAAGGAGGCAGGCAGTGAGCAGGGTGCATGCTTTATCAGCAAAACACACAAGATGATGGACGGAATGTTGCACAATGCCAAAACATTCACCCCCAGTCACAGATCTGGGTTTAATCCATCGTTATTTTGCTCACCAAGCCACCCCAGTTCAGACATGGCCATATGCAAATCAGTCTTGACCCTGTGTCTCATGGGAACAGTCCAGCCCGAACTGCCAAGCCATGTCTTCCCTGGACCGGAATCAAGCATCCTAGGACCGGTTTCTGGCTATCAGCAGTCTTCAGCAAGGATAGCTGGCTCCATTGTGCTTTCTGCACTCCAGGGGCAGCATCTTCTATTTTATCCTCATTATTAACACACAATGTTAAGGGAGCTGGCAGTGTGCTTGATTGATCAGCAACACATCAGCTGTCATACAGTACGAGTGCCTCCTTTATTTATTTCCTCAGCACTGCAGGTCTCCCAGAAGTTGAACTGGTTGAGTTACAGAGCATGTTATGGGCCACTTTCCTATCCCAACTGTTGTCCCCAGTAGTGTCTCCTACTGCAAGGTGGAACAGTGAATGCCTGTGTGGGGGGTCGTGCCCATCATAAGGCCTTCACTGTCCCACTATGCATTGCAGCAGCCAGTGCTTAATCTGTTATAAAAATGATCTTTGGAGTTTGCCGCCCACTTCCACTCTTGGTGCAGTCCACTTCCACCACTGACATGTCCACTGCCTACAGTTAGAATAAAAGAGTGACACTGCAAACAGACCTTGAGTAGGACATTTGTATACACATAACCAGGATTTTTAGATGGCTTCCAGTTTTGTGGGGCAGCTAAATTTGGGTCAGAGCAGAACAACTACATGCAAGGAACAGTTTTCAGCAAAAAACATGTACTTAGCTAATGTTGTGGGGCAGAAGCATACAATTCTCTTCTACAAACTTCAATTAGTTACTTTCTTGACAGTAAGTGTTAGAAGTTACTGGGTATATAAAAAAAAAAGATCTTGATTTCTCTACGTTTGTTGAGTAGCTAATCACGGATGCCCTATATTGCACTTTATGTGATTTGACAGCTGTAAATGCCTACTTCATGTTACCCAGATGTAACTGTCTGCACCTAATGGAAATTTAGACGGAAACTGCCTACAGGAGCAACCTTCTGGCTACAGCCTTCGACTGGCAGGGCCTTTAGCCTGGGCTGGGCTCTGAGATGGGGGTGCCAGCAAGCCTTCAGGTGTCCCAGACTGCAGCACACTGCTTCTGGGATGTGCACACCCAGGGCCTGCTACTGCTATTTGAGGCCTGGGCCAGACTGAGAACACAAAGCAGCCCTGGCAGTTCTATCAGACTGTCCCCACGGGGTAGGGAGTGGGTTCAGGAGGTGGGTGAAGGCGCTAGTGTGAATGAAGCACTGCTGCTTAACTAAAATGGCCCCCACTAACAAAAACGGCCCTCATTGCAACAAAAACCAGCTCCCACATTTCCAGGTAACCCTTGTACCATATAGTAGGCACTTATAGGTAAGTTAGCTTATGCCAGTTGTGGGTGAACCAAAAAGGCATGTACCTTTTACGTCTCAGCGCCCTGGCATGGAGGCATGTTTGGCAGGACTCAGTGCAATTTCAGAGTCGAAAAACGAGGAACAGCATCCTTCCAAAGGTTTGGGGGTCATCGTGCAAAAAGAGGCATTTCCTTAGCAGGTTTCTTTGGGAAAAATGATATCCCTGTGAAGGAAAAAAAGAAAAGGAATACAATGCAATTTCACGGTGTGCCTCGATTTCCCTATTGGAGAATTGAACCATGAGAAGTATTTCTCATTGAGGAAACAGCAACATTTGTAAAAATCGCATGACTTACTTGGTAGCATCTCAGGAAAGCTTCGACTGGTGTAGATTTCTAGTCCTAGTGCATGCCAAACTAAGCATTGGAAATCTGCACCTAGATAGGATGCACTCTTTTAGGTTACAGATTTACAAATCTCCTGGTAAATCTGGCACGTGGTGTCGCGGGCTGATAGCGTGCAACAAAATGTGTCAACGTCTTTTTTTCTATGTATACCTTTTTTACACAAGCACCGAAACCTTATTGGACCTAGTGTAAGCTTTCTTCACCAAACAGTGCTAATCAAAATGGAGCACTGACAGAAAGAAAATGCTCAACATACATCACTCCAGAATATAACTGTCTATGGTGTAAGACAAGCTACAAAAGAATGACATCATTTGGAAAGGGATGAAGGAACGCCAGAAATACCCATCTTTAAATACAAAACCAGTTAAATATGGCCGCTACTGGAAGCTGGCTGCCAGCATATCGGCTTTTGAACATCTACTAAACAGTTGTGGGAAAATGTCCGCTTGTCATTTGCCTTTGTTGCTTTCTAATAGTGTCTGTCTATTGCAATAAGTTGGTTTTCTAATGTAACCAATAACATTCCTCTTTTTTTGCTCTGAGAACATCTGTATAATCCAATGTACAAACTATATAAACATTTTTACCTGGGCAACTGGATGTTAAGCTCTTGCAGGGATCGAACACTCTTCATGCCTGTTTTTATTGAAACATGGCATTCTACCCCAACAAGTATTTTACAAGTTTGTGTGCAGCTTCCAAAAAAGACATAACATTAAATGTCTACCGTGCCTATTTTTGGTATTATTCCAGGTGAAATATAAAAGTGCCTAGAAGCCACTGAATTCACAGAGGCGGTGCGGTTTATAAAAACTGGCATGCACAATGATAGTGTGGCCAGAGTCGTTTTAAGGCAAGGGCAAAGTGGGCTCTGGCCCAGGGCCCCAGCCTTTCAGGAGGGCCCCTTTTAGAGCCACATCTATAAAAAAGAATGTTTTAAATACCTTTCTCCTTTAATTTATTTTTAATGTGGGTGATGTGCCAAAGTCTCTTTATTACAGACATTTTGCAGAGAAATGTTATAAAACCATTACAAAAAGTTATTTTAGATCAAAACAGGTACTTTCATATGAGAATTGGGAGGGTGTCACTGAGATTATTTGCAGTAATATTAGTGAGCTGCTGCTGCTGTGTTACAATATAGAAAACTCAAGTCACTATCCTGAATATTAGATGTAAACACATTTATAACTTGGACCAGTGTCCTTTGCACCGTCAGTAACCTGGCCAAAGAGGGCATGAAAGAGCTGGAATAGGTTCATAAATTCAAAGCTGTTCCAAACAGGTGCCCCCAAAATAATTTTGGCCCAGGGCCCCCAAAATCCTTAAAATGTCCCTGAGTGTGGCTGAGTTTCCGGTCAGATATCCGCTTTCTATAACTGCTCTCACGCACATCCATTCCGCCAGAAATTACACACTTACCGAATTTACAAAATTGGAATGGTTCACCCTGATTTAAGCGAAACACCAGGGGTACATCCCCGCACGACACCGGGCAACCAAGTAAATCATGTAAGCAGCGGCCGTGCTTTGGAGTGGCAGGGCAAGTGCAAAGGCACTAACTCTGTGGAACACCAAAATAAATACCTGTACATTTCAGGAATTGTCCTCGTGTGTGCCATGAAATGGAAAAACGGTCTACTAGTGAAATGGACACAGCTCGCCACGTCCCTCAAAGACCGAATCCCGACAGTAGGCGCTGATAGCGTCTCCCCTCCGTTTCTATGGAAGCAGACAGCTAACCAGCGAGCAGACACGCCCCCCGCGCTGCAAACCCCGCCCTCCAGGCAGCGCTGCCAAGGCTGTGCCCTGCAAAAAATGCCTTCCGTTTGAAGGTATGGTTTTACTCGCCTCTTACAACATTTTCAAATGATTGTTGGGACTGGTGACACAATTTAAGTGTCTCACCGAGCAAACAAAATCCACCTAACACAACGGACTGTACCCATAGGTCATTACAAGTTCACAGACTCTGGCCTCGGACAGCCGAGCAGTTCTTGAAAAGACACATAACTTGCAACCTCAGTTATTATACAGCAGAACTACCACTCAGGTTACAGCGACTTAACTGGCATTCATTTTACAGCAGATCGGGTTGCACCGATTTCACAGGAATTCGCATTTAGACATCAGAGCTATGTTTCAGAATTCACAAACTTTAAATGCCCATGCCATGCAAAGCAGAAATGTCCCTCGAGTGAGACAGAACATACGCACGTTGTCAATATTTTAGTTACTTCATTATAGTTTAATCGAGATTCAGTTAATAAATTCAGACGAACTGATAATATCAAATCGAAAATAACCACAAAGACACACAAATGTTCCTACTAAATAAATACAAAACGGTTTGACGACTTGTTTAGCGGAGTAATAACTATAAAAATTCAAATGTGAGTATCTTTATATACTTATGCTCCGCGATGACTAGCAATGTATCTGCAGTGAAGAAAGAAAAGCTTCCGAGAATGAAACACGATATGGGCGATTGTCTCTGCTTTCAAATAGTCGACAGGTTCTGCGTCACTTGTTATACCATCAGGATTTGATCTCCACCGTTATAGTATGATTTTAATCAGGGCTTTGAATGGGAGGAAAAATCTGGGGGGAGGGTGGGGGTCTCTCTCAAAGGGGCGTGGCCCATGTAATTAAGGGCGTAGCTTAAAAACACCTAAACTAAAAAACTGTGCTGCCCTACTGGTATTTTGATGCTTCTGTCATTGCATCCAGCTATATAATACAAGTAGCATACTACCTACAATAAACCAGGGCTATTGGCTTTGTCAATGGTTGCATAAGATAAATAAGTAACAACTATGGCTTTGTCGTATATATTATTGAAAATACTTCAGTTCTGAAATGATGAGACTGAGAAATAACTATAACGATTCTCTTCGAAGTTCCATCAAAGGCAGTGAAGGGTTGTACTGCTGCAGAGTTGTTACATTTTTTTCAGTGGGTGTGGGCAAAAATGGAGAGGCCGATAGGGACTGGTCTCAGCATCTGCTTTTTAGAACTGGCGGCGCTGAGCACCGGCAGGTCCCAGCCCACTTAAAGCCCTAATTTAAAAATTCTCTTTTCTTACAGATAACAATTTTTAACAATTGTAATTTTTATTGTTCAGCTCCTAGGGAATGTAATGCTCCTAGCATTCAAATAAAAACGCTAAAAAGCCATTGACGTCAGGTAATATCGAGTGCTGACACTACGTAATTAATTAACATGCAAAGTAAAAAAAAAAAAAAATCTAATGGCAACAGCCCAAACTACTTTAAAACAATATCAGACAGCACTTCTATGGAGGCCCAAAAACAGAGTCCATCATTAATACAATCTAGAATAGGCAAATTCCAGCCGCCTGAACGCAGTTTATCATCACAGGACACAATTGAAGAATATCTCTTTTGTGGAGGAGTTTAGGAGGGCCCCAGATGGACTCATGTGGAGGTGTGAAGCAACTCCCACTTATTATGTACTTCGGATAGGGCATATTTTATGCTGCTGTTCTCGACAGTCATGGAATGAGGAACTATGCATTATGAGTTGATGTTCTCTTAGCTTGACTGAATGTTGAAACTACTATTTTTGGTACTACAGAGATTTAGGGCCTGATTTAGAACTCAGCAGATGGGCTACTCCATCACAACATCCTGTCCACTGAAATATAAATCCCATTACATCCTATGGATTTATATTTCGGCTGATGGGATATCCGTCATCGTTGTGACAGAGTAACTCGTCCGCCGAGTTCTAAGTCCTGAAGTGGACTCCTCACATTTTGCTAGAGGAAAACTAAGGGCCATATGTACGAAGGCATTTTGCATTTCCTAACAGTGCGAATCGCAATTTTGGGCTGTTAGGAAATGCAAAATGCAATTTTGGTAACTATGAAATGCATTTGCGGTGGTGCAAAATACGTTTTCTACCTCGTATCGATCGTGTTTTGGAAATTGAAAAATAGGGAAATCGCAATTATGGGTTTCCAAAATGGGAATCCCTAACCATATGTACAAAGGATTTCCTAATTGTGACTAGTCACAAAACGACTATTTAGGAAATGCAATTACCATCAATACTGGTCACATGGTAACCAGTTGCAAACTATAAAAAGGCACCCAAAATGCATCTGTTTTTTTCACAATGGCGTCCTTGTCTGTTTTTGTCAAAGAGGATGAGGATTTTGGCTCGTAGACAGAGAAGGAGGAGACAGGAGAGGATATTTAGGGTGAGAGGCACCCTGTTTGAACAGACAGAAGAGAAGATTTTTGAGTAGTACAGGCTCAATAGTGAGATAACCCTGGTCTTAATAGCTTAATTACAGCTCCAGCTTCAGACCCCAACACTCAGAAACAAAGCAATCCCACCACATGTAAAGGTACTGTGTTGCCTGCCCCTTTTAGCTTCTGTCAGTTACCAAGGGGCATAGAAGTGGTGGGGGGGGTGTCACAAAGTGCTTTTTCCAGGTTCTTTCACATATTCCTGGACATTATGGTTAGCAAGATTAACCTATACATTAATTTCCTAAATAGCCCCATATCATTGCAACAGACCAAATTAATGCTCTACTGGGTAGCACACTACCCCAATGTCATTGGCTGTATTGATGGCACACATATTGCCACATGTACCCCATCAGCTAATGAATTCATAAACAGAAACAGGAAATATTCACACTCACTCAATGTACAGGTAGTGTGTGATGCATCCTGTATCATATCAGACTTGTAGCCAGATTCCCAGGTTCCACCCATGACTCCTTCATGTTCCGCCATAGTGGAGTACAAAACCGACTGCCACAGGGTAAATTTGGGGATGGTTTTCTACTAGGGGATAGATTCCGATCTCGGGCAGAAGGCCTCCGAACGCAATCCAGTGGGAAAAAGGTACGAGTCGGAAACGTGTATCCGGACCTACTCGGACACCTGTACGAGCGAGAAAGTACAATGCAACTGTACGCGTCTCTTCTGACCGAACCGTTTCCGGATCCGACCCGTTCCAACTGACTAGTACGGACAAGAATCGTACCGCGCAGCAGAGACGTTTTTACGACCGAGCGAGTACGATGTACGCGTCGGACAGCCGGATCGAGTCTGTTTCTGGCTCGCAAAATGTCTGGGAAGCTGCCTTTGGGGGTCCGCGTCCGACCCCCCGTCACCCGCAGCCTTACGACTCGGACACAGGAGGAGACCCAAGGGACTCCCCAACACAGGCATGTACGGTGCGGATGGCACCAACGCGTACCCACTGTAGGAGGGCCCTTGTGCGAGATGTACCCATTCAGTCAATGGGAGCCCATGTACACGTTGTACGCCCGGCTCCCATTGACTTCTACGGGAGCCTGACCAAACCGAATCCGGCATCATGCAGCCGCATCGTACTCACTCGGTCAGACTGCAGGGGTCTGGCTCGTTCGAAAAACACTCTGGATCCTGCTCGGTTGGAGAGCTTTCCGACCCAGATCGGAATCGGCCCCTAGGTAAGAAAATTGCAGACTCAATGAATACAGTGCCCAGAACTGTTTGTGTAATGTGACCTAATGGTTTTCCTTATCATGCTCTTAAGGAAAAAGTGCATATGCCTTGCGTGCCTGGATACTCGCACCATACCTGACTCCAAGGACAAGAGGTGAAAGGTAGTACAACCGGGCAAACAGGACAACGCTTTCCATCATTGAGAGAGTCATTGGGATACTGAAGTCCAGATTCCGCTGCTTCCACAAGAGCAGCGAAGCACTACAGTACAGACCTGAGACATGCTGTAAGATCATCGCCATGTGCCACAATATCGCAATGAGGAAGTGTTGGAAGGTGGTTTATTAGTTGGTGTAGGTAGGTAGGTATCTACACTTAGTAATACCACACCCAGAAGAAAGGTGAAGTCAAGGTCTCAACAAGTTAATCCTCGCTCAAACCTTAGTACTTTGGCTGCAAGCAGACAGCCTTAACTTAGGAGACTGGTGTGTAAAGCATTTAAAAACACCAACAGATTAAATAAGTAAGACAAAACACACAATAAAAACCCATCACCAATTTCAGAAAATAAAAAACATTTTTATGATTAAAATGACACCTAAACGACAACAATCCAATGTAGAGAACTGGAGATATGAATTTTTAAAGAATAAATACTTTCGAGTACCTAAAAGTCAAAAGCACCAACTGAGGACATCTGATCGCGCTTAACCGGGACAAAGTCAACGTTTTAGGATGACCACAGTGGAGCACTGATCGGATATAATGAGCTGTAGGGCCCGGTCGATTTTTTACCTTCTGACATAGACACTTTTTTGGAGCTTTTTCTCTCAACGTCGACCGATGCTCAACATTAGGCCAGCTTGTGATTTGACAATGGTTGCTTGCTTCAGCGCAAGGCCTGGGTGAAATCCTGGAGGTTTTGGAGCTTTCAGTAGGACGAACCTGAATTTCAGGTCGGGTCGCAGTTCGACGTCAGTGACTGGACTCTCGACGAAGGGTCAGTCAATTTATGGAGCTTTTTGACAAAAATTCTCCAATTGATTCCAAATTCTGGATCTTCTTCCATAAGGTCCTTTTGGGCTCTTGAGGGGTACACAACACTAATCCAAGGTTCCAGAATCTCCAAGTTGCTCCTTGGGAAGTTGGGACTACAAGGCCCACAATGCACCTGGCCAAATCCTTAAAAGTCCACTGAATGCTGTCCAGCTGGGTTTTTCTTGGTGGAGATGATGAAGGTGGAGCTCTTTCAACCTGTGGCTTTCAGGGAGTCGACTCCTCAAACGGCAAAGTCCTTCTTTTGCTGGAGACCATAGTGTGCAGCAGGCACAGTTCTTCCAAGGGCAGTCCTCTTGCTGCAGGCCAGGGGTTCAGCATGGCAGTCCTTCTTCCTCTTGTTTCTTCCATGCAGGGATCTGAGTTGCTGGGCAGCTCTCCTGTGCTTACTTTCCTTAACAATCCCTTCCCACCCCCTCTGCTAATTCAATTACAGGGCTCCCATCTGGCTGGGGGAGGGGTATTTCAGTGTGAGCCTGGTTCCTGTCCTCACTGTCTTTCTCCCTTTGAAGACCAGTTTGGCTACCCAGCCCCCTTCCTGCCTTTTGCTCTGCAGCAGCAGATCTTTTCCCACCAGATGTCTTCTGTGCGCCAGCCCAGGACACTTCATACATAATCAAGAGTGCTTGGCTCAGCCTGTCAATGGCTGGCCAATCAGAAAAATATTCAGGCACATCAGAAAAGATCTATAACGTCAAATAGAACATTGGAATGTGGAGAACTCCATTGACTACAATGGAGTGCTCCATGCTTCTACGAGCCGGTAAAAGCCTGCAGAGCAACATTCCAATGTTTCTTTTGTTCACAGCTTTTGCTGTGAACAAAGGCCTCTCGGAGCTCAAGGGGATTTAAACCCCCTCGGGCTCCGAGACGCCTTTGTTTTATTTGTTAGAACATTCTGCCCTCTAGTGGCAGAATGTTCTAATAGCCTTATAGCCCTTCGTAGTTGGGCTATACCGGCTATTAAAGTCCCGCTCCCTTGTTACCGCTGAAGCGGGCCTTTAATAGCCGGTATGGCCCGCCAAGGCGAGCTATAAGGCTATATTCTGTACTAGTTATAATAAATCTAACCTTGGCAAGTTGTTGGATTTATTCTATTATGTAGACACTTTGAAGTGACATGTCAGCTCACTCCTGTCAAAGTTACACTTTATTAAGGTTTAATAAAGCCATACCACGTTAACCCACTGAACTAATGCATTATAATGCTTAAAAACGAATATGGCAGGTTTTCCCTCACCAGGGCTTATAAAACATCTTTTATAATGTCTGTGCTTACTTTAACATGGCACTCTACCCTTGGATTACCTAGGGTAGACTTTAGGGGTGACCTATATGTAAAAATATATTAGTTTAAGACTTTGGACGTACGTTTAATTCCAAAGACGAATTTGGACATAGTTTTATTTTAAAAGCAGCTTGCAAGACAAAGCTGGCTTTTAAAATGACAGCAGGGTGACAATCCTTTGTGCAAACTTACCTGCCAATGCTGCCGCTGCTTAAACCGGTTGGAGGGGACCGCAACGCCGTACCTGCCCTCACGCTGCCCTCACGCTGCTCCCGCCTCCCGGACACCATTTCCCAGCATTGCCTGTGTTGCGCACGCATCGCGCGTCACCGGGAAGCGCCAGGAGGTGCTTCTTAAGCGCTCAAGGGCTTCCACAGTGCGGGTCTGACAATCCTTTGTGCAAACTTACCTGCCACTGCTGCCTCTGCTTAAAACGGTCGGAGGGGACCGCAAAGCTGCACCTGCCCTCACGCTGCCCTCATGCTGCTCCCACCTCACGGACGCCATTTCCCAGCGTTCCCTGTGTGGCGCACGCATCTCGCGTCACGGGGAAGCGCCAGGAGGCGCTTCTTAAGCGCTCAAGGGCTCCCGCAGCGAGAGACGCGCGCGGGCGTGCCCCGGCCAAGGGCGGGCCCGTCCGCGCCCGTCAGAGGCCGGAAGAGGCTGGACTGGGCCACCCCTCCAACATTGACATTGGAAAACCTAGTAAGCCTGGGTAACTGGACCTGGTAATAAGGGGGGGGTCTTTCATTCTTGCTAAAGGGACTGAACGTGGGACTGTGCTTCAAATCCACGTTGAACGTTTTCCATTGTAATCTGCTCAGTCTTCTACTTTTTGGGGATGAGTAAAGTCACTCACAAAGGGGGGGCAGGGCCAGGAGTGGTGGGGAATCTAGACGCCTTACTCACATGGGCTGAATCCGTGATAATACACGAGATTGAGCTGACTGAACGGAGGCTTTCACTGGATCCACTATGTTCATCTATAGGGCATGGTCCAGTGTTAGAGTCATCAGTTGCCCTAACTGTGAGCCCCCAATCATCCCCTGTGATCATAAGTAGCTCACAGATAGGCACTTCCAAACCATGCCCTGTGGACAACTCATCCTCCTCGCCCCCAGCCACCCCCACCAATATGCTCACTAGGCAGCCAAAGTTATCACAAGCCCCAGGAGGGAATGACCAGACAGAGAAAAGGAAAGCACGGAGTGCCCCCAAAGCCAGCCACCAGGTCTCACAGCAGGCTAAGAACAAGAGTGTGGTATCTGGTAGGGGAGGGTCCCAAGCTTCACCCACTGAGATTGATAACACCAAGGTGGGCGCTGTTAGTCTAGAACCATCTGCATTGGGGCCCGACATCCTGATTCTTTAAAGGCTCAGGATGATCTTTTAAAACGGATGGAAGCCAAGCTCTTAGCCCTGATTGATCCTCTTATGTCTAAATTAGAAGCTATAGACCGGAGTTTAATCAAAATAGAGCAGCACATAACAAAAGCCCAACCTACCTATCCTGAGAAAAGCCAGCCAGAAGTTATAGTTACCGGCCAGGTGGGAAATCTATCTGGGTCACCCCGTCATAATGCGGCCTGCCCACTCCCTTCCTTAGTAATTCCTCCAAAACCATCCATACCACTCTTACCATCGCACAATGCCCCATTGATTCGCAAGGAAGGGCCAAAGGACCCGGTGGGGAGACTACAGGGTCAGGGTGAGGATATGTCAACAGCAGCCCTGAACACGCCCCCCCCGCCTGCCGATTGGTCCCCGCGCTACCCGCCCCCCAGCGGACCCTCCCTCACCGCTCCCTTCTTATGACGCCCCCAGAGCGACCGCGCAGCGGACGCGCGCAGCGGGAGCACCGATTGAGCGCCGAAGGTGCGCCAAAGGTAAGCCCGTCTACGCCCGTCCGCGCCTGGACCGCGCCCAGCGCCAGGACCCCTGGCCCCCGCAGACCCCAGCCCACCCGCCGGACGTACGACGCCGCCACCCTCATCGCACTCAACGCCGGCCGAACCCCTGGATGCTACCGAGCCACCCCGAGACGCACCCACGGACCCTTCATCTGCCAGTCCTGCAAGTTCTCCTGCATCCGGACCTGCACTGCACCAGCGTCCACCGAGCAGAACACCAGCAGCAACAACCTGAAGTGCATCCTGCTCAACACCCGCTCCGTCCACAGACACGCCGTCGAGCTCTGGAACCTGCTCGACACCACAGACCCAGACGTCGCCTTCCTCACGGAAACCTGGATGAACGCCTCCTCAGCGCCCGACATCGCCATCGCCATCCCGGACGGCTACAAGATCATCCGGAGAGACCGCGTCAACCAGACAGGAGGAGGCATCGCCATCATTCACAGGAACACCATCCGCATCACGACCAACACCGACGACACCATCGCACCCGCCGAACACCTGCACTTCCAGATCCACGTCAACCCCAAGACCACCCTCAGAGGCACCCTCATCTACAGACCCCCGGGACCATGCACACAATTCAGCGAAGACATCGCCGACTTCATCAGCCCACACGCCCTCCTCTCCGCCGACTACATCCTCCTTGGGGACCTCAACTTCCACCTGGAGAACAACGACGACCGCAACACCACCACCCTGCTGGAAAACCTCGCAAACCTGGGACTCAAGCAGCTGGTGACCACCCCCACCCACCTCGCCGGACACACACTCGACGCCGTCTTCTCATCCAGCAAAGACATCGCCTTCAGCCACGCCACAGGACTCCACTGGACGGACCACAGCTGCGTCCACTTCACCTTCAGAAGAACGACGATCCACCACCACCAGCAACAGGTTGCCCGAAGAAGCTGGAACAAGATCACAGCCGACCAGCTCGCCGCTTCCCTGAGTCAGCACCCTCCCGCCAGCTCAGCGAACCCCAGCCAGGCCGCCGACAACCTCACGAAGTGGATCAGCAACTGCGCGGATGAACTCGCCCCTCTGAGGACCCCGCCCAGCAGACCCGGCAGCAAGAAAGCCCCATGGTTCACCGACGAACTCAAGAGCTCCAAGAAGAACTGCCGAGCCCTCGAGAAAGTCTGGAGAAGGGAAACAACACCGGACAACAGGACCACCCTCAAGCTTGCCACCCGGAAGCACCACCAACTGATCCGCGCCACCAAGAAAACTGCATTCAAGGACCGGCTGGACAACAACGCACACAACTGCAAGGAACTCTTCAACATCGTGAAAGAGCTCTCCAACCCCAACGCCGGAAACAACGACATCACCCCATCGCAAGACCTCTGCAACTCCCTCGCCTCCTACTTCCACAACAAGATCGCGGACATACACAACAGCTTCAGCATTCAACCATCGCACACAACGACCGCAGCAACGCCGCCCACCACCACCCTCCGCGCCTGGACTCCGATCAGCACCGATGACACCATCCGCATGATGAACTCCATCCACTCCGGATCTCCAACCGACCCCTGCCCTCACCACGTCTTCAACAAGGCCGACACCGTCATCGCACCCCACCTGCGGGACATCATCAACACCTCCTTCGACACCGCCACCTTCCCGGAGAGCTGGAAGCACGCCGAACTCAGCGCTCTACTAAAGAAACCAACAGCGGACCCCACCGAACTCAAAAATTACCGCCCCATCTCGCTCCTCCCGTTTCCAGCCAAAGTCATCGAGAAGACCGTCAACAAACAGCTGGCCGCCTTCCTCGAGACAAATGGATCCCTCGACCCCTCACAGTCTGGCTTCCGAGCCAACCACAGCACCGAGACCGCCCTCATCGCTGCCACCGATGACATCCGAGCCCTGATGGACAACGGAGAAACAGCGGCCCTCATCCTCCTAGACCTCTCCGCGGCATTCGACACTGTCTGCCACCGCACCCTAGTGCAGCGCCTCAGCAACGTCGGAATTCAGGAGAAGGCACTGGAATGGATCGTCTTCTTCCTCGACGGAAGAACACAGAGAGTCCGTCTACCACCGTACAAGTCAGAGGCCACCGAAGTCATCTGCGGCGTCCCTCAAGGATCCTCGCTGAGCCCCACCCTCTTCAACGTCTACATGAGCCCCCTCGCGCCCATCGCACGCCAACACAACCTGAACATCATCTCCTACGCCGATGACACCCAGCTGATCCTCTCCCTGACCAACGACCCCGCCGCTGCCAGAGCCAACCTTCACGAAGGGATGAAAGATGTAGCCGAGTGGATGACGACCAGCCGCCTGAAACTGAACTCAGACAAGACGGAAGTCCTCATCCTGGGCTCCTCGCCCTCCGCCTGGGACGACTCCTGGTGGCCCCCCGCCCTGGGCACCGCACCCACACCGACAGACCACGCACGCAACCTGGACTTCATCCTGGACTCCTCCCTCTCCATGACCAGACAAGTCAACGCCGTCTCCTCGTCAAGCTTCAACATCCTGCCATGCTACGGAAGATCTTCCGGTGGATCCCCATCGAGACCAGGAAGACGGTCACCAAGACCCTCGTCACCAGCCGACTGGACTACGGCAACGCCCTCTACGCCGGAACCACCGCCAAGCTCCAGAAGAGACTCCAGCGGATCCAGAACGCCTCAGCCAGACTCATCCTCGACATCCCCCGACGCAGCCACATCTCCGGACATCTGAGAGACCTGCACTGGCTCCCCGTCAACAAAAGGATCACCTTCCGTCTCCTCACCCACGCACACAAAGCCCTACACGATCAAGGCCCGAGCTACCTCAACAACCGCATCAACTTCTACGCTCCCAAACGCCACCTCCGATCAGCCAGCCACGCCCTCGCCGCCGTCCCCCGCATCCGAAGAACGACAACAGGAGGAAGGTCCTTCTCCCACCTGGCCGCCAAGACCTGGAACTCCCTCCCTCCCGACCTGCGCCTGACCCAAGACCACCTCTCCTTCAGGAAGAAGCTCAAGACCTGGCTGTTCGAGCAGTAGCAGCACCCCCCCCCCCCCCCCAAGCGCCTTGAGACCCTCCGGGTAGGTAGTGCGCTCTATAAATGTCCTTGATTGATTGATTGATTGAACAGATGTTTCTCTCCACCTTCCACCTGAGGCAACACCCTACACCATAGTACTGGCCAAATGTCCGAGACTTCAATTCGGAGAAGAGGAACATTGGTCTTCACTTAAGAACAAGACCATCCACTTTTTGAACACTAGGACAGGGCTTGGGAACCATCTCTTTACCGAATTTAAGATGGTTAGAAGGGTTGCTTGGGTTGGTCATTCTGATAAAGGCCTGGATGGAGACTGTGTAGTTTTAAGCTTCAGGTCTCCGAGCATGGTCCGGTGTATTCTGGAACGGGCAGTCTCCTTTAGGGTTAGTACAGAGGCTATTAATGTTTTCCCGCTGGGTCACTTTTATCAATCAGTTAGAAATCCCAGAGGGGCATTACAGAGGATACCCTTGAACCATCCAGGCCCTAATAATTGTGCAGTCCCGACCTCCAACAGGTACGAGGTACTTAGCTCGCTGGAGGATAATGATTGACTGTATCCTAATCTTGGTCCCATTACTCCTAGGGAATCCGTTACCAAGGACTCAGGAGAATATGAAATCATATCGAATATCCAGAGCCAAGGGGGTCCTCCTCTAATAATAATCGATCCACCGGAAGGCTCAAATATTTCAGAAGATGGACCTGGGGAATACGTTAGTCCAACTGAGACTATCTTGGATGGATTGAGCACACCGGTGGGCGAAATTGATCTTTGTGTAGTCCCTGGTGATAACCGGTTCCATCCAAGCAGTAAATCTGGCCCTGGTCCTTTAAATTTGGCTTTGGTTTCCTGGAATATTGCCGGGTTAAAGAATAAATTAATATCATCAGACTGGCTATCCTTTATCGAACATAACGATATTTTGATATTTCAAGAATCATGGTCAGTGGATCCGGAGTTTAGACAAGGCTATTTAAATTTCTTTAAGCCTGCTACTGCTGGTCAAAAGGGTACACCGATGGGGGAACTAACCATCTGGGTGAGACAGGATGATAGATATAAAGTTCAGCAGTTGGTCACTGGGAGTAACAATATCTTATTAATTAAAATTAAAATTCCGGATATCGAGGACCTTTTAATTTTTAATGTTTATGCTAGAGGGATGCCTGGAGGTAAAGCCTCTGACATCGTTGCCCTCTTAGATTCCTATCTCGATTATTATAAAGGAGAGGGAAACATATTAGTTGCCGGTGATTTTAACTGTTCTTTTGAACCTTTAGAAACCAACGATGTAGACCTTGGCCTTGAGGAGGATCTTTTATGGGACATTCCGCAATTAACCCTAACTCCTATTAAAAAATGGACTGAAGCTGCATTGCAGCTAAAAGTATTATGCCTAGAGCATGGGTTAAGGGCTGTGAATGGGAGGATGAAATCTGATAAGCAGGGCTCTCCCACTTTCAGCAGCGGATTGCGTAGTGGTCGTATAGACTATATACTCCTTAACAAGGAATACTGGTCCTCCCTCAAGGACATGGTTGTTGTGGAAAGGGTGGAAAGTGACCATAACCCCCTGTCACTTCACTGTTAGGAAGTTACGCCTCAGAAGATTGTTTAGTGGGTATAGAAGTGCAGCTCAGACATGATACCAGGAGAGTAAAATGGTCGAACTATCTTAATAAAGAGGACCAATTAGTGGTCATGAGCCAGTTGGTCGCCGAGGCAACTATAGATATCCAAAATTGTTTTACGCAGTAAGAAATCGAGACTAAAGTTATTCCTATCCATACCAAACTTTTTAATAAGCATAAGGGCTTTTTTTATAACTACCGTACAAAACCCCAAGAACCATGCTAAATCCACGGTGGACACATGGTATGGGAAATCATGTAGGGAAGCATATAAAGCATTAACCAGGGCGATAAGATCTAAAAACCTCAGACAGAATTAAAAACGCGAGGGCGGAATACAAGCTAGTGCAACACAAGGCTAAAAGGGAATGGGACAAGCAGTATTGGAAAGAGCTGTATCTTGCCAGCAAAGATAGGAACATGGTTGCCTTCTGACATTTGGTTAAATGGGGCAAGGGGAAGCCTAATCAACCACCTTCCAACTATATAGCACCGGAAATGTGGGTTTCACATTTTATGACGCAGTTTGCTTCCCCTGCTCGAGATTCTGAGTTGTCCCATGGTTTTCCGATTATCCCTGTAGACATTCCTGCCTTGTATTTCACTAAGCAGGAGGTTGAAACAGCACTTAACACGGTCCCAAGAGGTAGAGCGCCCGGGTTAGACTGTGTACCTGCTGATCTGTTCTTGCATGACAAGGTAGTATGGGTGAACTACACCCAGTCCTTAGTGAACGCTATTGCAAATGGCTTCCATATACCTGATTCATGGATGGGTGCTGAGATTATCCTGATTTTCAAAAAGAGGTATCGTTGAGATCCTGGTAATTACAGGCCCATAAGTTTAATTGATTGTATCCAGAAGGTGACTGCTAGGCTCGTGTTGAGCAGAATTCAAGGTTAGATCGATGAGTTTGATATTCTTTCCCCCTTACAGGCTGGGTTCCGCTCACACATGAGTACTATCGATCAGGTATTTAGATTTGTTTTAATTTACTGGCGTGTGGTGATCCTTAGAGGCGGTACTCTGTATGCTGCGTTCGTAGATCTCAAGTCGGCATTCAACCTTGTCCCGCGTGTGAAGATGTGGAGTGTTTTTGCGGAACAGGGCATGTCCTTAGATCTACTGGCCTTTTTAATTAAACTTCATGATGCAAATTTTGCACAAGTACAATGGGGTCAGCAAGGAAGGGTAACTGATAGATTCCAGATCGCCAGAGGGGTCCGTCAAGGGTGTGTACTTGCACCAACACTTTTTTCCTTGTATATTAACAGGGTAATTCAGTACTTCACAAACCACCCTACTGACACCCCTACTCTTGATAGTGGGAAGATCCCTCTGCTAATGTTTGCAGATGATACCTTGTTAATCTCTAAAGCGCAAGAAGGTCTCCAGATGGCGATTGTGAGATTTGAGGCGTTTTGTCAGGACCATGGTCTTATCATCAATGTGGATAAGAAAAAGTTCATGGTGCTACATAAGCATAAGATTGTAAGAGGGAGGGTAGCCATGAATGAAGTCACATTAGAGCAGACCCAAGTTCTTTCCTACCTCGGTATTACCCTAGGTTGCAAACTAGATTGGAAACCACATATTGACCAACTGGCCCTTAAACATGCTCAGCTGGCCGGTGCCTTATTAAAGGAACAGCGCCTCTCCATCACAAAGCCGATTGCCCCGTGCTTAAAATTTATAACACCAAAATTAGCACTTCGGTCCTGTATGGGACCAAACTTTGGGGCTTCAGCAACCTAGCTGCACTGACGAACTCTCAAAATAAGTTAATGAGGGGTATAACGGGCCTCCCACAATCTACTCCATTACTGCCCCTCTGTTATGATTTGGGATGCCAGTTTATCGAGGATGTGGTACAATATAGACCTGTGGCCTACTGGAGGAGACTCTGGGTAACCCCTGAGCTCTCCCTGTACGCTCAGGCTTTCCTTGAGGACAGGGATGCCGATAGTGCGTGCAAAATCCCATGGTTGAGGCAGGCAAAGGCCACTTACAATGAAATGGGCCTCAACCTCTTGTGGCAAAATCCCGCGAATAATGTCTTTCCATCTAGAAAGGCTCTCAAGGAGTTATATTGGAATATGGTCTCCATGAAACGCTTCAAGTTACTAACCAGTCCTTCCTTATCAAGAGATTTCTTATAGATCAAACATGACACCGTTTACGAAGGGTACTGGGATTTTATTACGGTTTTTAGCGATAGGAAACAGTATCACCAATTTAGGGTGGGTACACTCCCAGTCAATTGATAAATTGGTAAATGGCGCTCCAAGACTAGCACGATATGTCCATTTTGTCTGACCCAGCCTGAATCTATAGCACACATTCTATTTATATGTCCAGTGTACAAACAACCGAGGCACACATGGCTGAAGCCCATCAGTCTGTTGAAGGGCATTAATACTGGTAACGAGGCTCTAAGGTAATTGCTGTTGATATATTTTTACACTGGATGTGGGCAATTTGTGCACATAAGCTAAGCTTGATTTAAAGGTTTTATATTGAATTATCTGTTTTTAGGGAAAGAGGCAAAATCCTTCTTCTAACTTAGTTACAACTTCCCTGTGGTATACACTGTATTATGGGTTGGGATTTTTTACAGTTTTATTCTGTTTTTAGAATAATTTGTTGTACATATGGATAGAGTAACTTGTCGATTCACTTTCCTATTGTGTCAGTTTTTATCCTTACGAGAATGGAATGTTTAATATTTTAAATGTAAATGTCTTTTATGATTATGTGTATCGAAATAAAGACTTTTCGAATCGACAGCAGGCAACACAGCAATGCACAAGTAAGTGCATTAAATCGACTGGGCCTCTAAACCCACATGCTCTACCATATACTAGGGACTTAGAGGTAGTTTGTCAGTAACAATTATAATTATACCTTGTTACCATTTATCTTTTACACAGAGCACAGGCCCTGTGTCAGGTTAGCGGAGCCCAGGGCACAATCAGAGTAAACAAAACAGCATCTAGTTGTCAAAATGGGGCCAAAAAGTGGGGGGGAACACTGCAAAAAGCCCTGGTTTCTCCAGAAAGTGTCTGCACAACATCATCGGTGAGGGCGAATCTGACTCAGATGATGAATTACCACCACTACAGGTGCAGCAGGACTGGCACGTGCCGCAGAGGGTCGTGCACAATGCGCAGAGACCACCAACAACTATTTTTGAGGTAAGAGTGAGTACCACATGTAAGAAATCAGCATCACACACAATAGTAATACATGGTGGATAACTGTAAGATCACCTTTTATTCAGGTTGTAACTAAAATGTATCTCTCCTAACACAACAGTGTTCATTGCAGATGTTACATTGTGTCAACTAGACAACAAAGTATATAATTACAAACAAAAATCTGTAGACTCATGACTGAGTGTTCAGTTCATTTACTTTTTCTTTCCTCTGGGGTTGGGTGCCTTGTCAGCAACAGTGGCCTGTGTAAGTGTGGACATGTCAGACCCAAAAGTGTGTCAGCTTATACGCCTGGCACTGCATGCCTCCTGCATAGACGTGCCACTGAAGCTAGAGCCCTCTTCACTCTCAAGTGGATGCAGAATGTTGGGGACACAGAGGTTGTGGGTCGGTATATTTTCCAGGGCTATGGTCACTTGAATTAGCCCACATGCAACATCCTTACAGCAGTGCCCCAAGTTCAGGGCTGGACTGGCTGTAGCGGGCACCGGGCAATATCCCGGTGCGCTGCACGGGTGGGGGCCGGTTTGGCGCCCCTGGGGGCTGTTTTTCTTACAGGGCTGTTTAAAATCGGCCCAAAACCAGCCCCGGCAGGGAGCTCGGCGGCACCCACAACCCCACGGGGCGGGGGGGCGAGCACTTTGCCAGGGCCGGTTTGTTGTTGTGGCCACTGTCAATCTGTTAATGGAACGGGTAAAGGCATCAAAGCGTGCCAGGTACTGTATATGACTCAGTCTATGCACATGGTGTTCTTTCTCTATGGCAGCAATCCACCTGTTTTGCCCTTTCTGTTACTTCTGTATGGACCTTGACATTCTTAGCAGATGCCTATTGACAGTCTTGATTTGTTAGGGTTGCATGTGCTGTACAAAGATAATAGGGGTTGCTTATGAGCTGGCATTCATTTTCAAGTGTGTGTAGGTAGCTTCAGCCTCATTTGTTTCTGACACATCCTGGGTGTGATGAGTTGAAATGCATGTATATAAATAGTGTAAATATATGGGTAATGTCTCTTCACAATATTGTTGTACCAGTGCTTCATGTGTGTGACATGTTGGTGATGTATATGTCTGTGCAGTGTAGTCCTCAATCCACAGTACAGCATGCACCTATGGTGTACTACTACTCCCATGATGCATTGCCAAGGTATTGCAAGAATCTCAATGGAGTCAGAATTTCTGTGATGTTTTATTTGAGTAATTATGAACATTACAGTAGGGTAAGTAAGTAAATGGGAGTAGACTTACCTGGCTGGTGCCTGCAACATTAAAGGTGTCAATGTCAAACACACTCACCATACTTTCTGGTTCTAGTGTTACCTCAATGAATGTCTCCATGGCAGTGGTAGAAGGGTGTTTTAAGGGTCTACCACCTGTGCCACAACACTCAGCCATCCTGCTGGTCACCTTCTCCTTTGTGCAGGATCTCAGGTCATACCACCATTTGCGGATCTGTGAGATGGTCCTCTGTGTTACTCCAAGGGAATTCACCTTCTCCAAGATGTTGTTCCATATCTTGGTCTTCTTGCTTTCAGGAACAGTGAGGAAGGCCTTTCCGAACAGCTGGTCCATATGGACCAAACATTTCTGTGTCAGGAGATCCAGCTCCTTTTCGGAGAACTTCACCTCCCACTTCCTGCTCCCAGATTACTTGTCCCCACCTTCTTTGGACATGGTGCAGTGCAGTCAGAGGTATTCCTTTGCCAGTACTCAGACAGGTGCACTCCTCCCTTCCAGTACTTTCTTAGGCCCCTGTGTTGTGGCCACAACCTGTATTTTTAAACTTCTGGTATGACATCATCATTCTTCCTCCAGAATACGACTTTTCCTAATTTGCATTCCTAAATTGCAATTCCCTAATTGCAATGCAAATCTATAGAAATCGCTATTAGTAGAATCTGTGGTTACATACATCTCATTTTGCGATTCCCTTATAGCGATTTCTATGGATTCGCTGTTTGGAAATCGCAAATCCTTAGTTTTGTACATATGGGCACATGTGCCTTTTTACTATGCAAGTGCAGGACACCTGTGTTCTACAGTTGCCTAGAAAAACAAAAAAGTAATCCTTCTACCAGAAGGGAAGTTGCTTGCAGAACTGGAGGCTTTCCGACCACTGAGAATTATGCTACCCTCTCAGAGAGAGCCCAAAACCATCCAATATACCCCTATTTATCCTACAACCCCCAACTGTCCAAGCACAATTAATTTCTCCCTTCTGCATCATGCCACACAAGGCACTCCTCGTGCTTGCCCCCTCTTTCCCTCCTGGGACCTATGTCAATCCCAAAAGAGCTCACAACCATTGGATGTATCTAAACCCTCTTCCCCCAGTGTCCAAGTACATCCAATGTCCCCTTTCCACCACCTGCCGCACAAGGCCCTCTAACCATTAGCCCTTCCACCCTGAGGCACTTCTCCAACTTTCCCTTCTCAGCAGTCAGCTGTTCGTGGGACAAGAGAGAAAAATTTGACACCAGAGGAAGCACGAACTGAAGCTCGGCAGTGGAAGGTAAGTATGGTAAAATAGAAGTGTGTGTATGTTTGTACGTAGGTATGTGTGTGTGTGTGTGTGTGTGGTTGCACATGTCGCATCGACGCAAGTGTCTTAAAGTGTGTGTATGTGCATGCATGTTTGTATACTCAATTGTTATGCCTACTACCCACCCTGGTAAAATGCTGGCCATGTCTCAATGGTGCCAATTCTGGGCAACTTTTTGGTATCAGTGGAATGCCTATGACCCACACATAGTAAAATGCTAGCCCTCTTTGAGAGGGTGATTGCTGTCCTTTCAACTCAGACTACATTTGAACTAGCAGTGGCAGCATCATAAACAGTATTTACAGCCATTTTTTCCCCTGTGTCTCTATAGAGGAAGGCCTACCCGCACCCTCCATGTAAAGTCTGTGCAGTCCTCCATAAATGGGGATCTTTGCCTTCATCATACTTAGACATGAATGGAGATGGAGTACACATATTAGATGAGATGATCACCTAAAGAATGAAGCCAATTTCTCTAATAAATTGGGGTATTTTCAAAATGTGGTAAATGTGGTAAATGTATCTGCGAATGCTGCCATAAAGTGAGTTGCCATTTTAATCACTAGAGAATTACCCTGTGAAGTAGTGAAAGTGTACAGGGCCCCAGGTGCGCGATGGGTGCAGATTAGGGTGAAGATATTCCCAGATCTATTTTGAGTGACAATGGGCCGCAATTTACCTCAGAAAAGTGGTATAAATACGCCGAGAGGAACGGGATCAAAGTCAAGCACACTTCCATATACCATCCGGCGAGTAATGGCCAAGTGGAGCGGTTCAATAGAGTCATAATGGGGTCCATACAAGCCGCTATCACGATGGGCAAAGATTGGGAGAAGGAAGTCCAAAGTATGATATGGGCTTACCGCATCACCCCTACCAGCACGGGGTATAGCCCTTTCCAAATCTTGAGAGGACGGCACCCCTTTACCAAGGACAACTTAGCATGGAGGTAAAAGACAATCACAAGCAAGTGGTCTCCAGCAGTGGTCCAGCACAATCTAGAGAAATCCCAAAGAATATATGCCGAACATTACAACCAGTGAAAAAACGTGAGGGAGACAGCCCTTGAGAGAGGGGAATCGGTGAGAGTCAAATTAGCTGTGCTAAGGAGAAAGGGGGACAGTAAATACAGCCAACCTCTACAAGTAAAAGAAGTGTATGATAGGGCAGCATTGCTCAGCGACGGAAATGTGTGGTCCCAGGATCGCATGTCTAAATGCAACAAGATCTTACGATGGTCCCATGAAGACACTGAGAGGACAGTACAGGACTGTAGACAACGGGAGAATGAGGAAGGTACCCCAGGGGAAGAGGCGAACCCTGGAGCAGAGGGAACCCTTGAGGAGTTGGGAGGCAATGATGTAACCGAGGAAGAGGAACAACCTGGAGAGGAGAGTGTGACCCCGAAGAGAGATGGGCCGTGCATCCAAGGGGACCAAGTGGTGAGCCCTGCAGGGAACAGCACTGGTGAAATCTTCTCTACTCCGGTAAGACGCACACGAGCAGGCAGAGTGGTGGTAAGACCCACCCGCTATCGAGACGTTGAACTGGGGGGGAGCTAAGTAGCCGTGTGTGGCGGAAAGTCTATGGTTTTCTTTTGGTAATAAAAAGAGGGAGATATGGCGAGCTGGCCGGACTTGGAGAAGATGAAGAGCGAATTTCCTAAAGTTTTCGGCGGGAAGGTCGGCAAGTTGGAAAAATTCACGCACCAGATAGAGCTCAAGGAGAACTCCAGGCCTATATCCCACAAAGTAAGGAACGTGCCCCTATACTTGGTATGACATCAGTCACATACTTGGGACACGAGATCGGAGAACGCGGCATCACACCCAAACGAGCAAATGTGAAGGCAATTTGCGATGCCTTGGCCCCAATAAACAAAGAAGAAGTGAGATCCTGCATAGGAATGGCTGAATATTACAGCAAATTCGTGCAACACTTTGCCACCAAGACGCACCACCTGAGACAACTCATAAAGGACAAAACCGTGTTCACTTGGACCGAAGAGACACAAAAAGAATTTGACACCTTGAAAAATGACATTAGCCAAGCTATACCCCTACAAGGGTACGACCCCCTAGGGCGGTCAGTTTTGACGACGGACGCCAGCGAGAAGGGGTTGGGAGCAGTCCTCATGCAGGAAAGGAAAGATGGAACGATGGAGACCCTCAGCTTCGCATCAAGATCCCTTTCGCCCACAGAACAAAACATTTAGTGTAATCGAGAAAGAGATGCTGGCGGTCGTGTGGGCCATGGGGAAGTTTCGACAATTCCTATGGGGCACGAGGTTCCTACTCAAAACTGACCACAAACCGTTAGTCAAAGTACTCACCTCAAGTGGACATGCGAGTGCCACACCACGCATCGCTAAGATGACCTTGAAATTACTAGAGTACAGGTACGATGTAGAATACATCCCAGGGACACGAAACAAGGAGGCAGATTACCTCAGTAGAGCCTCAGCAATGGAAGGAGCTCCTGACGAAACAGCAGAGAACGAGGAGATACTAGCAATGATGGAAGACCAAGAAAGAGTGATAAGCAACCAGGAGTGGTCTAAAGCTTATGCAGAAGACAAGGACATAGGAAAGGTCAAAGAGTGCATAATACACGGATGGCCTGAGAAGAAACACTTGCGAGAAACACTCCGGAGGTTCTATGAAGTCAGAGAGGAACTGTCAGTGGGTGACAATGGAACATTCCTGTACAGAGGAGACAAGGTGATCCCCCCGACAACGCTGATTCCCCGTCTGTTAGCGATGCTGCATGAAGGACATCTAGGAATTGTCAAGACTAAGATGAGGACGAAGCAAACGTACTGGTGGCCTGGAGTGGACACCCAGGTGGAAAGACACGTGAGGGATTGCGATCAATGTCAGAGAGCAGACAAAACGCTGAAGCCCCTAAGGCCGGCCTTGGGAACATTTGTCAATCCGAGTGATCCATGGGAAGAAGTGTCCGTAGACATTCTGGGACCAGTGCTAGATACCCAAGGAACGCCGAAATATTTATTTGTCCTCATGGACAAGTACTCGAAATGGCCCGAGGTGCACATACAGGAAGAGATGGACACGGAAACTGTGCTCCGGTTCCTCACATCCGTCTTCCTCAGGGAAGATATTCCCAGATCTATTTTGAGTGACAATGGGCCGCAATTTACCTCAGAAAAGTGGTATAAATACGCCGAGAGGAACGGGATAAAAGTCAAGCACACTTCCATATACCATCCGGCGAGTAATGGCCAAGTGGAGCGGTTCAATAGAGTCATAATGGGGTCCATACAAGCCGCTATCACGATGGGCAAAGATTGGGAGAAGGAAGTCCAAAGTATGATATGGGCTTACCGCATCACCCCTACCAGCACGGGGTATAGCCCTTTCCAAATCTTGAGAGGACGGCACCCCTTTACCAAGGACAACTTAGCATGGAGGTAAAAGACAATCACAAGCAAGTGGTCTCCAGCAGTGGTCCAGCACAATCTAGAGAAATCCCAAAGGATACATGCCGAACATTACAACCAGTGAAAAAACGTGAGGGAGACAACCCTTGAGAGAGGGGAATGGGTGAGAGTCAAATTAGCTGTGCTAAGGAGAAAGGGGGACAGTAAATACAGCCAACCTCTACAAGTAAAAGAAGTGTATGATAGGGCAGCATTGCTCAGCGACGGAAATGTGTGGTCCCAGGATCGCATGTCTAAATGCAACAAGATCTTACGATGGTCCCATGAAGACACTGAGAGGACAGTACAGGACTGTAGACAACGGGAGAATGAGGAAGGTACCCCAGGGGAAGAGGCGAACCCTGGAGCAGAGGGAACCCTTGAGGAGTTGGGAGGCAATGATGTAACCGAGGAAGAGGAACAACCTGGAGAGGAGAGTGTGACCCCGAAGAGAGATGGGCCGTGCATCCAAGGGGACCAAGTGGTGAGCCCTGCAGGGAACAGCACTGGGAAATCTTCTCTACTCCGGTAAGACGCACACGAGCAGGCAGAGTGGTGGTAAGACCCACCCGCTATCGAGACTTTGAACTGGGGGGGAGCTAAGTAGCCGTGTGTGGCGGAAAGTCTATGGTTTTCTTTTGGTAATAAAAAGAGGGAGATATGGCGAGCTGGCCGGACTTGGAGAAGATGAAGAGCGAATTTCCTAAAGTTTTCGGCGGGAAGGTCGGCAAGTTGGAAAAATTCACGCACCAGATAGAGCTCAAGGAGAACTCCAGGCCTATATCCCACAAAGTAAGGAACGTGCCCCTATACTTGGTATGACATCAGTCACATACTTGGGACACGAGATCGGAGAACGCGGCATCACACCCAAACGAGCAAATGTGAAGGCAATTTGCGATGCCTTGGCCCCAATAAACAAAGAAGAAGTGAGATCCTGCATAGGAATGGCTGAATATTACAGCAAATTCGTGCAACACTTTGCCACCAAGACGCACCACCTGAGACAACTCATAAAGGACAAAACCGTGTTCACTTGGACCGAAGAGACACAAAAAGAATTTGACACCTTGAAAAATGACATTAGCCAAGCTATACCCCTACAAGGGTACGACCCCCTAGGGCGGTCAGTTTTGACGACGGACGCCAGCGAGAAGGGGTTGGGAGCAGTCCTCATGCAGGAAAGGAAAGATGGAACGATGGAGACCCTCAGCTTCGCATCAAGATCCCTTTCGCCCACAGAACAAAACATTTAGTGTAATCGAGAAAGAGATGCTGGCGGTCGTGTGGGCCATGGGGAAGTTTCGACAATTCCTATGGGGCACGAGGTTCCTACTCAAAACTGACCACAAACCGTTAGTCAAAGTACTCACCTCAAGTGGACATGCGAGTGCCACACCACGCATCGCTAAGATGACCTTGAAATTACTAGAGTACAGGTACGATGTAGAATACATCCCAGGGACACGAAACAAGGAGGCAGATTACCTCAGTAGAGCCTCAGCAATGGAAGGAGCTCCTGACGAAACAGCAGAGAACGAGGAGATGGTAGCAATGATGGAAGACCAAGAAAGAGTGATAAGCAACCAGGAGTGGTCTAAAGCTTATGCAGAAGACAAGGACATAGGAAAGGTCAAAGAGTGCATAATACACGGATGGCCTGAGAAGAAACACTTGCGAGAAACACTCCGGAGGTTCTATGAAGTCCGAGAGGAACTGTCAGTGGGTGACAATGGAACATTCCTGTACAGAGGAGACAAGGTGATCCCCCCGACAACGCTGATTCCCCGTCTGTTAGCGATGCTGCATGAAGGACATCTAGGAATTGTCAAGACTAAGATGAGGACGAAGCAAACGTACTGGTGGCCTGGAGTGGACACCCAGGTGGAAAGACACGTGAGGGATTGCGATCAATGTCAGAGAGCAGACAAAACGCTGAAGCCCCTAAGGCCGGCCTTGGGAACATTTGTCAATCCGAGTGATCCATGGGAAGAAGTGTCCGTAGACATTCTGGGACCAGTGCTAGATACCCAAGGAACGCCGAAATATTTATTTGTCCTCATGGACAAGTACTCGAAATGGCCCGAGGTGCACATACAGGAAGAGATGGACACGGAAACTGTGCTCCGGTTCCTCACATCCGTCTTCCTCAGGGAAGATATTCCCAGATCTATTTTGAGTGACAATGGGCCGCAATTTACCTCAGAAAAGTGGTATAAATACGCCGAGAGGAACGGGATCAAAGTCAAGCACACTTCCATATACCATCCGGCGAGTAATGGCCAAGTGGAGCGGTTCAATAGAGTCATAATGGGGTCCATACAAGCCGCTATCACGATGGGCAAAGATTGGGAGAAGGAAGTCCAAAGTATGATATGGGCTTACCGCATCACCCCTACCAGCACGGGGTATAGCCCTTTCCAAATCTTGAGAGGACGGCACCCCTTTACCAAGGACAACTTAGCATGGAGGTAAAAGACAATCACAAGCAAGTGGTCTCCAGCAGTGGTCCAGCACAATCTAGAGAAATCCCAAAGGATACATGCCGAACATTACAACCAGTGAAAAAACGTGAGGGAGACAACCCTTGAGAGAGGGGAATGGGTGAGAGTCAAATTAGCTGTGCTAAGGAGAAAGGGGGACAGTAAATACAGCCAACCTCTACAAGTAAAAGAAGTGTATGATAGGGCAGCATTGCTCAGCGACGGAAATGTGTGGTCCCAGGATCGCATGTCTAAATGCAACAAGATCTTACGATGGTCCCATGAAGACACTGAGAGGACAGTACAGGACTGTAGACAACGGGAGAATGAGGAAGGTACCCCAGGGGAAGAGGCGAACCCTGGAGCAGAGGGAACCCTTGAGGAGTTGGGAGGCAATGATGTAACCGAGGAAGAGGAACAACCTGGAGAGGAGAGTGTGACCCCGAAGAGAGATGGGCCGTGCATCCAAGGGGACCAAGTGGTGAGCCCTGCAGGGAACAGCACTGGGAAATCTTCTCTACTCCGGTAAGACGCACACGAGCAGGCAGAGTGGTGGTAAGACCCACCCGCTATCGAGACTTTGAACTGGGGGGGAGCTAAGTAGCCGTGTGTGGCGGAAAGTCTATGGTTTTCTTTTGGTAATAAAAAGAGGGAGATATGGCGAGCTGGCCGGACTTGGAGAAGATGAAGAGCGAATTTCCTAAAGTTTTCGGCGGGAAGGTCGGCAAGTTGGAAAAATTCACGCACCAGATAGAGCTCAAGGAGAACTCCAGGCCTATATCCCACAAAGTAAGGAACGTGCCCCTATACTTGGTATGACATCAGTCACATACTTGGGACACGAGATCGGAGAACGCGGCATCACACCCAAACGAGCAAATGTGAAGGCAATTTGCGATGCCTTGGCCCCAATAAACAAAGAAGAAGTGAGATCCTGCATAGGAATGGCTGAATATTACAGCAAATTCGTGCAACACTTTGCCACCAAGACGCACCACCTGAGACAACTCATAAAGGACAAAACCGTGTTCACTTGGACCGAAGAGACACAAAAAGAATTTGACACCTTGAAAAATGACATTAGCCAAGCTATACCCCTACAAGGGTACGACCCCCTAGGGCGGTCAGTTTTGACGACGGACGCCAGCGAGAAGGGGTTGGGAGCAGTCCTCATGCAGGAAAGGAAAGATGGAACGATGGAGACCCTCAGCTTCGCATCAAGATCCCTTTCGCCCACAGAACAAAACATTTAGTGTAATCGAGAAAGAGATGCTGGCGGTCGTGTGGGCCATGGGGAAGTTTCGACAATTCCTATGGGGCACGAGGTTCCTACTCAAAACTGACCACAAACCGTTAGTCAAAGTACTCACCTCAAGTGGACATGCGAGTGCCACACCACGCATCGCTAAGATGACCTTGAAATTACTAGAGTACAGGTACGATGTAGAATACATCCCAGGGACACGAAACAAGGAGGCAGATTACCTCAGTAGAGCCTCAGCAATGGAAGGAGCTCCTGACGAAACAGCAGAGAACGAGGAGATGGTAGCAATGATGGAAGACCAAGAAAGAGTGATAAGCAACCAGGAGTGGTCTAAAGCTTATGCAGAAGACAAGGACATAGGAAAGGTCAAAGAGTGCATAATACACGGATGGCCTGAGAAGAAACACTTGCGAGAAACACTCCGGAGGTTCTATGAAGTCCGAGAGGAACTGTCAGTGGGTGACAATGGAACATTCCTGTACAGAGGAGACAAGGTGATCCCCCCGACAACGCTGATTCCCCGTCTGTTAGCGATGCTGCATGAAGGACATCTAGGAATTGTCAAGACTAAGATGAGGACGAAGCAAACGTACTGGTGGCCTGGAGTGGACACCCAGGTGGAAAGACACGTGAGGGATTGCGATCAATGTCAGAGAGCAGACAAAACGCTGAAGCCCCTAAGGCCGGCCTTGGGAACATTTGTCAATCCGAGTGATCCATGGGAAGAAGTGTCCGTAGACATTCTGGGACCAGTGCTAGATACCCAAGGAACGCCGAAATATTTATTTGTCCTCATGGACAAGTACTCGAAATGGCCCGAGGTGCACATACAGGAAGAGATGGACACGGAAACTGTGCTCCGGTTCCTCACATCCGTCTTCCTCAGGGAAGATATTCCCAGATCTATTTTGAGTGACAATGGGCCGCAATTTACCTCAGAAAAGTGGTATAAATACGCCGAGAGGAACGGGATCAAAGTCAAGCACACTTCCATATACCATCCGGCGAGTAATGGCCAAGTGGAGCGGTTCAATAGAGTCATAATGGGGTCCATACAAGCCGCTATCACGATGGGCAAAGATTGGGAGAAGGAAGTCCAAAGTATGATATGGGCTTACCGCATCACCCCTACCAGCACGGGGTATAGCCCTTTCCAAATCTTGAGAGGACGGCACCCCTTTACCAAGGACAACTTAGCATGGAGGTAAAAGACAATCACAAGCAAGTGGTCTCCAGCAGTGGTCCAGCACAATCTAGAGAAATCCCAAAGGATACATGCCGAACATTACAACCAGTGAAAAAACGTGAGGGAGACAACCCTTGAGAGAGGGGAATGGGTGAGAGTCAAATTAGCTGTGCTAAGGAGAAAGGGGGACAGTAAATACAGCCAACCTCTACAAGTAAAAGAAGTGTATGATAGGGCAGCATTGCTCAGCGACGGAAATGTGTGGTCCCAGGATCGCATGTCTAAATGCAACAAGATCTTACGATGGTCCCATGAAGACACTGAGAGGACAGTACAGGACTGTAGACAACGGGAGAATGAGGAAGGTACCCCAGGGGAAGAGGCGAACCCTGGAGCAGAGGGAACCCTTGAGGAGTTGGGAGGCAATGATGTAACCGAGGAAGAGGAACAACCTGGAGAGGAGAGTGTGACCCCGAAGAGAGATGGGCCGTGCATCCAAGGGGACCAAGTGGTGAGCCCTGCAGGGAACAGCACTGGTGAAATCTTCTCTACTCCGGTAAGACGCACACGAGCAGGCAGAGTGGTGGTAAGACCCACCCGCTATCGAGACTTTGAACTGGGGGGGAGCTAAGTAGCCGTGTGTGGCGGAAAGTCTATGGTTTTCTTTTGGTAATAAAAAGAGGGAGATATGGCGAGCTGGCCGGACTTGGAGAAGATGAAGAGCGAATTTCCTAAAGTTTTCGGCGGGAAGGTCGGCAAGTTGGAAAAATTCACGCACCAGATAGAGCTCAAGGAGAACTCCAGGCCTATATCCCACAAAGTAAGGAACGTGCCCCTATACTTGGTATGACATCAGTCACATACTTGGGACACGAGATCGGAGAACGCGGCATCACACCCAAACGAGCAAATGTGAAGGCAATTTGCGATGCCTTGGCCCCAATAAACAAAGAAGAAGTGAGATCCTGCATAGGAATGGCTGAATATTACAGCAAATTTGTGCAACACTTTGCCACCAAGACGCACCACCTGAGACAACTCATAAAGGACAAAACCGTGTTCACTTGGACCGAAGAGACACAAAAAGAATTTGACACCTTGAAAAATGACATTAGCCAAGCTATACCCCTACAAGGGTACGACCCCCTAGGGCGGTCAGTTTTGACGACGGACGCCAGCGAGAAGGGGTTGGGAGCAGTCCTCATGCAGGAAAGGAAAGATGGAACGATGGAGACCCTCAGCTTCGCATCAAGATCCCTTTCGCCCACAGAACAAAACATTTAGTGTAATCGAGAAAGAGATGCTGGCGGTCGTGTGGGCCATGGGGAAGTTTCGACAATTCCTATGGGGCACGAGGTTCCTACTCAAAACTGACCACAAACCGTTAGTCAAAGTACTCACCTCAAGTGGACATGCGAGTGCCACACCACGCATCGCTAAGATGACCTTGAAATTACTAGAGTACAGGTACGATGTAGAATACATCCCAGGGACACGAAACAAGGAGGCAGATTACCTCAGTAGAGCCTCAGCAATGGAAGGAGCTCCTGACGAAACAGCAGAGAACGAGGAGATGGTAGCAATGATGGAAGACCAAGAAAGAGTGATAAGCAACCAGGAGTGGTCTAAAGCTTATGCAGAAGACAAGGACATAGGAAAGGTCAAAGAGTGCATAATACACGGATGGCCTGAGAAGAAACACTTGCGAGAAACACTCCGGAGGTTCTATGAAGTCCGAGAGGAACTGTCAGTGGGTGACAATGGAACATTCCTGTACAGAGGAGACAAGGTGATCCCCCCGACAACGCTGATTCCCCGTCTGTTAGCGATGCTGCATGAAGGACATCTAGGAATTGTCAAGACTAAGATGAGGACGAAGCAAACGTACTGGTGGCCCGGAGTGGACACCCAGGTGGAAAGACACGTGAGGGATTGCGATCAATGTCAGAGAGCAGACAAAACGCTGAAGCCCCTAAGGCCGGCCTTGGGAACATTTGTCAATCCGAGTGATCCATGGGAAGAAGTGTCCGTAGACATTCTGGGACCAGTGCTAGATACCCAAGGAACGCCGAAATATTTATTTGTCCTCATGGACAAGTACTCGAAATGGCCCGAGGTGCACATACAGGAAGAGATGGACACGGAAACTGTGCTCCGGTTCCTCACATCCGTCTTCCTCAGGGAAGATATTCCCAGATCTATTTTGAGTGACAATGGGCCGCAATTTACCTCAGAAAAGTGGTATAAATACGCCGAGAGGAATGGGATCAAAGTCAAGCACACTTCCATATACCATCCGGCGAGTAATGGCCAAGTGGAGCGGTTCAATAGAGTCATAATGGGGTCCATACAAGCCGCTATCACGATGGGCAAAGATTGGGAGAAGGAAGTCCAAAGTATGATATGGGCTTACCGCATCACCCCTACCAGCACGGGGTATAGCCCTTTCCAAATCTTGAGAGGACGGCACCCCTTTACCAAGGACAACTTAGCATGGAGGTAAAAGACAATCACAATCAAGTGGTCTCCAGCAGTGGTCCAGCACAATCTAGAGAAATCCCAAAGGATATATGCCAAACATTACAACCAGTGAAAAAATGTGAGGGAGACAGCCCTTGAGAGAGGGGAATGGGTGAGAGTCAAATTAGCTGTGCTAAGGAGAAAGGGGGACAGTAAATACAGCCAACCTCTACAAGTAAAAGAAGTGTGTGATAGGGCAGCATTGCTCAGCGACGGAAATGTGTGGTCCCATGATCGCATGTCTAAATGCAACAAGATCTTACGATGGTCCCATGAAGACACTGAGAGGACAGTACAGGACTGTAGACAACGGGAGAATGAGGAAGGTACCCCAGGGGAAGAGGCGAACCCTGGAGCAGAGGGAACCCTTGAGGAGTTGGGAGGCAATGATGTAGCCGAGGAAGAGGAACAACCTGGAGAGGAGAGTGTGACCCCGAAGAGAGATGGGCCGTGCATCCACGGGGACCAAGTGGTGAGCCCTGCAGGGAACAGCACTGGTGAAATCTTCTCTACTCCGGTAAGACGCACACGAGCAGGCAGAGTGGTGGTAAGACCCACCCGCTATCGAGACTTTGAACTGGGGGGGAGCTAAGTAGCCGTGTGTGGCGGAAAGTCTATGGTTTTCTTTTGGTAATAAAAAGAGGGAGATATGGCGAGCTGGCCGGACTTGGAGAAGATGAAAAGCGAATTTCCTAAAGTTTTCGGCGGGAAGGTCGGCAAGTTGGAAAAATTCACGCACCAGATAGAGCTCAAGGAGAACTCCAGGCCTATATCCCACAAAGTAAGGAACGTGCCCCTATACTTGGTATGACATCAGTCACATACTTGGGACACGAGATCGGAGAACGCGGCATCACACCCAAACGAGCAAATGTGAAGGCAATTTGCGATGCCTTGGCCCCAATAAACAAAGAAGAAGTGAGATCCTGCATAGGAATGGCTGAATATTACAGCAAATTTGTGCAACACTTTGCCACCAAGACGCACCACCTGAGACAACTCATAAAGGACAAAACCGTGTTCACTTGGACCGAAGAGACACAAAAAGAATTTGACACCTTGAAAAATGACATTAGCCAAGCTATACCCCTACAAGGGTACGACCCCCTAGGGCGGTCAGTTTTGACGACGGACGCCAGCGAGAAGGGGTTGGGAGCAGTCCTCATGCAGGAAAGGAAAGATGGAACAATGGAGACCCTCAGCTTCGCATCAAGATCCCTTTCGCCCACAGAACAAAACATTTAGTGTAATCGAGAAAGAGATGCTGGCGGTCGTGTGGGCCATGGGGAAGTTTCGACAATTCCTATGGGGCACGAGGTTCCTACTCAAAACTGACCACAAACCGTTAGTCAAAGTACTCACCTCAAGTGGACATGCGAGTGCCACACCACGCATCGCTAAGATGACCTTGAAATTACTAGAGTACAGGTACGATGTAGAATACATCCCAGGGACACGAAACAAGGAGGCAGATTACCTCAGTAGAGCATCAGCAATGGAAGGAGCTCCTGACGAAACAGCAGAGAACGAGGAGATGGTAGCAATGATGGAAGACCAAGAAAGAGTGATAAGCAACCAGGAGTGGTCTAAAGCTTATGCAGAAGACAAGGACATAGGAAAGGTCAAAGAGTGCAAAATACACGGATGGCCTGAGAAGAAACACCCGCGAGAAACACTCCGGACGTTCTATGAAGTCCGAGAGGAACTGTCAGTGGGTGACAATGGAACATTCCTGTACAGAGGAGACAAGGTGATCCCCCCGACAACGCTGATTCCCCGTCTGTTAGCGATGCTGCATGAAGGACATCTAGGAATTGTCAAGACTAAGATGAGGACGAAGCAAACGTACTGGTGGCCCGGAGTGGACACCCAGGTGGAAAGACACGTGAGGGATTGCGATCAATGTCAGAGAGCAGACAAAACGCTGAAGCCCCTAAGGCCGGCCTTGGGAACATTTGTCAATCCGAGTGATCCATGGGAAGAAGTGTCCGTAGACATTCTGGGACCAGTGCTAGATACCCAAGGAACGCCGAAATATTTATTTGTCCTCATGGACAAGTACTCGAAATGGCCCGAGGTGCACATACAGGAAGAGATGGACACGGAAACTGTGCTCCGGTTCCTCACATCCGTCTTCCTCAGGGAAGATATTCCCAGATCTATTTTGAGTGACAATGGGCCGCAATTTACCTCAGAAAAGTGGTATAAATACGCCGAGAGGAACGGGATCAAAGTCAAGCACACTTCCATATACCATCCGGCGAGTAATGGCCAAGTGGAGCGGTTCAATAGAGTCATAATGGGGTCCATACAAGCCGCTATCACGATGGGCAAAGATTGGGAGAAGGAAGTCCAAAGTATGATATGGGCTTACCGCATCACCCCTACCAGCACGGGGTATAGCCCTTTCCAAATCTTGAGAGGACGGCACCCCTTTACCAAGGACAACTTAGCATGGAGGTAAAAGACAATCACAAGCAAGTGGTCTCCAGCAGTGGTCCAGCACAATCTAGAGAAATCCCAAAGGATATATGCCGAACATTACAACCAGTGAAAAAACGTGAGGGAGACAGCCCTTGAGAGAGGGGAATGGATGAGAGTCAAATTAGCTGTGCTAAGGAGAAAGGGGGACAGTAAATACAGCCAACCTCTACAAGTAAAAGAAGTGTATGATAGGGCAGCATTGCTCAGCGACGGAAATGTGTGGTCCCAGGATCGCATGTCTAAATGCAACAAGATCTTACGATGGTCCCATGAAGACACTGAGAGGACAGTACAGGACTGTAGACAACGGGAGAATGAGGAAGGTACCCCAGGGGAAGAGGCGAACCCTGGAGCAGAGGGAACCCTTGAGGAGTTGGGAGGCAATGATGTAACCGAGGAAGAGGAACAACCTGGAGAGGAGAGTGTGACCCCGAAGAGAGATGGGCCGTGCATCCAAGGGGACCAAGTGGTGAGCCCTGCAGGGAACAGCACTGGTGAAATCTTCTCTACTCCGGTAAGACGCACACGAGCAGGCAGAGTGGTGGTAAGACCCACCCGCTATCGAGACTTTGAACTGGGGGGGAGCTAAGTAGCCGTGTGTGGCGGAAACACTATGGTTTTCTTTTGGTAATAAAAAGAGGGAGATATGGCGAGCTGGCCGGACTTGGAGAAGATGAAGAGCGAATTTCCTAAAGTTTTCGGCGGGAAGGTTGGCAAGTTGGAAAAATTCACGCACCAGATAGAGCTCAAGGAGAACTCCAGGCCTATAGCCCACAAAGTAAGGAACGTGCCCCTATACTTGGTATGACATCAGTCACATACTTGGGACACGAGATCGGAGAACGCGGCATCACACCCAAACGAGCAAATGTGAAGGCAATTTGCGATGCCTTGGCCCCAATAAACAAAGAAGAAGTGAGATCCTGCATAGGAATGGCTGAATATTACAGCAAATTCGTGCAACACTTTGCCACCAAGACGCACCACCTGAGACAACTCATAAAGGACAAAACCGTGTTCACTTGGACCGAAGAGACACAAAAAGAATTTGACACCTTGAAAAATGACATTAGCCAAGCTATACCCCTACAAGGGTACGACCCCCTAGGGCGGTCAGTTTTGACGACGGACGCCAGCGAGAAGGGGTTGGGAGCAGTCCTCATGCAGGAAAGGAAAGATGGAACGATGGAGACCCTCAGCTTCGCATCAAGATCCCTTTCGCCCACAGAACAAAACATTTAGTGTAATCGAGAAAGAGATGCTGGCGGTCGTGTGGGCCATGGGGAAGTTTCGACAATTCCTATGGGGCACGAGGTTCCTACTCAAAACTGACCACAAACCGTTAGTCAAAGTACTCACCTCAAGTGGACATGCGAGTGCCACACCACGCATCACTAAGATGACCTTGAAATTACTAGAGTACAGGTACGATGTAGAATACATCCCAGGGACACGAAACAAGGAGGCAGATTACCTCAGTAGAGCCTCAGCAATGGAAGGAGCTCCTGACGAAACAGCAGAGAACGAGGAGATGGTAGCAATGATGGAAGACCAAGAAAGAGTGATAAGCAACCAGGAATGGTCTAAAGCTTATGCAGAAGACAAGGACATAGGAAAGGTCAAAGAGTGCATAATACACGGATGGCCTGAGAAGAAACACTTGCGAGAAACACTCCGGAGGTTCTATGAAGTCCGAGAGGAACTGTCAGTGGGTGACAATGGAACATTCCTGTACAGAGGAGACAAGGTGATCCCCCCGACAACGCTGATTCCCCGTCTGTTAGCGATGCTGCATGAAGGACATCTAGGAATTGTCAAGACTAAGATGAGGACGAAGCAAACGTACTGGTGGCCCGGAGTGGACACCCAGGTGGAAAGACACGTGAGGGATTGCGATCAATGTCAGAGAGCAGACAAAACGCTGAAGCCCCTAAGGCCGGCCTTGGGAACATTTGTCAATCCGAGTGATCCATGGGAAGAAGTGTCCGTAGACATTCTGGGACCAGTGCTAGATACCCAAGGAACGCCGAAATATTTATTTGTCCTCATGGACAAGTACTCGAAATGGCTCGAGGTGCACATACAGGAAGAGATGGACACGGAAACTGTGCTCCGGTTCCTCACATCCGTCTTCCTCAGGGAAGATATTCCCAGATCTATTTTGAGTGACAATGGGCCGCAATTTACCTCAGAAAAGTGGTATAAATACGCCGAGAGGAACGGGATCAAAGTCAAGCACACTTCCATATACCATCCGGCGAGTAATGGCCAAGTGGAGCGGTTCAATAGAGTCATAATGGGGTCCATACAAGCCGCTATCACGATGGGCAAAGATTGGGAGAAGGAAGTCCAAAGTATGATATGGGCTTACCGCATCACCCCTACCAGCACGGGGTATAGCCCTTTCCAAATCTTGAGAGGACGGCACCCCTTTACCAAGGACAACTTAGCATGGAGGTAAAAGACAATCACAAGCAAGTGGTCTCCAGCAGTGGTCCAGCACAATCTAGAGAAATCCCAAAGGATATATGCCGAACATTACAACCAGTGAAAAAACGTGAGGGAGACAGCCCTTGAGAGAGGGGAATGGGTGAGAGTCAAATTAGCTGTGCTAAGGAGAAAGGGGGACAGTAAATACAGCCAACCTCTACAAGTAAAAGAAGTGTATGATAGGGCAGCATTGCTCAGCGACGGAAATGTGTGGTCCCAGGATCGCATGTCTAAATGCAACAAGATCTTACGATGGTCCCATGAAGACACTGAGAGGACAGTACAGGACTGTAGACAACGGGAGAATGAGGAAGGTACCCCAGGGGAAGAGGCGAACCCTGGAGCAGAGGGAACCCTTGAGGAGTTGAGAGGCAATGATGTAACAGAGGAAGAGGAACAACCTGGAGAGGAGAGTGTGACCCCGAAGAGAGATGGGCCGTGCATCCAAGGGGACCAAGTGGTGAGCCCTGCAGGGAACAGCACTGGTGAAATCTTCTCTACTCCGGTAAGACGCACACGAGCAGGCAGAGTGGTGGTAAGACCCACCCACTATCGAGACTTTGAACTGGGGGGGAGCTAAGTAGCCGTGTGTGGCGGAAAGTCTATGGTTTTCTTTTGGTAATAAAAAGAGGGAGATATGTAGAATCGCGCTCTAGTTAGCGCGCGCTACGTAATGACGTAGCGCGCTTGGCCGCCATCTTTGAGGCGACTGCGCATGCGCGTGAGCGCAAATAAGCACGGAGGACACTAGACGCTCGGCGCCCTCCCGCGAAAGTGATATTATTAATAAATATATAACCCAGTATACCTGCCTATGTGGTATTCATTTGGGAAGCTGCACAGCATCATTACAGCGTTGAGTCAGTTTTTAGAGCGAAATGTGGATACAGCAACAGAGTTTTCAGTATGGGGGACTTTTTTAAAAGCATTTTGTAGGGGCAAAGTAACACATTTATGATAGCGTGGAAAGGCAAAGGATTCAGCAATTACAAACAGGCTTTAACCAGCCCACAGTAGATTTTATAGCTGTCCCTTCAAGGCAAACCAAGCTTCTAGCAGCACAGACACAGATCAGCGAAATAAATACTTTTGGTCTAGAGAGATTTTAAATCACAATACAATTTTACAACAAAGGTATGATGAAAACAAACAGATTGGAAAATACTTGGCCTGGGATGTTGAGCGGAGGTCAAATAATAATTGTATTAAAAAGAAACAAGATCTCAATCGGGATAGAATCATAACCCAACTGCAAGGGATAGTAGATGTGTTTCTTCATCACTATGAAAATATATACACAGACTCGTATGATACACCCCCACAAGCAGCAAGTACTTGGCTAGAAGGGTTTAATATACCGACCTTAGCACAAGAGCAAGGGGAAGAACTTCTCGCTCCAATTACCCTAGAAGTGGTTATGCAGGCAGTCAATCATGCCCAGAACACGAAAGCCTGTGGTAAGGACAGCATCCCTGGGGAAGTCTATAAATTATTTGCTCCCCAATTTAATACATTCTCAGTGAGATTATTGAACAGCATTATGAAGGGAACAGCGATTCGAACCTCCTTCACGAATGCAGTTATTGTTAGCTTTGTTAAAAAGGGTAAGCAGGTACAGGATGTTAACTCATATTGTCCAATTAGCCTCTCAAATCACGATTACAAATTATTTACAAAGATCTTGGCAAATCGTCTAGCTTTGGCTGTATCTACAATTATATTATTCATGGGGACCAAAACTGTTTTATTTTGGACAGGCAGATGGCAGATAACACACACACTATTTAACCCAGGCAATACATTATTACTCTGCACAGAACATCAAAGCGGCAGTGATAATGCTGGACGCAGAGAAAGCATTTGACCGCATCCAGTTGAATATCCTGTTCACAATTCTGGAAAGATTGGCTTTCCCAGGTGCAATTATTTCAGTTGTGAACAATGTATGTGCAGGAGCAAAAGCAAGTATAATTATTAATGGTAAAGCAGCAGGAAATATCTCTATAAGGTGTTGAATGTCCCAGGGCTGTGCCCTCCCATCAATCCTTTTTGCGCTGTACATTGAACCACTTGCCTGTGCCATACGCCAGGACCCCAATATTAAAGATCCTCTACACCAGGCCTCAAAATTAAAGCTGTTTGCAGACGATATGGTGCTCTATCTAAAGGCCGACAACATTAATGTTTTGAATGAAATGGAAAAAAATAGGAGAATTGTTACTGCCAATACTGAGGACTGGTTTGAGTTAAACTATACATCTACCCTAGACAAGGTTCGTAGGCTGCTCGGTAGATGACAGAATGCTTCTATGACAATTATGGGACGAGTGGTTTTGGTGAAAATGAGTATTTTACCATTGCTATTATTTGTGTTTGATAACATTCTGACCAAAGTCCTCCAGTCTTTTTCTAGATCAATTGATTTGGCCAACCGACATTTTATTTGGCAGCATAAAAAATCCAGTTTAAAACTGGAAACTATTCAGATGGAATATGAGGATGGAGAGTTGGCATTGCCTAATATAAAGTGCTATTATCAAGCGGCATTCGTGAATTGGCTAGGTAGCCCACTAGTCCTTTGAAGTAGCTGCAGTTCCTCGTCCAGGGTGAAACCAACCATTCTACCATTCCCAGAGACTGGCATTCTAGTAGAAGATGGCTTCCTGTCCAGAGCGATTCTGCAAACTGAGCCAACTCATGATGGGCTTTGATGTGTCTGATGTCTGTATATGCGGATTACGCCAAAGCTATTTCTCCCAGGACGGTGGGGCTCCAAAAATCTGTAAAGTACAGATCATTTGATGGGTTAGGAACAGCCATTAGGGAAAGATAAGTACTGAGCCATGCTATCAATTCCTTGTTCATTGTTTCTACTCACTATCCAAGGTGGCCCTGCATCCGAGTGTAGTAGAGAAGACAACGGAAGGTTCAGAACAGGAGAAGAACCTCTGCAGGTAGCTACAGTCCTCCGAGGCAGGGTAGAAGCTTGCTCAAAACTATAAAGACACTGGTGACCTATGTGGAGAGAAAGATCTGCCTGCGAACATGAGAAGCTGGGTTGCAACTACCAGTAGGAAAGACCAAACCTCATCAACAACCAGAGTCCAGATGATTGAAAAGACGTGTGTGTAGAAAGGTGGAGTATTGTGTAGTGATGCTGGTTAGGCTTCACTATGCAATACTCTCACAATACCTTAAAGATGGTCCTTGGATTCACAATAATAAATCCTTAGCTCAGCGCTGGTATTGTGGTAAAGAGCAGTCAGGCTTTACTAGAGGAGCATGTGTTTAGTATTTCAGAGTACCAACATGGACGATAAGTAACTGACACAGCTCAAAAGAATTCCAACACCAATTTATAAAAATAACGCAGATTTTAAAATTAAATTGGATAAGCACAACCGGGGTTATGTATTTTAGAATGAAAATTAAATCAGTGCAATTAAATACTGCAGAACTTTAGCATTGCGGTCAATGGTAAAAAGCACTAGTGACAATCAGTCACTTGCAGGTCGAGTTGTGTGCAACCAACTGGGGTTTAAGGTGATGCAGGTCCTAGCACAGGTTAAATAAGAGAGGGATTGTGGGACGTATAAACGAGGTGTTGGAAGGAGCAGCGAGAATGGAGGGTTTTTAACAGTATACGGCAGGTACAGACAAAATTGCAAGGCATATTGTTGTGGAAGGGTAAAGGTTGAGTGCACAATTTAGGCATAATTAAATGGGGTAAGAGACAAATGTGAAAGTGTTGAGTGTAACAATCGAGAGTGAGAAGCAAGCAAGAAAGATACAACATGGAGGTCAATGCTACACATTTATCGTAACTCGGAAGGGAAGAGAAAAAGTTGGGTGGAGGTGGTTGGAAGGAGGTGAAAGCATAAGGTTAAACAGCGGTGGTATACTGTTGAAAAATGGGGAAGGTTGCAGACTGTTACATAGGGGATATTGAGATGCTATGTGCAGACGGCGGAACCCAGATACTGAATGAGAAGGAGTGGCCCAGTGTGAAATTTTTCGTTTTATAAGTGCAATGTAATATCTCTATAAATGAAATATTCTCTTTGGTACAATACAATGTTGCACTTTTATAATTGGTATAGTCACCAGAGATCGTAAACCATAGTGAAGATAACAGTTAGTGATTGTGTTTTTCTATGATTATTTACAGTGACCCCTGAAGAAGTGCTATGTTGCACGAAATGCATTGGGTATTTTTCGAATAAACGCTGCCTGAAATGAATTATGCTTCAGTCATGTTTTTGCAAGAGGTCTGGACGGACACAGTTAGAACAGTAGAAGTTTGGGAAATGGCATGAACACTCCGTGTGTGGATTTGAATAAAAATGAGAGAAAAGCGATGAGGAATTATGGAATACAAGGAGTACATTGACTACTTTTGAATATCATGAATGAATACATTATTGCCACGATGGCATAATTAGCTGTGCGATTGTTTGGGGGCGAGAGGACGCCCCTCTCCAGTGATGCAGGTCCTAGAACCAAGCCATGACATTCAGTTTGATTTCACCTGGCTCGAGAAGCCCAGGTGCAGGGCTGTCCTGGCTGTCTTTGGTGCTGACGTTTTAGCACATCTACGCAGCTGGCATGGACGTAATTTGAGGCAAGTTAGGGGTTGCAGCTGCAACCTCTAACTTACTCCCTCCTACTCCTGGCACTTCCTTTATGACCCCTGGCCTCAGAGGGGGTAACATGTTTGCCTGCTCTGAGGCCATGGGTTGCAAAGGAAGTGCCAGTAGTAGCAAGGAGTAAGTTAGAGGTTGCAGCAGCAACCCCTAACTACCCTCAAATAACATGCATGGATGCTGGTGAGGAAATGGGTGCAAAAAGTTGACAACGGGGCCACTGCTGTGGTTGGCTAAAGGTGCTGCGAATTTCTTCGAGTTGCAGTGTCGAGTAAAAGTGGTGGTTGCAAGACTGGCCTCCAACAAGCCTTGGCAGCGGTAAGGTCAGCAAGAAGTTATTTCAACATCCGTAGGTCCACGGGAAAACAGTAGCCACCTGAAACTTTCTGGAGGTCAGGGCTAGATTTCCCATAATGCACTGATGCTTTGGGCGATCCCTTGGAGGGCCTGATGGCCAGCGATTCTTTGGTTCCTGTGTATTGTTTTAACCTGCAGACTACAGGGGGCTAGTGCCACTAGTCCAAGGGAGTCTGGAGTTGCCGTTGGCTCTCAAAGTTTATGTCTGCTGTAACCGGTCTTTGGTCTGGGACTAGTCGCAATCATGCCGTTTCAGGATGGGTGCCACAAGTGAAGAGTTTCATGCCTTTGTTTTGTGCAGATCCTGTTGAGACAGCCTTGGGTCTCTTATGTGGCCTCTGTCGCAAGTCAAATTAGAACTGAGGTTCTGGTACAAGGTGTGCCTCTTAAATTCTAGATTTAGGGGTGTTGGGATGTGGGAGCAAATGGCCAAGGGGCTTCTAGCCCCAGTGGCGAGTCTGCCCCTGATTTGACCACATGCGAGGTGTGTATTACCTTTTCTACCCACAACCCTCTATTCTGCCACTTTTAAAAATGGCAGAAACCTTCCTTAGCTGTACAGACCAGATTGCCCATCCTAGAGGTGTGGCTAGCCTTCAGGGGGTGTTCCCCTCCTGACTACATAATTTTCCTGCCTGCTTGAGTGCAAATGTGTCTGGGGGTAGAGGGAGAGCTGTTTCCTCCTTTGGGAGGCAGCCTGGATGCATGTCAGAGGCGGTGTAAACTTTGAAGCTCACCGCCTTGATGTGCCACTTCACTAGCCATCCTGTCAGGGAGGGAGGTGTCGCCTCTTACCCGCCCAGGCCCTTGTTTATGACTCCTGGGAGAGTTCATACCTCCTGGAAGGGGGTCAGATTCCTATATTGGTGGCAGCAGCTGCGGGCTGACAGCTGGAGCACAATAAAGGCTGGGTCAACCAGGTGGGCAACATCCAAGGTAGCCACCTGGGTGCATACCACATCAACTATGACATGGAAATCATGGCAGGGGTGATGAGGCACGTTGTTTTATACCACACATGACATATATCAGCAGTACCATAATGGAGCGGCCAACCTCGGGGTGCCTGGTTGCCAGCCCTTGTGATCCTATAGAAAGCTGATCACTTATAGTAACCCTTAATGGAAAAGGTTTCTAAAGGGACACACAAACTTGTACTGATATGTCCTCACCTGTCATATAATGCACCCTCCCTTCTGGGCTCAGGAGGCCTTCCTTAGGGGTGACTAGCATAAAATACGAATATTACATTGACCGTGCCACACATGGTGAAGACAAAGTCAAGTTTGAGCCGCCTGCAATGGAAAGACTCAGGGCTGGGACTCAGAGCTGGACTGGGATCCCAAAACAGCCCTGGCAAATTTTACGGACCAGCACCCGCACCGTGCTTAGTGAGCGAGTCTCACCACTAAAAGGGGAGAGTGGAGAGGGAAGGGAATGTTAGCGTGAAACACTGGCTGGTCTGGGAGGCTGTAAACAAAAGTGAGTGAATTATGCTTGCTTGCTGCTTTTGATACTGGGGGCCAAACTGTCTCCCAGCACAAAACCATTCCCCACCCTTCCACCCTCCCTCCCAGGGAAACGTCTGATGCCTGGTATGGCCAGTCCAGCTCTGACAGGTCTGCAGGCATCTGGTTACTTGGGTCACTCCTGGTGTCACAGTCCGTGCTTCAGGCAATGGAGATCCCTTTAACTCCTATGCACTTGGTACCAAGGACTTATAAGGGGGTTGAACTCCTTGCCAATTGGGGTTACCAATTCACATGTATCAGTTTTAGGGAGAGAACATTGGCACTGGGCCTGGTTAGCAGGCCCCAGTGCACAATCAGAGTCGAAAACCAGCATCTAGTAGTCCAAAAGGGGGCAAAAAGTGAGTGGACACCTACAAAAAGGCATAGTAAATCAGACAATGAATATTCTGGAGACACACGGTTGTCCCAGATAGATGCCTAGGAAGCAAGACCTACAGCACAACCTCATAAGGCTCCAGGTGAGGTCTCTTTGCCTGCCCACTATGAGACTGGCAAATCTGATTCATCTCGACCCATCCTTTGCTTATGATGTGCCTGAATTAAACCCTTATAGTGTCACCTGAGGGCCCAAAAAATCTTAACATCATTTCCTTGCTTGGAGACATATCAGGTTGACTGGAGGACACCAACCAATTTCGAAATCATTTGAATTATCTACATAGTTCAAGTGGCTCTGGAGAGATTGGATTTGAACCCATGGTGGGATCCCAGAAGTGTGGGTGCTCCACCACAAGAAAATCTTGACTGCGAGTGGTGGATTTATTTATTGGCCCCCTCACCTTGACTATCAACGTAAGTGATATCAGGGGTGAACTGGTACCCTTGCCTCCCATTTTTCACACTGAGTAGTATGGTGGCTTCAGTACTTTGGGACTCTAGTTGACTATGCAGTAGCCCTGGTAGGTAGACAGCAGGTCACCACTACCACCAGCCATAACCAGGATACTCTAGTTACATAATTGTTTTACGGATTAAAAGGGCGAGCACTTCTTCATCTGGGCAGTGAATACAGTCATGCATGTTTCGAGTTCACATCAGACGTTTTTGGGTTCAAAGGAGGTGTGATGGCTAAGTTCTAGAGCGCGGTACAAAAGGGGGTGGTGATGGACGGAGCATCTGAACCAATCAAACACTCACACCCAGTCAACAGATCTGGGTTTAATCCATCACCGTTCTTTAGCCCACTCTGCCACCCCAGTTCAGACATGGCCATATGCAAATCAGTCTGACCCTGTGCCTCATGGGAACAGTCCAGCCTGAAATGCCAAGCCATGCCTTCCCTGGACCGGAAACAAGCTTCCGAGGACCGGTTTCTGGCATTTCAGCCATCTTCAGCCCGGCTTGCTTGAATCCAGTGGCAAAGTGAGCAAAGGACTCACGTCTGAGCATTCCCTGCCAACTTATGGCGAACAAAGCGGTACAAAAGGGGGTGGTGATGGACGGAGCATCTAAACCAATCAAACACTCACACCCAGTCAACAGATCTGGGTTTAATCCATCACCGTTCTTTAGCCCACTCTGCCACCCCAGTTCAGACATGGCCATATGCAAATCAGTCTGACCCTGTGCCTCATGGGAACAGTCCAGCCCGAACTGCCAAGCCATGCCTTCCCTGGACCGGAAACAAGCTTCTGAGGACCGGTTTCTGGCATTTCAGGGTCTTCAGCCCGACTTGCTTGAATCCAGTGGCAAAGTGAGCAAGGGACTCACGTCTGAGCATTCCCTGCCAACTTATGGCGAACAAAGCGGTACAAAAGGGGGTGGTGATGGACGGAGCATCTGAACCAATCAAACACTCACACCCAGTCAACAGATCTGGGTTTAATCCATCACCGTTCTTTAGCCCACTCTGCCACCCCAGTTCAGACATGGCCATATGCAAATCAGTCTGACCCTGTGCCTCATGGGAACAGTCCAGCCCGAACTGCACAAGCCATGCCTTCCCTGGACCGGAAACAAGCTTCCGAGGACCGGTTTCTGGCATTTCAGCCGTCTTCAGCCCGGCTTGCTTGAATCCAGTGGCAAAGTGAGCAAGGGACTCACGTCTGAGCATTCCCTGCCAACTTATGGCGAACAAAGCGGTACAAAAGGGGGTGGTGATGGACGGAGCATCTGAACCAATCAAACACTCACACCCAGTCAACAGATCTGGGTTTAATCCATCACCATTCTTTAGCCCACTCTGCCACCCCAGTTCAGACATGGCCATATGCAAATCAGTCTGACCCTGTGCCTCATGGGAACAGTCCAGCCTGAAATGCCAAGCCATGCCTTCCCTGGACCGGAAACAAGCTTCCGAGGACCGGTTTCTGGCATTTCAGCCATCTTCAGCCCGGCTTGCTTGAATCCAGTGGCAAAGTGAGCAAAGGACTCACGTCTGAGCATTCCCTGCCAACTTATGGCGAACAAAGCGGTACAAAAGAAGGTGGTGATGGACGGAGCATCTAAACCAATCAAACACTCACACCCAGTCAAAAGATCTGGGTTTAATCCATCACCGTTCTTTAGCCCACTCTGCCACCCCAGTTCAGACATGGCCATATGCAAATCAGTCTGACCCTGTGCCTCATGGGAACAGTCCAGCCCGAACTGCCAAGCCATGCCTTCCCTGGACCGGAAACAAGCTTCTGAGGACCGGTTTCTGACATTTCAGCCGTCTTCAGCCCGGCTTGCTTGAATCCAGTGGCAAAGTGAGCAAGGGAGTTTTTGAAATAGAGGGGAGAAGGTAGATCGCTAGATCTAAGGGCACCAATTACCACTCAAGGGAGTGGAAGGTCCAGTCACAGTGTGTGCCCGTGGCAATCGTTGCAACAAGGGGGGTACTGGACTGTTCCTGAGCGTGACTAGAGGGAAGATTGGTTGGCGTGACCAAAGGTGTGGATTTTACACCCAAGGGCATCCATTTTGTTGGATGGATTGGCCTCACACACCCCGAAGGATGTCATGCTTCATCATCGGCGGTTGCTCCTCGTCGGGGAGGCGGTGCAATCCCCGACGGGCTCACCTCAAAGAGGGGCTCTTTGGCGGAGATCTTTTTCCAACTGCCTTATGGTGAAGTGCGGGTGTGTGGGCAGGGTGGTGTGTGGTAGTGAAAAAGGGGATATTAAAATGTAGCTAAGGGTACCTGGAACGAATTTTATTCAGGGGGTCCCTCGCTGCAGTTAAAAACAGGGGGCTAGCTCACTAGGAAACAACGAGTTAATTCAGGTGAACCTAGATGGGGCTAGTAGTGTACAACGGTCGACATGTTTCTCGCGGTGGGCTGAAGTAACCCGCGATTCATCAGGACCTACAGGAGGTGATAAAACCACATGCTAGTGTCATGTGCGGGTTTGTGTTTGTGTTACCTCTGTGTTGGTTGTCCTATACCTAAGTATTGAAGGGAGATAAAACAACAATAGTTAAAACAATATGCGTTATTTATACAATTTGGTCACGCCAATGGGAAAGAAAAGTGAGCAAGCGTGGCATGCTATAGGTGTACTTGTGTTCTGAATCACAGTCGACACATGCCTGAGTGGTTAAGTATGCCACCTATCTATAGTATGGCGTTCTCAACAATCACAAAGTGAGTGAAGGGGTATTTCTGTGAAGTATGAGGAAGAGGATTTAAAACAAGGGATTTGTAATATACAAGTGAGTCACATGCAATAGCTAACCAGGCTCTATAGTGTAGCTAGGTTCATTCACCATGATGATTTTAGCCTATGTAAGTGTGCTGCCCCTCCAACTTTAAGGGATTCAAAGTCCAACAAACATTCCCTTTATCTACTCACCTAATAGTTAAGAACTACCTGCCACATGAGGGGTCGGCGGGGTGAGGCATCAGGGATGAGTCAAATAGTCAAGACTGGGTTATGGATTAGGACAAAAACAGAACACCACATCCAGGAGAGCATTAGTCAACTAGCTAGCAGTGTACACTCCTGCGAGTGGTTCCCATTATCAGTGGAGCCTTACGTCACCTAAGAGCACTCACCTCTAGTCTCCTGCGCCCCGGCTGCTTGACCTACCCTTCACCGCCGAGCTCGAGTAGATGTGGGAGCTCGGCGGGGAGGGTTATTTACATTACATGCAGCGAATCACTACGGAGCGCGTGGCCCCGCCCAATTACGGGTCACGTGATACATGCCGTTCGGGGGTCGGCCATTTTAAGCTAGTCAATCAAAAAGGCTTAAGGGGCACTGGAATATGTGTCCGTGCTTCTTGTGATTGTTTGTGTTGACCAACGCGGGCCCCTTATTACTGGTGTTTGGAGCGTGTGTGGTATTTAACGTAAGATGGTGAAACTTAGTGGTATTTAGGCAATATGTAGCGGAGGAATCGCGCTACTAGAGATGTTAAGGCGGCCATGATGAGTGGTGTCACAGCACACGAGCCCCTGGATAAATAACCTGTTTCACATGGTTTAATGGGGCGGACATCTTAGACTGGTGGAACTAACATATTAGCTGGATTTAATGTGCAGGCATCATTAATGAAGTGTGTCAGCCAGGTAAAAGGCACCTAAGATGCTGTGGCATATATTTTGTTCGTAATGTGGACGGTGTAATCGGCGGTGGGAGCCTTTGTTAGAGTGCTGTAAATACAGTTGCACTGTGCCATATGTGCCCATTGGTTCTTACAGATAACATCCCAAAGCTGGACGTAGGGCTGCCTAGGATTGTTTGCAACAGTGTGTCAGATTCAGGTTGCAATGGCTCATAGCGATTGCCAAGGAATATCTTCATTGAGTCCCAGTCTGTCAGAGGATAGGCGGTGGACCCATCTCTGTTCCTTCCTGAAGAGGACATTCTTTGGGCAATTAGGGCTAGACTCAATTATTACCCACTTCACGGAGTCCTCATCGTGGCCTTGGTCTACATAATGTTTACACATCTTCGTGTGTGTCTTTTTGCAGCGGAAGTTACTCCGATGTTCAATGATCCTAGTTTTGATGGGGCGGGTTGTCATTCCGACATACTGCAAACCACAAGGACACGTGAGAAGGTAAACGCAGTGTGAAGTGTTGCAGTTAGTATGGTGCCTCAGCTCCCATGTAAAGGTCTCAGAGAGCTGTATAGTTTTAGCTGCCCGAGTGTATCGGCAGACACCACACATACCGCAAGGATAGTGGCCCGTAACAGGGGGAAGCTGCCACAGTGTCTGTTGGGTTTCTTTGATTGCCTTCTTAGGTCGGGTGCTAATGAGAATATCTTTTATGTTTTTTGACCTCTTGAAGGCAAACCTAGGGTCTTCCATGGTCAACTCACCCGTGCTCAATATACCCCAGTGATGTTTTATAGTCTTCCTGACTTGGTTAGACCTAGGGGTGAATGTTGTCACACATGTGATGGGTTGGTTCTCTGTGCGGACCTTGTCCCGGTGTTCTAGCAGTGCCTCGCGATTGTTGTTCCGTGCCCGTTTTTTGGCTCTCAGAACATCGCTTTTGGGGTAGCCCCTGTCAAGAAGGTTCCTGGACAAGATTGCAGATTCCTTTTTATAATCACGCACATCGCTGCAATTGCGCCTTATCCGCAAGAATTGCCCGAATGGCAAATTAGAGCGCAAGGCTTTTGGATGGTGACTTTTATAGTGCAAGAGGCTGTTGCGGTCAGTTGGCTTCCGATACATGGTAGTGCTTATTGACCCCTCGTCTAGTCTGATTGTGAGATCCAGGAAAGCGATCTCCTTAGGTGATGAGGTCATGGTGAATTTCAAATGCGGATTCAAAGCATTGATCCACTCAAGAAACGCCTCCTGGGAAGATGCCGGCCCTTTCCACAGGATCAGGATATCGTCAATAAAACGTTTCCACATTTTAATGTTACTGCGGAAAGGATTGGACTCATGGTCTATGTATGTTTTTTCAAACTTGGCCATGTAGAGACAGGCCACCGAAGGAGCAAAGGTACTGCCCATAGAGGTGCCCTGGGTCTGATGGTAGAATTTGCCCTTAAATTCGAAGAAATTTTCTGTAAGCGCTAGGGTGGCGCATTCCAAGACAAAGGATTGCGGAGTGTCTGACGTCCAGTTCTCCTGACTGAGTCTCTCCTCAATAACCTCCAGTGTGGCCCTCTGAGGAATGTTTGTGTAGAGGGCCTCCACGTCCAAGGTAATCAGCAGGTCAATATCCTCAGCGTGCTGGACATTGTCCAGGATGCGTAACACGTCTGTGGTGTCCTGGATGTAGGAGGGGATGTTTTTGACCAGGGGTTGCAGAAAGTAATCACAAAATTGTGAGAGGGGCTCAAGGACTGAGTCTATCCCTGAGACGATAGGTCTCCCTGGTACAGGTCTGGTTGCTTTATGGATCTTTGGCAAGATATAAAAATATGGGACCCTCGGGTCCTTTTTGATGAGAAAATCTGCCTCCTTACTCGTAATCCATTGGTCACATTCTGCGCTTGTGACTAAACTCGTGATGGTAGTTAGTAAGCGCTGGGTTGGATCATTAGGGATGGGGGTATAGTACTTTCGGTTGCCCAATTGTCTATTGCATTCTGTCTCATAGTCCTTGGTGTTCATGAGAACAGTAGCGCCGCCTTTGTCCGCTTGTTTTATGGTGATAAGAGGATCGTCAGCCAGTGATCTCAAGACTGTCATCTCCTCCCTGGAGACATTGCAGTGTGATGCATGTCTGTTCAGTTTGGAAATGTCTCTCAACACCGCTTGTTCGAATGTGAGTACTTCCGGGGGGACCATTCCATTATGTGGTGTGAACGTCGATGGATTGTGTAGTCCAGAGTCACCTGACTGTTCACTAGGTTTTCCTTCAAAAAAGGCTTTTAGCCTGACTTTCCTGAAGAATGACTTCAATTCCCTAGTCTCTTGGAAGTAGTCAATCTTAGGTGTCGGTACAAAACCTAGACCTTTTTGAAGTACATCCGCTTCTTTTTGTGAGAGAAGCCGGTCAGAGAGGTTGACCACGAGACTTACTGTGGACCCGATCGGTTCGTGCTCCTCGTGTCCATCCCTTGTGGGCGTGGTTCCTCCCATAAGTGAGCAAGGGACTCACGTCTGAGCATTCCCTGCCAACTGCCAAGTTCTAGAGCGGTCACGGAATCTTCCATTGAAACTAAACGACAGAGGTTTAGTTCCCAGAAGCAGCTGTCTGCTGCGCGCCTTGGGCTAACTCCTTATTTCCTGTCCACTGCATGTGCCAATGAACGTGTGCAGGATGCTGGCAAGGGGTCAGTTTAGGAATCCATAGAACCAAGGAGGTTGACCTGCCTCTGTGGCCACAAAGTACAGTGAGCATCTGGAGCATCAGCCTGAGCACCTGCCCTCAGCTATCCGAAAACAGGATGAAAACACTGTTCTGCTTTGGCGTCGTGCAAAAAAAGAAGTCATCCATGCTTACCAACAAGATCGATCTTGGGCAGAGAATAGCTGTAGGCACTAAAATAAAAGTGGCCCACATTAGTAAATCAGATAGCGAAAACAGTGGCCCCCAGCTGCAAATGAGGGAAATTTTGAACTGATAAAGATATGGTGTATAGGTGTTTTGCAAGGTATGGAAGAGTGCATGCATTTGCCCTTGGTGGAGGCATTGTTTGCGGTGATACCAGGGAAGTCAGAAGGTAAAAAATAATCCATTAAACCATAAAATGGGCCCAGAAAGAACCCAAAAAATGGCCCTCATCATGGAGTGTCATACCATCACATCTGAGGCTGACAGACTACCCTTGAGGACTGCTCGGCCCTGCTTAACAATGCTCCCAGTAGATCTAAACCATCAGTGAGGGAGTTCTGTGTTCTCGATGAATTCCTCGTGGCCCTCTTTTGCCCCATTCTCTTGTTCTTCTGTTTATGTTCCCTCAGGTGGTCCTGCAATGGTTCATATGGGTGGGCATACCTACCCCCCCCAGCGAACAGACGGAGTGGGCAATTGGGAAAAAGAGGCTCATGACAAAAATCTCATCTATTTGAGGAATAATGGATAAGCCTACATCTCAAGAGAGTTTGTCATCCAGTTCTCTGTTAACTGTAACCTCTTTCCCAAAATCCTTTGCTGGTCAGCAGAGAGCTGGTTGGTGAGACATTGGGCCTGATTTAGAGTTCAGTGGGTGGGTTATTCCTTCTCGCACATGACGGTTATCCCGTCCGCCATACTACAAGTTCCATTGAATGCAATGGACTTGTAATACGGTGCCCATATTATCCGCTATGTTTGTGACGCAGCTCTAAATCAGGCCTATTATATCAAAACTCTTTTTGGCATAAGGTACAGTATGTGCAGACAGCAATTTAAACCACATAAATAAAGAGCCATTAAAACTTTCTGAACGATTACATTGGCATTTTTATGTGGGTCTCGGAGTCTTCGTAATATATCTATATACTTCATTTAAACTACTAATAGATTTTGGTACCTAAGACTCAAAGTCTTACCTCATACTCTAAAAAAGGCTACAGAACCCACCGTTAAATTAAATTCTAGTTCCTCGTGCTTAGGGGTTAGATCTTCTGTCCAGCAGGCGCTAGACACTCCTGGTTTACCCTATCCTAGTGTTTTCTCTAGATTATATTTCTTAGGCCTAGTCCTGACCTAGTCAGAACCGGTCGCTGCACCCGCTCCTGGTCGTCCTCTCTGTGCCAGACTGTGCCCCTGCCTCCATCGTGCCTGCTGCATCGCGTGATTTCATATTTGTGCCAGCATCGTACCCCTGTCTCCATCGTGCTGCCTGCTGCATCGCGTGATATCGTATTTGTGCATTGTGCTTTAATTCCGAGTAGTACCTGTGCCAGACTGTGCCCCAGATCTCGCCTGGCATTGTTATTGTTATTGTTGGTGCCATTTGGTTGTCCCAGCCCGTCTCTCCTCCCCGCTCCCTGCCGCTGCACCCCCGCGGCCCCACCCCCGCTCCCTACAGCATTTCCAAACATTCCCCTCCCCACTCGCCACCCCGCTCCCGCCTCCCAGCTGCTCCTCCCTCCCACTGAACTTAAGATCAGACCCGAGCGGTGAAGAGCTGTGACCGTCCTGACCTAGTCAGAACCGGTCGCTCCACCCGCTCCTGGTCATCCTCTCTGTGCCAGACTGTGCCCCTGCCTCCATCGTGCCTGCTGCATCGTGTGGTTTCATATTTGTGCCAGCATCGTGCCCCTGTCTCCATCGTGCTGCCTGCTGCATCACGTGGTATCGTATTTGTGCATTGTACTTTAATTCCGAGTAGTACTCTGTGCCAGACTGTACCCCTGCCTCCATCGTGCCTGCTGCATCGCGTGATTTCATATTTGTGCCAGCATCGTACCCCTGTCTCCATTGTGCTGCCTGCTGCATCGCGTGATATCGTATTTGTGCATTGTGCTTTAATTCCGAGTAGTACCTGTGCCAGACTGTGCCCCAGATCTCGCTCGGCATTGTTATTGTTATTGTTGGTGCCATTTGGTTGTCCCAGCCGGTCTCTCCTCCCCGCTCCCTGCCGCTGCACCCCCGCGGCCCCACCCCCGCTCCCTACAGCATTTCCAAACATTCCCCTCCCCACTCGCCACCCCGCTCCCGCCTCCCAGCTGCTCCTCCCTCGCTCCGCCCCCCTCCACTCTCCACTTATGGTAGAATGGCAAACGCGCAGCGTTCACGCGCAGCGGGTGCGCCCCATGCGCGCCGAAGGCGCGCCAAAGGTAAGCCCGTCTACGCCGGTCCGCGCCTGGACCGCACCCAGCGCCAGACACCCTGGCCCCCGCAGAGGCCATCCCACCTGCCTAACATACGACGCCGCCACCCTCACTGCGCTCGACACCGGCCGACTCCCCGACTGCAACCTAGCCGCCCCAGGACGTACCCATGGACCCTTCACCTGCCAATCCTGCAAGTTCTCCTGCATCAAGTCCCACACCACACCCACAAACGCCAAACAGAGATCCGACAATAACCACCTGAAGTGCATCCTACTCAACACCCGCTCGGTCCACAGACACGCCATTAAACTATGGAACTTACTCGACACCACATCGCCGGACGTCGCCTTTCTTACAGAAACCTGGATGAACGCCTCATCAGCGCCCGACATCGCCATAGCCATCCCGGACGGTTACAAGATCATCCGAAGAGACCGCATCAACCAAACAGGAGGAGGAATCGCCATCGTCCACAAGAACACCATTCGCATCTCGCCCCGCTCCGAAGACACCCTCATAGCCACCGAACACCTCCACTTCCAGATACACACCGACCCCAAGACCACACTCAGAGGCACCCTCATTTACAGACCCCCAGGACCCCGCACACAATTCAGTGAAGACATTGCTGACTTTATCAATCCACATGCCCTCCCCTCCGATGACTACATTCTCCTAGGGGACCTCAACTTCCACCTAGAGAATAACAACGACAACAACACCACCACCCTACTGGACAACCTCGCCAATCTCGGAATCAAACAACTGGTGAGTACCCACACCCACTACGCCGGACACACGCTCGACCCAATCTTCTCCTCCAACAAGCACATCTCCTTCAATCACGTCACAAGACTCCACTGGACAGATCACAGCTGCGTCCACTTCAGCTTCAAAAAGACCACGACCCACCACCACCCGCAACAAGTTCCCCGCAGAAACTGGAACAAAGTTACCACCGACCAGCTCACCACATCTCTGAACCAAAACATTCCCGCCATATCAACGGACCCAAATAAAGCAGCCATCAATCTCGCACAGTGGATCACCCACTGCGCTGACGAATTAGCACCCTTGAAAAACCATCACAACAAGCCAGGAAACAAAAAAGCCTCCTGGTTCAACGACGACCTCAAGAACTCCAAAAAGAACTGCCGCGCTCTCGAGAAAGTCTGGCGAAGAAACCCAACCACAGATAACATGACCGCCCTCAAGGACGCCACCCGCAAACACCACCAACTGATCCGCTCCACCAAGAAATCAGCATTCAAGGATCGACTAGACAACAACGCACACAACAGCAAGGAACTCTTTAGCATTGTCAAAGAGCTTACCAATCCCAGCGCAAGCAACAACGACATCACTCCCTCTCAAGACCTCTGCGACTCTCTAGCCTCATTCTTCCACAGCAAGATCACGGATATACATAACAGCTTTGGCGACCAGTCCACTCCCTCCACCACCGAACTGAAGCCCCCCTCCACCACCCTTCGCGCCTGGACCCCGATTAGCACCGAAGACACCATCCGCCTGATGAACTTCATCCAATCCGGATCTCCAACCGACCCATGCCCCCACCACATCTTCAACAAGGCCGACTCCATCATCGCACCCCAACTCCGGAACATCATCAACTGCTCCCTCAACACCGCTACCTTCCTGGAAAGCTGGAAACACGCCGAACTCAGCGCCCTCCTGAAGAAACCTACTGCACACCCCACTGAACTTAAAAACTACCGCCCCATCTCACTCCTCCCATTCCCCGCCAAAGTCATAGAGAAGACCGTCAACAGTCAGCTCGCCGCCTTCCTCGAGTCTAACGGCTCCTTCGACCCCTCACAGTCTGGCTTCCGAGCCAACCACAGCACAGAGACCGCCCTCATCGCAGCCACAGACGACATCCGGACACTACTCGATAACGGGGAAACAGTGGCCCTCATCCTCCTGGACCTCTCCGCAGCATTCGACACTGTCTGCCACCGCACCCTTGTACAACGCCTCAGGGACGTCGGGATACAAGATAAGGCCTTAGATTGGATCATCTCGTTCCTCGCCGGAAGAACCCAAAGAGTCCGCCTCCCCCTTTCAGATCAGAGGCCACCGAAGTCATCTGCGGCGTACCACAAGGATCATCGCTTAGCCCCACCCTCTTCAACGTCTACATGAGTCCCCTCGCATCCATCGCACGCCAACACAACCTCAATATCATCTCATACGCTGACGACACACAGCTGATCATCTCCCTCACCAAAGACCCAAACACTGCCAAAACCAACTTACACGAAGGAATGAAAGACGTAGCCGAGTGGATGAAGAACAGCCGACTGAAACTGAATTCAGACAAGACGGAAGTCCTCATCCTTGGATCATCCCCCTCTGCATGGGACGACTCATGGTGGCCACCGGCCCTAGGAAGCGCACCCTAACCAACGGACCATGCTCGCAACCTGGGATTCATTCTAGACTCCTCCCTCTCGATGACCAGACAGATCAACGCCGTCTCATCATCATGCTTTAACATCCTACGTATGCTCCGAAAAATCTTCCGATGGATCCCAACCGAAACAAGGAAGACGGTCACCCAAGCACTTGTCACAAGCCGACTGGACTACGGAAACACCCTCTACGCCGGAACCACAGCCAAATTGCAGAAAAGACTTCAACGCATTCAAAACGCCTCCGCTCGACTCATCCTAGACATACCCCGCCACAATCACATATCCGGCCACCTGAGAGACCTTCACTGGCTCCACATCAACAAGAGAATCACGTTCCGTCTCCTCACTCACGCACACAAGGCCCTCAACGACCTAGGACCCAAATACCTCAACACTCGCCTGACATTTTACACCCCCACCCACCAACTACGATCGTCCAACCAAGCCCTCGCCACGATTCCACGCATCCGAAGAACCGCCATGGGAGGAAGATCTTTCTCCTACCTAGCGGCCAAAACCTGGAACTCCCTCCCCACCCACCTCCGTCTTACACAGAACCACCTCTCCTTCAGAAAACAACTCAAAACTTGGCTGTTCGATAAGTAGCGATCCTCTCTCCCCCAAGCGCCTTGAGACCCTCTGGGTGAGTAGTGCGCTATACAAATTCTTGACTTGACTTGACTTAAAAAAAATTGCCATTTTGACTGGACAGTGACCTTACATTAGCTCCGTCAGTGAGCCTTGGCTGCTCGACCGCCCTACCCTTCGAGAGTCAAGTGCTAAAGGTAAATGCTCGGTCTTTCACTCGGAGTGCGCTAGTAAGGTGCCCCCAGACATTACTGGTACACGACCTCAGTGGCCGCAGTTGAGGCCTGCTAACTCCTGGCTGCCCTGTTGTTCCACAGAAATGTAAAGAGTCCACTCCTGCGGCCCTCTTGCAATCACACCTAGAAAACAATTAAGGATAAAATCCTTTGATTGGCAGGATAGGTCATACTATGCAGGCTGCTATACTTGTGCCACTGGGTCATAAAAGGCCCTGTGCGTCTGTGGCTGCCCTGTGTCAGATTGGGGTTGTTTCCGGTCGAGGTCCGCCCTCTGTGTCAGGGCTGGCAAGGGACCTGCTCGGGAGGGTGCCAGGCTGTTTTCTGTACCCCTCTTCAACCTACTCAAAAAGGGGTTATTAGTTTTCTCTGGGTCAAGGGGTGGGCCTATGTGGAGTTGAACTGCAAGGATGCCTTATATTTTCATAGACACACTGCAACTCATTCAAACCTATGCTGACAGTTTATTGCATGGGTTGCATCGGCCGGCACCCATTACTCAGGTTTTTGCCTCGTTACACTGGCTGCCAGTAAAGCATTGTATTCATTTCGAATCTCTTTACTTGGTACTCGAGGCAGTGTGTACTCCAGAGAATTTACCTTAGTCTACCTAAACCTTTATTCTTGGAAATAGGTTGGTCAAAATAGGAACCAGAGAACACAAGCAAACTAAGGTTCCATTTAGAGGGACTTTGCCCACATCATGCACAACAAGTATGGCAGAAGCACATGCACAATTATAGTTGAGTGGGCCAAGTGCACAGAGGTTGATAAAGGCAAATATGACCTGAAAATGGACCTTTGATATGAAAGCTTAAAAAAACCTCAAAGAAAAATATATATATATATATATGAGAACAGTGGTTCGTGTCAGACCCTGTTCAGGGCAGCATGGAGCAAGCAAAGGCTACTGGGTCTTGACCGTGGGGGTTCAAATCATTTCCCTCTGATGTCAATTGCCTGTCCTACAATGGCTCTGCAAACTGGGCAAGTATAAACCCTTCAGCCAGTGGCTGTCGGTGGTAGGGTAGGGATGGCAATATGTTACAGGCTTCTCAGGGAAGTGTTACAGGGGTGCTCGACCTCAGTACTCAACAAGCACACATTAGCATAATAAACTATTTCCAACAAGAGTGTGACTGTCAAGAAGAAAAGTACTTTAATGCACTCCTGAACTAAACACTACACATATGGAAACGTACAGCATCAAATTTAGTGTCCTCGCACTGTATTAGGTCTATGCCACTCCCGCTATTGACCCCAATGCTGTCCTTATGGTCCAGAAGCAGCCTTCCATAGGTCAGGACTAAGCAAAATTAGGCTCAGGTGTAGGGTACCCCCGATGCTCTTATAATTGTGCTCAGTTACATCTTGTGCAGTAAGCCTGCCTTGAGGTAGCCAAAATTGATCCAACAGGCCGCCATTATTCTGGCTCACTCATACACACCTTGCATGTACCACGCAGGTCACAATCACAAACACACGTAATCTTTACTTGGTATGCTAGCAGTAGGATGGGTAAGCCCACAGAAGCAAAACTTCACACAAGTAGGCAAGCAGGCCTTCCATCAAGTGACACAGGTAAAAAGGTCTGAGCACAAATAGGATTCAGAAAACATAGTTCGCTGCCACCACCGTGCCATGTGCTAAACCCATGACAGGACAGTAGTCTGTACTAAGAGGACATGCTTGATGTTCCCGTCCAGGTCACATATAGGTCCAGGACCATACTCATGTCAAGGGACAGGCAGGGGCGGCTCTAGGCTCATGGCGGCCCTGGGCAGGGAGCGTAGGTAGGGGGCCCCGGAAGAGGGGGTCCGGGCGGGGCGGAGCACGGAGGCCAGTGAAGAGTGGGGGGTCAGGGTGTTTGGAAGTGGAACAGAGCCGGAGGCCACCAAATCCCTGCCAGGGGCCACCACGCAAATATGTATCCATCTTCAGAGGATTATTATATTAAGGATATATTGGCATGGTGGCCCCTGGGGTTTGTTGGCCCTGTGCGGGTGCACAGCTTGCACATGCCTAAGGCCACCCCTGGGACAGGCGTAGGCCTCTGCAAACCTACTAGATTAGTGTGAGGATAGGGCAGAAAGTAAAAAGCCAGGATATCAGATACAAGCAGTCAGACTATCAGGGTAATGTAATACAACTGTACACCATGCCGGGGACATTTCCGTCCTAACAGTTGGCTTTGCTAAAAATGGCAAAAGAATGCAATGAAATTCCAGCAGCAATCTATTTTGATGAGTATTGAATACATCCAAGAGGAAGTGAGATACCAAATCAGCTACACAAAGGATAGGATACATGTCTGTTCCTCCCCTGCACTTCCTTCCACCCATCTCTTTGCCCAAATTACAAAGAATATCCAGGAAGACAAGAGAGGAGGATCCTAGATATTTTCAGTATTCCCATTCTGATGGGCAGTTCCAGCTGAAGAAGCAAGAGGACAAGTGGGCACAGTGAACATGACTAGTGGCAGCATACCACTGAGGATTAGAATGATGGTAGTTTGACAAGCGTGAGGGATAAAAAGGCCACAACTAAAAAACTGCATTTCCCACCTGCAACACAGTTTTGACTGGTACCGCACCATCCCATTACCCATGCTTGAAATGGTCAGGTGTGTAGAATGTGTACCTCGACTCAGTAGGCAGACCTCGCCCAACAGCAATGATGACTTTGATGACTCAAGATTTTAACCAGACACCCTTTTCCTCCAAGGTTGTATCCAGGATCTGATGGTGGAGGGTGGAGTCACCAAACATGTCCTTAGGTCTTTGTCCGTCTGCCCAACCTTATTAATATCACTAGGACGTTTCACAGAATCTGAGAGAATTCTCAGAAGTATAGAGAGAAGCTAAAAACAGTTTAAAGCTACAGCTCTATTTGGGTCTGATGTAAGTTAGTTGTGGCGTATTATGTTGCCTGACCAGTTGGTGACCCAGCCTAGCTGGCTACATCAGACCTCTGAGGACAATGATGCATTAACCACTGCTAGAGATGTTTCACTGAATGCAATGGCAGTACTTTGTACCAATAAAACTGGTTAGAGGAGAATATGTCAGAACTAGTTATTGCTGTTAACCATTGTATTGCGCTGTGTAACTGTTCAAGAAAGTAATCTACCAAAACGAAACTGATGTTTTTTTAAATTCAGTCTTACAGCAGACCATCCGAGGAAAGGGCAGAGGATGACAAGGAAGCTGAAGAGCTAGGAGGGACCAGCATCAAGTTCTTTGAGAGTTTGCTTCACTTGGAACCACCTCATGTTTCAACTGTGATCAGTGCGGATGTTGTAAACAAAACTGTTTGAATCAACTTCAGGACACACTTGATCAGCATAAACAGCCCTCCTTCCCTTCCCCTTCAGCACCTCCTTAGACCAGGTACCCACCCTTCTAGGAAAGCCTGAGATGAGCTGACTGCTCAGTAACCTATTCATCCCCGTGGACCTAAATGCGCCATATGCATGATTTGTCATCAACAGAAGTCCCATTTCATGTCTTATTGATACTAGTGCCAGTCAATCTGCCCTGAAAACCTCAAAGTTCCATCTTTTCCTCTGCTAGGAAAAACAATTGATGCAGTTGGCATTAAAAGCACGAATGTTCCCTACGTTTTTACCATTCCTGTGCCTATTTCCCTAGGCCTGATTTAAGATCAACATGCTTTTCTTCTTAGCTCCACATCTGCGGTTAAATTTCTGTTGAAGGCAATGGTGAATGCAATGGAGCAGCTCTGCCTCACAGCAATCCTAAATACTGCAGTACCCTCTCCATACTGACGCAGAGGAAATAATCTGTTAAGTCCCTGCTGCCCTAGTGAAACAAAGGTTTTTGATCCCCACTGCTAGCATTTGCAATGCTCCTCTCGTACCCATCACAAAGCCCGTCAAAGGAATTTACCATTTTGTGCAAGACTTGCAGGCTACTTCTGCTGTTGGTATTATGGAGTTTTTCTGTTGTACCAAACCCAGCTACTACCTTTTCCAGTATTCCGGACACAATTGCAAACACATCCCTACTCGTTTCACTGTAGATCATTTGTGATTCGCTTTTTTCTCTATTCTGATACATTCGGAGATGCAACTTATTTTTGCTTCTCATTCTACAGCTCTCAAATAACATGGACCCAGCTTCCTCAAGGGTATACTAAGCTGCCTCCAATAGTTTCACAATCTCTTAAGGAGGATTTAGACATGTTGGTCTTTCCCTGTGATTCTACCCTATTTCAATATGTTAATGACTTGCTGGTAACATCTGATTCTGTGGAACCAATGCGAACATGACTTACACTGGGCTAGCAAAGCGTGGGCACAAATCCTCTAAAAGAAATTACAGTTATGTTTGGCCCATGTTTGGTATTTGGGCCATGATACCTCCTCTGAAGAGTGGCATCCGCATTTCTGTCACACGCTTGGGGAAGTGCACCCACCAGAACTTGATGGTGGCACGAGCATGCCACTGATGCATTGTCCATGGCAATGCTGCACATTTTAATTATGAGTATGAAACTGCATCATAAGCAATGGGATATTGTCCAAATAGAAGAGCAGTAACAAAAATGTAGTACATGAGATTTCATCTCTTAGTAACAACTAAAATAGAAAAGGAATCAATAGTTTATCCTAAGAAAAGGCGTTTTCCCATAATGATCATCATGCTTTAAGACAGCTATATGCATGGATTTTAGCTTGTGAAATATTGTCAAAGAACAGTGAAATTATATAATAATGTAATGTTATTTGAACTAGGTAGACCACAATGCACCGTGGTGACTATTAGTAAGTTAGGAATACTACCTACCTACACTGCCTCAGGAAAGCCCAGTAGTGAGAGTGCTTGGTTGTGTGATGGACCATCATGCTGTACAGATGTTTATGTTTTAGTTAGAAAATTCCACTGCTGCTCCAGCGGATACGTCTGACTCTTCTTTCCTCTGATGATTTGAAGAAGGGCTTCTTCAGTGAATGCTGGAACAGTGGTTTCTAGTTCAAGTTCAAGTTCAACTTCTACTGCAGCACATCACTTTCAGCTGAATTCCAACATGGCTGCTGTCTTCTATACATGGCAGTTTGTCAGCGTAGTACCTTTTGGTGTTTTGTGTGAGTGATATGTGCTCAGTACCCTGCAGCCCTGCCAAGTGCCACGCATCTAGGGTTAGTTTAATGCATTTTAGTGGGTGTTCCTGCATCAGTGCACTAAAATGCATTGCCATGCATGTTTAGCTCCTCTTCGTTGCAGGAAGTGCTTTGATCACAGCATCTACAAAGCCAGCATAGTCTCATTATCTTTTAATGTGCCTCAGGCAGTATGAGCTGAACCTAGAGAGGGGGAGACTGTGGTGGCATGGAAACAAGCACTGGGCATAACTGGACTCTCTCCAGGTCAGGTGAACTCCCTGAGTGAGACGATTGACACAGCAGAAGCCCGGCTGGCACTGTCAGTCTGTACTGGGCCACAGTTTACCAGTGCAGACCAGAGTGAGGGATACCAAGGGTGGAGATAGGCAATTATCGCTGGTTTAGCGGCCGGGCCGCTAAGCGGCGATAATCCTATCGCTCTATTAGCAAGCTGTCGCTAACTGATGTTAGCGACAGCTTTTAGGCGATGGCGAGCGGTTTGGGGCCCGCTTTGCATGTCAGCGATATTTATCGCTAATGACATGCAAAGTGGGCGTACCCAACCTGTTAGCTACTGAAAGCAGTCGCTAACGTCGCTATCGCCTATAAGCAAGGTAGGCGTAGCGATGGAAATATTCCCGCTATCGCCAAAAACTAACGCCTGCTCAGACCAGTTCTTAGCCATGTTATCCAATGGGAGGTGGAAACATGGATAAGAGCATTTTGTCGCTAATGCGTGAATATCGCTGTATTCTCATCGATATTCACGCATTTCGCCGCTATCGCTGGATATTTTAGCACAATGGAGAAAAACTCTGCTAATAGCATCTTTTCTCCGCTAACATATCCAGCGATAGGCAGCGATAAAAAAATCGTCGGTAAGCCTATTTAGCGATAATTATCGCTACTCGTTGGTAATATGCCCCTGAGTTCTCAACAATGACAGTAAACCCTTAAGGTAATCCATGCCTGTGATACAGTCTGAGTCCCTGTTTACATTTCAAATTTTGATTTTGTGTTTCTGCTACATGTGGCTCTTGTATAATGCATACTGTGAACTGAGTCCCCACTAGGTGACTGGATACATTCTGGTTATATGTGGGTGAAGGAGACGGGGGACCACTGAGAACTCCGGAGTTGAGGCTGAAGACTGTGAGAGTTTTTCAGTGTGCCTGTTAGTGGGAGATAGAGGTTTTCAGGCTGCATACACATCCAATCCTTGGCGTCTCTACAGAGTGTATTAAGTAATGGACACATGTGTGCAAAATATAATCACCATTTCATAAGAAAGTCTGTGAAGGGGTAAGTGATTGTCCAAATACTGACAGGGACAAAGGAAATGAAAATGTTGTGTTTGTTTGTAAGGAGAGAGAGAATGGGTGGGTGTAGGAGTAAAAGGGGTAACCTAAGAAAGTACACGGAGGACAGAGTGAAAGGCAATGATGAAGAGGAATGAGATGACCTGTGAGATATGCAGATGGAAGATGTCAGAAATATGTGGGGAGAAAAAGAACTTAAGTGCCTACCTGTGCGAGACCGAAGAGGATAGGTTGAGCAGGGGAGATTGGGAGGGATTGATACACTCCTAAGATCAATACCTGCTCCACAGACCTAACTGATGTTTAAGTCCCAGTCTAATATTTTCAGAATTGAAAAAATGTCAATTTATAAATAATCAGAATAAAATCATTGGTATTACTCATTTTGCTGATACTGCTGCCCAGCAATGCCAATGGTTCTGGTTTGTGTTAGTTGTATGTTCATTGCTGTGTGATATGACTGGATATAATAACAGAAAACTCACACAGGCAGCCAAATACTAGTCATTGCTTGATTTACTTGCAGGGATGTGTAAGTCAAAGTGTCACATATTTGGCAGTAAAATTACATTCATCCGCGTACTTAAACCATGGAAATGTGACACATAAGCAATCTGAAAACTTGGCAGTTTTGAACCTCTGATGATTATTTAAATCACAGCAACCATGTTGCAAAGGCCTGCTCAGTCTTCTACTGAGTATCTGGGGAGATCTCCACTCACCACGTGAAAACTCATCATAACTGCTAACATACATAATAATGAGACAAATGCCTTGTGGAATGTGTGCTGAATGGTGTCCTAAATGGCTGAAGTGCTGGACAAATAATAAAGGTATTTTACCATCTCAGGCAGTAATAAATGGTTTCTCGTCGCCGGTGGAACCTTGAGGAAATGTACAGCGTTTGACTGGAAAGGTAGCATTCATTGGCGTGTCAAAATTAAACAACAGACCAATGCCATAACACAATAGAAACAAGAACACAACAAAACATAATACAATAAAACAGTCAAAACAGAATGCGGCACATCGACCACAAAACAACAAATTGACAACACGGTTCACTAATGCAGCGCAAAAGAGCAACTGCACAAAAAAAACACAAACATCACTAGCACAAGGAAATGCAACATAACAAATGTGCACATATATGCTGGCCACACATTACCCACCTCCACAAATCTGTTTTTATATCACGGTGGTAAAAGCTGTTTGCACCAGGCACTGTCTTATGTGCTACCAAGAATCTGTATTAGTGCCAGTCAGCTATGTTTTGCCATTTGCCCCAATATCTTAAATTAGCAGTTGCAGCGCTGATGTTAGGGGTTATTTACTAAGTATGTGTGCATGGCGCAAAGCAGTGCAAAGCATTGCATCAATGTATTACCATTAAAAAAGAGTGAAGGCTCAATGCACATGGGGTGGCTCCTCCACTATGGCATGGGCGTCGCATCTCCCCGTCACTCAGCAGCCTCAAAAGTTGGAAAATAGAACGATAGTAAAACGGGTTTATTATCATTTTATTTTTCAAGTTCTAAGGGCTGCCATGGGGGCGGGGCCAAGAGGATGAAAGTCATGGAGGGAGAGTGGTTCCACTCCTGTCCGTGCGCATGTGGGTGTGGCCAGCCGTCTTAGGACGGCCAAACCAACATGCGCACTGAGCTATCTCCAACCCGAGCTGCGTTGATGGGTTGGAGACAGCAGCCACAGGCGCCACAGTCTCTCTGAGAGCGTACATCCAGATTGCTCAGGCCAATCCTGATGCTGCTCTCATGCACCAGGAGAGCAGCGTCAGGATTGGCCGTGGGGGAGCCTGGGAGCCTGTATGCAGAGGACCAGAAGAGCGGCAGGTAAATTGTTTTTTTTCTTTTTTTAATGTGTTTTCGTCATCGTTGATTCCCCCCCCCCCCACTCTGCCATGAGACCAGCCGCTACTAGAAGGCACAGCGAAAAACTGCTCATCACTACGCAGGTGGTCACACAACAGTGAGTAAAACGCAAGAGTGCTCTCTTATTATATTGTGTTTTTCTTGGTAGGTTTTCATTATATATTAAAAACTACTGTGTATAAAACAGGTTGAAGTTTATAGCACTGGTCGCATTTAAACTTTTACAGGTATGTAAGATACAGAAACGCCGGGTTCATCTATTGCTGAGGGCTAAATAGAAAGCTACTTTTTTCAAGGCTGGTCATCCTTTATTGAAGCACGAAGACGTTTGGATTTGCTCAGAGGTTGCTCGATTCTTCTGCATGTATGGCCTTGGGGCAGCTGTGAGAACGGATATGACCATGTTTATTCTTTGCCTCGTCGAAGTCCACCAGTTTACCCTGTAAAGACATTTTCAGGCATCCAACAAAATAGGAATCCTCCGTAGCCGAGCCTGTAATAAAGGAAATATGAAAATTGATAACTTTGAGGTTGGTTTTGTGCAGATCAAGGGGGCCTGGTTGTGAAGGTTGAGGGAGAGCTCCACCCGCATTGCTGTCGTGAACATGGCACTTCTCTTGGCTTGGGACTTTCCAAGTCTTCTGTCTGCTGTGGAGTGATTTGATGTGTAGGGTCTGGTGGTGAGTTTTCCCTGTGATGGAGGGTCAGGTCACGAACTGTGAAGTTTGCGTGTGAAGGGTCTTGTGTTTCAGTTGAGGCCTGCATGTCAGTGTCACTTCCCAAGTGTGAATCTCCCAGTGCTTCCATTATCTGCCCACTGGTACCAGTGCATATGTACATGTCAGCCTGCATTTCGGGTCCTCCATGTTTTAGTGTGGGTGTTGTGTCCATCTGGCTGTTTTAAGCGACCCTGTAGCCCAGTGTCCACATGAATCTCTCCCTGTGCCAATGTCTTTGTCTTCCTTGCCCAGCCTCTATGTCAGCAGCACCTCTCCTTACCACCCCCCACCCCCACCCCCACCCCACATCCAATTATAAGTGGAGCGAGATTCCTGTATGGAATTCTGCTCTGCTTAAATATGTTTTGTTCCAGGCTCAGAAAAAATGGAACTAATGTCGACCTGCTTTCCTGTCGCCGTCTGACCCTCTGCCATGGCATGGGGTAGTATAATCTCCTCTGCCATCCATTACCCGCCTCCCTAACCATCCCGCCGCAGTTTCATGAAAAAGTGGATACTGAATTTTGCCCAGTAAAACTGGTTCCACAAAGTTATTCCTCATTCAATGGGTAAAACCTAGAATTGTACGGTACTGGTGGGGTGTTACAGCACGCTACCAGTTTTTACAGGTTTGGATTTATCAATCCACCAGTCAGTGCCAGGCAGCTTGCAGTTGGGCCCTTGTGTCTATAGCCCCTTGAGATAGTGTCCACATTGTAAATGTGGGATTCTTGTAAAGCGCACTGTTACTCTACCCGAGTGTCCTGGCGCTGTAGACCGCTGGGGAACCCGTCCTGGTTTTCCCTGTGAGATGGTCCCTTTCTGGGTATCTCCAGGGTGAAACCAGGCATCCCCGGCGTCTGTGGGGGGCCGTTTTAGAGATGAGGCAAGCTTAATGCCCAGAGTTGCCGAGTGTTTTCCCTGGTTGGAGTAGGCACTGAGGCGAGAATTATCGAGTCCGTTGACCCTGGTCCAAGACCCTGCCGCGTCGGGAATTGAACCCTGGTCCCGGGCCGTTCTCTGCTTACAGGTCTGCCGCCTCTAACCAGTGAGCCACACCACAGCCATATTTCCCTTACCATGCCTCCCTGTCCCTGTTTGTCACAGTTTCTGTTCCACCTTATGTCTCACTGCGTTATTGACCATGTCCCGCGGTCCCAATGTCTATGCCGCCCACTCTCAGTGTTTGTACCTCCCAGGTCCTGTGTCACCGAGCTGGTGTACTCTTGGGCTTCTTACATTCACTGTCCCCGTGCCGATGTAGTTATTATCCCCATGTCAGGTAATTCCTTTCCCCAAGGCCAGTTACCTGCCCCATAGTGCAATCTTGCTCCATTGTCCCATTATCCCTACTGCCAGTGAGGGTATTTCCCTGCCCCAATGTATCAGTATTCCATTCCCCAGAGCACGTGCTTCCCTGTCCCAATGCGCGTGCCTCCCTGTCCCAATGTACGTGCCTTGCTATTGAAGTGTCAAAGTCCCAGTGTCACTGTTAATATGATGTTTATGTTTGTTTCAATATTATGATGTGTTGGTGGTGTCACTGTACACATGCCCTCCTGTCCCACTATGCAGTCTTGCCCAGTGCCAGTATATTTAGAACCTCATTGTATGTGTGCCTCATCCCAGAAGTCTCAGGGTATTTCCTCTTCCTTTCCCAGTGTTTCCATGTCCCAGCATGCATCTCCTTTTTCCAGTGTATATGTCTCCCTGACCCAATCTGAGTGTCCCACATGCCACTGTGATTGTCTTCCTGTCTCACTGCCCTTGCTTTCCCTGTCCAAAAGCCATGTGCATCGTCCCACTTCCGAAGGTATAAACACCCATGAACGTATAAATAATTAGAAAATAAGGCACGCGTTGAAAAATTTTTTTGTAATGAATCAGACAGTTTCAAAAGGTAAAATAACCAGAATTCACAAGACAAAATGCAAAAGTGGCTTGCCAGCATGAAGTGTGTGTCATGATGACAATGGGAAATAGGTGTGCAATTATCATAGAATCCAATGGAATTGTGCAGCAATGCAGGGCAAATAGTGTGTCTTGGTTGATTGATTTATGCAGCAGGAAAATGCAAATTGTACTGCACAGTATGAAATTAAATGAATAGCACATTTACTGGCATTATTATACTATTATGGAATTTTAATTCACATACGTACGCATAGGTATTGCATCCAAATGCTTTTGGAAATGCAAAGGTTTCTTAAGAAAGAAAATCAGACATTTAAAAATTGCTACTCAAATATAGAATCATCAACAAATAATGATTTTGCGCCCGATTTTTACCATGTGTATTGAGCTAAGAAGTTTAAATAATAATGCAATTTGGGTAGAACATTTTCTTCCACCTCGGATTGAGGACCTTTTGACTAAGGTTGGGAAGTCATCATGGTTTACCAAATTAGATATGACAGTGGCTTATCATCCGATAATGCTACTCGCCGATTCAAGCAATTTTACTGCTTTTATCACCCCAAGGGGGACTTTCAAGTTTTTCAGGTTACCCTTTGGATTAGACTCTGCTGCTTTGGCTTTCCTGAGGGTGATTTCTGAGATCCTTAAGGATAGTACCAAAGTTGTGGCATTTCTTACAGGTTTTGGAGTTAAATCAAAACCGGGATTGGTTGATGCCATTATCTATCCCTGATACCCAAAGGCCATGAACAATTAAAATCATTCTTGTGTATGTGTGAATTTTACTCAAACGTCATCAAGGGGTTTGCAAATCTCACTGAGTTTTTAAATTCTCCTTGAAAGAAATGTGTGTGTCAATGGAATGGTGAATGTAAAAGTGCTTTTGAAAGAATAAGATCTGTCATCTCACAGGCTCCTGCTTCTCAACTTGTCTTAAAGGACACAATACCTGCAACACATTTGATGGTGGTATTTATGGATGGGAAGCAGTTTTATCATAGTACGAAGGATTGGTTAAACTTACTATTGGTTTTACATCATGCACACACAATGGCATAAAAAGGCGATACTCTGAAAAAGAGAGGTGGGGCACAGCATGGTGCATGAAGAAGTTTAATGCTTTTTTGTGGGATAGGCTATTTATCATCAGAACCAACCATCGACCTTTAGTAGGTATTTTTTAAGGAGCTATACTAAAAAAAACTGCAACTAGGTTGTCAATATTGGCCACAAAGTTGTTAGAATATAATTTTGAGATTTAGTATATCGTGGTGGGAAGAATGTCCGGGGAGATTGCCTATCCAGACTACCCAGTATTGAAGGCTGCAATTTGGAGAATGATGATTTTGACGAATATGTAATCGCAGGGTGTAAGTTCAGTGACTCTGTTTGAGCCAGTGTAGAGGAATGAAGAAATGAGATTCTTGAGGATAACTGTCTGCAAGAAGTGTTCAGATCATCTATCGGTGGATTGCCTAGAGAGAGATAATTGAAACTAGAAATACAACCGCTCTGGAAGATAGCTCACAAGCTGTCTGAGGTTGAAGGTTTGTTAGTCAGAGGTGACAAGTTAGTCCCTCCATATGGCCAACGGGGAAAAATAATTGAATCTGCCCATAGTGGGCATCTAGGGGGAACACTTACTAAACAAAACAAAGTTAGGGAGGAGTACTGGTGGCCCAGGAAGGACGGAGAGATAGAGATATTCATCATTGAATGTATCCAGTGCTTTCTTTCTGACAAATACTTGGTGACATGCTCACCTACCAAAACTCCTGTAGCTGCTCTCTCCAGAGTTTGGGAGTAAATTGGGTTAGACTTCTTAAGACCTTTTCATATCTTGCCTGCACATTGTTGATCCATGATTGTACGAATTGATCATTAGTATAGGTGGGGTGAAGTTACATTTCTAAGGGAACCATCCAATAGTCCGGTCATATGTTTTCTTAGTGAAACTTTTATTAAACAAGGTACACCAGAGTGTATTTTAACGAACAATGGCGTGCAATATACTTCCACCCTTATGTGCGAATTCCTAAAGAAAAGTGGGGTCAGGCATTTAAGGATGCCATTTTACCATCTTCAAAGTAATAGAATGGTGGAGCGATTTCACTGCATTCTAGCTAAGTGTGTCCAAAGTGCTGCAAGATTGAAACATGATGATGAATAAATTGTGTGAAAACATTTATGGTCTTCTAGAACAATGGTGCAAGCTTACATCAGCCACTCTCCTTTTGAAATGATGCATGGTAGAAAACCAACTTCAGGTTCAAATTCATACTGGCTATTTAAGTTTAAACCCTGCATTGTACCCTTGAAAGAAATTTGGTTGGAGGCCAACACTAAGAATGATGCTAGACAGGTCTGTGAACCTTTGCACAGAATGAGGGTGCAATACATTGTTGCTGGGGAGCTTATAAGAATGAAGGAAACTGTTTTCCAAAAGAAACACTTGTCCAAGTTCAGAGAACCTGTGAACGTTGTTGAAGTACCTCGCAACAGTGTTTTAGTTGAAGGAGACAGCGTTGGCACCTTAGCTGTGTTGCTAAGGTACAAAGAGCTAGACATTGTATAGCCCAAAAGATTGCTATAACAGGCACAGTAATAACAATGATAGGCCAGCTCGTGGGCACGATAGTAATGACAGTGCTTCCGATTCTGATCTGATTATATGTTGAAGCCTTTGACAAAGGACAGTAGTACCTTCCAAGTTGATGGTTTAATAAAAGTAGAACTGTTCAAAAGTAGACTGTTGATGACATTATCTGACACGTTGACTCTGTTTGAGTTATCAGAAATATTTCTTCAAGTTGCTTTCTCATTTCACCAAATGTTTCATTCTGTTTGTTGCCTTCTTGGCATATTTAGTTGTTTACTGTTGTTATGCATTCCTATTTGTTATTCTTTCCTTGTTCTCAGTATTTTTAATCCATCTTAATTGATCTACAGGTTCATCAATATGTTAAAAAAAACGCTTTCTCGTTAAGGGAGGGAGTGAGGTGGTGTAGTATCTGCTTTAGTCAACTGTATGACCCTGTTAGGGAGATACAACATGTCATGAGTGGAATGTACTGATGTCACAGCTGAAGTCATATGGAATGCAGGTGAGAGCAAGTGGCGGTTGGACTGAGCTGCTGGTGATTTCTTCTGGTAACTGTTGTGCTCTTAATAAAGGACTTTATTATTTATTACATTAAGTGAGTTACTTCAGTATGTTTCTTAAGTAAGAAAACTGCACATTTAACAATTGCTATTCAAATATTCAGTCATCAACAATTTATGATTTTGCGCCAGATTTTTACTGTGCCAAATGTTCCGATGCGTTTGCAACTGCAAAAATGCTTTTTCTTATGCACGAGTCCCATTTTAGGAGTCAGTAAACGTTGACCAACTCTTAAAATGGGATCGCAACCAGATACTGATTTGGTATTTGGAAAGGGCTCAAGTCAGGCAGCACCTCCAAATGCTGAATCAGTATATGCATCAATATTTTGCAACCGTAGTCCGCTCACAAAACAATTTAAGTTACAACTCCCAAGTTGGGGTTCTAACCTAGTCACAAAGGGAAAGGACTTTGTAAATAATGTAAATAAAATAAAAAAAAGTTGCTGTGGAGCAGGCAGTGGTCCAGGGGATCTGAACCAACTTTCAAACTTTTTTTTGAAAGTTACCTTTTTTTAAAAATGCAGCCCCGTTATCTTTAAGGAAAATGGACTGCATTTAAAAATAAAGTTTACTTTATTAAAAAGTGATCCCTACACATGGTGGTCTGCTGACTTTAGCAGGCAACCATCCCTGTTATAGCCTGCGATCATAGGGAGTCACAATTTGTGACTAACCTCATTAACATTCAGGAGGTGTATTAGATTCAGTGCCTAATCTGAGCCGGTGGTTGTAGGTGGGGCCCACTGGCACTCATTTTTGGGCCCGACACTTATTTTTCATATCAGATATTGACAGCGAGCAAAAAAGAGAACCAGCATTTGCAATGCAATGGTCTCGTCTTTGTTCAAGTTAGAGCTATTCGCATTGCTCATGACATTATTTTTGTTTTTAACCCCTTCCATGCTGATGACGAACCCCAGCCGTCACGCTCCACGGTGCTCGTGTGCTGATGACGGCTGGGGTTCGTCACGGCCCCGCCCTGTTCGTTTGTTTACCGCACAGCGGCGGAATCGGCCCAGCATGGAAGGGGTTAAAACATATAAAATAAATGGCATTGTCATTTACAATGCCAATAGCTTAATCTCTCGCAAATGCGTGACCTATTGCATTTGCACCCACACACACACACAGAGCCACACACAGAGCCACACACACACACACACACACACACAGAGCCACACGCACCCACCCACACACAGAGCCCCACACACACACACACACACACACACACAGACAGAGCCACACACACACATACAGACAGAGCCACACACACACACACACACACCCACAGACAGACACACACACACGCACACAGACAGACAGAGCCACACACACACAGACAGACAGAGCCACACACACACAGATAGAGCCACACACACACACACAGATAGAGCCACACACACACACACAGACAGAGCCACACACACAGACAGAGCCACACAAACACACACACAGACAGAGCCACACACAGAGCCACACACACACAGACAGAGACACACACAGACAGAGCCACACACACACACACAGCCACACAGAGCCACACACACACAGAGCCACACACACACAGACCCACACACACAAGCCATTCCGCTGCGCCCCCTGCACAGAACAGCCCTGGGCTTCTAAGTGTGTGAAAATGGCTGACATTTGTGTTCCCATTCGGAGGAGGCCTGGCTTGGAGGTTTGGGCTGGGCCGCTCTACTGGTGCCAAACTAAGGCAGCTTTGCATATAGACAGTCTCTGTTGTGCCGCAGGGGGGAGTAAACTGATGGCCTCAAATACGATCCAAGTCACTGGCAGCGTTGAGACTGTTTGCAGTCATTCCACCCATCACCACTGCGTTTCTTCATAGACAGGAGAGGGTCAGGTCAGAGCAGGAGACAGAAAGAGGAGTGCGTTACATGCAGCGGGTGTAGGTTACAGGAGTGACAAAATCAACCAGGTGTAGGTTACATTCGTGGGGAAGATGGAGCCAAATGTAGGTTACATTAATGCGGGCCCAGGTTACATTTGTGCAGGGGAAACCGGTCTAAATCACACAGTGCCAGGTGCAGAGACAGACAGGAACACACACAAGAAATGTTGATGCCCTGACGCTCCCTTTTTTCTCCCTGCAAAGACAAGTCGCCCACCCCCTGCAGGTGCACCCCCCTCCCGGCAACAGCCCTCGTCGGATCACCTGAAGCACCCCAAAGAAAACACTACTCATCCCGGGGTCGCTGAAGGCTCTCCCCACCCCCCCTCTCATCAATCCAGGCCCTAGTTGTTCGTTCCTGGGCCCCAGGACAGCCCACGCCCCCTGGCACATCAAGGCTCGCTGGCACTGCCTCCTCTCCCCCACTTATGGCAGGGGTAATGACTGGTTCCCCATTCGTGGTCCAGAAGGGCCGCCCTCCCCCTCCTTCCAAGCGGACTCCACTCTTGGCCACCGAGCCGAATCCTTCCCCAGACCTGGGCCCGCCCCTCCCCCAGAGCTGATTATTTTCTTTGCCCGAGGCTTGGCTTTTCCCCTCTGCCTGCTCCAGGCAAGCTTTTGTTTTCTTTAGCGCTAGTGAACCAGGAGTGGGCTTCTCAGCACCAGAAAGGGGTAGAGAACACCAGGTGTTGGCAAACCACCACTCACTGGAGTTAGTTTTGCACCGATCAAACTAACCTCGTTCCTCGCCCATCCCAGTGGCCACCGTGCAATTTCATACTCCCTTCCCACCCCAACATGCATTATCGCATGCACGGGCATCAGGTCCCAAAAATCCTCCTTTATATGTTTAAAAAGCACACACACAAAAAACACAGTTATGCCCGACGCCCGCTCACTCCCACGGGCGTCGGTTACACTACACCTGTGGTACCTTTGATAGCTCGGCCCCTGACTCCGTGATCAACATACGGTTAGACTACAGTGCCATGATTCGCGGCTTCAGGGAGCATTCGAGTCACTTGCAGACCGAAAAAGCATAAACAACTCTGGGTGTTTACATGCACCTACCAGGCAGACACCCCGTGAGGAGCCCCGTCCTTTTCAGACTGGGGGGGCGTGTGTTTTGTTGAGTGACTGAAGACGTCACGGAGAGAAAGGACAGCAAAAAACACGCCCCTCAATTCGAAACGGATGGGGCTTAGCTTCAAAAAATGACGTCACAGAAACCTCTTCTCCAATGGCTGGCCGCCGTTTAGGGAGCCAGGGAGCCAGCCAATGGAGAAGAGGGGCGGGTTTAAGCCTCGCTACTGTGAGACATAAGATCTCGCCAGCGAGACTGCGCATGCGCAGCCTACACCAGCCGAGACCTAAAAACACAAAAATGGGAAAGAAGGAGGAAGCAAAAGGTGGCAAAATGCCCAAAAACAGAGAAAGCAGAGACCACCAAGAGTGAGATAAAGGGGCAGCAGGGTCTGGTAGAGGATTAAAGAGGCTTGAGGTAAATTCAACACTACGCAGCCTTGATATTCAGAGTTTTCATAGCACCACAGAAGCAGAGCTTTGGGCACCAGCATTCACTCTTTTAGAATTTAAATACTGGTCAGATTACAGCCCACTACCATTAGGAGTTTTGAGAACCGACCTATTAGTACATAGATTGCTTGTAAAATTCTTTACTGGTTTCAAAAATACTCGTCACAATTTGCCACCAATATTTTACGACCAGTTTTTTGCACATCTGTCTCTTATCTTGCATGGTGGAAAATTAAAGTACTTTGTTGCTATTGTTCTCGCTACTTCCCACTGCACCAATCAGGATTTTATTCTGTGACTCTCTGGTCACACAGGAAGACATTTGCAGGCATCACATTAGCCAACTGAGGTTTCATAAGGTAAAAGAGTATATTTCCCTTTGATTAGTTTAACTTGAATTTATTTTTAATGTGAGGTGTGTGCTTGTTTTTATATGCAGTTACCCAAAGGTGGGGGGAAAAAACCTAGAAATGCAGATTCTTTTCTTCTTTTTAGCCATATCTTTGACCCCAACTTCACCCTCACTGCCCCTGCCCAGTGCCACTCAGTAGTAGCATCATCACACTTTTTGTATGGAGTTTAACTGCTGCATGTAAATGATGACAACCCAGTAACACATCTTTCCTGCTTCTAGCCTATCTTCATTCACATTTAATAGCAGACCAATTTGCATACCTCTGGGAATACATCCAGATCAACAAGGGGGTCCACGAGGAGGAGCTTCGCGGGCATCCAAGATGGTCGCGTGAGCACAGAGCTTCCCGGGCCCGCGCCGCCCTTCGCAAATATCCTGACTACATTCTGATTTTGATGATGGGCTTTTGTTGACAAACTCTCGCTGATCTCAACATTCTTTGAAGACCTGAATTCGGACGTTGGGATCCACTTCTACACCACCTGGAACTTCTGCGGCCCGCCCGAGCCAAACCGGGGTCTCCGTTGCTTGGCAGGCCGAGGAGTAGTTTAACAACAGCCGAAGGGGTCCCCTCCCAGCCGACCTCAGCGTAACTTTCGGTTTCGTTTTCTACTCCCGGCTCAGCTTTCTTGCTGCGCCGCTCGGATCGACCCTTTTGCCGGCCCGGTGTCACTACACTGCTGTGCGCTGTCCCTGTTGAGTGCCCCATCTCCAGCTTTATTGGCACCTACGCTACTTTGGTCCGGTTCTGCTGTCTTTTTGGCCATTTTCACCAGGTCGCGCGGGCCCCTTCGGGGTCCCTTGTCTAATATGACCGCCAGACCTGACTCTGAGAGACGCAAGACCAAGACACCTCTCCGTGGGGGACAGACCCAGACGAATATTATGGACCATTAGTCCCATTTAAAGGGGTCCCCCAGCGGTGCTGGCCGCACTCCTGACGACCCTAAGGCCGATTCTGCTGCGACCTCAGAAGTATCGCTGCAAGACGTCATGAGTGCTATCACCAGTATGAAGGCCTCCATGGGACAGCAGTATGAGGCCCTTGCCTCTAAGATCGACACGGTGGCAGTTGATGTCACGCTGATTAGAGCTGATCTGGCGAAGACTAACGAGAGGGTCAAGGCGCTGGATTTGAAGACTTCCAGTCTGATTACGGATGTCACAGACGCACAGACCGAGATCGGTAACTTGTGCTCTTCTCACGAACTGATGGCTGTCACCTCGAGGATTATGAAAATAGGGCCCGTCGTAACAATGTGTGCCTTATCGGTGTCCCTGAATGTCCCGAGGCCTCTGCAACCGACCTTCTCGTGGAAGACCTGGTCACGAACTATCTCGCTCCCGCCAGACTTAGCAAATTCTTTGCTGTTGAACGGGCACATCAAGTCCCAGGCGGTAAGGCAAAGCCGGGTGCCACCCCGAGACCCATTATTGCAAGACTATTCCACTTTCGGGATAGAGATGCTATCCTTCAAGCCTCTCGGGACAAAGGCCCTGTGAAGTTCGAAAATACCACCGTGACCTTCTATCCCGACTTTACCCCGCTTGTTCAGCGGCAGAGGTTTCAGGGAGTAAAGAGACGGCTTCGGGATTTGGGCCTTAAATACGCCATGTTGTTTCCGACCAGACTTCGGATCGAGTATGAGGAACGCACGTTTTTCTTCGATCGCCCGGACAATGTTAGTGACTGGCTCGATTCTTTGCCCAAGAGAGACGATCTATCCGGACACCCCGGTGGCGCCGACGGTGGCGTGCCGGAGTGAGAGTGACACTGTGGATCCTGGCGTCTGAACTTTCCAACTATTTCAGCTGAGTCTGGACATTGGTTTTCTTGTTCTTATTTTAGATCGGCCCGAGGGTGGCGGGGGGCGAATGGGGACTCTTCCTCCTCCAGGGTTCTTTGTGTAGATTAGTTTAATGACGGGGCGACAGGCACACTGCAAGTTGGGGTGGCTTATGAGTTGTACGCAGGGGTGCAGGGTGGGGGGTGTTGTAACGGGGTTAAGTTGGGGGGTGGTGGGGGTGTGTGTGTGTGATTTTTTTTTTCACGAGGCATCGCATTGTTTTTTTCATTTGCTCTGGTCGTTGGGTTTTGTGTGGAGGGTGCACCACCTTTTTCTTGGGGATGGGGGTGGCGAGTTGAGACTGCTGTCCTGGAATGTCAATGGGTTGGGAGACAGGATAAAGCGAGGGCTTGTGTTACAGTTCCTTAGACGCCATTCCCCCGACATTGTCCTTCTGCAGGAAACGCATCTAATAGGTAATGCATGTCAGGCCATGAACAGACGTGGATTTCGGCTGGTGGCTCACTCTGGGTTTACTTCTGGCTCCAGGGGGGCGGGCATTCTCATCAGGTCCTCTCTACCTTTTGAAATCGATGAAGTGACGCTTGACGACAGGGGGCGCTCACTGGTAGGTGGGAAGGGAAGACACTGTCCATACTTTCGGTATATATCCCTCCGGGCCTACAGGCCTCAACTTATGCTGATCTTGGCAAGGTTATATTAGGGCTTCCCGAGAGCCTCCTGATCCTTGGAAGGGGATTTTAATTCTGTGGTTTCTGGCACTTCTGATCGTTGTCCCCCTAGGGATATGGCTAGGTCCCATATGTGGCTGGGTGACTTGCTCGAAACCTTTGGGCTGATAGACAGTTGGAGGTTGATGCATCCTACGCAGTTACAATACACCTTTCATTCTGGGGCCCATGGCAGTCTCTCCAGGCTAGATTATTTTTTGATGCCATCGGCCCAATCCTCCTCCATTAGAGAAGTTCGTCATCTCCCCAGAGGTATTTCTGATCATTCCCCTTTGTGGCTTTGTTTCGAGGTCGGGGTGGGCAGTGAGGGTAGAGTTGCCCCTATTAATCCCTGGTATTTCCGCAATCCCAAAACCCGCTCTGAACTTGTGAAAGCTATTGACCATTACTTTACTGAAAATGTGGGGTCTGTTTCTTCTTCTGTTTCATTGTGGGAAGCTTTTAAGACGGTTATTCGTGGGCACTCTCTGTCGCTAATTGCTGCCGCCAAGAAGGCTAACAATGTGGAACTTGTACGCTTGGAAACCGAAATAACTGTACTAGAGAATGATCTTGAATCGGGAGTAACTCGCGCAAAGCTGCATTCCCTCAGTTTGAAACAAGTCGATTACAGAGCTCTCGTTACTGATGTGGCGAAAGTGATGAATAGAGAGCAGCAGGGCAGGTTGTATGATGTGGGGGACAAGGCCGGTAAATTGCTTGCGTGGTTGGACAAGAAAGAGAGAGTGAACCGTGTTGTTCCGGTGATTGAGAGGCTTGACGGTGAGTGTGTTATTGACCCTGTCGGGATCGTTCAGTGTTTCGTAGACCACTTTAAAACAGTGTATGCCTCGGTCTGTGATAGAGATGAGGAGGACTCCCACTTGCTGTTATGGGACATTGCATTGCCCTGCATTTCTGACGCTGATAGAGACCTCATGGAGGCCCCTCTTACGGTGGATGAAGTCGCGGTTGCTATCCGTTCCCTTCGTTCTGGCAAGGCAATGGGCCCCAATGGTTTGCCCATTAAATTGTACAAACTGCGACCTGAAAAAATGGCGCCCTACATAACGGAGATGTTCCTTGAGGCTTTGGATTCTGGTTCCCTCCCCGCCGATCAGCGACTTGCTACCATCGTAGTCATCCATAAAGAGGGCAAGCCGCGTGATCGCTGTGCGTCGTACAGGCCCATTTCTTTACTTAATGGGGAACCTAAAATTCTGGCTAAGTTGTTGGCTAATCGTTTGATTGAGGTGATCGGGGACTTGATCCATCCGAATCAGTCCGGTTTCATCCCACACCGAAACACCGCCCTTAATCTTCGAAGACTCCATGGAGTTCTCGCGAGGGCTGGGACGCTCACTGAATCGGCCATTTTGGCTTCCCTTGACGCTACCATGGCTTTCGATACTATCGAGTGGCCTTACCTTTGGGCGGCCCTCTCGAAGTTTGGATTTGGCCCGGTGTTCATCGCTTGGGTGAAACTCCTTTACGAGAGGCCCTTGGCTCAGGTGGTGGTTAACGGGAAGGTGTCCGGTGTTTTTACACTTGGGCGTGGCACTCGGCAGGGTTGCCCGCTGTCTCCACTGCTCTTTGCCCTCGCTCTAGAACCATTAGCGGAATGGCTCCGTTGGGAGCCTTCAATGAGGGGCATTCGGTGGACTCCTGATTTTGAGGATCGTGTCTCGCTATACGCAGACGATATCCTTCTCTACCTTACCTCCCCCCGGAAGTCCCTGAATGTACTTTTTGACGTTTTGACCTCCTTCGGAAAGAACTCGGGTCTCGTTATCAATTGGATTAAATCCTGTGTCTACGTTTTGGCAGGAGGTCTCCCTCCATTGCCTCGTAGATTTCCAATTCAAGTAACTGAGACTGGCTTTAAGTACTTAGGGATTTATGTGTCCTTAGACCCCTGTGTGAGCTATGAGCGTAATCTGTTGCCCCCTCTCCAACTGCTGAAGCTTGATGTTGCACGATGGCGTAAGTTGCCACTGTCACCGCTAGGTCGTGCGGCACTTTTCAAGATGATGTCGCTGCCCAGATTTTTGTACGCACTTCAGAACTCATTTGACCCAGTCCCTTCGGATTATTTTCGTGAAGTGGAGAGCCTACAGAGACGACTGGTCTGGGACGGGCGTGCACGCATTGCTTTCTCCAAACTCACGCTTCCGTGGTATGATGGTGGCATTGCCCTCCCGGACATCAGGCGCTACTATTGGACTTCTCAGTTGAGTGCGATCAACCACGCGACTTATGCTCCCGGTCCTTCCCCAGCTTTCGCAATGGATAAATACCTTCTGCCGGGTGGAAATTTCAACAGGGCGCTATATTCCAAGAGGCTCTATAGAACACTAGCCGGACCCACTAAAATTGCTGTACGGGTGCGGCATTGGGGTCGTGTGATAGACTTACCCGCGCAACCCCTTTGTACGAGTCTGAAGGTTTGGGTAATTTGTGGAGAACGAAAGGCTTTGATAAATGGGATATGATTGGTATAAGCAAGGTGGGTGACCTCTGGTCTAAAGGTAACGTTAAGTCCTTCGAGGTGCTAAAGGCGGAATACGAGCTCGGTGACACAGAATTCTTTAGGTATGCTCAGGTCCGCCATGCCCTATTGTCAGTTTTTGCTGTGGGTAACGATATTCCTGAGTCCTCCCCTCTTGAGGACCGTATCCTAGATGGCCATGTGATGGACAGCACAATTTCATTGATCTACAAGAAGCTGATCAGCTGATAACAGGGCCGGTCTGCTTGTGCGCCTCAGGGCTTTGTGGACTGCTGACGGATTAGAACTAGACGACGAGGACTGGCAATCGGCTCTGTCCTCACCTAAGGAGGTTGCCATACCTGCTCGCCTTAGATTTGTCCAACTTAAGATCCTTCATCGCGTGTATGTTACTGGTCCGAGTCTGGTTCGTATGGGCTATTCTTTAGACGGGTTGTGTAAGCGTGGCTGCAGTATGACTGGTACCTTCCTCCACATTCTATGGGAATGTCCGGAGGTGGTTGAGTTTTGGTCCCGAGTGCATGTGGTGATGGAAAGGGTCACTGGTGTGCCGCTGCTGCCTGAAGGCAGGCGTTGTCTTTTGAATGTCTGGGAACCCAACGATTACAACACGGCACAGGTTCATTGGGCGACCCTTGGCAATATGATTGCGAAGAGGGATATTGCACAGCTCTGGGGCTCCCACAGGCCGCCTACTGTACTGCAGTGGAAAGAAAACATGGATTGGTGCATGTTTCGGGAGAAAACTGTGTATTTGTCACGGGGCAGGCCCAAGAAATGGGGCAGGATCTGGTCACAGTGGAACGCATATCGTGGAAATGTATGTACTCCCCCACATGATTCATCTTCCGATGTCTTTTTGTCCCCCTAACTGACATTCCGATTTCTATCATTGACTGTATTATTGATTGTTTCCTCGCTGCCCCCTTCCCCCCCCTCGATTATTGAATGCACTATACGTACTGTACAGTTGGAGCTCTGCTTGCGCGGACTCATGACCATGCTTCATTGTATTTCTGCCTTGTGAAGTTTGCTACTTTGTTTTTGAATAATTTTAATAAAAACTTTATTAAAAAAACAAGGGGGTCCACCCCATAGCTGCTATACTTGTGCCACTGGGTCATAAAAGGCCCTGTGCGTCTGAGGCTGCCCTGTGTCAGAATGGGGTTGTTTCCGGTCGAGGTCCGCCCTCTGTGTCAGGGCTGGCAAGAGACCGGCTCAGGAGGGTGCCAGGCTGTTTCCTGTACCCCTCCTCAACTCCTTAAACAGGGGTTATTAGTTTTCTCTGGGTCGAGGGGTGGGCCTATGTGGAGTTGAACTGCAAGGATGCCTTATATTTGGATCTTCCAGCTTTTTTCATAGACACACTGCAACTCATGCAAACCTATGCTGACAGTTTATTGCATGGGGGCATCGGCAGGCTGGCATTACACCTGTTTTAGCCTCGTTACACTGGCTGCCAGTAAAGCATTCCATTCATTTCATTTACTTGGTACTCGAGGCCGTGTGCACTCCAGAGAATTCACCTTAATCTTCTAATTAAACCTTTATCCTTGGAAATAGGTTCAAAATAGGAACCGGAGAATACAAGCAAACTAAGGTTCCACTTAAAGGGACTTCTGCCCACATCATGCACAACAATTAAGGCAGAAGCACATGCACAATTAAAGTTGAGGTGGCCAAGGACACAGAGGATGAAAAAGGCAAATGTGCCCTGAAAAATGGACCTTTGATATGAAAACCTAAATAAACCTCAAAGAAAATCAAAACAACCCCAAAAAATAGAACTGTGGTTACTGTCAGGCCCTGTTCAGGGCAGCATGGAGCAAGCAGAGGCTACTGGGTCTTAACCGTGGGGGTTCAAGTCATTTCCCTCTGATGTCAATTGCCTGTCCTACAATGGCTCTGCAAACTGGGCAAGTATAAGCCCTTCAGCCAGTGGCTGTCGGTGGTAGGGTAGGGGTGGCAATACGTTACAGGCTTCTCAGGGAAGTGTTACAGGGGTGCTCGAGCTCAGTACTCAACAAGCACACATTAGCATAATAAACTATTTCCAACATGAGTTTGACTATCAAGAAGAAAAGTACTTTAATGCACTCCTGAACTAAACACTACACATATGGAAACGTACTCCATCAAATTTAGTGTCCTCGCACTGTATTAGGTCTATGCCACTCCTGCTATTGACCCCAATCCTGTCCTTATGGTCCAGAAGCAGCCTTCCATAGATCAGGACTAAGCAAAATTAGGCTCAGGTGTAGGGTACCCCCTATGCTCTTGTAAATGTGCTCAGTTACATCTTGTGCAGCAAGCCTGCCTTGAGGTAGCCAAAATTGATCCAACAGGCCTCCATTACTCTGGTCACTCATACACGCCTTGCATGTACCACGCAGGTCACAATCACAAACACACTCAATTTTTACTTGGTATGCTAGCAGTAGGACGGGTAAGCCCACAGAAGCAAAACTTCACATAAGTAGGCAAGCAGGCCTTCCATCAATTGACAGAGGTAAAAAGGTCTGAGCACAAATAGGATTCAGAAAACATAGTTCGCTGCCACCACCGTGCCATGTGCTAAACCAATGACAGGACAGTAGTCTGTACTACGAGGGCATGCTTGATGTTCCCGTCCAGGTCACATATAGGTCCACGACCATACTACATGTTTTTATAAAGCGCAACTTATCACCGTAAGGTCTTAAGGCGCTTGAGCAGAAAGACAGTCAACGACGCCAAAGAGTGTTCCTGAAACAACAGGCGTTATTTAGGGAAAAGCCATGTTTTGAGACATTCCCGGAAAACTTTGTTGCAGATATAGATAGAAGATGTGGGGGCAGTTTGTTCCTCAGCCGAGGGGCAAGATAGGAAAAGGAACGGTGGCCATTTCGGGAGGTACGGACACGAGGCTGGACCAAAAATAATTTGTTGCTGGACCTTAGGGGTCTGTTGGGTACATACCAGTTGAGTTTCTTTAGGAGATATTTAGGGCCAGTGTTGTGCAGGATAGCGTGTGTCAGACTCAGGATCTTAAAGTGGCTTCTCTGACGAATGGGGAGCCAGTGAAGTTTTTTCAAACTAGGGGCAGAGGCTGTTCTGGGTGGAAGGTCAAGGGTCAGTCTGGCCGCAGCGTTCTGCAGGGTCTACAGTTTAGAAAGCAAATCTTTGTTGAGTGCTGCAAACAGAGCATTGCCGTAATCAAGACGGCTGATGACCAAACCCTGCACCAGAGGTTTCCTGGCTTCAATAGGAAGCCACTTAAAGATCTTCCGAAGATTACGCATAATCCCGTAGCAGATGCCGGTTACTTGGCTGACGTGATTTTTCATGGACAGGGCACGGTCTATTGTTAACCCTAAGTTACGGACTGCTAGTTTTGGGGGGGATCAGGTACCCAGTTCCAAAGGCCACCACTCTTGTGACCAAAATTCCTCGGCCTTGCCAAACAGGATGATGTCAGTTTTGCTGCCATTTAATTGGAGTTTGTTATTGCTCATCCAGTTACTTATATCAATCATGCAATTTTTGAAGCGGGAACGAGTACCAGAGTGGTCTGAGCCGCATGTGATAAATAACTGGGTGTCGTCAGCGTACGATATGGTTTTAAAGCCGAATGATTTGATGACATTAGCCAACGGGGTCATACACAGGTTGAACAGCATAGGACTTAGGATTGATCCTTGGGGTACCCCCACGGTGACTGGGAGGCTACTGGAGATCAGGGAGTCAACTTGAACTGTGGTGGAACGGTCAGCAAGATAGTTTTCCAGCCAGTCAAGGGCTTTTCCTCTGATACCCATCTCCCACAATCGATGTTTCAGAATGTTGTGGGAGATGATATCAAATGCTGCTGATAGGTACAAAAGGACGAGAATTGCTGATTCGCCTTTGTCCAACGTGAGCCTGATATTATCCACAATCTCTAGGACTGCGGTCTCTGTACCGTGGGCGGCACGAAAGCCGGATTGAGAGGGATCCAGAATCCCGTGCAACTCCACAAATGCAGTGAGCCGCTTGTTCACTAAATATTCCAGTACTTTCCCAAAGTAGGGCAGTAGGGAGATGGGTCGGTAATGAACCATTTTGGTAGGGTCGTTTGAGTTTTTTTTAGAATTGGCCTAACTTGGGCATGTTTCCATTTTGTTGGTACCCTTGCTTGTTCTAGTGAAGAGTTAAAAATTTTCATGAGCGGGTTAGCCAGTAATGGTATGATTTTGGTGCAAGAGTGGGGGGGGAGGGGATCCATAGGGGAGCCTGATTTTATTTTGTTTAGGCCCTCGAGTACCTCGGTAACAGTTATTGGGTCAAATTGAGTTAAACAAGGAGTGTCTGTGTGTGCAGCCGGGAGGGAATTCACCGATGTGCTATTGTTTTGCTGAAATTGACCTGGATCGATGTTTGTAAAGGAGGAATAAATTGTTTTGATTTTATTATCAAAGAAGGCGGACATAGAGTCCACCCATTCTTGGGTAGGCACGAAATGAGACTGTTCGGCCTGGGGCGAAGTAAATTCTTTTAGTATTTTATATAGTTCATTACTAGAATGGGCGGCATTATTTATCCGCAGAGTTAAGTAAGTTTTTTTGGCCGATTTAATATTTTTTAGATAAAGTGAATGCAGTAGCTTACAGCTATTTCTGTCCTCCTCCGATTTAGTCTTCCACCATTGTCATTCGGCTGCTCGACTGGATTGTTTATCAGTTTTTAAGGCAGCGGTGAATCATGGCGATGCAATGAATTTCATATTAACATTCGTCTTGGGAATGACCTTGTCCAAGGTTATTAAAATAGAAGTTTCTAAGTTAGTAGCCATTTGTTCCACTGAGGTTTCCAGGTCTGTTTGTTGCAGTTTAAAATATGTTTGGAAAGCTTCAGGGGCCTAGGCCTAGGCCTAGGCCTCTGCAAACCTACTAGATTAGTGTGAGGATAGGGCAGAAAGTAAAAAGCCATGATATCAGATACAAGCAGTCAGACGAGCAGGGTAATGGAATACACAGGGGACATTTCCGTTCTAACAGTTGGCTTTGCTGAAATGGCAAAAGAACACCATGAAATTCCTGCAGCAATCTATTTTGATGAGTATTGAATACATCCAAGAGGAATAGAGATACCAAATTAGCTACACAAAGGATAGGATACATGTCTGTTCCTCCCCTGCACTTCCTTCCACCTATCTCTTTGCCCAAATTGCATAGAATATCCAGGAAGACAAGAGAGGAGGATCCTAGATATTTTCAGTATTCCCATTCTGATGGGCAGTTCCAGCTAGAGGACAAGTGGGCACAGTGAACATGACTAGTGGCAGCATACAACTGAGGATTAGAATGATGGTAGTTTGACAAGCGTGAGGGATAAAAAGGCCACAACTAAAAAACTGCCTTTCCCACCTGCAACACAGTTTTGACTGGTACCGCACCATCCCATTACCCATGCTTGAAATGGTCAGGTGTGTAGAATGTGTACCTCGACTCAGTAGGCAGACCTCGTCCAACAGCAACGATGACTTTGATGACTCAAGATTTTAACCAGACACCCTCTTCCTCCAAGGTTGTATCCAGGATCTTATGGTGGAGGGTGGAGTCACCAAACATGTCCGTCGGTCTTTGTCCATCTGCCCAACCTTATGGATATCACTAGGACGTTTCACAGAATCTGAGAGAATTCTCAGAAGTATAGAGAGAAGCTAAAAACATTTTAACGCTACAGCTCTATTTGGGTCTGATGTAAGGTAGTTGTGGCGTATTATTTTGCCTGACGGGTTGGTGACCCACCCTAGCTGGCTACATCAGACTTCTGTGGACAATTATGCATTAACCACTGCTAGAGATGTTTCACTGAATGCAATGGCAGTGGTTTTTACCAATAAAACTGGTTAGAGGAGAATTTATCTGAACTCGTTTTTGCTGTTAACCATTGTGTTGTGCTGTGTAACTGTTAAAGAAAGTAATCTACCAAAACGAAACTGATGTTTTTAAAAATGCAGTCTTACAGCAGACCATCCGAGGAAAGGGCAGAGGATGACAGGGAAGCTGAAGAGCTAGGAGGGACCAGCAGCAAGTTCTTTGAGAGTTTGCTTCACTTGGAACCACCTCATGTTTCAACTGTGATCAGTGCGGATGTTGTAAACAAAACTGTTTGAATCAACCTCATGGCACACATGATCAGCATAAACAGCCCACATTCCCTTCCCCTTCAGCACCTCCTTGGAACAGGTACCCACCATTCTAGGAAAGCCTGAGATGAGCTGACTGCTCAGTAACCTATTCATCCCCGTGGACCTAAATGCGCCATATGCATGATTTGTCATAAACAGAAATCCCATTTCATGTCTTATTGATCCTAGTGCCAGTCAATCTGCCCTGAAAACCTCAAAGTTCCATCTTTTTCTCTGCTGGGCAAAACAATTGATGCAGTTGGCATTAAAAGCACGAATGTTCTCTACCTTGTTACCATTCCTGTGTCTATTTCCTTAGGCCTGATTTAAGATCAACATGCTTTCCTTCTTTGCTCCACATCTGCGGTTAATTTTCTGTTGAAGACAATGGTGAATGCAATGGAGCAGCTCTGCCGCACAGCAATCCTAAATATTGCAGTACCCTCTCCATCCTGACGTAGAGGGAATAATCTGTCAAGTTCCTGCTGCCCTGGTGAAACAAAGGTTTTTGATCCCCACTCTTAGCAATTGCAATGCTCCTCTCGTACCCATCACAAAGCCCGCCAAAGGAATTTACCATTTTGTGCAAGACGTGCAGGCTATTTCTGCTGTTGGTATTATGGAGTTTTTCTGTTGTACCAAACCCAGCTACTACCTTTTCCAGTATTCCGGACACAATTGCAAACACATCCCTACTCGTTTCACTGTAGATAATTTGTGATTCGCTTTTTTCTCTATTCTTATACATTCGGAGATGTAACTTATTTTTGCTTCTCATTCTACAGCTCTCAAATGACATGGGCCCAGCATCCTCAAGGGTATGCTAAGTTGCCTCCAATATTTTCACAATCTCTTAAGAAGGATTTAGACATGTTGGTCTTTCCCTGTGATTCTACCCTATTTCAATATGTTAATGACTTGCTGGTAACATCTGATTCTGTGGAACCAATGCGAACATGACTTACACTGGGCTAGCAAAGCGTGGGCACAAATCCTCTAAAAGAAATTACAGTTAGACATCGGACTGGCTGAGGCATGGGAAAGCCAGACCCCACCGTCAAAACAATTAGTTAAGGAAGCATATTGGGCGTGGGTCCAAGCGCAGGGGGCACTCAGTTCCAATCGGGGTACTTTGTCAGAGCAGTTTCTAGATCACAAGCCTATTCGAAAATTGGAACCCTTCCTTGATTTTATTCAATCCCCAAGAGAAAGGTCACTCTATCTGAGGTTGAGGTTTGGAACTCTTCCTCTTAATGAATTTATAGCAGGATGGAAACAGCATACGGTTAAATCCACTTCGTGCCCTGGTTGTGCAGCTCCTTCAGAATCTATCCCCCACTTTCTCTTCGCCTGTCCTGCGTACAGATATTCGAGAAGAAAATGGCTGAAACCGGTTTGTATCAATTTGGGAGCCAGGAATTACAGGGAGGTGCTGCGCATCTTAAAAACGGATACATCCTCCCACAGTGTAATCTGTGGGGTAGCTAAATATTTGGGTTGTGCGTGGTTAACCAGAAGCAAGCCGTTGAGGGATAACAATGACGTTACCAACTAACAAGACTTAGGCCCCCTTTGTGTCCACTGCTGTCCCTATCGATTATAAACTTGTTCGTTTTTTATTGCTTTTATATACTATTTATGCAAATCGATATTCTTAAGATTTTTTTTATCTTTACTGGTTGTATGGAAATTTGGTATTGATTTTTAAAATTGGCTTTGCTTTGTTTTTAAAGCCATGGAATTGGATTGTACATACCTTCATATTTTATATCGAATAAAGTCATACAACACAATTACAGTTATGTTTGGCCCATGTTTGATATTTGGGCCGTGATATTGATAGAGCAAGATTTCGCATCGCGACTTGCTCGAGTCAAGAACCTCGAAATCTGTTATAATCCTGTAATCCCAATTGTACGTTTTACTAATTTTATGTATTTTTGAATGTGCGTGTGTATCCTAGTGATGCTTGCCTATGTGTTCTACTAATACGATTAACCCTCGTCCCTAAAAATGGCCGCTGCTTTAGAATCTGCTTCTGCGCATGCGTTAGTCACACTCACGTGACTTTACGTAATTGGAGTTTTGGAGGGAAAGGGTGCGCATGCGTAATAGCCATGAGATGGCAGCTTAATGTGATAACGTGGTGTAGCTCGTGCAGTTGCTCTCGTGTTATTGTGTGTTGCTCTAACCTATAACTGCATAAGAATATTTTTATAAGGATAAACCTGAAGTGTGTTATCATGACATGAAATACATTCATTTATTTCTATGTTTTAATTTGTTTTCGCTTACTTTTCATGTATCCTCGGCACGGAGGGGTGATGGGGGTTTGTGCGTCCATCTTGGAGTGCAGTACTGCGCAGGACCCGAAATGGCGAGGTGGCATTAAAACCGAGCCAAGAGAAGGTTGCTGCCAAGGCGGGCCTGAGAAGATGCACCTTCACCCAGCCAGAGAGACCAAATTGTGTTACATTATTAACAATGTATTCTTCCCCATTGTATTCCGTGCGACTTCTCATGGGAACCCCAATCTTGCTAGGCGGTACCCTAGAATGTAAATTAGGTCTTAGAAAAGTCTGTTCTGATTGGTGTGTTAACCCATCCTACCTTAGGACCAATCGAAATTGGGGATTCTGACACTTTGCAACATTGGGGGGTGGTACACTGACCCGAAAACAGTATAACTAGCCTAGGTTCACCTAGGGAATTTGTCCGACTTCTCTGAATAGCTGACCTGTCACTGACCCAACGCTCTCAATAGGTGACTGATACAGAGGTGCTGCGGAGCACTCTGTCCGAATTTGACCATAGACTCAAAGGTTTTACTAAACCTTAAGTGCTGGCGGAGCACTTTGCTGGGGAGTTCGCTAACCCAATCGGGGTTCTGACTGATAGCTGCAGAGAGGGTGGAGCGCAGGCGTTGCTTCCAAACTGCGGGTGCTGGTCGTGCCTTGGTGGTTCTGTCCTGATCCTAATCTGGTTTTCCTGTCCTGTCCTGTCCTGGGGTGTCCAGTCTGCACCTGCTGTCCCGTTGATGTCTGTCCTTCCTGGGGGTATTTCCTGCCCTTAACTGACCCGTGGCCAGGGTTGGTTTTCACACCAGTCTAGGCAAATATCTTGCCGAAAACTCTAAAACTGCACCTTTCTATTTTTCTGTCTTTGCTTCAATAATGACATACCTTTGCATATGAAATTTTCCATACTTTCCGCAACCTTTGCATATCCTAAAGTCATTTCGCATTTTAATTTCATAGCGTGTTCCTATGTTACCCTACCTTTTAGAAATCATTGTCTCCATTGCAGTTTGCAATTTCTGATGTGGTCTATAATTTTTCTCATATAGAACTGACTGAAGTAAATTTCTAGAGTTATAGCGTATTCCACTTTTTACTCTTATTTAGTTGTTTTAGGATTCCTAATTTCCCATTCATATTCATGAAATATGTTTCCCGTAGTATAAATGTATTCTTGCATAAACTTGCCCCTCTAAAGATGTCTATTCTTAAGTTCCCTTTTTAGCATGTTTCCTGTCGCACTATCATTTAGAAATTACCTAAATGTTTACCCTTACTTTGTTCCTTTATGGATATGTGATTTTCGTCATCTTGATTATTGACTGCCTTTTAACTGTGAACCTTATAATTTCCGAAACTGATTTCTAGATAAAATTCTTAAAACTTCCCAGTTGTCCGTGGTCATTTGATGAATATCAAAGTTATCGAAATTGGGTTTTGTATTTTGCTGCCTTTCCTTTTACAGCTAGCTCCCTGACCCATCGTGGTCATAGGTACCCGTAATGGTGGATGGTAAGTCGGTTACACTGGAAATAATCGAAAGGGACTCAATGATTATTGGTAGTGGATTGTAAGGTCATCTGATCAATGCATATGGTGAAGTGTAGTATATGCGCCCGAAACCTAAGTGGTGTAATTATTGGTCGGGTGACCTGCGATCTCTATCAGTAATTTTCTGGTAGCACAGAGGATGGTTAGGGAATAGCTAAAGGTTAGGTAGGACTAGTTAGATTAGCTAAGTTGGATGCTGCTAGGTAGGAAACCTTATTTGCTGCTACGAGGGTAGGCAGTTCAGGGGAATTGATCACTCGCTTGAAATGTTTACTTTGAAAAATTATGAAATGTTTTAAATTTGTTATTCTTGTTATTATACTGTTATATGTATTAATCCAGTCGTTTGTAAAACGTTATGTGTGTTGTCGGAATCCCCGGGGAATTGAATAGCGAGTGGTGAATAGAATCCACTTGCTTCGAGGTCACTGGCTTTCAAGGAAAGTTGGTGCAGGTTAGGCAGAACTGGAAGCACTAACTAGGGTTTCTGAATGTATGATTGAATAAATGTTAGCAACGAGGTTCATTGGCAAAATTCCTATTGTGGCATAACCTAGTGAGGGTCACACCGGAAAAGTAGCAGGTTCATCGGAGCTTGGGTGAAAGCAAAGGGGCTCGCTGGTGAAACTTTAGACTTGGATATATCCCGGAAAAGTGGATGAGTCTAGGGAAGTAGCAGGTTCTCCAATGCTTGTGTGAAGGATAGGCAGAAGAGATCTATTCGTAGTGTGTGAAAAGTAAATGGAAGTAGTTTACTTGCAGTGAAACAAACTCTTTCCTGTCTAGACACTTGAGCACAGTGGCGAATGTGTATTCGTTGTAAAATAACCAAGCACTAGCACTTTAGAAAGAAAGAAAGTTTCCGTTACCTTGTAAAGGAGGGAGTCAGTCGCGAAGCGGCTCTGACGTCACTCCGTGCCGCGCTGGGATTGGTAGACGCAGCGGGTGTGTAGCGGAGCTGGAATTGTGAAGGAGGGGTGAGTGCCGAAGCGTGAGAACTGTCTCGCGAAAGGGCCGCGCACCCATTGGTCGAGAATATTTGAATCCGTGCACTTCATTGGTCGCACGAAAATTAAAAGACGCACTTTGATTGGAAGTGATTTCGTAAACAAAAGTCACTTGTAGGAATCCTATGTGGCATTCGTATAGACCACATACTCGACCCGATCCACGGCATATGGGATTTGAAAACGATCAGTGGAAAGGTGTTAAAAACGACATTATGTACGGAAATAAGAGAAAATTGTCCCTTGTAAACAAAGTGAAGAATTATTTCAAAAAGGACAAGCCGATTAAAACTAGAGAAGGTGTTGTCATACCGCCACCCAACACTCCTGCATCTTTCATGATGTTCGATAAAGGGTACAACACATGTGTATGGTTGGAAAACTGGGCGGAATACACGAAGGATGACGGAGTATTGGCTTTTCCATTAGACAGAACATTTAACAGCAGGATTCTATTCAATCTGAGAACCCGAATGAATGATTTACATCCCAGACCTAGATTAACTCAGTACGAAGCACTAGAGGAATGGGAGATTGAGGCTTTTGAAAGGGATAAGCCCCGAATGGATAAAGGGTTAACTAAATTTTATCCAAAGTTGAAGCAGGAAACCCGAGCTAAAAAGATGAAACAGTGGAGACAGAATATGATTGTAGAAGGACTGTTTCCAATGATGCCAGCATGTGGTCCTCCTGAGGGGGAGAAGAAAACAGAAAAGTGCAAACATTGGGTGCCCATTGGGGAGTCGGATGATGAATTATTAGATGACCTACTTATGAGAAGTCCGCCTCCTTATAATGAAAGAAATAGACCTTCCAGTGAGGGGGATAATTCCCGAAGACTTCATCTCCGGGATGAGGCCAGATCTGCCAGTGTAGGAGGGGGTTGCCTCATACCTCCCGATACCGAGAGTTTAGGTCCCGTAGATTCAAGAGATATTTATCCAAGGATACCAGCTAGTGGGGATGCAAGATACTCCTGTGAAAGCGACTTTTTCCCGAGACCTCCCTACGAAGGAGAGGCGAGACCATCAGGTTCAGGAATAACGTTCTTACAGCCTCTATATGAAAAGGAACCAAGATCCCTAGGTACAGGAAGTTTGTTCCCAAGACCTAATTATGGTGAAGGACCAAGTGAGACACATCCCACTGCCCCGAGTTATGCTCCCACTCTGACCCCGCAGGTGTTACATGACAAATCTTTAGAGAGATTATTGGAAGAAAAAGAGCAAGAAGCTCTAGCAAAACAGAGAGCAGAGATAGTTCAGAAAATCTCCCAGTTGAATACAAGCCCTGAAGCCTTGACAATCCCAGTAACTATTGGACCAGTGGTTCCGTTGTATGGGGACCGGCAAGAAAGTCCAAAACCTCCAGTCATTACCACAGTCATAGCACAACCCAGACCAGAACCCTTAATCGTAGATGAACAGACGAGTGAGTGCGAATCTGAAGTCTCACTATTGGATCTGCCCATTAGAAATACAGGGAAAAGGATGCAGAAAAGACATAATCCTTTCAATATGAGGGAGATTCAAATGGAACCGACTTCGGGTATTAAGAGTGTCACTCCGATGACTCCGGCGGAAATCGAAAGATGGAGTCAAGAATTAGAAAAACAAACTCCGCAGACAAAACCTTTAGATCTCTACAAATTGAGAGTAGAAATAGAAGAATTAATGGCAGGAAATGTAGGATTAGACAGATTAAATACTTACTCTGAGGAAGAACTGTTGTTCATTTGCAAAAGTCTTACCCGAAATGCCCGAGTACTTCATGAGAAATTGACAGACACTGCTGCTAGCATGGGAATAGATATTTCTAAATCAAAACCCTTGCAGAAACCGTACAGAGCAGATTTTTCAGACAAAGATTTAGAAAACCTGAACGTGTCAGGGAAGAAGGCACAGGTCAAAGAATTATTGACAGTGTTGCAGAAATGGGGAGATGTAGAAAGATGGAAAGCCAGGTGGGCCAGAAAGAAAGATGAGGCTAGATCTAGACAGGCAACCCCAGAATTCGTTCTAAAAGAAGCTGACAAGCCAGAGCAGTTGTACCCTATGCGTGAAGTGCCAGGTGGAAAATATGTGCACGTTCCATGGTCCAGGCAGGATATTGTGTCCTTTACTAATGACTTCCCGAAATTACGAGAGAAGCCTGTGGATTGGTATAGACAGGTGGAGAGGTTTGTAAAAGTGCAAAAATGCTTGTGGAAAGATCTGGATGGGTTCTTCGATATTGTGGTCCCTGTAGATTTATGGACCAAGTGTAAGATAGCCATAGCTTGGCCTAGTGAGGAATACCCGAGGGATTCTAAAACAGGAGAACCCTCTAAAGAAGTGATGAGAAAATATGATCAGGTAATTCAGCATCTGAAGCTAAAAGTGCCCGCAAAGGAAACTGATTGGACCAAGATAGACAGAACAACGCAGGAAAGGGACGAGACTGTGCATTCCTTTTATGAAAGGCTGTTGCAGGTATTCAAAACATACAGTGGTATAGATAACATCGAAATGAAGGACATGACGCATTTTATTTACAGGTTTGTAAACGGTTTAAGACCTGAAATTTGTCAATGGATAAAAGATAACAAAATCTGTTGGCAGTCCAAGAAAATGGACGAGGTCCTACGGTACGCAAAGTACTGTGAGGACGAGATGGCCGAAAAGAAGAAGGCTCTGAAGGAGAAAGTTATGTGGGCACAAGTAAAGCTCGCAGAACAGCAAGAAAAGCAATTGAATAAGTTAAATAAAACTACTCAGAACCAAGGCCCTGGGGGTGGGGGAAAGCCCCGGGCAAAAATGAGCAGAGAGGAAGCCAAAAAGAAATTTCCCTGCCACCAGTGCGGAGAAATCGGGCACTGGAGAGACGAGTGTCCATATTTACAGAGTGATAATACCCAAACCCCTGATTTAATTTCACAGACGCATAATGAAAAGCCAAGAAAGACCCAGCAGCAGGTAAAAACGATTCAAGTACCCCGAGCTCCAAAGCCAACTTTTAAGGGAAAATCACCACAGGGTGATGACGTAGAGATCTGGGGGGGCAATGAGAACAGAAATGCAGCAACTTCGCAGTATTTATTAAATGACACTTTTTTCTGTGACGATCAGTACTGATGGGGCCTGAGAGGGGAGGACAAGGAGTGTGTACTTGGCGCCTCCTTGCCGGTAGACCAGTCGGGGCCATACATTGAAGGAAAGGTTGATGGAAATGATGTCACCTTTCTGTTGGACACTGGTGCTACCCGTTCTACTGTGAGAACAGCGGACGTTCCAAACCTACCCCTCTCGGGAGAAGCAATCCAGGTAGTAGGGGTGTCTAATCAATTGATTAGTACCCCCGTTACAGAACCCATGGAGATTTCAATAGGGAACTTTAAAGAAATGCACAGATTTGTCGTCTGTGACACCAGCCCAGTGAACTTACTGGGACGTGATTTACTGTGCAAAATGAACTGCACTATCTTTTGCACACCAAAGGGCGTCGAAATTCAAACCCCAGACGAAGATGGTATTTACAAGCTAATGTTAATCAGACCGGACTCAGAAATTAAACGAATGACTATACAGGACTTACCTGAAGAACTTCAACAGACAGTGAAACCAGACGTATGGGACTTTACAGGAAAGGATGTGGGATTAATGGCCAATGTAGACCCAATACAAATAGCCATGAAAGAAAATGCAGTTTACCCAAATACTAAGCCTTACAGAATGAGTGCCGAAGTAAGAGCAGGAGTTGCCATTGAAATACAGAAATTGCTAGAAGCAGACATCATACAAGTGATGAGTAGTCCATGTAACTCACCCATAATTGGAATCAAGAAACCTAGTGGCAAGTACAGAGTGGTGCAGGACTTGAAAAAGGTAAACAAGATTGTGGTTCCTTGTTGTCCTATTGTCCCGAACCCCGCAGTGATCCTGTATCAGATTTCCTGGGATGCTGAATGGTTTACTGTGATAGACCTATGTCACGCATTTTTTTCGATCCCATTGCACCCAGACAGCAAATTTCTTTTCTCATTTGCTTTCAACAGTCACGTGTATGTTTGGAATCGTGTCCCCCAGGGGTACAGAAAAAGACCCTCTATCTTTAATCAGATCTTGAAAAAATGCCTTGAAACTTTAGTCTTACCTGGAAAGTCTGTTTTGGTGCAATACATTGACGACCTATTGGTGGCGTCCAAAAGTCATAGGGATTGCGTGATTGACACCATTGCCCTACTGAATCACCTAAGTGAAAAAGGACATAAAGTGGCCCCTGAAAAATTGCAGTTCTGTTCAAAATCGGTGAAATATCTGGGACACCAGATAGAAAAGGGAATCAGAAAAGTCACCTCAGAGAGAGTCAGAATAATTCAAAAGATGCAGTTACCCCGTACTCAGAAAGAAATCAGAATGTTCCTTGGAGTTGTAGGTTACTGCAGGCAATGGATTGTGGGATTCGCAGTCCTAGCAAAGCCTTTGATAAAAATGACAAAGAAAGGAGCACAGGACCCTGTGGAATGGGATGATGAAAGCTTAACAGCATTCACTAAATTACGAGATTGTCTGTGTACAGCACCTGCTCTAGGGATGCCTGATTATTCCAAGGAGTTTGCTCTATTCTGTGATACTCGTGATAGTTGTGCATTGTCAGTCCTAACACAAGAGCATGGCTTGACCAGACGACCCGTGGCATACTTTTCTGCCACTTTGGATCCAGTGGCTGCTGGATTACCTGGGTGTTTGAAAGCGGTAGCTGCCACTTGCACAAGCTTAGAGCAGAGTGAATCCATTGTCATGGGACTTCCTGTGACTGTGTATGTTCCCCATGCAGTTGTAATTTTGCTGACCCGAACCAAGACTCAGTATCTCACCCCTAGTCGGCTGACTAAATACGAGAGGATTCTCGTGGGTGCTGCAAATGTGGCCATTACTCGGTGTAATATTTCGAACCCAGCCACTCTACTCCCTGACTCAATGATTATGGAAGATGGGGGAGAAAACGAGCATGACTGCATTAACCTGACAGAGTTCAGTACCAAACCCCGCCCAGACATTAAAGAAACACCCTTGCCTGTACATGATGAGGAATGGTTTGTGGATGGTTCATGCATGAGACACGAACTTGTAGGCCTAAGTGCTGCCTACGCTGTGGTTGCTTTAGACAAAGTTAAAGAGGCATCCTGTTTATTCGGAGTAAAGTCTGCACAAGTAGCCGAATTGATTACCCTGATAAGAGCTTGTAAATTGGGAAAAGACCAAAGAATAACAGTGTATACTGACAGCCAGTACTGTTATGGGGTTGTGCATGACTTTGGCCAATTATGGCTACAAAGAGAATTCCTGACTTCATCAGGTACTCCCATTCGAAATGGAAAAGTTATACAAGACCTTCTAGAGGCAATCCAATTACCAAAAGACTTGGCAGTGGTCAAATGTGTTGCTCATAAAAAGGGCCTTGACCCTGTGTCATTGGGAAATGATTTTGCTGATCGAGTAGCAAAACAATGCGCTATGGATCGCATGTCAATAAATATCAAACTGGGTGGGATTGGAAACAGCTGCCAACTTATGGTGTTTGAAGAAGTGCCTACCTGGGATGAAGTGAGAGAATGGCAGCATGCTGTGCCCTGGGAAGAGAAAGAGAAGTGGAAGGAACTTGGTTGTCGACCAAGACGTGAGGATGGTGTCATTGTGAGCCCGGATGGTATGCCTGTGTTACCTAGACACCTGCTTGCCCCTATGGCCAGATTGATACATGAAGGATCACACATTGGTAGGGATGCCATGGTTCTGGTATTTCAACAGACCTGGTACAACCCGAAATTCAGGAAGGTCGCAGAATCCCTTTGCCAGAGGTGCTTGACGTGTCAACAGTTCAACGCTGGCAAGAGAACAGTAGTTGAACTGGGGAAGATTGGGAAGTCCGGGGGTCCCTTTGTAAGAATACAAATAGACTTCAACACCATGCCTCGTTGCGAGGGAAAAAGATATGTCCTTGTCATTGTCTGCCTATTTTCAAAATGGGTGGAAGCTTACCCTGTTCCCCAGAGTGATGCCTTAACAGTAGCCAAATTGTTACTGCGAGAATTGATACCTAGGTTCGGGGTTCCAGTCACTATTGAATCAGATAGAGGCGGACATTTTCAGAATGAAGTAATGGACCAACTCTGTAAAGCATTTGGAATCACACAAAAGTTGCACTGTGCACATCGTCCAGAGGCTTCTGGAGTGGTAGAGCAAATAAATGGCACTATAAAATCGAGGCTGGCAAAAATGTGTGACTCAACTGGAATGAATTGGATTACTGCCTTGCCTCTTGTTCTGATGGGACTCAGAAGTATTCCAGACCGGAGAACAGGCCTGAGCCCCCATGAAATCTTAATGGGAAGAGTGATGAGACAAGCATGGGTACCAGGAAACAAACTGTTAAGCATTACTGATGATTTGGTACTTGAGTACTGCAGGCAACTGGGTGACCAAGTGCGTTCTATCTCTCGCCAGATTGGGGAAGACGCCGTCGCCAACCCGACAACTCGATTTCACAAATTGGTTCCTGGTGACTGGGTTAGAATCAAGAAGCACACTCGTTCGAGTTGCCTTGCACCAAGGTGGGGAGAAAAACGCCAAGTAATACTGGTGACCACGACAGCGGTGAAGTGTGCAGGCGTTCCCAGGTGGATCCATGCCAGCCATACACAAAAGGTAATTCCAGACAAAGAGCCTGGAGCTGAAGGTTGTCCAGCTGAGGGTCCTGCAGATGTTGGTCCGGAAGTAGCCGATGACGAGCAACCGAGCACCAGCCAAGATGATTGGATACCCATAATCGATCTCATTGAAGACCCAATCAGAACAAAAGAGCGAATCTACGAAGATAGAGAGTGGGATAGAGAGGTCGAGACAGGCACAGGCGAAGACCCTCAGATTATTGAGATTCACATCAAGTCTGAGGACGAAGAAGAAGGTCAGACAGGGACAGAACAGGTGATTGACACACCTCCACTAACTCCTGAAATCGAAAAGGGACAGACTATAACTAGTATAAAAGTTCGAGCAGAAAAAAATCAAGGGATCGAAGTGCTTGAACAGGATCAGATAGAGCTAGAAGAACGTGTTCAGGACACAGAAACAGAGACATTCGAAAGCCAAACCCAAAATTCACCTGAACCAGGCCAGCTTAGTAACCAGGCAGAAGAAATAGATACAAGACCTGGGACTAGTCAGACAGGAAGGGAAGAGGCAGAAACAGAAGTGCCACAAACAAGTGAAAACAAAAGAGCATTAGAAGAAAGCCAAATCACAGTGCCAGCCAAACGACTTAAGAAAAAGAAAAATATCGAACCAAAATATATCAAGAGACTAAGGCTGAGAATAAAAACAGTAGAAGAGAAACTTGCTGACAGAAGAAAAAGCATACGAATAGCAGAACAAGCTGGAGAAAGCTCCAAACGAAGGAGTGATCGAATAAAGAGACTGAACGAAAAATATCAAGATCCTGAGTGGACTTACTTGATTTTGGAAAATTTTGAGGATCTTGATATTACTGACGAAAGCGACGGGGAACCGATTGCTATTTACTCTGCAGAAGAAGAGGATGAACCGCCGTGAAATTGCTCAGTATAAAGATACCTGTGCAAGGCCACAAAGAGGGGTTTAAAACTTCTTCTGAGCCAAAATGTCTGATTCAAACGTGAGTGGTAGACCTAGCTGCAGTTGTTGCAAAACATGCTGCAAAGTATGTATATGTAGTATAGTTATAGTTATATTAGTTTGGATAGGCCTAACAGTTTTCATTCCTTTCATGATAAGCAAAAATACTAATATGGACCCTACTCAGACTACCGACACTGAAGAACTGACAACACGAAGTGTAGAAAGACGTGAAAAAGCACTCAGACAAACAAAACGAGACTTAGAAGCATCAGGTGAGGAAGGACTACATTATCATGGAGTTAAGAACAAGACTCACTTAAATGTTTTCGCAAACCTGTTAGTACATTATGTAGAAACTATGGAGATAGAAGACTGCTATGTCTGCATGAAGCTACCTACTTCTGTAGCTGAAGGCATGACTTATCACCACCTACCTTTGACTTACGGAATTACCTGTAGTATTTTAGCAAGCTTATTTTACAAAAGAGGACCATTACAGTACTATTACTCTAACTCAGACGTGATATTTTCTGATCTTCCTATACGTGGAAATCTGAATCCTGTACATACTAAAAGTGACGTTACACGTTATATGGGAGAGTACTTTCTGACTATAGGTACTATAGACCTAAATGACGCACACAGGGACAACTTGACTTGTTCATTACATGAACAAGAGAAAATATTTTTGAACATGGCAGAGAAAAGAAGGGAGAGTTTCCAAAGAAAGGCAAATGACAAAAGACAGAAAACCCCAAAATGGGCTGAGGACATGGAAAGCACCTCAAATGGCGGGGCAGAGCCTGCTTTGTTGCTGGATTTCGAAAGGAAAGGGAAACTCTGTCTTCATCGCGAGAAGACTAGTTATTATAATAACATTTTCATTGGTTCCAGTCAATGTGAGAACGATTACAAGGTAATTGGAGGTTGAGGTTTCAAAAATGGGTCAGAACCTGTGTTTCCCGGAATTTATTATATATGTGGAAACAAGGCTTATTTCAAATTGCCGGATCACTGGTATGGAAGCTGCTACTTTGGCATTGTCTTCCCGAAAATATACCATGTGAATGAAATTGCTGGAAGCAATGAAAACACTAATGGCTTAGTGCGTAGCAAAAGAGAAAGCATAGGTGAAATAATGGGTAGTATTTTTAGTGCACTGATACCTGGAGTGGGAGTGGTTCTGAACACTCACAGAATTTGCAAATTATCCACAATAGTGGATGTGTTGTCTACTGACACGGCTCATGGATTTCTGCTGGTCAATACCGAAATGGTTGCGATCAGATCAATGGTTTTGCAAAACAGACTTGCGCTTGATACCTTATTAGCAAAAGAGGGCGGAGTCTGCCGGATGCTGAAGGCGCAACATTGTTGCACTTACATTCTGGACAAAAGTGTACAGCTCAAAAGATATGTGAAAAACATTACTAATTTGGAAAAGGAACTCAAACCACTCGAGGTTGACAGTGCCTGGAAGAGACTGGTTGATGGTCTCTCCAATGTAGGTCATTGGTTTGCTAGCTTAGATAAAAGCTTATTGTTTAAGGTACTGATGCCAATTGGAGTGATAGGTTTTATCCTATTTCTCATATTCGTCTGTTGCAAATGTCGCAAACACACAAAGAAGTACCCAGTGAATGCGAGAGGTGTGAAAAGAAGTGTGGATGAGCTTGAATTGGAAGAAATGAATAATCAGATTTACAAAAGGGTGAAAAATTCTCACCCTACCAAAAATGAGAAAGAGAAACTGAATCGCCTGTTGGAGGAAATAGAGTTGTACAAAGTGTGAAAGAAAGTTGGCATCTGGTTCCGTTATTTTGTGATGATAGTAAATATCATCAAAGAGGGGATTGATAGAGCAAGATTTCGCATTGCGACTTGCTCGAGTCAAGAACCTCGAAATCTGTTATAATCCTGTAATCCCAATTGTACGTTTTACTAATTTTATGTATTATTGAATGTGCGTGTGTATCCTAGTGATGCTTGCCTATGTGTTCTACTAATACGATTAACCCTCGTCCCTAAAAATGGCCGCTGCTTTAGAATCTGCTTCTGCGCATGCGTTAGTCACACTCACGTGACTTTACGTAATTGGAGTTTTGGAGGGAAAGGGTGCGCATGCGTAATAGCCATGAGATGGCAGCTTAATGTGATAACGTGGTGTAGCTCGTGCAGTTGCTCTCGTGTTATTGTGTGTTGCTCTAACCTATAACTGCATAAGAATATTTTTATAAGGATAAACCTGAAGTGTGAAATCATGACATGAAATACATTCATTTATTTCTATGTTTTAATTTGTTTTCGCTTACTTTTCATGTATCCTCGGCACGGAGGGGTGATGGGGGTTTGTGCGTCCATCTTGGAGTGCAGTACTGCGCAGGACCCGAAATGGCGAGGTGGCATTGAAACCGAGCCAAGAGAAGGTTGCTGCCAAGACGGGCCTGAGAAGATGCACCTTCACCCAGCCAGAGAGACCAAATTGTGTTACATTTATTAACAATGTATTCTTCCCCATTGTATTCCGTGCGACTTCTCATGGGAACCCCAATCTTGCTAGGCGGTACCCTAGAATGTAAATTAGGTCTTAGAAAAGTCTGTTCTGATTGGTGTGTTAACCCATCCTACCTTAGGACCAATCGAAATTGGGGATTCTGACACTTTGCAACATTGGGGGGTGGTACACTGACCCGAAAACAGTATAACTAGCCTAGGTTCACCTAGGGAATTTGTCCGACTTGTCTGAATAGCTGACCTGTCACTGACCCAACGCTCTCAATAGGTGACTGATACAGAGGTGCTGCGGAGCACTCTGTCCGAATTTGACCATAGACTCAAAGGTTTTACTAAACCTTAAGTGCTGGCGGAGCACTTTGCTGGGGAGTTCGCTAACCCAATCGGGGTTCTGACTGATAGCTGCAGAGAGGGTGGAGCGCAGGCGTTGCTTCCAAACTGCGGGTGCTGGTCGTGCCTTGGTGGTCCTGTCCTGATCCTAATCTGGTTTTCCTGTCCTGTCCTGGGGTGTCCAGTCTGCACCTGCTGTCCCGTTGATGTCTGTCCTTCCTGGGGGTATTTCCTGCCCTTAACTGACCCGTGGCCAGGGTTGGTTTTCACACCAGTCTAGGTAAATATCTTGCTGAAAACTCTAAAACTGCACCTTTCTTTTTTTCTGTCTTTGCTTCAATAAAGACATACCTTTGCATATGAAATTTTCCATACTTTCCGCAACCTTTGCATATCCTAAAGTCATTTCGCATTTTAATTTCATAGCGTGTTCCTATGTTACCCTACCTTTTAGAAATCATTCAAGTTTCAAGTTTAAATACTTTATTCGACAACATTGTCATAAAAGCAGATCCCTAAGCTATACAAATATAAATACTGGTCTAAAAATAAAAAAGTATTAAATTCTAAGCAGTTTATACTTGTTGGCGAATAAAACAGGGAATAATCATTTTTAAAAAAAGAGACACAGCACAAAGTTTAAATCGCAGGGTCTAGTAGTGCAGTTCATAGGAGTTTTAAAGTGCGCGTGCGTATTATCCATGCCCACCCCATGTATTTAGCCACTGCAATTGCAAGATTAGGGGCACAGTTTGATCTTAAAATCCTTAAGGCATCCAAACATTTCCTAGTGCCCAAATTTCTGCAGGCAGGCTTCAACCATCTATTCCTTGGGGCAGCATATAAGGGGCATACAAATAGAAAGTGTGGGATATCTTCAACATGAATTTTACAATAAAAACAAGTATTTACATTATCCGGACACCAATTGGCTGTGAAAGCATTTAAAGGTAAAGAGCCAATTCTAAACTGAAAATACAGTTTTCTATCTAGGGGCTTGGAGATCAGATCCCAAAACTGTTCAAATTTCGGGATTGGTTTAACTTCCAAAAACTGGGATGTCAAGGCAGATGATTGATCAGAAGTCAATGCAGCATTGTTTATCATGTCCCAGTACAATTTTTTCAATATACTCTTAGACGGGAAATCGCCTGGGTCTGCTGCAGACCATAAGTGTTCAAGGTGCAACTTTTGAAGCAATATCCTCACTTCTTTAAGCCATGGTACTTTGTGAAAGGTATCAGAATTATCAACATCCAAGAGGGCAGCTGCGTAATGGCTCAACTCAGGAGTGGTTTTTATGCGCCTCCAATACAAAAGGGGACGCAGTCTGGCCATATCCTCGATCCTTTTCCTCCCGAGATCGTAATGGAGTGGGGTCGAGGGAGTACTCTGAGGAGCACCAATTATGCGCCGTAAGAATTTGTTCTCTGCAACTGCTAGGTTGTTCAAATTGGAAAATCCCCATAATTCTGAACCATAAAGGCATGCACCCAACACTTTCATGCCATAGATCTCCAATATGGGCTGGATTGGTTTAGTGAAAGAGGATTTATGTTTCTGGGCAATTGCCCCTGCCAGCTGGTTAAATTTTAGCACTACAGAGTCCATATGTGATCTCCAGTTCATATTAGCATTTAAAGAGATGCCTAGATAGATAAAAGCATCCACTTCTTCCAAATAAGCCCCGTTGTAGACCATTTTCCCCTTAAATTTCATGGAGGGATTCAAGTTCATAAATTTAGTCTTAGATGTATTTATTTCCAAGCCCCGAATCCGACAGAACTCACCAAAGGCATTTAATGTCTTTTGTAGGCCGCTAGGGGTCCGCGAGACCAGCAAGGTGTCATCTGCAAACATTAGTACTGGAACTCGTTTCCCGTCTAGTATTGGAGCATCCGTTGGAGATTGCTTCAAGAAGTCAACTATGCCATTAATATAAAGAGAGAATAAGGTGGGGGCCAGGACGCAGCCCTGTCTCACGCCTCTCTCCACAGGGAATGATTCTGTGACATCGCCCTGGGCACCCCACCTAATCCGGGCATAGTTGTTCTCATGCAGCCTTACAAGCAAGGTCAATAATTCGGGGCTTATTCCTAGTTCCCTTAGGACAGTCCAAAGTTGTTGTCGAGGGACCAGGTCAAAAGCTGACTTTAAGTCAACAAAAACAGCAAAAAGGGGACCTTTTAGCAGGGTTACATTTTTCCAGTATATGGTTAAAAAGTGGAATACCTGATCGACAGAGGAAGTTAAGGGGCGAAAACCAGCTTGATATGGGGAAAGGATGTCCTTATCGTCTATCCAGGCTTGAATCTTGTTTTGTACCATCCTGCCCATCAGTTTTTGGGCGCAGTCAATGAGACTGATGGGCCTATAGTTGCTTGGTAAAGCCTTATCCCCCTTTTTGTAGACTGGAATTATTTCCGCGCCTTTCCATGTTGCTGGAATCTTTGCCCCCTGTGCTATGGCATTTCCAAGCCACACAAAGTATTTGCACCAGCTTTCTCTGTCCGCTAAGAACACATCCGCCGGTATTCCATCAATACCTGGCGCCCTACCTCTGGTCACTCCATCCATTGCCTCCTGTACATCTTTCACTGAGAATAATTCATTAGTAAAGAATACCATCTCTATGGGGAAATCAGTATGCGACCCTGAATTGTCTGCATACTGAGGTTTAAAAAAGTCCACCCAGGACTCCTTTGCTACATGATTTTTTGGACGGTCTGCAATGCCCCCTGATACCCACTTTAGTATGGCCCAAAACTCTTTCTGGTGTTTCTCAACACATGCTTTCTTCAGGTCCAGCCAAAGATTCTCATCCCACCGCTTTTTTGCCTGGATCTGGATTTTCCTATATTTGTCCCTAGCATTTAAAACTCCTACTTTGGATCTTAGTGCTATACTAAGATTTTGTCTAGCAATTCTGCAAGATCGATCATACCAACCCCTTTTTGTGGGTGGTCCAATACCCTTGCTCTTCTTGGATGTTTTCAAGAATAGCTTCTGTATATTATCAAAAAACTTTGGCTGAGACTCTTCAATCTGTGCTTTAAAATTTATATCGTCCGTTAAAACCTGTAGTCTGGTTACTTCATCAATGACTAGCCCCTTAAGTGCCTGCCTAGCCTCTAAATTATCTGCTAGAGTTATCCATCTAATATGGCGGAGATTGTTGGTTGGAACAACTTCTACGTTCGTCAGGTTCCTAGCTAGATTTTCGCAGGTTACTTTTTGTTCTATGTTGAGAAGCAATGACAAGGGGTTATGATCGCTCTCTAACCTTGCGATAACCTGCATATCGACAACTTTGTTCCATCCTCTGACATCTACCAAGATGTAGTCTATCCTACTACTCGATCTTAGGTTATCAAAGGTATGCCTACCCTGTAGGTCAGAAAGGGTGCGGCCATTGGCAGCCCTCAGTCCTCTGGATAGGCATAGACTTTTAGTCAGGACAGCTACTTCCGTCCACTTTGTTACCATCGGAAGATCCAACTGGGGAATTCCCCACTTAGTATCTTCCTCTTGAGTCAGATCACTATCCTCACAACCTAGGGGTTCAAATGTTGTATTTAGGTCTCCTCCCACCAAGATAATGTACTGGGTAGCTAAAATCTCTAAATCATTATCTAAGGCACCTATTATATCAGAGGATGTGCCCCCTTTGGTTCCCCTTGCATAAATATTGTATATTGCCATCTTGTGGCCATCGCCCCAATTGAGCACAATAGAAAATAGGTCACTGTTGATAATATGAGTGTGCCTAATTGTACATTGCAAAGATTGACGTATCCATATGAGTAAACCCCCTGAGGGGCGACCCTTAGTATTCTTTTTCGCGGGCACATAAAAGTTCAAAAAGCCCTGTCGAAAGACTGGTGTCACTGACCATGTTTCCTGTAACAACACAATATCGTAACTGTCAATGAACTCGCACCAGTCTGGGGTCTCTATTTTATGTTGGATACCCGCAATATTCCATGATAGAAACTTAATGCTGCCTCCACTTTCCACACTTCTCTTTTTTGGGGGAGTAGTCAGATTATGAGAAGACGGACAGGGTAGAGAACTAGATACAACAACATTAGTGCTACTAGAATCAGTTAGTGGTGTATTATTTACTACATTAGAGGCATAGTCCCTGGAATCAGGAGACAGGCCCTCGCAACAATCCAATCCTAATGTACTTGGGATACTAGTGTTTCTGTGTTTATCCTTTATGATCTTCTTCGTCTTCCCTATGGTCATTGTTTCCAGTCAATCACATTGACTTAGACCTGAAAGGGCCAAGAACCTATTTTCTGTTGTGATTCCCCAATTATTTACATTTTCAGGTATTTTGGCTTTTCTTATTACAGGGTTCCATTTTGTTTTTAATAAAGTTGGATTTAGAATACTTCCCTTTTTTATATAAAAGAAATCCAACGTTAATGGCACTATTTCAGTAGATCTACGCTGAGGGGGATATATATTGGCTAGAATATTTGGTAGAACCTCAGGATCTGAGAAGTGCAGCACCACGCAGTCTCCCCTAAACTTTTTATTGCCACCCCCGATCCATGCAACCCTTCTAGCTTTTACTACTTCCTGTGCCAGCTGGTCCCTGCCTCCTGGTTTAAATGCCATGTTCTTTGATAACCAGTGGAGTGATTTATTAATCAGAGACGAAGTGTTCTCTGTATGTCCTGATTCAAGTTGGGGAACAGTTGCCAGAACCAAGATTAGTGGGGAAGCTTCCACTACTAGTTCAACCGGGCCTTTCTCTACATTGTCTAGATCTTTTGTACTTCTAGAAGTAGGCCCTGTAAGGTCCTTATTAGTAATATCTTGGTTTGTTGCTCCTAGCCCTACTCCTCCTTGGGCTGACCTCCTCATAATATTCTGGGAAGTACTTGGTTGGAGATCTGACCCAGATACAATGTTGGTAATTTGTGGGTCAGCTATAACTGGGTTCAATAGAGCGATGTTTGGGCTTTCCTCTGTTATTTCTTGCAGGAGTACCCCCAATCTAGTGACCTCCTCCGTGAGCTGATCAATTTTGCTTAGTAGTGGTTTCGTAATAGATCTGATTTTATTATCTATAGCATTCAATAGCTTCTTGAATTGGTCTTCGTCCAGATATGCCTTTGCTTCCCCCTTACCCCCCGTTTTATCTTCAATGTTCCTCTGGGGTGAAGGGTCAGTATACTTCTTGCCTGATCGAAGCCCCCCCCCTTTTTGGTACATTCTTTCCCCCTCCCTTTATTACTCTAGGAGCTGGGACTGGTGCAGGGGTTTCTTCTTCTACCGTGATAATGTCAGTGTCACTTGTAGATTCTGGTACGGGTTCGTTGATAGCAACTAATAGTTGCGTTAATGGATTAGTTTCTGGAGCCTGGAAGACCTCATTACTGATATCAAGAGCTGAAGTAGATAGTGGCGTATTATCAATAAGCATGTCTGGCGAGTAGCTAAGGCCCAAAGATGATCTTCTATGCTGGTTAATTTTAGCAACCTTCTGTACCATATAATTGTCAATTGTATTCAGTGGAGCAGAAGATGCTTTAGCTTTGGACATTTTCCGAGGTGACAACAAGGCAAATTTAAGGGCTTATAGTCAGAGCAGTAATCCAGGCTTTTTTTCAAAGTTTGGAGGGGATCTTTCACTTACTTGGATACAACTTGACAGCGTTTCTGGCCCTGTCCCTGCCTCCTCGTGCCGATGAGGGCCGTAGAGGGCCCGCCCTTTGCCCGGGCTTAGCCCCGGGCGTCCCGCTCGCGTCCCGCGACGCGGGGGTCTCTGGTCTTTATCTGCGCCTCCTGGCGCGTTCTCCCCGCCTTCGGCGTCAGTTCCTGAGCGCCGCCGCGTGGCCTGCCGGGATTGGTAGTCCCCGGAGCGGCGGCGCAGTAGTTGGAGCCTTCGTGACTCTTGGCGGTGGCGGCAATACCCTGGTTCCGCTTTTCAGGACTCTCGGCGGTGGCGGCAAAAGGTAAGTGAGTTCCCCCCGCTCTGCCGGGGTCTCTGGTCTTTATCTGCGCCTCCTGGCGCGTTCTCCCCGCCTTCGGCGTCAGTTCCTGAGCGCCGCCGCGTGGCCTGCCGGGATTGGTAGTCCCCGGAGCGGCGGCGCAGTAGTTGGAGCCTTCGTGACTCTTGGCGGTGGCGGCAATACCCTGGTTCTGCTTTTCAGGACTCTCGGCGGTGGCGGCAAAAGGTAAGTGAGTTCCCCCCGCTCTGCCGGGGTCTCTGGTCTTTATCTGCGCCTCCTGGCGCGTTCTCCCCGCCTTCGGCGTCAGTTCCTGAGCGCCGCCGCGTGGCCTGCCGGGATTGGTAGTCCCCGGAGCGGCGGCGCAGTAGTTGGAGCCTTCGTGACTCTTGGCGGTGGCGGCAATACCCTGGTTCCGCTTTTCAGGACTCTCGGCGGTGGCGGCAAAAGGTAAGTGAGTTCCCCCCGCTCTGCCGGGGTCTCTGGTCTTTATCTGCGCCTCCTGGCGCGTTCTCCCCGCCTTCGGCGTCAGTTCCTGAGCGCCGCCGCGTGGCCTGCCGGGATTGGTAGTCCCCGGAGCGGCGGCGCAGTAGTTGGAGCCTTCGTGACTCTTGGCGGTGGCGGCAATACCCTGGTTCCGCTTTTCAGGACTCTCGGCGGTGGCGGCAAAAGGTAAGTGAGTTCCCCTCGCTCTGCCGGGGTCTCTGGTCTTTATCTGCGCCTCCTGGCGCGTTCTCCCCGCCTTCGGCGTCAGTTCCTGAGCGCCGCCGCGTGGCCTGCCGGGATTGGTAGTCCCCGGAGCGGCGGCGCAGTAGTTGGAGCCTTCGTGACTCTTGGCGGTGGTGGCAATACCCTGGTTCCGCTTTTCAGGACTCTCGGCGGTGGCGGCAAAAGGTAAGTCTCCATTGCAGTTTGCAATTTCTGATGTGGTCTATAATTTTTCTCATATAGAACTGACTGAAGTAAATTTCTAGAGTTATAGCGTATTCCACTTTTTACTCTTATTTAGTTGTTTTAGGATTCCTAATTTCCCATCAATATTCATGAAATATGTTTCCCGTAGTATAAATGTATTCTTGCATAAACTTGCCCCTCTAAAGATGTCTATTCTTAAGTTCCCTTTTTAGCATGTTTCCTGTCGCACTATCATTTAGAAAACCTAAATGTTTACCCTTACTTTGTTCCTTTATGGATATGTGATTTTCGTCATCTTGATTATTGACTGCCTTTTAACTGTGAACCTTATAATTTCCGAAACTGATTTCTAGATAAAATTCTTAAAACTTCCCAGTTGTCCGTGGTCATTTGATGAATATCAAAGTTATCGAAATTGGGTTTTGTATTTTGCTGCCTTTCCTTTTACAGCTAGCTCCCTGACCCATCGTGGTCATAGGTACCCGTAACGGTGGATGGTAAGTCGGGTACACTGGAAATAATCGAAAAGGACTCAATGATTATTGGTAGTGGATTGTAAGGTCATCTGATCAATGCATATGGTGAAGTGTAGTATATGGGCCCGAAACCTAAGTGGTGTAATTATTGGTCGGGTGACCTGCGATCTCTATCAATATCTCCTCTGAAGAGTGGCATCCGCATTTCTGTCACACGCTTGGGGAAGTGGATGCACCAGAACTTGATGGTGGCACCAGCATGCCACTGATGCATTGTCCATGGCAATGCTACACATTTTAATCATGGTAGAACAGTTGAATATGAAACCGCATCATAAGCAATGGGATATGGTCCAAATAGAAGAGCAGTAACAAAAATTTAGTACATGAGATTTCATCTCTTACTAACAACTAAAATAGAAAAGGAATCAATACTTTATCCTGAGAAAAGACGTTTTCCCATCATTTATTTATTTTAATGTTTTATAGAGCGCGAACTTGACCCGTGAGGGTATCAGAGCGCTTTACACAGTTGCACAGTAAACAAAGCAAAATAGTCTCAAGTACAGAAATATGCAAAGTTTGTGGAGGGGTAGGATAGCTGAGAATCATAGAGATAAAGGGGGAACAATGAATGGATACGGTTATAATGGGATCAGTAAAAAAAAAAAAGAACAGAAGCCCCACAATTACTTATCAGGGTGAGTTGGTAATCTGCGGAAGTAGCAATAGGTATGGATTCGACAGACACACTGTGGTAGATGCGAGCATGCCATTAGCCTAGGAATTTACCCATGAGGAAAGTTTTAGTCTCCTTCTTGAAGCGTGGTAGAGAAGGGATTTTTCGGATGTCAGGCGGGAGAGAGTTCCAAATTCTTGGTGCTGCTCCGGAGAATGCCCTGTCGTAGGTTCTTTTTTTCTGAAAGCGAGCAGGTTGGAGCAGGAGGGTTCTAGTGGACCGGGAGTTCCTAATTCCTCCAGACATCACCAGTTTCTGCGCCAGATAGGTAGGGGAGTGTGTGTAGAGGGCCTTGTGAGTAATGCAAGCAATTTTCAGCTGTATTATAGCCTCCATAGGGAGCCAGTTTAGTGCTTTCAAATGTGGAGAGATGTGGTCAAATTTCCTAGTGCCTGTGAGTAATCTTGCGGCCGCATTGAGGCAGGCTTTTAGAGGAGCCAGAGAACTTTTGGGTAAACTAGTGAGGGTGGAACACCCATATTCCAGCCTTGAGATGACTAGTGCTTGGACTGCCATTTTTCAGTCTGGAGCATCGATGAAGGGTTTCAGCTTCCACAGGTAGCTCAGGTGGAATCTGGCTGATTTAGCCATTGAGTTAATGTGGTCACGCATGTTCAAGTTACTGTCGAGGAGAATGCCCAAGGATTTGGCAGAGTCCACAATGGCCAGCGGGCAGTTTAAGACTGTGATGGCTTTGATCCATGTCTTGATCTCCGGGTTGGCTTTAGAGGGGGAGATCAGGAGGAATTCAGTTTTCTTTGCATTGAGTTTCAGTTGGTTAGCGGCTAGCCATTGGACAGTTAGTTTCAGGGTCTCGTTCAGGGTAACGATCTCCTCTAGTGATGTAACATTGCTGTATATTTCGGTGTCATCCGCGTACATGTGGTAGGAGATGTTGGCGGTACGAAGAACTTCAGTGAGTGGCTCTAAGTAAAGATTAAAGAGGGTGGGTGATAAGGTTGAAACTTGGGGGACTCCAACTGTGACTGGGGTGGGAGCCTATAAGTTGCCGTTAATGAGGAATCTCTGAGATTGGTTATATAGGAAGGAACCTAAACCATTCTAGGACTACGCCATCAAGCCCCATCCTGAGATTAAGACGTTTGAGTAGTTTATCATGGTTGACCATATCGAAGGCGGAGGATAGATCTAGGAGGATTAGAAGGCATGTTTTACCTTGGTCAAGGGCTTGGAGGGCATCATCCACGATGTGGAGCATAGTAGTTTCCGTGCTGTGCCCTGGTCTGAAACCAGATTGAAAGTCGTCCAGTCGGTGGAAGTTATTGATGTGCTGACTTAGTTGCTGTTGGACACATTTCTATAACACTTTAGCTAACAGAGAGATATTGGCGATAGGTCTGAAATTGTCGGGGGAGGAGGGGTCCAGCGATGGCTTATTTAAGATAGGAAGGACATGGCCGGTTTTCAAGGGGTCTGCGATCGAGCCATACTGAATGATCATCATGCTTTTAGCTTGTGCAATATTGTCAAAGAACAGTGAAATTATACAATAATGTAATGTTATTTGAACTAGGTAGACCACAATGCACCGTGGAATACTACCTACCTACACTGCCTCAGGAAAGACCAGTAGTGAGAGTGCTTGGTTGTGTGATGGACCATCATGCTGTACAGATGTTTATGTTTTAGTTAGAAAATTCCACTGCTGCTAAGCGGATAAGTCTGACTCTTCTATCCTCTGATGATTTGAAGAAGGGCTTCTTCAGTGAATGCTGGAACAGTGATTTCTACTGCAGCACATCACTTTCAGCTGAATTCCAACATGGCTGCTGTCTTCTATACATGGCAGTTTGTCAGTGTAGTACCTTTTGGTGTTTTGTGTGAGTGATATGTGCTCAGTACCATGCAGCCCTGCCAAGTGCCACGCATTTAGGGTTAGTTTAATGCATTTTAGTGGGTGTTCCTGCATCAGTGCACGAATATGCATTGCCATGCATGTTTAGCTCCTCTTCGTTGCAGGAAGTGCTTTGATCACAGCATCTACAAAGCCAGCATAGTCTCATTACCTTTTAATGTGCCCCAGGCAGTATGAGCTGAACCTAGAGAAGTGGAGACTGTGGTGGCATGGAAACAAGCACTGGGCATAACTGGACTCTCTCCAGGTCAGGTGAACTCCCTGAGTGAGACGATCAATGACACAGCCGAAGCCCGGCTGGCACTGTTAGTCAGTACTGGGCCACAGTTAACCAGTGCAGACCAGACTGAGTTCTCAACAATGACAGTAAACCCTTTAGGTAATCCATGTCAGTGATACAGCCTGAGTCCCTGTTTACATTTCAAATTTTGATTTTGTGTTTCTGCTACATGTGGCTCTTGTATAATGCATACTGTGAACTGAGTCCCCACTAGGTGACTGGATACATTCTGGTTATATGTGGGTGAAGGAGACGGGGGACCACTGAGAACTCCGGAGTTGAGGCTGAAGACTGTGAGAGTTTTTCAGTGTGCCTGTTAGTGGGAGATAGAGGTTTTCAGGCTGCATACACATCCAATCCTTGGCGTCTCTACAGAGTGTATTAAGTAATGGACACATGTGTGCAAAATATAATCACCATTTCATAAGAAAGTCTGTGAAGGGGTAAGTGATTGTCCAAATACTGACAGGGACAAAGGAAATGAAAATGTTGTGTTTGTTTGTAAGGAGAGAGAGAATGGGTGGGTGTAGGAGTAAAAGGGGTAACCTAAGAAAGTACACGGAGGACAGAGTGAAAGGCAATGATGAAGAGGAATGAGATGACCTGTGAGATATGCAGATGGAAGATGTCAGAAATATGTGGGGAGAAAAAGAACTTAAGTGCCTACCTGTGCGAGACCGAAGAGGATAGGTTGAGCAGGGGAGATTGGGAGGGATTGATACACTCCTAAGATCAATACCTGCTCCACAGACCTAACTGATGTTTAAGTCCCAGTCTAATATTTTCAGAATTGAAAAAATGTCAATTTATAAATAATCAGAATAAAATCATTGGTATTACTCATTTTGCTGATACTGCTGCCCAGCAATGCCAATGGTTCTGGCTTGTGTTAGTTGTATGTTCATTGCTGTGTGATATGACTGGATATAATAACAGAAAACTCACACAGGCAGCCAAATACTAGTCATTGCTTGATTTACTTGCAGGGATGTGTAAGTCAAAGTGTCACATATTTGGCAGTAAAATTACATTCATCCGCGTACTTAAACCATGGAAATGTGACACATAAGCAATCTGAAAACTTGGCAGTTTTGAACCTCTGATGATTATTTAAATCACAGCAACCATGTTGCAAAGGCCTGCTCAGTCTTCTACTGAGTATCTGGGGAGATCTCCACTCACCACGTGAAAACTCATCATAACTGCTAACATACATAATAATGAGACAAATGCCTTGTGGAATGTGTGCTGAATGGTGTCCTAAATGGCTGAAGTGCTGGACAAATAATAAAGGTATTTTACCATCTCAGGCAGTAATAAATGGTTTCTCGTCGCCGGTGGAACCTTGAGGAAATGTACAGCGTTTGACTGGAAAGGTAGCATTCATTGGCGTGTCAAAATTAAACAACAGACCAATGCCATAACACAATAGAAACAAGAACACAACAAAACATAATACAATAAAACAGTCAAAACAGAATGCGGCACATCGACCACAAAACAACAAATTGACAACACGGTTCACTAATACAGCGCAAAAGAGCAACTGCACAAAAAAAACACAAACATCACTAGCACAAGGAAATGCAACATAACAAATGTGCACATATATGCTGGCCACACATTACCCACCTCCACAAATCTGTTTTTATATCACGGTGGTAAAAGGTGTTTGCACCAGGCACTGTCTTATGTGCTACCAAGAATCTGTATTAGTGCCAGTCAGCTATGTTTTGCCATTTGCCCCAATATCTTAAATTAGCAGCTGCAGTGCTGATGTTAGGGGTTATTTACTAAGTATGTGTGCATGGCGCAAAGCAGCGCAAAGCATTGTTATCAATGTATTACCATTTAAAAAGAGTGAAGGCTCAATGCACATGGGGTGGCTCCTCCACTATGGCATGGGCGTTGCATCCCCCTGTCAGCAGCCTCAAAAGTTGGAAAATAGAACGATAGTAAAACGGGTTTATTATCATTTTATTTTTCAAGTTCTAAGGGCTGTCATGGGGGCGGGGCCAAGAGGATGAAAGTCATGGAGGGAGAGTGGTTCCACTCCTGTCAGTGCGCATGTGGGTGTGGCTAGCTGTCTAATGACGGCCAAACCAACAAGCTCACTGAGCTATCTCCAACCCAAGCTGCGTTGCTGGGTTGGAGACAGCAGCAGGCACAGGCCCCGCAGTCTCTCTGAGAGCGTACATCCAGATTGCTCAGGCCAATCCTGATGTTGCTCTCATGCACCAGGAGAGCAGCGTCAGGATTGGCCGTGGGGGAGCCTGGGAGCCTGTATGGAGAGGACCAGAAGAGCGGCAGGTAAATTGTTTTTTCTTCTTTTTTTTAATGTGTTTTCGTCATCGTTGATTCCCCCCCCCCCCCACTCTGCCATGAGACCAGCCGCTACTAGAAGGCACAGCGAAAAACTGCTCATCACTACGCAGGTGGTCACACAACAGTGAGTAAAACGCAAGAGTGCTCTCTTATTATATTGTGTTTTTCTTGGTAGGTTTTCATTATATATTAAAAACTACTGTGTATAAAACAGGTTGAAGTTTATAGCACTGGTCGCATTTAAACTTTTACAGGTATGTAAGATACAGAAACGCCGGGTTCATCTATTGCTGAGGGCTAAATAGAAAGCTACTTTTTTCAAGGCTGGTCATCCTTTATTGAAGCACGAAGACGTTTGGATTTGCTCAGAGGTTGCTCGATTCTTCTGCATGTATGGCCTTGGGGCAGCTGTGAGAACGGATATGACCATGTTTATTCTTTGCCTCGTCGAAGTCCACCAGTTTACCCTGTAAAGACATTTTCAGGCATCCAACAAAATAGGAATCCTCCGTAGCCGAGCCTGTAATAAAGGAAATATGAAAATTGATAACTTTGAGGTTGGTTTTGTGCAGATCAAGGGGGCCTGGTTGTGAAGGTTGAGGGAGAGCTCCACCCGCATTGCTGTCGTGAACATGGCACTTCTCTTGGCTTGGGACTTTCCAAGTCTTCTGTGTGCTGTGGAGTGATTTGATGTGTAGGGTCTGGTGGTGAGTTTTCCCTGTGATGGAGGGTCAGGTCACGAGCTGTGAAGTTTGCGTGTGAAGGGTCTTGTGTTTCAGTTGTGGCCTGCATGTCAGTGTCACTTCCCAAGTGTGAATCTCCCAGTGCTGCCATTATCTGCCCACTGGTACCAGTGCATATGTACATGTCAGCCTGCATTTCGGGTCCTCCATGTTTTAGTGTGGGTGTTGTGTCCATCCGGCTGTTTTAAGCGACCCTGTAGCCCAGTGTCCATATGAATCTCTCCCTGTGCCAGTGTCTTTGTCTTCCTTGCCCAGCCTCTATGTCAGCACCTCTCCTTACCACCCACCACCCCCACCCCACATCCAATTATAAGTGGAGCGAGATTCCTGTATGGAATTCTGCTCTGCTTAAATATGTTTTGTTCCAGGCTCAGGAAAAATTGAACCAATGTCGACCTGCTTTCCTGCCCCCGTCTGACCCTCTGCCATGGCATAGGGGAGTATGATCTCCTCTGCCATCTATTACCCGCCTCCCTCCCCATCCCGCCGCAGCTTCATGGAAAAGCGGATACTGAATTTTGCCCAGTAAAACTGGTTCCTCAAAGTTATTCCTCATTCAATGGGTATAAACTTAGAATTGTACGGTACTAGTGGGGTGTTACAGCACTCTACCAGTTTTTACAGTTTTGGATTTATCAATCCACCAGTGTGCGGCAGCTTGCAGTTGGACCCGTGTGTCCATATCCCCTTGTGGTAGTGTCCACGTTTCCCTGACCATTGTCCCTCTTTGTCACAGTTTCTGTCCCACGTTATGTCTCACTGAGTCAGTGACCATGCCCCGCGGTCCCAGTGTCTATGCCGCCCACTCTTAGTGTTTGTGCATCCCAGGTCCTGTGTCACCAAGCTGGTGTAGTCTTGGGCTCCTTACCTTCACTGTCCCAGTGCCGGTGTATTTACTATCCTCATGTCAGGTAATTCCCTACCCCAAGGCCAGTCACCTGCCCCATTGTGCATGCATCCTAGCTCCACTGTCCCATTATTCCTACTGCCAGTGTGGGTATCTCTCTGCCCCAATGTCTCAGTACTCCATTCCCCAGAGCATGGGCTTCCCTGTCCCAATGTACGTGCCTTCCTATTGAAGTGCCAAAGTCCCTGTGTCACTATTAATATGATGTTTATGTTTGTTTCAATATTATGATGTGTTGGTGATGTCACTGTACACATGCCCTCCTGTCCCACTATGCAGTCTTGCCCAGTGGCAGTATATTTAGAATCTCATTGTATGTGTGCCTCATCCCAGAAGTCTCAGGGTATTTCCTTTTCCTTTCTCAGTGTTTCCATGTCCCACCATGCATCTCCTTTTTCCAGTGTATATGTCTTGCTGACCCAATCTGAGTGTCCCACATGCCACTGTGATTGCCTTCCTGTCTCACTGACCTTGCTTTCCCTGTCCAAAAGCCATGTGCATCGTCCCACTTCCCAAAGTATAAACACCCATGAATGTATAAATAATTAGAAAATAAGGCACGCGTTGAAACAAATGTTTGTAATGAATCAGACAGTTTCAAAAGGTAAAATAACCAGAATTCACAAGACAAAATGCAAAAGTGGCTTGCCAGCATGAAGTGTGTGTCATGAGGACAATGGGAAATAGGTGTGCAATTATCATAGAATCCAATGGCATTGTGCAGCAATGCGGGGCAAATAGTGTGCCTTGGTTGATTGATTTATGCAGCAGGAAAATGCAAATTGTACTGCACAGTATGAAATTAAATGAATAGCACATTTACTGGCATTATTTTACTACTATGGAATTTTAATTCACATACGTACGCATAAGTATTGGATCCAAATGCTTTTGGAAATGCATAGGTTTCTTAAGAATGAAAATCTGACATTTAAAAATTGCTACTCAAATATAGAATCATCAACAAATAATGATTTTGCGTCCGATTTTTACCATGTGTATTGAGCTAAGAAGTTTAAATAATAATGCAATTTGGGTAGAACCTTTTCTTCCACCTCGGATTGAGGACCTTTTGACTAAGGTTGGGAAGTCATTATGGTTTACCAAATTAGATATGACAGTGGCTTATCATCTGATAATGCTACTCCCCGATTCAAGCAATTTTACTGCTTTTATCACCCCAAGGGGTACCTTGAAGTTTTTCAGGTTACCCTTTGGATTAGACTCTGCTGCTTTGGCTTTCCAGAGGGTGATTTCTGAGATTCTTAAGGATATTACCAAAGTGGTGGCATTTCTTACATGTTTTGGAGTTAAATCAAAACCGGGATTGGTTGATGCCATTATCTATCCCTGATACCCAAAGGTCATGAACAATTAAAATCATTCTTGTGCATGTGTGAATTTTACTCAAACGTCATCAAGGGGTTTGCAAATCTCACTGAGTTTTTAAATTCTACTTGAAAGAAATGTGTGTGTCAATGGAATGGTGAATGTAAAAGTGCTTTTGAAAGAATAAGATCTGTCATCTCACAGGCTCCTGCTTTTCAACTGGTCTTAAAGGACACAATACCTGCATCACATTTGATGGTGGTATTTATGGATGGGAAGCAGTTTTATCATAGTACGAAGGATTGGTTAAACTTACTATTGGTTTTACATCATGCACACACAATGACATAGAAAGGCGATACTCTGATTGAAAAAGAGAGGTTGGGCACTGCATGGTGCATGAAGAAGTTTAATGCTTTTTTGTGGGATAGGCTATTTATCATCAGAACCAACCATCGACCTTTAGTAGGTATTTTTTCAGGAGCTATACTAAAAAAACTGCAACTAGGTTGTCAAGATTGGCCACAAAGTTGTTAGAATATAATTTTGAGATTTAGTATATCCTGGTGGGAAGAATGTCCGGGGAGATTGCCTATGCAGATTACCCATTATTGAAGACTGCAATTTGGAGAATGATGATTTTGAGGAATATGTAATCGCAGGGTGTAAGTTCAGTGACTCTGTTTGAGCTAGAGTGGAAGAATGAGGAAATGAGATGCTTGAGGATAACTGTATGCAAGAAGTGTTCAGATCATCTATCAGTGGATTGCCTAGAGAGAGCTAATTGAAACTAGAAATACAACCGTTCTAGAAGACAGCTCACAAGGTGTCTGAGGTTGAAGGTTTGTTAGTCAGAGGTGACAAGTTAGTCCCTCCATATGGCCAACGGGGAAAAATAATTGAATCTGCCCATAGTGGGCATCTAGGGGGAACACTTACTAAACAAAACTTAGGGGCCGATTAGGATCGCGGACGGACCTGCATCCGTCCGCGACCCCGGAGGTGGAGGGAACGTCTGCAGGGGCTGCGGCGTTCCCTCCAGTGCAATTAGGATGTGACCGCCAGGGTGGCGGTCACATCCTCAATCTTTAACATTGCGGTGAGTGCGGCTTCAAGCTGCACCCGCCGCAATGTTAAAAATGCATGCACCGCATTTGCGTACACAAAGCGGCAGGCACCGCGCGGTGCCCCCTGCTTAGGTACCCCCCATGTGCACCCCCCACCCCCCCTTCACCCAGGGGGCCCGCAACGGGCCCCCGAAGTGAAGGTCCATATGCTTTTCCACAGCGGAAAAGCCGCCGCGGAAAAGCATACTATGGCTGGGGGTGTCTGATAGACACCGCCAGCTATGTTATAGCTTTTCCGCCGAGGTTGCAAGGCGACCGTGGCGGAAAAGCTGCGGACGGAAAAAAGATCCCCCAGCCATCCTAATCTGGCGGGGGGTCTTTTTTCAGTCCGCAGCGCCACCGCCGGCCCGGAGGATGCGGGAAAACCGATATCGTAATCGGCCCCAAAGTTAGGGAGGAGTACTGGTGGCCGAGGATGGACTGAGAGATAGAGATATTTATCAATGAATGTACCCAGTGCTTTCTTTCTGACAAACACTTGGTGACATGCTCACCTACCAAAACTCCTGTAGCTGCTCTCTCCAGAGTTTGGGAGTAAATTGGGTTAAAACACACGGAAGGTACAGAAGGTCTCAGAAATACAGAGGGAGAGAAAAGAAAATAGCAAATCTCTCTATTGGGACCTAATAGCTTGTTTCCTTCCCAGTGTAAGAATTGGCTTTTGTAGTTTGGTTTGCCCTGTTCCCATCATGCACTGGGACAGGAACAGACTAATTTGCATACAGCCAGGTTTTGAAACTGGGATGGTGCAATGAGCTAAAAAACGGTGTTGGATCTAGCCCTGATCTTTTGACTGGGTGAGAGTATTCTGCTTAATTCAGAGACTCTGTCCCTCACCACCCCTTGTTGTAAATATTTTTGTCCACCCTAAGCGTGGAAGGGTATACTCAGACATGAGTCCCTTGCTCATTGCACCATCAGGATTCAAGCAAGCCGGGCCGAAGACGGCTGTAATGCCAGAAACCGGTCCCCGGAAGCTTGTTTCCTTCCCAGTGTAAGAATTGGCTTTTGTAGTTTGGTTTGCCCTGTTCCCATCATGCACTGGGACAGGAACAGACTAATTTGCATACAGCCAGGTTCTGAAACTGGGATGGTGCAATGAGCTAAAAAACGGTGTTGGATCTAGCCCTGATCTTTTGACTGGGTGAGAGTATTCTGCTTAATTCAGAGACTCTGTCCCTCACCACCCCTTGTTGTAAACATATAGTAGATACAGCGGGGCATGCGCTTTGCTCGCGCTGCCGCTGAATCGCAACACGTTCACATACAGCATGCCCCACACCCTCTGCACTTGCATGCGCACCCACCCCCGTCCCAGTCTCTTTATTTATTTACTCTTGCTCTCTTGTTCAGCCTGGCCAGGTTGTGCATAATAAACATAAACCCCAGCTCGTATGTTGCACCTCCACTCACTCCCGGTGTCTCCTGCTTCTCCCAACACTGCATTGCATGTGCAGCGTTGTGATTGGTCTTAGCGCCGTGGATCGGTGCTCAGATGGGACTGGGGGCCTGGGCATGTTCCTCATCCGGCTGTGTAATACAGCCTCATGGGGAATATGCAAAGTGCGCATGACTGCCTGGCGGGGCCAAGCAGTCATCATGCCCACTTTAGAGTGTGCAACACACTCCTCCCCCTGTTCTGCAGCCGGCACAGCCCTGCCCTCCCACACCTCTACAGCACCAGAGAATAGTAAAAAATAAAATGATAATAACACTGTTATTGTCATTCTATTTTTATTAGGGGTTAGGCTACTCCACCTTAGCGATGGAGCCGTCTCTGGCCACTCTCAAGCTAGGTATGCCGATAACCAAAATGCTGGTTTAATTCTGGATTTGAAAGAAATTGCAAAATTCATTTATAGGTGAGGTGATGCACGAACCAATTTGTGTTGAGCAACAGTTTCCATTTCATTCTTTCACAGTACTAACTTACAGAAAGTGAGAAACAGATGCCTGGAAACCAGCTCAGCAATACCTGTCTATTTGTTTATTGCTATGTTTGGGTCATAGTAAAGCGTCTCTAATGCTCCACCCTTTCTTGTACTCCTTGCTTCTTTTAACCAGGCGTAACTGATTGTTGGGAGAGCACGATGAAGAATTAATCCTGGGTCTACGTGATATTACCACACCCGGGGGCCCATTAGGATGGCGGGTGGATTGCCCCCGCCAGGCTGGCAGTAGCCCCCGCCACATTAGGATGGCTGGGGGGTCAGCGGCGGGCGGAAAGACCGTCCGCCACTTTTCCGCCTTGGTCGTCTTGTGACCGGGGCGGAAAAGGTTTAATATGGTGGCGGTGTCTGTTTGACACCGCCAGCCATGTTAGTATGGGCCCAATCAGATGCCTTTCGGTGGCGGCAATGCCGCCACGAAAAGGCAGGCGGTCTTCTCTTTGGGGGCCCCCTGCGGGCCCCCGGAGTGAATGCGAGGTTGGGGGTGCACACGGGGGGTACCTGTGGTACCCCCCAGCATTTGCATACACGAAGCGGCAGGCACCGCGCGGTGCCTGCCGCTTTGTGTATTCAAATGCATACATGCATTTTTAGCATTGTGGCGGGCGGTGCTGAGAGCACCGCCCACCACAATGTTAAAAATAAGGGATGCGCCGCCACTGTGGCGGGCACATCCTAATCCCCCCACGGGACCCCCGCCCTTATGGTGGGCGGTCCCAATCCCCGTGAGGATGGCGGGCGGGCAAAGCATTTTTTGTATTCAGGGAATCAAGCACTGACCGTTTAAGTCTGCTTTGTGAGTAAGCAGTTGTGATCGGGCACTGGCTGTGAAATATGAAAACTCCAATATATTTTTATAAAAACTTATTGCGGTGTACCCACTTTCATAGCCATCTACTGTGCAATGTTCTGCCTTAAGTTTCTAAATGTTTGGGTAAAATACTTCGTACATTAAGCACCATAGTTCTAAAACAAATTTGCCCATTGAAAATCACCAATATAAATGATACATATTCATATTTATTCTCTGTCAAGCTGTAAGCGTGTCAAAGCCTCTTCAGGGGAGTTAGTGCCATTTACATTACAATGCAATATAATGTAAATCGTTCAACGCATGTCATGTAGCCTCTTCAAAATTCACAAAAAGGTTTGACCATGCAGAGGCGTTTCACCTTAGTGCATAAGAATGATTATTTGCTGCGCTCTCTTGCAAACATTTCTCAGGTGGGAAGCCCCCGAACTTTCCTTATGTCAGTTAGGCTCACTTGCTTTGTCAAACTCGCCCCTAACTTGAATGCCTTACCACTTTGAAAAGTCACCAGCCGCCACAGAAGATGTCCATGGACCCTCTTGGCAAATTTCAAGGTGTTGGACTTAGCCCTTGTTTCACGGTCATCCCTAAACTTTTTGCCTTTCTCCTACTCTATTTTCTAAAATGGTGTTGGTGGTTGTAGTACTCTGGGCACCTTAGCACTGTTGTTCAGTGTAAAGTGTGTGTGCTCTCTGTGTTAAATATGGTAAGATTGGTCTACACCTGTTTGGCCTATTTAATTTACCTGTCAGTCCCTTGTAAAGTTGTATCTCATATACCCAGGGCTGGTAAATTAAATGCTACTGGTGGGCTTGCAGCGCTGATTGAGCCACCCACCATAGTAGCTTTTCAAACCTATCCCAGACCTCTGCCATTGCAGGGCCTGTGTGCGCAGTGTTACTGCCGCTGTGACGTGGCACCTAAAGTGTGTGCCATGTCTGTGACCCCTCTTTTACTACATGTCAGTCACCCTTAAGGCAGGCCCTAGCTAGCCCTATGGGCAGGGTGTATTGTAGGTAAAAGGTTGGACATGTACCTTAAGTGTGTGACATGTCCTGGCAGTGACAAACAGCCATTTTGGCTTCTCATTACTGTGAGGCTGCCCTCCCATAGGAATGCGTTGGAGATTCCCTGATAAGTGTTTCAGTGGCAATTCCTGATATGAGAGGAGCAGCGTGGTCAAGTTTGGTATGTTTGGCATAGTAATAATAAATGCTATGCAATGGCGTGCACAAATTTATTATAACTATTTTACAAATGCCACTTTTAGAAGTGAGCATTTCTGTGTGCTATGTGTCTGCTGCCTGATGTGGATTGCATGTCTGGCTTTGGAGTGACAGGGGCTGGTGAGGTGTGTGTGGCTCCACGGAGGGCAGGGTGAGTCAGCGCTAGGCTGTATAGGGCATCTACATTTGGAGTAGTGGGAGGAGTAGTCCCCTGACCCTGAATGGGATTATGCCTGCCTGGGTGAATGCTGGCTCCGCCCCCCATGTGGTGTGTCTGATGACTAGTTCTAGTTCTTTAGCTTTATTCGATTTTTTTGTTTAAAATCATAAAAGCATACATTTAAAAACACTCATGACAAGAATTACATACAAATACACAAAATAGAAGGAAGATAAAACATTAGTCCATGTTGCATAAATAAGTTCCTTTGTTTCATAGTAGAATTCATGTTTTTCCATACCCATGGCCAATGAACATTGTGACCGGATAGTTCAAGGTGGAAAAGTCATGGCCACACAGTGTACGCGTATTTCTGCCCTTCGGGTAAACTGACTCTGCCCTTAATTTTAGTCTAGGCGTAAATGCCCTGCTTGGGTAGAAGTCTTGTAGGTCCCAGATGGATATAGGGCCAACACCATCACGGGGGTACAAAGTTCGCAGGTAAGGAACGACTGAGCTGCTTTTAAATTTTATTAGAACGAGGTCCCCATCAATATCTTTCTGTAGGGGGCCTAGCCAGCCCACCCTTCTAACTGACTTGATAGTACCATCTAGACCAAGGGGCAAAGGCCTGTTTTTAGTTAGCCAATATATGACTTTGTTAAGTAAGTCTTGTTCCCGCTCAGTTTTTCCATGTTTGATTTCGGGAACTCCTGCAAGAACACACACAAAGGGTGCAGCCTCCGGGGGTAGCTGTATGTGAGTAGTATTCTTATTAGGCTCTACTTTTGAAACAGTATATTGAAAAGGACCCGGTTTATGATTAGCTTTAGGTACATCGGGGAGTGAAGGGATAGGGACTAGGGGACAAGTTTGAATGTTACTTTTGGTACCAAGTGAGCTTGGACAAATTGATGTTAAAGAAATTTCAGTGCGGGTTTGGCTGGCCTTTAAACATTTCTCTATTCCCAACAGCCTATCCTCTAGGGTGGTAATTTTAACAATCAGTGGAGAGATGAGTGAGCCGACCATTTGTTCAATCTGAGCCAGAAAGTTCGAATTGAGGGAGGTTATCCATTGGTCTATTTTTTCTTCCGATTTTTGGGGGGGGTTAGTTGCAGTCAGTGGGGAGCTAAAACATAATTTTTGCTGTTTTGATTTATTCCCTATGTGCTTATCCCCATCCCACTTCCTTTTACTAGACAAGGACTGCGAAGAGACTGTGTTTGGTGTATTAACATTTTTGGGTTGGGCCCGGGGGCTGGCGATTGGGGTAGACATACTGGTTTGTTCAACGAGGCAAGGGGAGGAACTTTTAATTTCATTTCTGGGTTCCACGGTGGCATACCTTGTTTTGCAGAGGGAATTTAGTTCATCCAGGAGCGAGAGGTGTTGCGTTATGCCATTGTTTGGGTCAATCGATTGGTTAATAGATGTACTAGTCTTGGCAGTTTCAATCAAATTGACGGTGGACGAAGATGGCCTGCTTGGAACTTGTGTCCCTGGATGCAAGCCTCTATGGCTGATAGATTTATTGGTCACCCCCTTGTGTGTCATGATGGGGTTTGCGATTGTTAGGCTATCACAAGGTTATGACAAGGTCTCAAGAAAGTCTGAGGATATTAGAATGTTCTCAGCTAAAGTTCAGTTTGTAATCCCTTGCCTAAATGCCAAAAAGGACATAAAGTTATTACCTTAGCAGTGAAATGGAGTCAGGGGGAGTGGCCCCGTCCCGTTCTCCTTGTGCCTCTGAGGGCCACAGAGGGCCCGCCCTTTGCCCGGGCTTAGCCCACGCGCGAGCCCGCTACGCGAGGGCTGTCCTTCTTTTTCTATCCCCTCCGAGGGCGGAAGTAGCAGCAGAGGAGTCTGGGGGATGTAGTTTCCCCACCCCACGGCAGCCACTATCCTGTAGTTCTGCGGCGGCGGGGGAGAAGCATCAAGGATTCCCAAATGTCCTGTGGGCAGCAGTGAGCAGGTAGGGGTGATTCTCCCCCCAAAACGAGTCTTCTACCGCCCACAACGAGTGTTCAAAGGAGCGCCCACTCCACCAGGGCTGTCCTTCTTTTTCTATCCCCTCCGGGGGCGAAAGTAGCAGCAGAGGAGTCTGGGGGATGTAGTTTCCCCACCCCACGGCAGCCACTATCCTGTAGTTCTGCGGCGGCGGGGGAGAAGCATCAAGGATTCCCAAATGTCCTGTGGGCAGCAGTGAGCAGGTAGGGGTGATTCTCCCCCCAAAACGAGTCTTCTACCCCCCACAACGAGTGTTCAAAGGAGCGCCCTGATGACAGAGCCCCAACCTGACAAAGGAGGGTGGGGGGCCTGTAAGCAAAGAGCTCCACACCCCCCACAACCAGTTGCAACTGGTTTCCCCAGATCTTGTGCCGGGGCAGAACAAAGAGAATATTGATATAAATATAGGGGCTGTGACTTCATGAAAGTGTGCTGTTCCTGTGCTGAGGGGACCTGCTGCTGCTGCTGGGCTCCAAGAGGAACTGCCACAAGGGACTGCCTTCCTGCTGGAGGGCCCTGTGTGCTGGCCTGCCTGGGCCCAGCCTTACCCCTTGACCTTTAAGGACTTTAGCGCCTCGTGAGCTCTATCTTTTGAGTGCCAAGGAAAGAGAGGAGCGGGTGTGCTCTGCAGCGCGGGCTGCAAGAGCGTCCGGAGGGAATCCCAGCGTGGGTATTCCCCTGCACAGCGTGGGGAGCGGGTGACCACCACGCTTTTGGCTGTTTATTGAGCAGGAGCCCACCCCGCAATTGCAGCTGCATCGGAAACTATATCCTTGGTGGGAGCCCACCCCGCATTGTGATGTGCCTTCAATAGCGGGAGCCCACCCCACTTTGGCTGTTTAGTGAGCGGGAGCCCAACTCGCATTGTGATGCACCCTTAATAGCGGGAGCCCACCTCACTTTTGGTTTTACCTACGGCCAGGTGCTCACCTCCCACTAAGAAGCCACAGAGAACAGGGGCCGCTGCCAGGGCGACCCGGAAGTCAGGCACAACTGCCTGGTTGTGGGCGGAGCTAAGCGGCCGGCCAATTGCAGCACGGCCAAAGAGGAAGCCGGTGTCCGACTGAGCGGGGCTCCCGTGAGCTGGGGAGAACCCGCGGTGACGGACAAGAAGAGCCGAGGGTGGGGCCCCCATGTGCCGTTGGAGGCCCGTGCCATGCCGAGGACTGGCGTGCAAGAGGAAGAGGCGGAGGGGACGTCACCAGAGAGACTGAGCTCCATGTCCCGTCCCGCCGTGCCCTGCCAGGAGGAGTCCACCAGAGAGCCCGGTGAGTGGGACTCACACTGTGCATTGCTGATCCTTCCCGAGGCACATTGCCGGTGCTTGGAGCAGTGTTGGTGCACCACGAGAGCACCAGGAGGAGTCCCCGAGGGGGCTCCCAAGACACAGTGGTGGTGGAGCTAATTTGCATAGCTGCCGCGCCGGACAGAGGGCAGCTGCAATGTTGGGGGCCATTGGTGTTGTAGAGTCTCAGTGGGGCCCCGGAGACACAGTTAGTGACAGTTTTTCTTTGGGGGCATTTTATTTCTTGAAGTAAAGGAGTGAGATACACTCCTCTGCCCCAGCGCCTTGCGCACTTTGCTTCACTGCATTTGCAGCTACGCCCTGACACTTGGGACATAGGGCATTTGAGCCCCATGGGAAGGCCGATTGGCCTGGGTTTTTTTTCAGGGTGTTATGCGCCATGATTAGTGCATAAGGTGTTTTATGAGTAATGTGATTTGTGCATACTGTGCTTTAGGCCCAATGTGCTGCCTCACGAATATGCTTATGATTTTAATGCCTAATCTAAAGTGATTTTATGCATAATGTATTTATGCACTATGATCTGCACATAATGTGTTTATGCTTGTGAGGACTATTGTCTAAGGTGTTTTATGCTTAGGAGGGTTGGGCCTAATGTGTTTTTATGACTACTGTGATGCAGACATAGTGCATTCATGATGCTAGATATAATGCTGAGGTCATTATTATACCAGTAGTTACTGGGTGTGTTTTATATCTACTACCTGCATTCTGATGGTTCTGACCGTGGCCCGATTGGCCTGGTCCTGTATATAATCCCCTGTGAATATTGCCTAGTGCCAGTTGGCACAGTGTAAATGTGTGATTATGTTTCTAGTAGTAGAAGTGATGCCCGATATTATGAGGTGGAGGGTACACTTTCCATAGATGAACTTTCCTAGATAAGAATATTTCACTTTCTTCCTGCCAATCAGATTTACAAAAAGTGTGTTGAAATATTAAACATTCTTATGCTCTGCAGAAAAAAATATGACCAATTTAATGCTTATTGGCTATAAAGACTGTGACTTACTCTTGCAGTATTCCTGGCTTACTACTTAATTCCAGGAGTAAATGTATTGTAAGCTAGAAGTACTTTCTGCTTTCACATGGAATTCATGAGTAAGTCTGGAGTACTGCAAGAGTCAGTCATTAATATTCACAGTAAAATCTTTGTGCATCGGACCTTGGTAGTAAGCAAGAGGTACCTCTAAATTACTCCTGGAACTCAGGAGTAAGTCACAAGTACAACAAGAATGAAAGCAAAACCTTTATGAATTGGGCCTAAGGTGTGGTACAACTGAATTTGTCTTACAAGGACTAGTATTCAGCTCCATAGCTTAATTAGTTAAGACCTGCATTCTGTCTAACAAGTGATTGATAGCTACTCATCCAGAAATCTACACAGTAAGCTCATTTTACAGATCCACATATGCCATTATAATTATTTTTTTCTGGAGTCTAAGCTACTAGAAATGGGTTATCACTCGAAATCACATGTGCTTTCAACCATAGTCTAACTAGGAACTAAAACAACACAAGACACATATGATCTATTTTAGTGGTCAAGTTGCTGAATGTAAAGCCGGGAAACCTGAAATTTAACTCTCAATTTCAGACCTGGCCAATTTGGGTGATCATTCTACCGTTATAGAGCAGTATGCACCTGGGCACGCAGTGAGCCACCGCTTGCCTGTTTCTCTGCCTGGACTAGTTCTTGGGCTAGCTTAGTCTAGTTCTGTCTGGTTCCAGCTTTTACCTGCATGTTGCTTGCTGCCTACACCGCAGCTGCTTGGTTCCCACACTCCCTGCCAATTCCAAGCCCCGCCCACCCTAGGACCTACTTTTTTTTTTTATCTGTTTATTAGCATAGTAAGTAGAGCAGTTACATATATATTGGAGCGCAATTGTAATCAGGATGGTACATGCATGTGCTTGCTCAAAACATATAAGTACATAGAATCACCAATTTTTCGTTATGTCGTCCGGAACCATATTAACTGAACAATCCCACGTCGTTCCCGAACCCTCCCTCCACCCTCAAGAATCCCTCCCAGCACTCTCTCATTGTGCGTATAATCATAGTATTTACGTCTGGGTCACCCGTGACATTTTGACATGTAACCTTGTCTATACACACAGGTAGGCTGAGGTAAAATAGTCGATGGTCCGGGATTCCCCGTACCCCATCATCACAGTGCACCTTAGTCTGTGGAGGTTTGTGAAAGGACTAGGTCTGAACGTTCATCCCATATGTGGTGAGTCGTGTGTATCCTCATCATCCCAGTCATCCCCCGTTTCAAACGCTCCCAAAGTGGTAAACCAATCTAGGGAGATCTGTGTTTTCCGGAGACCTCTGCGTTCCTCTCGCTGTAGTGCCTCGCCTTCTGCTTTGCCCCACCGTATCACCTCTGCTTTCCATAGTTCAGGGTTGGGAGGTGTGGATGACTTCCACCTCATCGTGATTGCTCGCTTCACTATTATTAGGGCCATGTCTGTAAAACGTGTTGCCACGGTTCTAGTGCGTGTTGGCGGTCCTAGCCCTAACAGAGTATGTTCTGGTATAGGTGATTGGGACAGGGCACCAGCCCTCTCAAGCGAGTCATGGACAGTGGTCCAATAATATCCCAGTTTAGGGCAGTGCCAGAGCATGTGTAGTAGCGATGCGTCATCAGCGTCACATCGGGGACAGTTGCCATCAGCTTCAGGGAACATCATATGTATGCGATGTGGGGTCAGGTAGGCTCTATGTAGCAACATCAATTGAATAAACTTAAACTTGGGGTTTCTAGCTACCTTCCTGGGAAACTGAAGGATACGCTCCCACTCTTTGTCTCTCAGGGGTCTGCCGATATCTCTCTCCCACGCAGCCCGGAGTGGTGACAGTGTGATAGCCCTCCCCTGTTTGATGCTAGAAGTGAGCCATTTGGTCAGATGGCCGCCCGTGCCCATGAGGTAGTGCATTGCTACGAGGGGGTTTGTAACAGGCTCTTGTCCCTCAGGTGACCACTTGTGTGCGATATAATGGCGAAGGCCTGCGTGTAAGAGGAATGAGCCCCTAGGAACGCCATGCCCGGCCCTAAAGTCTTCGAAGGATAATAGGTGCCCCTCACCAAACAGGTCACCCACATGCGACACCCCTGCGTCGTGCCAGGGCACCAGTTTGTTCATCGTGAGTGTTCCCGAGCCCAGAGAGATACCCAAGAGCGGGATCGTGGGGGAATAAGATGTCTTGGGGGACGTGTACCTTAATGCCTTCCGCCAGTACGTCACTGCCAACCGGAGGAGTGGTGGGGTGTCTCTCGGTAGATCCGGACTGGGTAAAAGTAATGCGTGTACCCTCCCTTTTGCATGTTCATCCTCCGATACATTGATCTCGTGAAGATTGCGTCCTGCCACCCAGTAGGCCAGCCATTGCAGTTGGCACGCATAGTTATAAGCCCTAAAGTCCGGTAGGCCCATACCACCGGAGTCGGAGGGGAGTTGTAGTTTAGCGAGGCCTATGCGTCTGCGCCCGTGTCCCCATACAAGTTCCGTGAGTAGTGTGTCAAGAGTATTAAATGTCGCTGCTGGGATCAGGAACGGCAGATTGGTGAAGTGGTAAATGAGACGGGGAAGCATCACCATCTTAGAGATCGCCACTCTGCCGGCTATTGAGAGGGGCAGTGTGAGCCAGAACTGAATCTGTGTCTTCAGTGCTCTAATGGCCCTCCCAAGGTTGCCGTCTATCATCATGTCTGCCTCCCTGTAGATGTGTATCCCCAGGTATCGGAAGGTGGTATCCGCCATCTGGAATACGTGGGGGTGAAGGGTAGAGGAGTAGATAAGCCCGTGGTCACAAAGGCGAAGCCATAGGACTTAGATTCGCTGATGGTGAGGCCAGAGATTGCCCTGAAGTCCTCAAATATTCGGGGTATAGGGCTCAAGTCGCCCCGTAAATCCCGGAGATATAGTATGATGTCATCTGCGTAAGCGGACACAATGTGCGCCGTCCCGTGCCTCTGAACACCACAGTGGGGGGCCAGTGTCCTGAGCTTACAGAGCAGTGGTTCGAGGGCGAGGATAAATAGGAGAGGGGAGAGCGGGCAACCCTGTCGGGTGCCCCTCGCTATAGCTATGGGTCCTGAGATGTGGCTGGAGGTACGCACTCTAGCCGTGGGGAGGGTGTAAAGTAATCTGACCCAGGCAATGAATTCGGGTGGTATCCCGAACTTTACCAGTGTGGCAAACATATAGTCCCATCTAAGGGAATCGAACGCCTGCTTCAGATCCAGAGAAATGCAGCCCTCCGAGCTCGTGCCCACTTGGTTGCCGAGCATCAGCTGGGCCAAGCGCCTGAGATTCATGGCCGTATTGCGGCCCGGTACAAAACCACATTGGTCCGGATGGATCAGTTGTGGTATGAACTGCACGAGTCTCGACGCCAGCACTTTGCTCAAGATCTTGGAGTCAGTATTAAGGAGGGACAGGGGTCTGTAATCGGCCAGCTGTAGCCCGTCTTTGCCAGGCTTTAAGAGGGATGTGATCAACGCTTGCATGGAAGATTGTGGCAGGGAGGCTGTCCGTAGAGCTTCCAAATAAACAGAGTGTAACCGTGGGGCCAGGAGATCAAGGAAAGTTGCATAGATTTCGGCCGGTAGGCCATCCGTTCCGGGAGCCTTGCTCTTCGGGAGAGCTCGTATTGCTTGCCTAATTTCCACTACTGAAATGGTGCGCTTCAGGTCCTTGCATTGCCTGTCGGTGAGTTGGGGGAGGTCGAGGTCCCTCAGGAAGGCCTCGAACGCAGTCTCTGACAGGGGCTGGGGGGGGCTGTACATCGTGGTGTAATAGTCCTTGAACGCCGTATTAATCCCTACTTGGGTGGAAGTCGGGCTGCCTGTCTGGTCCAGTATTTCCAGGATCGGACGGCAAACTGGGGAATCACGTAGGAGGCGGGCTAGTAGGGGACCGGCCCTATATGCTTGTGTATGCTGTCTATTCGTGTATTCTCTGTAGTCTAGGAGCCGCAGGTCTTCCAGTAGCTCTGCATGTCTAATGTGGGCCTCCCGCAGTGGCGTGAAAGGTGCATTTGTGCCCGCTGCCTCACTCTCCAGGGGTGCCAGCGAGCCCTCCACTTCTTTCAATTGCCTGATCACCTCCCGCTTCATGCCCACTCGGGTGGTCATCGCTGCCCCCCCTGAGACAGACTTTGAAAGCGTCCCATTCTATCTGGCGGGTGCTGGCTGTGTTCACATTTGTGGAGAAGTAGGTTTCTATAGTATCGGAAAGGGACGACCGGAAGACTGAGTCTTCAAGGAGATCCGGAGACAGTCTCCAGGTCGGGATGGGGGCCACTGCCAAGTGAGCTCAACGGGGGTTGTGATCGGATAGAGTTTTCCCCATGTGTTGTGTCTGCACAATGGAGTCTGTGAGGGAGCGGGAGCAGAAGACATGGTCGATCCTGGTGTGGAGCTGGTGGGGTGGGGAGAAAAAGGTATATTCTCTCTCCTGTGAGTGCGCGCTGCGCCATGCGTCTGCCAAATCCCAACCCTCGGCCCACCGTGTTAGAGCGTCTGCCTGTTTCCTGCTCTCAGTAGCCTGCAAGGGGGGGTGTGACCTATCCAGTGTAACATCGAGCACAGCATTAAAATCTCCCCCAATAATCCATCGGTGATCAGCCCAACCCGCAAGTACCCCATTCATAGTTGACAAAAACTCTGCTTGACCTGTGTTCGGTGAGTACACACAACCAAATACAATGGCATCCCCGTCCAACAGTCCCCGCACAAACACATAACGTCCTTCCGGGTCAATTCTCTGTTCCAGCATCTGGAAAGGGACAGAGTTGCGGAGCCAAATCGCCGCCCCCCTGGAGAACGCGGAATAGGAGGTAGCAAAGAGCTGCCCTCTCCATTTCTTGCGTAGCTTAATGTTTTCAGCATTGTTCAAATGTGTCTCCTGTAGGCAAGCAATCTGTGTCCCCCTGCGGTTGAGTTGAGCCAAAATTCTATGGCGTTTGTGTACCGATCCCATGCCCCGCACATTCCAGGTGCACAATTGGTAAACATTAAGAGGCCCCATAACCATTCGTGTGATGTGGTAGAGTGAAACACCTGGGTGACCAAGTCAGTTCCGTGCTGCTACAAGGTGAGAGTGTCTTGCGAACATGTAACCCCTTAACAATAAGGACCCCAAGCCAACGGGCTCAGGAGCCAAACCAAGGTGCCCAACGTGAGCACAAGTCAGTTAGGTTCATGTGCATACTGGGGGTAGTAGGCCTCTGATAACTGTCACTTAACGGCCTGCATGGGCATGGTAGCCCTCGAAAGAGTGGTCCCGTATGCAACCCATTATACCTGAAGAAGAGGATCAGTTATACGTTACCACCTGGAAGGGATCAATCGTGTTGTCACTCAGAACTACGCTGCCATCTGGGCCGTGATCTTTGGGAATAGTTGCAGGCTGTCTGCTGATCCAGATACCTCAGTGCGGGTGTCGGTGGTAACGGTGATTCTGTCTCCGGTCGCTCCCGCGTCGTGAGCGGCCAGCGCCTCCTCCGTTAGCCGTATCTGCGGTGTCAAATGATCCGCCGCCTGACCTCTGGAAGGTTGCGTTTTCGTCGGTGCACCCTGTGAAGGGTGGTGTCCGGGGTCGGAAGCGTCGCTCCATCTGTCCGGTGGGCCCCTGCGACTACCGCTGCGACGATCTGCGAGTGGGTCTTGAGAGTTCGGTGGGGTCAGCGTGATCTCCATCCAGTCTTCCGCCTCCTCCGGCGAATCGAAGAAGTGAGATTTGTTGTCATGCAGTATCTTGAGCCTTGCGGGGAACAGAAGCGCATATTTCATATTTCTGTCTCTCAATTTGCGCTTCACACCCATGAAGGTGGACCTGGCACGTTGCACTGTGGGCGTGAAATCAGGGTATACTGATATGTTCTTATCCTCGAAGCGTATCGGTGCCTTCTCCCTAGCCGCTCTTAGAACAGTGTCTCGATCTCTATAGTGGAGAAGGCGTGCAATTAAGGGGCGAGGAGGCGCCCCCGGTTGAGGAGGTCGCGACGGCATCCTGTGTGCCCGTTCCACACTGTATAGGGCAGTAAGATCCTCTTGGCCCACCAGTTTTCGCAGCCAATCCTCCACGAACTGGGTGGGATTCCTCCCCTCGCTTCTCTCCGGAATGCCCAGAATGCGGACGTTATTGCGGCGGGCACGCCCTTCCGTATCGTCCACCCTGTCCCAAAGGTGTCTGAGCTGTTTCTCCATGTTCTCCAATGTCGTGGAATGCTCAGTCTGTTGTGGTATGAGGTCGCTCAGCGCTATCTTCTGTTCGGAGACCCGCTCCGCCAATTTGTTATGGTCAGCCCGCAGTAGGGATAAGCCAGTTGCCATACTATCTATACTCGATTCCAGTGCTTCGCGCGTCGCGCGTATTTCGTTCAGGATAAGGTCCAACTTGGCGTCCTGGGAACCCTTTCCAGTCAGCGGGATGATGTCCGCGTTTGAAGAGGCAAGCGGGTCCTCGGAGCCCGTGGACTGCATGTCCGTCGGAGCGCCCTGGTCCTGTGTTCTGCCTCTGTGTTTGCCCATTGACCTCGTGAGCAGGGTGGCGCCGATGTAGCTGCAGCCGTCAGCCGCAACCCCTGTAAGTGTCCACTCAGGGAGGCAGGCAGTGGTTGTGGAGGGTCTGAGTTGCGCTAGAGTAAGGCAGTGGTGGTGCTGCGGTGCAGACCCCAGTGGCGGCAGGGCAGTGTTGGTCCGTCCAGTGTAACTCCGCTGTAGAGTGGGCCGGCGTACTGCTGGGGGCTCCGCAGGCTGTTGCGTCCGCGGTCTTGCAATGTGGGCGGGGGGAGGCCACAGCGTCAGGTGAAGCAAGGCAGGTACCCTTGGGGACCGGGAGCGCAACAGGAGCAAGGTATTCAATGTCGCGGCAGTGTGCCGCAGTGCGTGGCGTACTCCCACACCGCGGGCCGGCACTGGCAGTTCGGACACTCTGGGCTTATTTCCCACTGTGAGGGATGCGGGCCTTCGATGCGTGCCACCTCGTGTTGGATCCTCGTACGCCGCCCGTTGTCGTGTGGTCTAGGGGTAGGTGAGGCGCCACGGCCAAAACTCCGGGATCCCCTCACGGTCCTGGCGCGGAGACAAGATGGCGCTGGTAGGGCAGCCTCGGAGACGGGCCGTACTCCGTCTCGCAGTGTGAGGTGCAGCCAGAGAGAAGCGGAGCCCACAGGGCCGACGGCGGTCACACGCTCCCCCGTCCCACTGACCTCACTCGTGTCGTTGGTGGCGTAGGCACCGCCGGCGGTGCGGGCGGGCTGTGAGCTGGTCCGGGGAGGTCCAGCGTCCCGGGCGGGCCCGCGACAGGGCAAGCCGGCTGGGGGTTAAAGCAGTTTGGGGGGAGGCAGTGGGGCCACAGGCATAGCAGGGACCTCTCTCCGCAGCCCGGTGTCTCGGCAGGAGTCGCGGCTCACTTCCGGTCCGGGGTCCCGGTCGGGACGCGGCAGCGGCCAGGAGCAGGTCGGGCAGGCCACCCAACTGAGGCCGAGGCTTCACACTGTGCCGCAGGCCGCAAAAGGCACCACGGTCCTGCCGCTGTTCCGGCGTGGTGCGGGGGGAGCAGCACCTCGCCGCTGCACGCCGCCTGCTCTCGGAGACTTCGTGTACAGGTTTCAGGTGGGTTGCAGGCAGGGATGACAGGATAAATTGCTTGTATTTAGGGCTGAGGACGGAGCTCAGGGACTACACGTCCACCATGTTCGACTCTTGGCCACGCCCCCACCCTAGGACCTACTTAACACAGGCCACAGCGATACCGTGCCGCCAGCGCTTCAAAGGCAGAACTGTCTGCGCCCGTACACGCCTGGACCACGCCCAGTGCCAGGAACCCTGGTCTTCCGGGCACCCACTGTTACTACCCTGAAGAACTTCTTCGTCTCAGCCATGGACATCACCAAGAGCACTGCATCCTCACCCACACCAAGCTCCACAGTTGGTCCATTCACATGCTCACACTGCTGCTTCACCTGCCACTGCACTCTTGCACCCTCCAGCGACACCCACTCACACATCACCACTCTTGATTCCCCCACCCGCACTTCGCACAGCGCCTCTCCTGCTCACCAACAATCACCCTCATGCATGCACTTCAACACCCGCTCTATCAACAAGCACACAACTCATCCACTCCCATACACCAGACCTCGCCATCCTCACCGAGACCTTGCTCAATCCTTCGTCTGCTCCTGACATCGTCAGTGCCATCCCACCAGGATAGAATACAAGATCTTGCACCAAGACTGAACCACAAAACCAGGTGGTGGCATCACCCTCATCCACAAAGTCACCATCAAATGCACTGCCGCCAATGACGCAAAACCTACTGTCTTAGAACACCTACATTTCAAGCTTCAGACAGAGACAAAACCATGATCAGTGGGATCCTCGCATGCAGGCCACGGGGATTCCAGAGCAACTTCAGCAATATTCTCACCGACCTCATTCGCCACAAACTCCAAAGACTTCTTACTCCTAGGCAACCTCAACTTTCATCTCAACGACCCAGCAGATTCCAACACCTTGGACCTACTAGACAGCCTACAAAACCTCACACTCACTCAGCTCGTGGACACAGCATGAAACCCATCTTTACATCCAGCGACAAAATCAAGGTCAGCCATGTCTCCCCGCTCACTTGTACAGACCACTTCATCAGAGACTTCAACATCCCTACCGCACCCACCACACCGACGGAGAGGCTACGTGCCACAGCTGGAAGAAGGTCACCCTAGTTGCCTAGCTAAACACCCTTCAGCTCTAGCCCCATCTTCTTCCACGACACTAACAGAAACACAGACTGTTTCAATAACTGGATCAAGATACTTGCACCTCTCATAAACACCAACCCAAAGAGGACAAACAAACATGTGAGCTGGTACACCGACGCACTGAGAGTGTCCAAGAGGTGATGCAAACAGTTAGAAAGAAAACGGAGAACCTCACAAAAGTCTGCCTATAGGAAGGCCTGCAAGAACTAACTATGAAGCTACCACCATCAACTGAAATAGGGCAAGAATAAAGCTCTGATCCAGAGGACTGAAGCAAGCAACAACAAATACAAAGAATTCTTCACCATCGTTAACCACTTCACTGCGGCGGCTATTCCGCCGCAGTGCTAACGAATTTTCGCGGCCGCGCGGCGGCCGCATGCTCGTGACGGAGCCGCTCCGTCACGAGCCTCGGTTGAGCTGTGCTCGTGACGGAGCGGTTCCGTCACGGCCCGCCCCGCTCAATAGAACGCTCAGCGCAGGCGCGGAATTCGTGCCGCGCATGAGCGTTCTATCGAGCTGGGCGGGCCATGACGGAACCGCTCCGTCACCAGCACAGCTCAACCGACTCCGGTGACGGAGCGGTTCCGTCACCAGCACCGAAGGGGTTAAGGAATTCACCCATCCAGCAGCCACCTCCAACTCCATAACCCGGTCACAAGGACTCAGCAACCAACTCTCTGACTTCTTCCACAACAAGATATCTAAAATCTATAGCCACTTCAACTCTCAACCACATCCTCTGACCTCCACCACTTAGGTCACCCCACTCACAGATAGGACCCCGAAGATGAACGAAGACACATTGGCTGCACCATTGTTGTCATGTTCGGTGTTTTACATCATCTAGAACCTATGTTTACCATCAATAGCCTGCAAAACTAGCGGTTGTTTCCCGGAACTCACCTGCCGGGTACTGATGTTGTAGCTCACACCCACATTGATAGGTGAGTGCTAGATCTTTATACCTGTATTAGAGAATATATTGCTGCTCATCGCTTTTTAACCAGTTCTTTAGGTCTCTGCACACTGAGCATGCTTACAACTTTGCTGTCCCTGGATGAGACCACTCACGTCTGAGTGCATGTTTAGGATACACCCACACAAGCATGTCACATTTTAATCAATTTTGTTTGGTGTCACAATTTGAAGTTAGTGATATACGCTACCTGTTGTGATTTGCTTTTTTTGTCTCCCTCAACAGGCAATTACAGCACAACACAGGTGCCTTTGAACCTTTACACACACTGTAAGCTTCACCTTAGCTATGTAAAGGCTCCCTGTAGACAGTTTAATATAGCACAGATTGCCCTTTTTTATAGACGGTCCTGAAGAATCGCTGGTCAATAGACCCCGAGTGAGAAACATGTCGACCTTTATTTCTAATTACTAGTCTAGACTCGCACCAGGGAACATTATTTCCCTTAGAGTTTACTCTATCTCTTTTTTAACTTGGAGTAAGGGACCGCTAGAATAAACCTGATCCTGGTACCCTTTACCCCAATTTTAACCTCTAATAAACGTCTACACAGTACTGGCCCCTCACCCGCACTTCACCAATACGGCAGTTGGAAAAAGATCTCCGCCAAAGAGCCCCTCTTTGAGGTGTTGCCCGTTGGGTATTGCACCGCCGACCCAATGAGGAGCATTGCCGATGATGAAGCATGACACCTGCAAGGGTGTGTGAGGCCACTATATCCAACAAATTGGATACCCAAGCGTTCTATCACTGCGCACGGGTGTCACCAACACCAAACGTCCACCTGGAATAGGAACAGCCGGGTACCTTTTGTATCTCATTGCAATTGGGGCCTACACCTAGCTGGAACTTCCACTCCCTCTGAGAGTGGTAAACCCGCCCCACACTGTCTCCCTTCTTTGATGACGACATTGGCTGCAATGTCATCCATCCGCTTGGGGGGGGGTGCCCTGCAGACCTCTACCACTTCTTCAACCTAGGGAGACCCATAATAAGCATGGCACCCATGACCATCATCAACACCTACATTGCTACAGCCACTTTCCTGGATGCCTGGAAAAACACAGAAGTAACGCCGCTTCTCAAGAAACCATCCGTGGACCCCAAAGTTCTCAGGAACTACCGACCCATCTCCCTGCTCCCCTTCCCAGTCAAATTCCCAGCAAAGAAACCACAGCACTGAGACAGTCCTCATTGCAGCTTCAGATGACATTCTCACCGTTCTAGAGTGAGGCCACACTGCAGCACTCATCTTCCTGGATCTCTCCATCCCCTTCAGCACTGTCTCTCACAATACAGACTCGACAAAACCAGAATCCAAGGACAAACTCTCAAGTGGATATCCTCCTTTCTGACTGGAAGAACACAAAGGGTCAAGCTCTCTCCGTTTAACTCAAAACCCAAGGACCTTATCTGCGGAGTCCCACAAGACACTTCACTCAGCCCCACTCTCTTCAACATATGCATGACTCCTCTAGCAAGCATCATTCAGACCGACAGACTCAACATCATCTCTTACGCCGACAACACCAAACTCATCCTATCCCTCTCAGAAGACACCAACGCCACCAAAAGTAATTTCAAAATGGACATGACGATTGTGGCCAACTGGATGAGAGACAACTACCTCAAACCCAAAGCTGACAAGATGGAAGAACTGATATTGGCAACAATAACTCACCTTGGGACTCCTCCTGGTGGCCCACAGAACCCCCTCACCCTACGACCAGGCGAGAAACGTGGGCATCATCCTGGACACCAATCTCATACATGGTACAAAAAATCAACACTGTCACCTCTGCCTGCTTGCACATACTTTGCATTCTCCGAAAAATCATCAAATGGCTCCTTCCTAACACCAGAAACACTGTCACCCAGGCCCTCATCACACGCAGACTAGACTACAGCAACATCCTCTACTATAGCATCTCCGCATACCTGCTACACAATTTGCAAACCACCCAAAACGCTGCCGCCAGACTAATCCGCAACCTTCCTTACCACACGCAAATTACATCTCACCTCCGAAAACTACACTTGCTCCCCATTCATAAACGCTGCCAGCTCAAGACGCTCCCCCATGCCTACAAGGCACTTCAGAAGTAGGGTCCCACCTACATCAACCATCGTCTACACTTCCAACAACCAGCCAGGAACCTCCGCTTTGCATCACTCGTGCTCACCTAACCCCCTCCGCCTGTAACCATAGAAGCAAGACAAGAAGTAGGGTCTTCGCTAACCTGGCAGCCCAATCCTAAAAAGACTGCCCCCAGTACATCAGGTCAGCCGCGTCACTTATGGATTCCTGCAAGAAACTAAAAATCTGGCTCTTCAACTGATGCTTCTTGCAGAACCCGCACTTACTCAGCGCTGGATACCCTCATGGGTGACAGCTTTTGCACTCTACAAACCCACGTTGAATTACATTACATTATAATAAATGGGAGGCTGCAATTCCTGAATAAAAGTCCATGTCTAATTTCCTCATAACAGGTGAAATGTAACGCACCTGGTAGCCTGTAATAAAGAAATGAGGTGGCTGCTCTCCTATAAAAGTTGTTACAGTTGAGTTCTGAAGTCATAATACCTGCTGCCATAGCTTGCAGCTAAACGGAAAGGCAGGTCACAGAGCATAATTAAAGCTGCACTGCATAGAACGAAAACGAAGCATGATTTGTCCCTCGTCTCGTCTGTTTTTCTAGATGAACACTTTACTACAGAAAATAGATTTTTATGGCAACTTGTTTATTTTTCCATGCTTTAGGTAATATTATATGGGATAAGATACCCCTGCCGTACATTATAACGATATTGAAAGCCGTCAAGGAGTTGTATGACCATATAGAGGAATGAGGCAGAAGACTGAGTTTCATTATAAAGTTATGTAACTCTGAGGTGACTCGCAATATCTTTATTATGTAAGGCAGGCAGTACTTTATTCCTTATAATACATGGTCACACCATCACCTTTCCCATAAACCACTTAAATACTTTTTGTGTAGGTCATTCATATGAAGGAGAGAGCATGTTTGTAAACATGAAGAATAAAATAATAATATCTAGATTAAAATTAAACACCTCAAAAGAGTTGATAGATATTTGTTGCAAAAAGATATTAGAATTGGTTTAATAGAAGTCGCTTTTTTGAAAGGTGCAGTAGCTTGGAATGTGTAGAAACATGCATAAAGATTCTACCTTTTCTACAATTCCCTAAGGAGAGCAAAAAATAATACCCCCTTTTTGCCTGTCACTGTACAGCTAGAAAACAGAGCAGGAGAAAGAAAAGAAATGATTTATGTTCATTCGTTAAAAATCTGCTTTAATTTTGCTCCGTGACGTGCCTTTTCCCTTGGCTGTTGAGTCTGGATCCATGTTAAAATATCGATATTAAAAATAAAAAATGAAAAAAAATCGATGTGAAAATATCTGTAACAAAAACATCGACTCCATATACTTAAAAAGGTAAGTTCAATAATATTGACTCAAAAATATCGATGTAAAAATTATAGATGTAAAAAATATCGACTTTAAAAAATATAATAACTTTAATTAAATAATATTATTAACAAATTAAATTAATTTTAATATATATTTTAACTAATTATAACAAATAAACTAAATGTAATTAATATAAACACAAAAAAGCGTACATATACATATATTTACTCAAATACTTTTTATTAACTATTATCTTTATTTAATTTATAAACTTTAATACTTATATAAAAATAAAATAAAAACATATATAAATAATTTAAAATAAGTAAACATATTTAATATATTCTATATTTAATTAACACATTAACCTATTTAAAAAAAAAATACATACATTTAATAACAAAATAAAAACATTAATAGTTAAAACGTTAGATAGCGGGAGGGTAAAAATTACTATTCCCACTCCAGTGAGCAACAGTAGGGAAAGCACTGGATAGCGGAGGGGTAAAATTTACTATTCCCACTCCAGTGAGTGCAACAGTAGGGAAAGCACTGGATAGCGTAGGGGTAAAATTTACTATTCCCACTCCAGTGAGTGCAACAGTAGGGAAAGCGCTGGATAGCGTAGAGGTTAAATTTACTGTTCCCACTCCAGTGAGTGCAACAGTAGGGAAAACTCTGGATAGCGTAGGGGTAAAAATTACTATTCCCACTCCAGTGATTGCAACAGTAGGGAAAGCGCTGAATAGCGTAGGGGTAAAATTTACTATTCCCACTCCAGAGAGTGCAACAGTAGGGAAAGTGCTGGATAGCGTAGGGGTAAAAATTACAATTCCCACTCCAGTGAGTGCAACAGTAGGGAAAGCGCAGGATAGCGGAAGGATAAAAATTACTATTCCCACTCCAGTGAGTGCAACAGTAGGGAAAGCGCTGGATAGCGTAGGGGTAAAAATTACTATTCCCACTCCAGTGAGTGCAACAGTAGGGAAAGCATGGGATCCCAAAACAATAAAACATAAAAATATTAACATTTTCATTAAATTAAATTTCTAATTTTAACATAATTAATATATAAATATGTTATTATTAACAAAGATAAAAAAATAAGTAGTTAGCACTATAAATTCCACAACAAACACCTAAAATTAATTACATAATTACATTTAATATTTACTAATTAATTATTCAAAATTATTTTTTATTAATTAATAAATCAACAATTAATTACTTACCAGCTTTCACACCATTTACACATATAAACAGCACAACACACACCTAAAATTAATTACACAATTACCATTAATAATTACTAAATAATTAATAGAAATTAATTTTAAACTATTTAATAATTAATCAATAACAAATTAATTACTTACCACCCTTCACACCATTTACATATATAAACACCACAACACACACCTAAAATAAATTAAACAATTAACATCATTAATTGACTAATTGAAATTAATTACCAACTAATTATTAAACTATAATTAATTAATAAATTAACACATTAATTAATCAATTAATTTTACATATTTAAATTTCTTCCCACCCATTCCCCTATAAACCCACAGCCCGCTATGGAACTAATAACACAAAATTAAACTTAAAATAAATTAATAAGTAGAAAAATTCTAAAACATATAATAAAATCACACAATTCTTCTTAAAAACACTAAAATACATAACATTATTAATGAATCGATATTTTAGTAAACTATAATTTTGTAAACGATATTTATTACAACGGTATTTTTGTAATCGATGTTACTTACCTGTCAGTCAATATTCTTGTCATCTATATTTTTGTTGTCGATATTTCTTCCAAATGATATTTCTGCGGCGATATTATTGTCCCGCGTCGATATTCCTGCTCTGCACAGTTGAGTCTAGCAGCAGGCATTGTGAGGATAGAACTCAACTGTATTAAGTTATTACAGTTGAGTGCCTACATAATTTATTTATTATAACTTTATTTAGCATTTTGCTAAAAGTAAAGCAGAGCACAGAGCTCAATTGCAGTATACATAGGGTACAGTCCTAACATAGTCATCCTGTCAAGGTCTTTAAAGCACAGTAGGTCAATTAAGTGCTAACAATATCGTATCCATCACATACCAAAACCCTATCAAGCACTTCTCCATTACGCCGATCCATGGGTTCCCTCCCCGAATTCCCACCAAACCATATATACAAGAAACAACAACGGGTGTGTTCATTACATGTAGGTAGAGTATGTCAAGGAACATTTACGTGTGTATTGCATCCCTTTAGCCCACCCCAGTCGGCACTATGCTCTGTTCCCGTTGCATGGGGGGGTCTTGCTGCTGTAGTGCAAGGAAGGATCGTAAGGGGCCCCAGATGTCCTTAGGCCTAGAGGAAGGCGGGACAGTGCTAGCATACAGGTCGCTCCTCATAGAGCAGGTTGCTAGGCTTTGGATCCAACCAAGTGTCATCGGAGCCCTCTTACCATCCCAGTAAATTGCGACTTCTCTTTTAGCCAGGAGTAGGGAGATGGCAGCGAATCTGCGAATGTTCGGGGGGAGCTGGACTACATATCCCAAAAGGGCTATCTCGGGCAAGGGCTCCATCGGAACCTGTATCATTTTGCTTAAAAGCTTGTGTACCTCAACCCAAAAAGTGTGTGGATTCACGGGCAAGTCCAGGCAAGATGTGAAAAGTCAGCTTGAGGGGTTTGACAACGCTGGCAGCAATGCGGCCTGGTGGGATCTATCTTGTGTGCTCGGGCAGGTGTAACATAAATTCTACAAAAAAACTTAAAGTGTATCAATTTATGTCTGCTGTTGAGAGACACCGTTTTAGTAAGCTTGCAGCAGGCCGCCCATTGCTCGTCAGTGATTGGGTTGCCTAAGTCTGACTCCCATGCGTTACGTATTCTTTCATCATCCACTGGGACCAGGTCAGCACACGCCTTATACAAGTGAGATAAAAGATGAATCCCCTTGCTGCTACCTATCACCAATGTAAGGGGGGGAAATGAGGGAGGTTCTAGTGGGTAGTCAGGGAGCCGAGCCCCCAGGGCAGAGCGTAATCTGGCCAACACAAATCTATCCATAAATGTGGCATCCGAGAAGGTAGACATATCCTCTGGGTTAAAAACGTGGCCAGCAGGAAATAGATCCCCCATCGTGCTAGTGTTAAATTTAGTGCAGGTCCTTTGAACCAGCTTTTCACCACTTATAGATAGCAAGCTGGCATTGGGGAGTGGAAAGGAGGAAGAGTACAATGTTTGGGTGTGGGTAATACGGCTCAGCTTAGCCCATGCCCAACTGGTGGTGGGAACTGGTTGTATATCTTTGGGATCCTTAGGGATACCAGTGGGTAAAATGGTGGCAAGTGTGTTAGGTAAAGCAAAGTCTGAATCTGGGCGCAGGTATGTAACCCTGGCGTCCGGATGGTACCATGTCTGTGCTAAGCATGGGCGTAAAATCCGCTCCGCTCGCGGATTTTTCGGATTTTCGGCAAATTCGCAATCCGCGAACTCTCGCGAATTTGTCGAAAATCCGTGAATCCGCTCGCGGCGGATTTTTTGCTTGGTTGCGGCGCGCGGCGTGGTGCACGGCGTTCACTTTCCGTCATTAAGCGTTTGCCGAGTTGTTTTTCTCGATCATATTTTTCTAGTGCCGCGCCATTTTAGATCTTGCTGCGTGATCCCGCGGGAGTTTGGCGCCCGCGAATACGTAATCGCGACTTGCCACCTTGCACAGCACACCTCGCCAGAGTTCGCAATTGCGAACACGTAGTTGCGGCGGAAAGGAACAATCTCGCACTCGCGAAATAGAGATTTTGCAATTCTGCACAAGAAAATCACCAGCAAACAGGATAAACCTTCAGAAAATTATGGTTTTTATCAGAATCACTCCTCAGGTTGACATTTGCATGGCCTTTTTTTTGCAAGGAGTCCATTTTTGGGGGGGGGGAGGAAGGAAGTGCCCCACAGTCTCCAACTTCCTGTTCCTGTCCAGCAGGCTCCTCCCAGTGCTTTGTCCATCTCCTGGTCACTTTCATTTGGATCTGGAGCTGGAAGGATTACTTTTTGTGGGTGCTGCTGGATATTTGGATTTGAGGCCTTTTTGACTGTCTTTTGGATTAGAAATCAACTTTCACAAGTACGTTTGTTTGGGGCATTACAGTTGCTGCAAGTACAATTTTGGAACTTTTTCAGAGCATTAAATAAATTATATTGTGGGTAGCCACAGTATCCAGTAGGACCAGGGTTGGTTAGGGGTGCATGATACAACTGTTTTGTTGAAGTTAAACACCATTGAGGCCATGGATGGGCTGGGATTGTGCTGATTTTTGTCGTTTTTTGGGGCCTGCTGGTGTGGCCCTTTGCCCAGGGGTGGTGACTGAGTGTTGCATGGGCCTAGTCTTTCTGTGGGGTGTCTTCTTGAATTTAAACATCATTGAGGCCATGGATGGGCTGGGATTGTGCTGATTTTATTGTTTTTTGTCGTTTTTTTGGGGCTGCTGGTGTGGCCTTTTGCCCAGGGGTGGTGGTGCATGGACTGAGTGTGCCTGTGGTGTGGTCTCACTCTCTTTAATGTAAACATCATCGATGGCATTGGATTGTGGGGATTTCTGGCTGGTTTTCTTTTTTTTGGGGGTGTACTGTTGATGTGGACTGGCCATGTGGGTGGTGGTGGTGGCCATCTTGAGTGCTGGCTGGTACAGGCAACATGTGCTTGGGGTGTAAGGGGCCATTTTGAAGAGAGGCAGTGTCTGAGGCCTGCACTTATTTTGCCTACTTTTCATCCATTATGCCCAGGGGTAGTGAGTGTTGCATGGGCCTAGTGTTTCTGAGGGGTGTCTTCTTGAATTTAAACACCATTGAGGCCATGGATGGGCTGGGATTGTGCTGATTTTATTGTTTTTTGTCGTTTTTTTGGGGCTGCTGGTGGGGCCCTTTGCCCAGGGGTGGTGACTTGCATGGGCCTAGTCTTTCTGTGGGGTGCGCTCTTCAATTTAAACACCATTGAGGCCATGGATGGGCTGGGATTGTGCTGTTTTTTGTTGTTTTTGTCGGTTTTTTGGGGCTGCTGGTGTGGCCTTTTGCCCAGGGGTAGTGGTGCATTGACTGAGTGTGCCTGTAGTGTGGTCTCACTCTCTTTAATGTAAACATCCTGGATGGCATTGCATTGTGGTGATTTTTGGCTGTTTTTCTGTTTTTTTGGGGTGTACTGTTGACGTGGACTGGCTTGGGGTGTAAGGGGCCATTTTGAAGAGAGGCAGTGTCTGAGGCCTGCACTTATTTTGCCTACTTTTCATCCATTATGCCCAGGGGTAGTGAGTGTTGCATGGGCCTAGTCTTTCTGAGGGGTGTCTTCTTGAATTTAAACACCATTGAGGCCATGGATGGGCTGGGATTGTGCTGATTTTATTGTTTTTTGTCTTTTTCTTGGGGCTGCTGGTGGGGCCTTTTGCCAAGGGGTAGTGGTGCATGGACTGAGTGTGCCTGTGGTGTGGTCTCACTCTCTTTAAAGTAAACATCATGGATGGCATTGGATTGTGGTGATTTCTGGCTGGTTTTCTGTTTTTTGGGGGTGTACTGTTGATGTGGACTGGCCATGTGGGTGGTGGTGGTGGCCATCTTGAGTGCTGGCTGGTACAGGCAACATGTGCTTGGGGTGTGGGCCATTTTGAAGAGAGGCAGTGTCTGAGGCCTGCACTTATTTTGCCTACTTTTCATCCATTATGCCCAGGGGTAGTGAGTGTTGCATGGGCCTAGTGTTTCTGAGGGGTGTCTTCTTGAATTTAAACACCATTGAGGCCATGGATGGGCTGGGATTATGCTGATTTTATTGTTTTTTGTCGTTTTTTTGGGGCTGCTGGTGGGGCCTTTTGCCCAGGGGTAGTGGTGCATGGACTGAGTGTGCATTTAGTGTGGTCTCACTCTCTTTAATGTAAACATCCTGGATGGCATTGGATTGTGGTGATTTTTGGCTGTTTTTCTGTTTTTTTGGGGTGTACTGTTGATGTGGACTGGCTTGGGGTGTAAGGGGCCATTTTGAAGAGAGGCAGTGTCTGAGGCCTGCACTTATTTTGCCTACTTTTCATCCATTATGCCCAGGGGTAGTGAGTGTTGCATGGGCCTAGTCTTTCTGAGGGGTGTCTTCTTGAATTTAAACACCATTGAGGCCATGGATGGGCTGGGATTGTGCTGATTTTATTGTTTTTTTGTCGTTTTTTTGGGGCTGCTGGTGGGGCCTTTTGCCCAGGGGTAGTGGTGCATGGACTGAGTGTGCATGTAGTGTGGTCTCACTCTCTTTAATGTAAACATCCTGGATGGCATTGGATTGTGGTGATTTTTGGCTGTTTTTCTGTTTTTTGGAGGTGTACTGTTGATGTGGACTGGCCATGTGGGTGGTGGTGGTGGTGGCCATCTTGAGTGCTGGCTGGTACAGGCAACATGTGCTTGGGGTGTAAGGGGCCATTTTGAAGAGAGGCAGTGTCTGAGGCCTGCACTTATTTTGCCTACTTTTCATCCATTATGCCCAGGGGTAGTGAGTGTTGCATGGGCCTAGTGTTTCTGAGGGGTGTCTTCTTGAATTTAAACACCATTGAGGCCATGGATGGGCTGGGATTGTGCTGATTTTATTGTTTTTTGTCGTTTTTTTGGGGCTGCTGGTGGGGCCTTTTGCCCAGGGGTAGTGGTGCATGGACTGAGTGTGCATGTAGTGTGGTCTCACTCTCTTTAATGTAAACATCCTGGATGGCATTGGATTGTGGTGATTTTTGGCTGTTTTTCTGTTTTTTTGGGGTGTACTGTTGATGTGGACTGGCTTGGGGTGTAAGGGGCCATTTTGAAGAGAGGCAGTGTCTGAGGCCTGCACTTATTTTGCCTACTTTTCATCCATTATGCCCAGGGGTAGTGAGTGTTGCATACTTGCATGGCCCTAGTCTTTCTGTGGGGTGTCTTCAATGTAAACATCATGGATGGCATGGGATTGTGCTGATTTTTCTGTGTTTTGTCGATTTTTTGGGGTGTATAACTGAACTGATGTTCCTCTGTCTTCCATTGCTTTTAGGTGCACAAGACTCAAGAGAACCACCAGTGCCAGGAAGAAGTCCTGCAGCGGTGTGTGTGTGCAGCATAACGTCACGCGACGTCACGTCTGGACACAGACAACTCTGCAACTCGTGCAACTGCTGCCTGCTGTTCTGACCTGCTCTGAAGAAGATGGCCCCAAAAAAAGTTACCCGTAGCTCCTCTAGCAAGAAAGGTGCCAGTAAGGAGCAGAAGAAGCAAGTTACCAAGGAGACTGGTGTGTCGCCCGCCCCTTTTTTTGGGAGTAAAAAAAAAAGTATGCCTGCAGCAGCAGCGGGATCTGCTGGGGACCAAGCTGGCAGCAGCACCCCCGCTCCATTGGGCTCAGTGCCACCACCAACACCACGCCAACTTAAGTCCAAGCCCTTGAGTGCTGCAGAGGCAGCCAATCTACTTGTTCAATCACCATCGACCAGTGATGTTGGCTCATCGCAAGAAAGCAGCAGCAATGTCCCTCAATCAACACAGGTTGTTGTAGCTCATCTGACGAGTGTTGAACAACCACAGCCGCAACAACAATCACATGTGCAAGTACAAGCCCAAGTACATGTGGAAGGAGAGGCAGCGCAAGGAGATGCGCAAGCAGAGGTGCATGGAGGGTCACAAGTGCCCACAATAGTTGTCCCTCCCAAAGTAGGGGCACATCAGGAAATCGACAATCAAGGCGAGGTATCATTTGAGGAAGCCACTCCTCCTGATGATCCTTCATTGTCTTCCACACCCCTAGCAAGGAAGAGATCAAGGGTGGTGTCTACATCTTCTTCAAGCACACCTCCTTCTGATGATACGGATCAAACTTGGGAACCAGCAGCACTGCCGTCTGAGAGTGAGGCACACCATGATCCGACAAAGGTAGTTAAGCGTAAAAGGAAGCTCGTCCAAAGTCTCAGAGTTATGGAGTGTGATGAGGCTCAACAAGAAGTGGCGGATACTGCTGCTGATGAAGACTCTTCCAACGACGACCCAGTCGTCATAAAGGTCACTGCAGCCCCAGCGGGCATGCAGCAAACAGACATTTTGACCCTAGCCCGATGAGCTGCTGAGCGTGATGATGATGTTGTCGATGAGGAGGCAGTGGAAACACCACAATCATTGGAGTTAAGTAGTACACCAACTCGTCCCGCTTCCATATTTCTTTCTGGCAAGAAGAGACCTCCATCCACCTCGACCTTAATTAGTGGCGGTGAAAGTGCACAACGTACAAAAGTTGGGCAATCCAGATCCTCCACTTCATCTGGCATTAGCTTCATGACCACCACCACCAGTATCGCCGCCTCCTCCAGGTCCCACAGACACTTCAAGTCCCCAGTTTGGGACTTCTTTACTGTTTGTCAAAAAAATCCAAAGTTTGCCATTTGTACCCTTTGTAAGGTTGCAGTTAGTCGTGGTAAGCCAGGTACCAACTATGGTACCGGAGGCCAGAGAGGTCATCTTAGGAGACAGCACACTGTCCAATGGTTTGCGCACCTAGATGCGATCAAGAAAGGCCGAATTCAAGGAAACGTTGATGTTGCATCTGATGATGACGAGGAGGAAGAAGACGTGTCAAACACTTCCCTTACACCCAGTACCCCTGTCAGCAGCACACCCAATGTGAGGCACACTAAGAGTGTTGGAGCGAGTGAGACACCAACGCACAAAAGTTCACCAGCGAGCAAAATTGGGTCAACAAAGTCATTATCAGCCCGTAAATGCTTGGTCCAGGGCAACATTAGAACAATGCTTACTTCAGACGTGCCATATGAACGCAACCACCCACTGACGCGTCTGTATAACACTAAGCTGGCTAAAATGCTAGCTGTGGACCTTCTCCCTTTTTCTTTTGTAGAAGCGGTAGGTTTTCTAGAATTAGTGGCAACGCTCTGCCCTAAATGGAAGGTTCCTAGCCGGTTCTATTTTGCCAGAGTTGCGGTTCCAGCACTACATGAAGATGTGCTGGAGGCGATTGGGGCAGCTTTGCAGAAGAGTGCTGTTCACACAATACATCTGACAACAGACATGTGGACCAGTGGCGCAGGCGCTGATTACATGTGCATCACTGCACACTGGGTCTCTTTTTCAGGTGTTAAAGCAAAGCTAAACGCAGGTGTTGACCCGGACAAAGTTTTCAAAGCTGCTCGGAAACATGCAACACTAGCCATGTTTGGCTTGGAGAAAAGTCACACATCCCAAAACATTTTGGACGAGTTTGACAAAAAGGTCTTGAAAATGCTATCCCCAAAAAAACGCCAGATTGGTTATGTTTCCACGGATAATGGCGCCAATGTAGTTAAGGCCATGGCGCTGGGTCGCTATTTTAGAGTGCCGTGTTTGGCGCACTGTATCAACCTGGTAGTTCAAAAATTCTTGAGTGATAGAGACAGTGCAGCGTTCGCGGTAATGGCCACCTGCCGCAAAATGTGCAACCATTTCAGCCATTCTTTTAAGGCCCGGGAGCATCTGAGGAGGCTGCTACTTCAAAGTCGAATACCAGTGAAAGCACTCATCCAGGAGGTGGCAACACGTTGGAACTCAACCTTCTACATGCTTGAGCGTCTGTATGAGCAGTATACGGTACTCGATCACTATTTCTTCACAGAGGGTACATCTCAGAAGGAGGACATGCGGATGGGTGCGGCGCAATGGGACATAGTTAAAAGCCTGACAGACATGCTTCGTCCTTTTGAGTTCTTCACGCGTGCAGTCAGCCAGGAGGACTGTAATTTGGGAAAAGCTATCCCATTGTTGTGCATGCTGGAGCACCAACTGATGGCGGTGTCTTCTGAGTTTGAAAAAGATGGAAAAAAAAAGACCATTTTATTTTGTCTGAGAAATTATTAGAGCGCCTACGTGGTGATGAACGTCTTCAAAAGATCAAGTCAGAACAGCATTACATTTGTGCTACTATTCTGGATCCACGCTACAAAAAGGCGCTGGCAGGCGAAGCATTCTTTCCTTTAGCTGATGCAGATGTTCAAAAGTACAAACATTGGTTAGCCTGGTCAGCCAAGAGGTTTGAAAAAGAACGGCAGGTTATTGAATGAGAAGACAGTACATCAGCATCAGCAGGCCATCCCCAGTCACAAGAATCCACTTCTGCACCTGTGGCTGGGGCACAAGTGACCTCTCAGCCGTTAAAGACACCGGCAAGTGGATCATCTGCACCACACACAATGACAACACTAACAGTGGCTGCGGAGGAGGATTGGCAAAGTTTGATGGGGTATGGTTCTCGAAAAAATGTCACAGGCACAGCAAAAAGTAAGCAAAGTGGAGGAACAGTTGATGACCTTGAGTCGATGGTGCAGGACTATCTGAATGACTCAACAGAGGTCTTTCTTAATGATGAGCCATTGCAGTATTGGCATGGGAAAAAACAATTGTGGCCAGAGCTCTCCAACCTGGCTATAAACTATTTGTCTTGCCCACTCGCAAGTGTGTCTTCTGAACGTGTTTTCAGTGCTGCTGGTGGCATTGTAACTCCCAAACGGAGCCGCCTCTCGCCCCAAAATGTGGAGCGGCTGACAATGATCAAGATGAATCAGCACCTCATACCACCAGATTACAAAGTACGAGAAAGCACGCCGCATGAAGACGAGGAGGACGGCAACGTAGATGAGGGGATTTGTTCTCTGTTCGGTGGCACTGACCTCATCCTGCCTGAATTCGCAGAGTATGATGACGAAATCTTCTTCTTATTCCCTGACACAGAGCCCTGAAAATGAGACAATGAATAAAGAACTTTCTTTTTCGTCCTTATTCACTTTTATTCCTGTGTGTCTCTCTTTCTTTGTTTTGCACAGTTAATTTAATTCAAACTTTAATCACCTAATCCCAAAAACAAGACCATCAGCAGAACTGTCTTCACTTGTTTGCTTATTGATTTGAAGGTGCCGCAGTCTACATTCCTCAGGTTCACAAGTTCTGAAGAACATGCTCCTCTATCCTCCTCCTCCAGACTGCGATTTCCCTCAAAGCAGAGTGCTGGATTACGCCCAATGAAGAAAGACTCAGCACTTGTGGGGGTGTTGTACTTCTTTGCGGGTGAGTTGACGGATTTGGGCCCATTGCTGTGAAGCTCTAATAATGGACAAAAGTGTTTTGGACCAAATATGAGGTGGAAATTTCTTGCCGTTTTTGCTGACTTGCTTGCCTTTGAGGTGCTGTTTGGCGGGGTTCCGGGTGTTTGTGGGTGATTTTTGGTGTCTGGGAGCACTGCTGCGACAGTCTAATCTTGATTGCATTTGCTTTTCAGGAAATCCGTGGTGGAAAACAGGAGTTATGATGATTGATGATGACCTAGCTGCACAGCGCCGCGTTTGGACCGAAGGCCGAGAGATATTGTAAGTATGAGATTTAGCTTTTTCGCTGTTTGGGGGTGTTGTCGGGTGGTTTTTTGCAGGTGGGTTGGCGGGTCTTGCCTGGGGCATTCCTGGGAAGGCCTAATACCGGATAGAAGTGTTTTGGACAAAAACCTTAAGGAACAGCCTTTTTTTTGCTATTTCTTCTGACATCTTGTTCAATGTAGCGTTTTGGGGGGCTTCCTGCTGTTCGTGGGTGGGTTGCGGCCGGGGTCTCTGTCGAAGCACTGCTGCGACAGTCTAATCTTGATTGCATTTGCTTTTCAGGAAATCCGTGGTGGAAAACAGGAGTTATGATGATTGATGATGACCTAGCTGCACAGCGCCGCGTTTGGACCGAAGGCCGAGAGATATTGTAAGTATGAGATTTAGCTTTTTCGCTGTTTGGGGGTGTTGTCGGGTGGTTTTTTGCAGGTGGGTTGGCGGGTCTTGCCTGGGGCATTCCTGGGAAGGCCTAATACCGGATAGAAGTGTTTTGGACAAAATCCATAAGGAAACACCAGTTTTGGCACTTTTTGTAAGTTAGGGTTCGTTAGGGTTCGCCCTAGCAGCAGGATTGCATGTGTTTCGGGGGGTTCTATTGCAACGCAGTTCTGGGGTTTTAGAGCACTGTTGGAGCGATGCTGGCTATGGATACTTTTGCTTGCTTGCAAGTGGTTTGAATAGAATCCACGGTCTGTATTTGGGCCTACTGTTACTTTCAAAGTACGTTTTGTCACCATTTTTCTGCTAGGCATCGTTTTTGGAGATCTGATTGGGGGTCTTCTACATTTTTGCGACTGGCTTTAGTAAGGGTCTTGGTGGGAGCATTGCTGGGAAGGTCAAATTTTGTTCTAAAACACAGTTTACAGTACACCTACCTTGAGGGGAAAGATCCGCTATAATATTTTGGCCATACTTATTTATCCTTAAAAAGGTGACTCAGACAGAGCACGCAATTTCAAAAATATTGTACTGTCTATTAGGGAAATCAAAGTGTCACTTTTTGCACCACACAGCGTACATACCTTTCATTTATTTATCAGTGGTATTGTAATAGCACTTCCTGTTTTCCGTTCAATAATTACAGGCCGGGTTTCAGTCAACATCCACCAGGCAGGCAGTGGACAGGGTGTCTTCTGTCAGTGGTCACCAACATTGATGGACGAAGCGTCAGCTGGAATGGAGGAGTGCCGCCAATAAGAGGAATTGTTTGCTGCATGCAACTTACTTACCAAATTCAACAGGACAACTCCAACAACATACGCAATACAGATACAGTATCCATTGTTTTATTCTATGAGTGTGACTGCATGTGCTTAGCTTTAGTTTGTACCCAAAGATTCTCTTTATCTTCAATTATTGTTTGTCCATGCTGTGCTTTTTTTTTCTTCTCTCAACAAAACCTACCCAAAAAGAAACCCCCATTCCCATCCATTTTCCAAACCCTAACCCTCTTCCCCCGGGCTGTGTTGTTTTGCTTGATGTCTGACTAAAATGACATCAATAATTCCACACACTTGCTGGGGAGGATAAGGTCATAGCAACAGGCTGGTGAAGGAATACGAGGATATCTTCTAGACTTACTCAGCGTCAGTACTATATCTTCTAGTAGTAGGAGCCAATGTCAAATAAATTCAACGCAAGTACTAGTTATACTTGCAAGCAAATACTTTACCATTTGTTAGGCTACATTATGGCACTGTTCTAGTGTACTGTCACCTGCTATATTCTCAATGGTACCGTAACCGTTGTAATGCTACAGTAAGGACAAACCAGGTTTCGTTTTCTTTTTTTCCATAGGCATGCAACTGCCACTGTGTCACACCACTAGTACCACCGCAATGAGGAAATTTCACCCGCCCAGGATTGCCAACGTTAATCCCCATTTCACGTGGAGCCAGCCCTGGGCCTAGCCCTAATTTCTAACACAAATTACAGGTAAGATAAGCGTTTGGTGGGAGGTAGTATAATGGAGTATTATTTAGGACTAGACGAGAGATTGACGGTAGTACTACTAAAGTCCTACGACTGTTCAGGAAAACAAACTTACTGTTACACCCCCGTCCCCCACCCACCAGACTGAAAAGCAGTAAAAAAACAGGTATGGTCAGATAAAGTTTAAAAATGTATATTTATGTAGCCCTAACAAAATAATCTCCCTCAAGACCCACCCTAACCCCAACGATTGTCTTTGAAAAGTCCCAAAACGATCCCAACTCCCAAATCCCACCCCCCAAAAGTCTATAAAAAAAGGGCAAGGGACACTCCACTACTGGAGGGTGCTGGACCTGGTGCATTTTGCGGCATGGGCATCATACTCCTTGCGGAGGGTGGCAAGCTCGAAGTGGAGGCCCTCTACCAAGTTCTTATAGTTCTGGACCTCCTGCTCCAGGTAGGACATTCGGACTCCTAGGCGGCGTTGGCGTGCCTTGCAGCTCCTGTGGGGGGCAGCTGGTCTTTCTGTTGCTTGGCGGTGGCGGTTGTCTTTGTTAGCCCGGCTCGGTCCCGCTGGAGCACTGCGCATGCTGGCGTCCCGTGGGGTCACGGAGGAGGATGCAGCGGTCCCAGTCGAGGATGTTGTTGTTGCACTGGTCGACTGCGTGTCCTCCTCCTCCTCCAGGGCCACCAGCCGCCGATATTCGGCGACAGTGGCATCCAGCCTCCGTTGCCGGGCTATTCGCGCCTGCTCCCTCCGTGATGTTGATTTGGAAGGAGCAACTATATGAAGAAAGAAAGACATAGTCTGTAACCAATGCTCCTTAGCATTAATAACACAAAGTGATTGAGCCGAAAGTTGGGTCACAGTACAAGTAGCAAATTGAAAGCACAGTACATAACTATTGAGGACAGTATCTATGTAACCTCCCACTTCTGCATCCTTGCTCTAACATTAGTGGTAGTTTAATGAACAAATTCTACGACCACTATGGACTTCCATTACAGTCGACTATGACAGTACACCAGTCTTATTCTTCTTCTTCTCTCTTGTTTAGGAAAATTGGTACGTTATCTTATGCAAGCCGGCAGAATGGCAGCACAGTGAACTTGCACCCGAGAAAAACAGTTGCACACCATGATGAGTGAGACAGACTTGCGTTACTGTACCCGTCCAGTACATGCGGGTGGTGAAGCTATTACTTTTCTATTATGGGTGGCACTGAGAATACTCTGTTACAAGGGCTACTGCTTAATTAATTTACCTTTCACCCTACAGTGCAAATGAGTACTAGAAAAGGAAAATGAAGAAGCTAAATAATTTGATTATCTATCACTTCACATGGGACGTATTTGATGACATATGGGATGACTTTAGGTGCTTTGCTTAATATTGAGTGAACAGTGATACACCCACACATGAATGACGCACTACAACTAAACTAAAGTTATTAAGAGAGGTACGGAGTGTCCACCGTAATAACCAGATATATGCTGTGCTTGCAGTTGCAATACAAAGTACTGCTACTATTCATGGTAGTATTGGACACATTTACAATTTCTTTTCCTTGCCTTCCCTACACTGGAACGGACGTGCGGGTGCGGTGGTACATGCTCTTCAAGGTAACACTTAGTTCATCCAGCGACCATCTACTCTCTATAGATACACATGTGCTATCTAAGAGTCAGAGAATACCATGCTCCAGGCATCCATTCATTCAAAGTATACGCACACATACAGTTTCTGTTTCACCCACCCAGGCTGATGTCCTTCCACCCATCCTTGCTTCATCATTGACCCAGCCATGCACCATACCATATTCTTTCCTTCCCAGCCACCTCGGGGGCCAAGCAAACACATATCGTTCTTCTTTGCCAGCCATCATACAATTTCGCGTCCCACTTACTTACACCCTTCTTTCGCTTTTCGTTCATCCCATCCATCACGTTCGTCTAAGAACTTATTGGGATTCTTCTCACCAAAAACTTCACAGCTAAGTCGAAGTACATTTCGAGGAGGCTACTACCTGGTTGATTTGTAATACACCCGTGCAGAAAGCACACTATGCAGTCTTTAATCTCAATAAGTAAGGAATATATAGCTTACCTGTTCCCGCCACCACCGTGCGAACCCCCACAGGACCGTCCGCCGGCTCTTGCACCGCCTCCTCCCCAGAGTCCTCCGAGTCCTCGCCCAACACCGCCACCTCCGCGCTGGCCCCGTCACCAGATGTTACACCTACAAAGTACATTTAAGAATGTTAGAATACACCACTCACTACTATATAATATTTGGTCTAGGAGAAATGTTAAAAAAACAGAATACAATGTAATAATTTGTGACTGTCTACTCTAAAGTAAAAATGTCCCTTTTTCCAGGGAAGGCTGTTGTCTTGCTGCACTTTTATGCACAACTGATGAATGCTTGCTTTTTATTTTTAACACGCACCACTTTTTCTCCTAACAGACAGAAGCTTGACTCCTAAGAACACGACCAGGATCAAGTTCAAACCAGGTGAGAGCTCGGCTCGACCACAAGAAATGTGTCCAATTAATCGTCAGCACTAAGCACTTTTCCGTTTTCAGTTAAATAGTTTTATGACAAAGTAGATTTTAATAAATGTGTTTACTTTTATTAAAGCTTTTAAACTTAAATAGACTCTGTGGTTTTTGGTCCTCCAGACTAGAGTGGATGAGCTAAAGGTTTTGGAATTTTTGCAAGCATGAGTGCCTCTGACACTTCTTGACTGTGCTGTGACTCCGTACTCTCTTGTCCTGCGTACGATAATCTAGAGATCATTGGGGATCAATCATCGGTGACTTCGGGACTCGGGAGCTGAATGACTCTGCCACACTATCTAGTCAGTAAGGAGACAGTGCATAGAGCTATTGCTGAATAGAATGGGAGTCCAATGGAATTGCCAAATGTCCAATCTTAGTTAGCTACACAGACAGACTAATAAGAATAATCTACTAATACCACATGGAGTCATATTCGAGCCAGGATAAGAAGTTATATCCAGTCTACAAGAAGATCAAAGACGATTTAGAAAAAATCGAATGAGGAACGCTAGGAAAAAATAGGTACTCTTTATTACAATTAAAACTTACTGGGGCCAGCAAAGGAGCCCTCGCCTGCCCGATCCTGGACTGCATCCTGAACAGCACCCTCCTCCTCCTGTGTCCTCTTGCCCTTGGGGGGAGCTGATGTACAACATGAAAGAAAGAAAGACCAGAAAACATGGATGACATTTGTCAACCAAATCAACCATTTCAAAAGAACAATAACAACATTTTTTGGAGAAATAGCAAATAGATAGACAACTATTCCACGGGATCTATCTCATGTGGTATACTACGTTATTCGTATTGCCTGATTTGCGGACCGTTGACTTAGAAAGTTCCTATGTAACTCAATAAACAGACTACTAAAGAGGTTTGCCTAGGCCTGGCACTGCAGGCAGCAGTCCGCAGCACGCGAAGTGACAGACAAAGTCCATCCTGCTTGCAGATCAGTGAATACTCAAACTATCAATCCACCCACCACCACCACTATTTCTTCTTATAGCCATGTGTCTAAAGGAAGGACTGGACTTCAGTCTGTTGGGGCTGATTTAGAAGTCCCTTGCGGCTCATTTTCCTCCATTGTTGCGTGACTTTTGTGACGCAGCGGCAGAACAAAAGACTCGCCATGGTGTTGGTGCGGCGTATATATTAAAAAAAAAATATGGGCGATGCATCACGTTGTAAAGCCCTGCGCCATCAGGGGGCGTTCCGGCGCAAGGGAGGGCGTACCTGCGCAGGGACGAATCCTAAAAGTGGCTGAGGGAAATCTACAAGATGTCAATCAGTCACTTTTAAGACAATGATGCATGAGTCAAACCCTGCGCGCTTGAAGCCGACGTACGGCTTGATGCAGCATTGGGGAGATAGGGTACCCCAGAGCATTGCTGGAGCTGCGCCATCGTTGGCACGCAACTCCAGCAATGCGCCGCCTTTACGGCACAGATGCGTAAGGCTTCTGTGACGTTTTGGGCCAATGGGTGGTGGTGGCATGGCACACAATTACTGCCGCATCCCTGCTACTTTGCAGGGATGCGCCGGTAATTGAAAATATGACCCTTAGTGTCTAGCATTACGCAGTTCTTATCTTTACACTGCACTCATACATAATTTCTCAGGCCAATGAAATGAACACAATTTACAAAACAAATAAGCATAGTAGCAAGCAAGGCTACTGAGAAGGAGAGCAGTGCACCTGAAATGCATAGAAGATTTTGAAATATAATTTACCTACAATGTAATCGGCAGCATTATTGCTCTTGGTAAAGAACAAAGATTTGCAAATAACAGAGCCGGATAAAACAGAGTAGTGATGAATAGCTACTACTACTCACCAAACCCGGGGACCTCTACGCCGAGCGCGTCCAGCAAGTCCCGTTCCCGGTCCATGACATCGGTCCAGCGGTGGGTGGCCTGGTTATATGTGCGCCGGACCCCAGAGAGCTTATACATGGCCCGGCACACCTTCTCCCACCGCTTCCGGCGCTACCGGATGCCATAGCCAGTTGCGATCTTGCCGCCTCCCAGGATCGTCTTGGGGAGGCGGCGCTGGACGTGGAAGATGAGCGCGGCCACCTCCTCCGCGCTGAAGATCTCCCGTGGCACCACTTGCTCCCCCCTCAAACGCCCGCACGGGAGCCGGGCACGGGGTGCGGGACCCTTCCCCTTCTCAGGGTGCTTCCCGGCTCCCTTTACCATGGTCTGGGCAGAAATAAACTTAAATGATAAAGAAGAAATAGAATAGTGAAGAAGAAAAGAAAAGAGTTTAAAAAAGTAGTTTAAAAGTAACTAAAAGTAGCAGAAAACACAAAAATATACAGCTAGAAAAATAGAGGGATAGATAATAAGTAAAATAGATTAAATAAACTTCAAACAAGCAAAGGATGGCAGAGATTCAGAGAGGATACAGAAAGCATGCCCAGAACCATAGCATTATTGCTCTTGGTAAAGAACAAAGATTTGCAAATAACAGAGCCGGATAAAACAGAGTAGTGATGAATAGCTACTACTACTCACCAAGCCCGGGGACCTCTACGCCGAGCGCGTCCAGCAAGTCCCGTTCCCGGTCCGTGACATCGGTCCAGCGGTGGGTGGCCTGGTTATATGTGCGCCGGACCCCAGAGAGCTTATACATGGCCCGGCACACCTTCTCCCACCGCTTCCGGCGCTCCCGGATGCCATAGCCAGTTGCGATCTTGCCGCCTCCCAGGATCGTCTTGGGGAGGCGGCGCTGGACGTGGAAGATGAGCGCGGCCACCTCCTCCGCGCTGAAGATCTCCCGTGGCACCACTTGCTCCCCCCTCAAACGCCCGCACGGGAGCCGGGCACGGGGTGCGGGACCCTTCCCCTTCTCAGGGTGCTTCCCGGCTCCCTTTACCATGGTCTGGGCAGAAATAAACTTAAATGATAAAGAAGAAATAGAATAGTGAAGAAGAAAAGAAAAGAGTTTAAAAAAGTAGTTTAAAAGTAACTAAAAGTAGCAGAAAACACAAAAATATACAGCTAGAAAAATAGAGGGATAGATAATAAGTAAAATAGATTAAATAAACTTCAAACAAGCAAAGGATGGCAGAGATTCAGAGAGGATACAGAAAGCATGCCCAGAACCATAGCAATGAATGAGAAACAAGATGGCCGTGCCCGTTCACGACCGCGTGGGTAAGTTCGCGCGAGATTTTCCTCGCGAGCACGCGCGAAATTGTACTAGCGAGCAGCACAGTTTGCGAGATTACACATAGCGGCCGGAAACGGAATTACGTCACGCAAACAAGATGGCCGCGCCCGTGTACGACCGCTAGGGTAACTTGGCAAATGTATAGCTACAAGCGCCTCGCGAACACGCGCAAAAGCACGCGAACATACACGTCGCAAAAAAAAATTAGTGTATTCGCAAGCATTCGCGGCTTCCGAAACCGATCTCGCACGGATTCGCGCCCCAAAAAACGCGCGAAATTGCAGAAAAAACGATTTTTGCTAAACTGAAAGCAATGAGCAGGTGCAAAAGTTCAAACTTAACATTTGTAACATTCACTGTAGTGCTTCCTGAGGGGCCCCTCCAGAGTTTGCAACTATTCTATGACCCTGCTATGACCCAAACAGCAGGCTCATAGAATAGCTACAAGTAGACCATAAAGGTCCTGTGAAAAAAAAATTCACTGCAACAGAAAGCAATTTAGAGATAAGGAAGGAAGCAGGTGCCAGCCAGACTGGAACTTGCTAAATAACTGACACATTAATCAACCCCAAATTAATTCATGGCAGTTGAAGTAGGGGAGGTGTGCTTGCTTTTTTCACCCCCCCATAAACTACAGTGATAAACAAACCTAATGGGTGGCAGTGAGGATGTACCAGAGGGTGGCATGGGTGACCCAGAGGGTGGCAGTGGTGAAACAGAGGGTGCTGTGAACCTGTGAGATAAACCAGACGTAGAAACAACATAGTCACGGCCGTTGCGTGCAGAAAAGTAAGTTCGCAATTGCGAAATTGTCCCAAAATCGGCGCGAACGCTCGCCAACACAAAAAACGTGAAAATCCGCAAATCCGCAAGAGTTCGCGTATCTTCGCGGATTGCGAATCCGTAAATCCGCAATTTCGCGTACGCGAGATTCGCTAGATCCGCCCATACTTAGTCTGTGCGAAACAACATTGTGCAGCCAGAAAGTACAATTGAAGATCAGGGACCCCATATCCTTCTCGGTCACAGGGGAGCGTCATTACCAGCCATCTCACACTGGGTGTCTTGTCGCCCAATACTAGCCTGATTAAGTGTGACCTCAGAGTGCTGAAGAATTTGTTAGTGAGTGGGATTGGTATATTGTGAAACAAATATAAAAACTTCGGGAGTACAATCATTTTTACCAGGGCAACTCGTCCCGCCATGGAGAGAGGGAGTTTGAGCCAGGAGTCAATTTACGCCTCCAGTTGGGAGATTGCCACTCCGTAGTTACGGCATATGATCTGGTCAGTATCGAGATGGATGTGTATCCCCAAATATTTTACTGAATCAGTGCACCAGTCCAATGGGAATTCTGGGACCCAACGGGTCGTTCCAGTCGTGAGGGGTAAGACAACTGATTTACGCCAGTTTATCCCCAGCCCAGAGAATGTGCCAAATCGGAGGATATCTCGGAGTAGTGGGTCCAGGTTGATTTGGGGGTCTCGGACATACAGGATCGTGTCGTTGGCATATAGGGAAACTAGTAGTGGGCCTTTGTTGAATTGCAATCCTCGGTGTATGTGTTTTTCCTGAAAGTGCCTAATCAGTGGGTCCATCGCTAAAATAAACAATAAAGGAGAAAGGGGACATCCCTGCCTCGTTCCACTTGATAAGGTAAAGGGGGCTGATAGGGTACCATTCAGTCGGAGCCTAGCTGTAGGTTGTGTGTATAGCAGTGCTGTTGTTGCAATGAATCCCTGTGGCATTCCCATGCGTTGCATTATGAAAAGAAAAAAGGGCCATTCTAGGGAGTCAAAGGCCTTTTCGGTGTCTAGCAGGATTGCTGCTGCGGGAACCTCCGGGTTTATTCTGTGCAAAGTGTTAAACAGGGTGCGGAGGTTGAAGGCGTTGGATCGGTGCAGGATAAAACCTGATTGAGCAGGGGATATTATTGACTCCATAAGCAGTTTGAGGCGGCATGCCAAAGCCTTAGCGAGGATTTTATAGTCTAAGTTTAGCAACGACAGGGGTCGATAAGAGCCACACTGTAGGGGGTCCTTGCCGCGTTTGGGGAGCAGAATAATAAATGCTTCTCATAGGGTAGGAGGGAGCAGCTGTCTCTCTAGAGATTCAGCATAGACGTCTAATAATCGGGGGATCAGGAGGTCTTTGTAGGCTTTGTAAAATTTGCCTGTAAATCCATCCAACCCAGGGCTGTGGATGAGTTCAGGGCCGTAATGGATTCATTTATGCTATCTGCCGAGATGGGTGCTGCTAAAAAATCTTGCATGAATTTCCCCAAGTATACCAATGCTAACTTGGAAAGATACGACTCCTGACCGGTACGGTCGCGTCACAGTTTGGTAGTGTACAGCGTTTCGAAATAGGGTAAAAACTCTTCCTGGATCAACAGTGGGTCCGTGAGTGTATTCCCTGACGTGGAATGCAACTCTGTGATGTATGCTTTTGTGTAAGGAGGTCGGAGCATTTGCGCTAGTACTCGTCCAGGGCGATCTCCTTCTCCATAAACTTTAGCGTTTTGATATTTCCCCATGTAAAGTATTTCCCTGTCAGCTACCTCCCTGTATTCCAAGAGCAGAGCTGTTCTCTTCATGTTGTATCCAGGGTCAGCAGTCGCCCTCTGCTCAGTGTCCAATGTGTTCAGCTCGTTCTCTAGCCAGGAAAGTGTGCCGCATAGGTCGCGAAGTACCCCGGAGCTCTTTGAGATGCATACTCCCCTCATGTAGGCTTTAAATCCCTCCCATAACACCGCCTCGGAGTCTACAAACCCTGTGTTTATTTCATAGTAATCCTCTATGGCTTCATGAATTTCTTGTCTGAACACCTCGCCATCTAGTGCACGGCTAGGGACCCTCCACTGTCTTTCAAACCCTTCAGGGCGGGGGATCAACAGCCACAATAAAACTGGGGAGTGGTCAGAGTATGAACTGGGCAATGTTTGTATCTTGTGGAACCATCTAGAAATTTCAGGGGAGGCTAACCAATAGTCAAGTCGCGTCCAAGTGTCATGTGCGCCGGTATAGTGTGTATATATGGTGTGATCTGGGTTGCGGACCCGTCCCAAGTCTAGCAGTGAGAAGTGGTCGCACATAGAGTGCAAGGCTTTGCGTGCTCTCGGTTTGAGGTCCGGGGCTGTGGATGTGCTGTCGGAGGTAGGATAGAAGGTGATGTTAAAATCGCCCCCAAAAGAAGTTGCGTGGAGCCCAGTTGCAGCAGTTTCAAGTGGAGAGCATGAAAAAAATCAGGAGAATCGATGTTAGGACTATATATGCACCCCATCGCAATCTGATAGTTAAGAAGGGTGCCCTCCACAATCACAAACCTACCGGCGTCATCATAGGTGATAGAGTGGCATTTGAAGGGGAGTCGTGTATGGATGAGAATGGCTGTACCCCTGGCGTAGTTGCTATAGTTGGCGAAGAAACAGTTTGGGCCCCAGAGGATGCAAATCTGGACAGATCACCAGGAGGGAGATGTGTCTCTTGTAAGAAGGCAATGTCTACCCTATGCAGGATCAAATAATGCACCACCTGCCTCCTTTTGCGGGGTCGTTCAAACCCCGAACATTCCAAGTAGCTAGAGTAACACTTGAAGGGCCAGAGTTGTGACCTATATGTGTCATAAAAGTATTCCGTCTGAAATATTGAAGAATAACCAAAGCTTGTACCCAGCAAAAGCATCTGTGATTAATCATAGCCTAAACTCAGTGCAAAGCATGAGCTCCAATACCCCTCCCACCACCCCCCACCCAGCCTTCCCGCCCAGTCAGAGAGGCAATACCAATTTTCCGGAAGCAGTGCATGATACCAGTAAACCTCGGAACATATTGAAAACCTTACTATTGGGATACATGCTGTCTTAATCAAAACAATCTCTAGGTGTACACCAAAGGTGGGGACGTACACTATCCAACGGTCCAGTAACCAATACCATATGATTCTTTTTATCAGTCAAATACCAGTATTAACTATGAACAAACAAATGTGCGGCAATATAAGCAAATTGAACATGGCCCGAGCTTGAGAACAAGTCGGCGCTGTCATCCGACCCACTATGGGGGGGGGGGGAGACAGCGGCGTCTGAGGGCGTTTGTTGTTAAGTTTGTAGGTGTGGCAGAATTCTTTCACCTCTGTCGGGTTTTCCAATATTCGGGAGCAGCCATTGACTTCCACCCTTAACCCGGCAGGATACAACAAGCCATATTTTAAGCCCAAGTTCTTAAGCATTGTCTTAACTCCCAGGTACTTTCTTCTGGCGTCTTGCACCATGGCAGTGAAGTCAGGGTATAATGACAGCCTTGCCAAGAGAGGTCGCCCTTTTCACGAGCCAGTCGCAATGCGGTATCTCTGTCTCTAAAGTTCATTATTCTGGCAATAATGGGCCTGGGTGGGCAGCCAGAGTTGTGTCTCGGACCAAGGGATCTGTGGGCCCGTTCCACCATGAAGCCAGGGGTGAACGCCTCTTTGCCAAAGAGATTGATCAGGATAGTTTCCACCATATTGTCCATGCGCCCAGTGGCTGCGGACTCCAGCACGCCCACGAGGCGGACATTGTTGCGGCGAATCCTCACTTCCAAATCCTCGTTTTTTATTGCGACTTCTTTCAGTATTCGCTCCATACGATCAACCCTTTTCAAGGATTGGGCCATCCCGTCCTCCAGATCGGACGTATGGGACTCGACCACGTCTAGGCGCTTGTCGTGTACCTGGATCTTTGCCCCTATGTCTGCCATGTATTTATCTAAGGTATCAAAGTGAACATCCAGTGCTTAGAATCCTGGCCTCATCTCTAGCAGCAATGGACCCAGCTGGCTGGTATCTTCCACCGTGGCGGTTGGCGTCTGCCCTCCTGCCGCCATGTCGCTAGGCAGGTCTCGATTTGTGTCCACTATTTTTTCAAAAGGGAGTTGGCGCTTTTTCAGATCTTTGCAGCCCATGCCGCGCTAACATTGGAGGGTCTTTATAGTAGGCTACTATAGGGAGTGGTTCAGAGGAGCCCCATAATGGAAGTCGGGCCGCAGATGATGTTACCCCAGCAGTGGCTCTGTGCACACCTCCAGTGTAGACTGGACCGCGCCATCAGTGGCAGTCCTTGAGGATATTATACATGCAAGACAGCACACGGCAGAGATTCTAAGTGTGCAACAGTTCTTTACTGTATCTGGATGGGCCACTGACACGCTGTAGAAATTTCCCCTCAATAGTGCAGTGGTTGTGCCCTCCGGGTTAATCCAGTGTTATTAGGCGAGACAGGGTTCCTGTGTAGGTCTTCGTGTTGGTGGAGGGATCCTTATCAGAGCAGCTGAAGCGGGCGGCCCAAGGCAGTGCCAGGATGCTGTGTGGCGCGGGAGCTCTTCTATGTCAGGGGAGCCGGGGGGGGGGGGAGGGGGCCCAGCGCGCCTCCAGCCGTCGCACCCAGCAGCACCCAAGTCTCCAGGAGTGCCGGAGGGGCTGGGTACGCAATGCCGTGGTCTGGGCCTAGAGGGCATATACTGGCGCTAGGGTAAAGGCCCTCCTCCCCCGCCGCTACTGTCTCTCGCGGCTCCCGGCGACAGACGCGTACCTCGCGCCGGAGGCCCAGTGACTCTCTCGGGCCGCAGGATGCCTACCGCCGATCCGAGCACGGTCTAGGCTTTACTAAGCTGCCGCCCCCACTCACCGCATTGCTCGCTCCTGGGCACCGCTCAGCTTCCTTCTTCGCCACTAGGATTGATGTCGAGAGTTCCCGTCAGGCCGCCATCTTGTGGAGCGCGACTGTGCGCTACGGCGCTTCTTCCCTCAATATCTTCGCCTCCAGGCTTGCTCGTTAGCTGTCCTCCGATTATGGGCCACATTGGAGACTGGGAAAGGCACGGGTGGGTTACTCAGACCGGTAGAGCTTCAGCTCAGCGCAGCCATTCCGGTCGATGGCTAAGCCACGCCCCTACATCATTTATTTATAATAGGCAACGGGGCACGTCACAAGTTGCCCATTAAAATACATTAGAGACATGTTTTAATGCAGGGAGTGCAGAATCCATGTATTATACGAAAGATATTATATCTTTGCTTCTATCTGCACATTTTGAACTAAAATGTTTTTTTTTAAATCTGACTTTTATTAAACTGATTATAATATCAGTTGGAAACAAATATCTATCTGCTTTTCGGTGTATTTTATGTCCCTGTAGAGATTCTACTTTCATTCTTCATGTTTGCGAACATCCTATCTCTTTCATATGAAAGCCCAGCAAACTGAAAATGTTACACATTTTGAGGAAAAGGTAATGGTGTGACCAGGTATTTTAAGGCCTACTCTGTCGTGTGTTACAAGGACATTGCAAGTCACCTCAGAGTTCCAAAACCTTAAGAAGGAACTCGGCCTTCGACTTGCTTCCGTAAATGGTCATGGAACCACTTAGTGACTTGCAATATTCTTATAATGTATGGCAGAGGGGACTTTAGCCCATATATATTTGTGTGTGCCCTAGAGTTCAGAAACTGGCCAACACCAGACTTAAATGTCTACATGTTTTTTGCATAATACTGGTTTTGGATTGTTTGGATTTCAAACAGGTTTCAAAACTAGTGCACACAATCTGTTCAGGTGCTCATCTGAGTTCACAAGGAAGACTGAACCCAATCGATGAAAAGAATCTCTTGATTTTTCAAAACCAGAAAGAAATGTTTGCTGTCCACATTAGTTGCCAACCATTTACTTAAACACAGAAATTCATTACCTGGAGTTCCTCCAATGTAAATGGTTGTCGCTGGTTGGTGCCAAATATTTTCTAGGCTGTGTACATGCTCATCTGTCAGCGCATACTCTGATTGAGACATGGGGGTCTTCAGCTGCAGCTGATTGTTCTGTATTGTCAGACGTGCCTGCAGCCACGTGCTCTGGCAGTGGTCCAAAGGGAGCTGCTCGCTGCTAAAAACTCTATCCAGCAGACTGACTGTAAAAACCTAGAATGGAAAATATATTCAGAAAATTAGAAACAGTTCAGGATTACCAAATAGGCAAAGTAGGTACCGGCCTATGGGTTCCACTCCTTTTAGCGGGCAGCGAGAACGGATCAAATTAGTATTGGTTTGATCTTGAAAGAAAATTACAATCAAGCTTCCTTAAATTGTTTCCAATTAACTTTTGTTTGATAACATTAATATTTGTTAAGGTTGACTTTTGTGTAAAAAAGTGTTGGTAAAATTAAAAATGTATTAGGAGATAATTTGCAGGGGGGGCCCCGAAATGTTGACTGCCTAGGGACCTCCACAGGGTTGAATCCAGCATGGATTAGAAAACTTTTTATCTTGCACTAGGTACAGCTAGATGTGAACTCCTGGATAAATTATAAATAGGGCTGAATGTACTATGTAGGTGTAATTTTGGGTAAACTGATTATTTGGCTATTGTATATCATGTAATCAGCATGTTTGTGCATGGGTGTAGGAGACACTACATTTTGGGGGGGGGGGGGTAGCTTTGGCAACACAGACAGGCTTGGGAACTTTCCATTGACGCTATGTAAATCGCCCGTTGCATTTGCCAGGTGTGCAATTTGAACACTGACTGGTTACAAAATGGATGTGCTATTGCTATGTGATCTATGTAGTAATAGGTCACATCACAAATTATCCACTCACAGAGGGTTGCAAAATGATTTGCCTAATGAGTATTAATGAGTCAGGGCACACTTTGTTACCCATTGTAATTGGCTGTGGGGCCTGCAAAGGAGAGCAAACATCTGCCTCTGCATTTGCATGTCCAAATGGAAAATATGCGAATAAGGTGCCGAAAGCTGTGATGAGGTAGCACGGTGTGGCAAGATCAATGAATTACAAGTCATATCTCTTTACTAATGCTATAAATTTGATAACATCTATATTACATTTACTAAAAGACATCTGCAACTATCTGAGAGGGCTGCCTCTTATGTGATGTGGGTTTAGAAGATGGTTGTCCTTTGTCAGTTTCATCTCACTAACACCGAAATCACACTTTCAAGTCTTTCAGGGGCTACACCTCACATTGGAGGGAACTGCCCTGTGTTTAAAGCACTCTTTGAAAATGTTCTTTGCTTTTACATCTACGTTTCAAGACTCTCACCCATTTGAGTTCCTCAGTAGGGTAGCTTTACCAACTGTATTCAGACCCATTCAAAAAAAGTTGGAACCAGGCCACCTGCTTCTGGTCACACTATCTCTTTCAGTGAGCGACGCAGCTTTTAAAGAAACTGTACCAAATCCGACTGGGTATAGTGTCTCGATAACAATTCATTTATAGGTCTTCAGGTAAATGTTCCTTATATTTACTAGATTGTGATAATTACATCACTTCCAGTTTCCTTTCTGTACAGGAAAGTTCAATTACATCAGAATTGGAATTCGGCATGACAAATGTTGATTGGAATTCTGCTTGCCAAAACTTTGCTGGAATTTGGCAGGGGAACATTTCTTAGAACACGCCTAAAAATACATAACCTCTTTTGAATTGGATACAGATGCTGGAGACAGATAAAGCCCATCTAGACTGACTGCTGAAGCACAGGCTGTACTTGCTTATCAGGTGAGAGGCCTGTTGTGAGGGTCCCAGATGCTGCCGACCTGGTACCAAGCAGGGTGAGTGCCCTTTGCTTCACAGAGGGGCCAGGCGTGCCATGTCTCTCATTGTTTGTGGTGATTGAGCCAGTGTACCAACACTTCTGGGAAGCACAATTCAGAGTCACATTTTGGACCCGACAGTGTGTGTTTGGCTGTGGGGAAGTTGTTCTTTCTTTGCCTGCGTGCTCTAGGAAAGGGTTGGAGTTGACTTAGCTTATTCAGGCGCACGACGTTGTCGTTTGTATAAAGAACCAGCTCCTGGAAATGCAGGTGAAGTTTGGAGAATAACCTTTTAGCCAAATGGGAACACTGCATAGCAAAGCTTTCAACACTTTGCAGCCAGGGTGCCAAACGCTGGCCTCTCCATCTAAGGGATAGGGGCATTTGTCTTGTATTCCTCATAAACAAGAGGCTGAATTTGAAATTTACCTTTTAAAGTTCGAGGAAGGAGGTGTGTGTGTATGCGTTTCAATTGTGGCTACTTTAAACAAAAGGAGTGGGGGCAGACAAAGGTGAATTTATTGCAAAGATTATGAAATCCTATAGCCGATGCCTTGCTACAGGTTTCCTGCTGATCAAGCTAAAATAGATCACACATGTGCTGCACTAATATGCTTCTTCCTGATTCATGCCTCTTGAGAATTCGCACAATTTCAGTGAAAAATGTATTATGAAACTAGCAAATACACCTCTTGCCAGGAATATTTGAGCCAAAATATTGAGCATGTAATTGAAACAATGAATGAAGGCATGGAGGCCTAGCTCAAGACTTAGGTGAAGATTTATTTGCAAGAGACATTTACAGAGTTTCCTATCAGCGACCAAGTAATATTTGGGGCATAGTTATTGCTAGAAAGAAAGCAAGTGCCCTGGTTTGGCAGCTCTAATACTTAGATCACTTTTTCGAAGTGAGTGTATGTTTGGTGGGTTCGGATCTATGTTAAGACGCTCTGAGGAAAACACTCTCAGACGATTATTGGTGCCCTGGCCTCCTTGAGAACAATATTTACAAGGTGCACCTTTTATTGCTTGTAGCAGTCTGGTTGAAGATGCTGTATAAGTGATAGCATGGACAATGTTGAGACGCGGAGGGGTTGCTGATTCACTCTTCCCTTGTGAAACACGGTTTCACACATTTTGCGAAATAGTTCATGCTAGATACAAATGAGTGTCTTCTTGTCTGTGGCGCCTTACAGACTCATCTATATGACCACCTCTTTATAAAACTGTGCGTGATGCACTCAGGCTGGTGACTTGTGTCTTGTGCAGGGCACAAGTCTTAAAAAAAAGTGGGGGGACGCTGACATCATGACAGGAAGTGATGTCACAAAAGGTGGCTTGCACCATCAGACGCATTGCCTCCCATGCTCACCCCTTAGATGCGATTGCATCAGAGAAGCCAGCGTATGAGCAGCGTTCTGAATGAGCTCCTATCTCGCCCCAGAGAGGCCGAAGAGTGAAAGTGTTTTTTTTTTATATGGAGAAACAGCGGTTCTAGTGGCTAACAGGTGCACAATTATGATAATAAGTTAAGCACAATGGCAATAGATTTTGTAAAGGCCTTATGAACATTAGTGGGCAGGAGGGACAATTTACACAGTTTGATTCTTTGGATGGTTTAATAAATACAGTTCAATAGTTTAAAACACTTTCTTTCATTCAAAAAAAGCGCTACACTCTGTGCATTGTGCCCCCAAGTGAAACATGAAAACAAGAGTACATGTGTGACTATTTACAATGTGCAATGTTTGTTTTTCATAGAAACAGAAAACGACCATTCAATATATTCATAAGTAGACAGCCCCAGTGTATGGTTACACTGGCCGTAATTAGGTCTGTTCTGCGAGGTTGCAGACGACGCCTCGACCCCTAATGAATAACGGGTCTCTTCAGGACTGTGAATAGGGGGACATCTGATGTCACAAAGAGCAGCTGGGTGTAGGTGGTGTAACCAAGGTGGTGAAAAAAGGAAGAATTTAAAGACTCGCGTGAGGACCCAGCCGGGTTCTCACTGTGAGGTGAAGGCAGCTGGCTCTGTTGTTCTGATTTAAAAAAAAATGGGCTCCGTAGCGTTCTGCTTAACTCGGTGATTCCCGAGCGCTTATAGGGGCATATTTTTGAGTTCTGGCGCATCTCTGCAAATCAGCAGGGATGCGCCAGAACAAATGCGTCACGCAAAACTACCCTTGCGTCACGGCAGATAAGACGCGCCGTGGCGCAAGGGTAGGCAGATGCGTGACGCATCTCGTGACGTAAGGGCGGCGCATCGCTGGAGTCGCGTCACAAGCACGACGCGACTCCAGCAATGCTCGGGTGTGCCCTATACTTAACGTGCTGCGTGAGTACTTACGCCTGCTTCAAGCAGGCGTAAGGAATTGACGTAGCAGCGTCGCACAAGTGCCTGCGTGAAATCTTGTAGATTTCACGCAGGCACTTTTGCGAGGCGCACCTGCCTCGGAACGCCCACCCTGCGCCGGAACGCCCACATGTGGCGCAGGGCTTTACAACGTGACGCATCTGCCTAGATGCGTCACGTTGTAAATGGGTCGCAGGGATGTGCCACGTTTACGCCGCCGTTGCGTCACGCAACGGCGGCATAAACGTGGCGCAAGTGCCTTATAAATCTGCCTCATAGTCCTTTGTATGTGGAACGATGTCCGCTGTTGAATTCGGGCCCGCGAGTGAATCTGCGCGTATTGCTGAGTAACTGCTCCTGGCGCAAAGAGTAAAAGTGTGGCTCCATTTGCTCCAGTTATCGAGCTCCCGTTAAAATAAGTGGGGGGACGCCGTCCACCTGCGTGGTACCCCGACTCAAGCCCTGGTCTTGTGCGACAAACAATGTAGGTTCCTTATGGGCAGGGCCACGGGAATTATGAGGCAGGGTTGACTAAATTATGTGTCAAAGGCAAATTATGCAAACTATTGCTGCACATTTTGTGATAGTATTTCTTCATCATTTTGTCATTTTTTAAAATCGGTTATCACTTTCTGGATAAATATTTCACCTCATTTATACCAGTTTAGCATCTAAATAGTAATAAACAACTGAATAACGGCCAATCAACCTTTACATTGGGTCTCCTGCTGTGTGGCAACACAGATTGCCGCAATTTTACTAACGTTTGATCTATTTAGGTTAGAAACTATGTTTGTTGTAAATATCTACAAATTATGCATCAGATGATAGATTATGCGGCAAATCTATAATTATGCAGAAAATGCTGCAGTAGCAGAATCACATAATTCCAGTGGCTATGAGTAAATATCGCATGTATTTAAACATGCAACTTATGAGGGGGTGTAAAGAGAAAGATACGGAAGCAGGAAGAGAAAGAATTGTATTTGCCATTTGACCTGCTTTGAAGTAAAAAACGTTTCTTTTGGAGGGGGAGCGGAGATAAAGAAGACGTTGTGAAATACCAACAATGTGGTCTAAGTAATAAAAAGATGACTACCCTTCCTACAAATAAAATATGTATTGGAGTACTTGCAAGTGAATTATCTCACTTTTGACACATTCTGACTAGGTAGAGCTCAGATGGACGAGGAAATGCATCGATACTGCATTTTTGCTGAAAAACAGAACAGGCCTGACTGGCATGGACAGGGTGGGCCAAGCATTGTCGATGCCAACATTCAAGAACACCATACAAACTGAAGCAGAATGATGGCTCAGACTCAAGCAGTGGCGGTGCGTCCATTGGGGGCGTTGGGGCGCTGCCCCACTAGCCATGGACGACCGCCGCTGGTGCCAACACATGCATAATAAAAGTAAAACAAAGTTCAAAGTCAACTTTGTCAAACCAAATCCGAGCGCACTGACTCAGCGCTACAGGGCCGGGACGAGCCCGACAGAATCGGGCATTGCCTATGGGAAGTGGGCGGGCGGGGCTGCGGCAGAGAGTGAGTCACTGTGAGTGACAGCGCACAGGCAGGCCAGGCAGCCAGAGAGCGTAAGCAGCTGCAGCGGGGTCGGGGTGACTACGCATGCAACAGGCAGGAGTACTCATAATTGAGACTGGCCTGCGCATGTGTAGTACCTATTAGACCTCGCCCCCCCCCCCCTGTAGCACTGAGAGACAATGGCAGGGACCCGGGGCCCCGGTCTCAACCAGGGCAGATTTTCTCCTGCTCGTAGCCCAATCCTGGCGCTGCTTGGCGCAGTGGCGCTGTTAAGCCTGCGCCAGGATTGGCTGAGACAGCAGGATCATGGTGCCGCGCGTGGGTGTTTGCTGCTCTGTTCAGTTGGCCAATCACATATGGCTATATCAAGCCATGTTGAGGTGATTGGCCATTGCAGACAGTGACGTGACTTCGCGCAGTCGAAGGTTCTATAACTGATTTCCAGACCAGACCAGTACTGAGAGTCCTCCAGTAGTCGATCCAAGCGTGTGACTGACTCCCCCTGACTCGTCGCCGTCAGTATATCGTATGGTAATAATAATGTAAGTAACGTAACGTTATTACTGTCTACTCTGTTGTTAATGCAGTTTTGAGTTTACACCCTGACCTGTCCGACCTGTCGCACTGAGGTGCAGGCCCATTTCTCATATATATCAAAGTAAGCTCACCAGGTGATTTTAGCTCCTGTTTATTCGACCCTACAGTCTGCGGACTGCAGGCGTAAAGTGCATCGCTTCCAGTTCGATCAATCAGTCCACATGCTAGTGGCCTAGAATACTGTTCAGGAAGTGAGCCTGTGCGTTTGTTTGCCAATCACAGTGTCAGATCACATTTAGAATTCTTGTTCATAAAATACTAATTGTTCATTAAGAGATCTCTGTAATCGGATAGCTTGTACTAATTGCATGCAACAACACCTGTGCATTCTTTTTTGCGCCCACTTACCCACCAAGTCATCAGTGCATCCACCCTTGTACTCGGACTTGCCATCAGAGGCATAGTTATTCTTCTATCTGAATATTAGTGCACTCCTCCACACACAAGTACCCGCACCTATACATCCATCCATCCTACCCAGGTACATTTCCATCTACGTATAGCCAAGCATTAATCTCTCTAGCACGTATCTATCGACCAGGCAGTACTTGCATCCATCCTGCTATGGAATGGCACCCATTCTTGTAGCCACCCTCCTTTGTATCCACCCTGTGCCTAACTTTTAAAACAGCAAGTGTCGGTGGCCAAGGTTCTGCTCAGGAGCCCGCGGCCGGTGCAACTGAATGTTGGTGTGTTGAGTACCAAAGCTGCATAGTCCTAAATCCACCTGATGCCTCTTTAATCCGCCACCAGTCACTTCCTATCCTTTATCCCACTCTCGTAGATTTCTGCTTTCTCCCTTTCTGACGGTTTCTCAGTCTTCTCTTCATCTTCTTTTCCGTTGTGTCTGCTTTTGCCCTCGTATAAATAAGTGCTTGCCCCCAAAAATGAGTGCAGGTGACCCCAGCTGGCATCCACCGGCTCATATTAAGTACTGTATCGACCCATCTTTTCATTGTGTATAAATACACAGCTCTCAGTACATCATCCACCCCATGCCCACGTGTGTGTTGTGTTATGGCATACGTCTGCCTGCATCTATATTAAGCTGGGTATTGTCTGTGTGCAGAGGGCTTGTCTCTGTGGGTTTTATTTTTTTACATCCACCAATATCCCTGAAGAACATGCACCCATTGCAACAAGGAATACATATACTGTAAAGAATGCCAGATTTATTGTCTTTGCCAATGATATTTGCACATTTTTGGCCGAACGAAATTCCCTCAGGGTTCCAAATATTTTTGCAACGATTTGCCTCCCTCTGTCAGTTACCAGGTCCCAGATTTAAATGGAATCACCTCAAATTCAGCATTTTTCTATATATTTGAACCCTTATATGCCAGCAGTGAGGTGCAGTAGATACTATTTTTTTTTATTTAGTCAGCTAGAATTTGGAATCTGAGAAGGAACCCTTTAGTGGATCCACGCCAAGGCTTGATATGGACATTTAGAAACGCAAGTATTCGCCACCCTGACACATTTTTGCACCATCAGACAATCCTTGAGAGGCTGCATTGTGAATGAAGCAATGAGATGGAGGGGAAGAATGCCGTTGCATGCACACCATCTAGCTAGTGGAGGCCTTAGCCATAATCTTTGAAGAAAACCCATCACTAAAGATTACACATGCACGCGATTCCTCTCACCCCCTTCACACGCGACTTCTTACTGGGTAAATCGTACAGACTATATGGTTCTGTGATTTTTTTTTTGGGCTAAAGAAACACATGCTCTAAAATGGCTAAATACACTAGCGTGCTGTCATCATTAAGCCATAGTCCTCGGACTGATATGTGCAGTGCTTTAAGTGGGCAGGTGCTGTCCAGTACTAGGTACCCGCACTTCTTTAATTTGAAAGAAAGAGTACTTGTACTTCTCAGAATAAAGAGTGCTTGCACTTCTCATCAGTGCTGAAATACATTTAATGGGAGAGCACCTGCCCTTCTCAGCAGTGCATCAATACAGTTAACTGGAGAGCACCTGCACTTCTCAGCACTGATGAAAAATATTTAATGTGAGAGCACCTGCAGTATGCTCTATTAGTAGGTGTGTTGTGAGTGGAGTGCCATGCCATATACAACCAACCAACCAATATCAGATCTCTAGCTGTTACCAGTGGCTGCCCTCCATTTATTGTGTTGATTCAATTACTCCTGGTATGTTAAGTGTACATTATTTATGCAATACTTTCTAATCTTTGGTATATTTCATATGATGGGAGTATTCACTGGAGGCTGGTAGATTAGTACGTACAGTAAAGCTGGGTTTTAGACTCCTCTGTAATATTATGCTTAGGATTCTCGCTTTTCTGTGGTCATTCTTTGGCAGTCCAAAGTGAAGTCACTGTCTGACCCATTCCTTCATTGGGTTCAGTGGATTGAATTCTAATTGATTTTGCTGTATGGGTGACATGGGTTCTTGTTACTGGCACAAGCGAATTAAATGTCCGATTTTTTCAGTTGTGGACTTAAGGCTGAGAATGTATTGCTATTACGTTAGTTTCTTGTGAGAAGTCTGCCATGATAAACATCTCGCGATTGTTCTAATATAGGGGGCTCTTCATTTATTAGCATCATAGAGTATTTATGTGGCCTGTTGGTGTCTCAGAAGGCTTTGCCGTATCTGTCCTCTATCTCGGTGGAGGGGATTGGGGAGGAAAGGTGGGGAGGCTATCTCATGCGGATTGATAACAGGCTGAAATCGCCTCGAGATGCCCCACTGCACTGCCCAGGGATGGGTTTTAGAAGCCATGACGCACTTTCGAATCAGAAAAACACAGTACTAGCCAGCAGCAGCAAATTTTTCTGCTTTTATCATTTACAAATCCTTTCTGCGCACCTTAAATGACACAGAAAGCATTTTAAAAATTGTAATTTACAATGCTTTCTGTGTCATTTAAGGCGCGCAGAAAGGAACTGTTTTCAACACTACAAAATTCTGATTTAATAAAATTTGTTCTGACCAACACTTCTTAAGGTCTAGTAACCAGTTCCTTTTTGGTCTGTGGAATTTTAATGCGCATCAACTGTATCGTGTTAACACATTTGGATTTGCAATATTTATATTCGCCTGCAGTGTTAATTGTTATAGTTATTTTTATATGTCAGTAGTAATTGTGTGGTCCATTGTTAGGGCAAGGCCACATCCTATAAACAATGTTTTCGCCCACCGTCTAAAGCATTTGAATTTTCCAGCACTATTACGTGTGGCTTGTAAATAGATTTGGGCAGCCGCTATTCGAATTTGTCAGCCAGTATTTTCATTGGCATAGCCTACAGGTCGCGCCTTTGGGACCTTATAAATGTTTAGCCATGCAACACTTGTTGTTGCACCAAGGATATTGTTAATTTTTTTCCTAGAGAGAGATCAGAGTTTTGTGTAATGAAAGTTTTGACTCATGGAAAGGTAGCGGATAAGGTTAATGCGCCTGCTGCAAAGAACATGTACCTGATGCAGATCACAAAATGCTGTAAATAGGTCAGTGAGTCACTGCATTTCTCAGTTAAATCATTTTGTCACTTGCAGTTCGTAAGTAAAAATCCTAACATACAACAGTGAACTATTGAAAACTGCAAGGTTAAAATTGTACTGTTATGTCCCCCCCCCCCCAGTCTTTGTTTGATTAACCTAATGTCTCAAAAATAAGTTGTTATATTTTTATTTCCAGCACCTGGTAAAGCCTGACAACCTGAACCTTTACCCAACTTTTTGGGCAATTTTTGGAGAAAGAACAAGAGGCCCAACCTCCTTGCTGCTCTTTCATCAAGGTAAGGAAACTGATGATACTTTTTGTAGCTTGGAGATAGGGCTATGTTTGTGGTCACTCACTCTACATGGTGGTTGGGGTGGGTGCACATTCTGAACATTGTACCCTGACTGGATGGAATTTAGTAATACTGAGCCTGCCCTTAGCCCTGTGCTTTGGGCAATAACGGTTGTTAAATGCACTATCTATCCTTGCCTTGTTAAAGGCCCTCAATTCAAACTGTGTCTGTTTCAGTGCCACTATGGCACACAGAGGAAGCAGGCAGTCAGGCTGTATTTTTTCCCTATCCTGTTGTCCAAAGGGGAGCGTTATGTAGGAGAGTAGGGTCTGCTTTCCTATGGTCACCCCATTTCTTTGCTTTTTGCTTTACTGGTTTATGACTTACAAAGGCTGTGGGCCTGCTAATCAGACCCACAGCACAGCTGTTCTCTCTCTAAATTCACACAATGTACTTTAGGTGCATTTGCCAATTGGGTATTGGGTCACTCTTGTGAGTCCCTGTATAGTGTACCATAGGTACCTAGGGCATAGGTGCACCCAAGGCCTACCAGGGGCTGGAGCATGTATTATGCCACCCCTGGCTGGCCATTAAAATGAGCTGTTGGAGCTATATCACTTGCTGTCATGCACAAGATATATGTATTTGTACTGACATTTGATATTATTGCACCAAATCTTATACGTTGTACTTTGACTATTGACAGGCTTCTTTCATATTGGTACGGACAGCATCGGCAAGATGAATACGGTACAACAGTTAATTACACGGTCATTCCATGCACGCCCACTAGAAGATAAACTACAGATAAAGAGGTTAGGACCTCATCGGCCTGACCTTCAACTCCAACAAGTTACCAAGGACAGAGGAAAATGTTACAATCGTACATTTTCAAAAACCTGGTACACAAAAGCTGATTGGCTTACAGGGTGCCCTTCAAAAAACAGACTGTTCTGCTTCCCCTGCTTGCTGTTTAATGGTGACTTTCCTTGGACAAAAGAAGGCGTGTTGGACTTGAAGCATCTGTCTGAAAAAATAAAGAAGCATGCACACTCAAAAAAGCATATGGAAAACGTGACGAGACTGGGAATGTTAGGAGACGCACCGATTGAGCAGCACATCAGCGATGCATATCGACAAACAATACAGAAACACAATCAAACAGTTGATAGAAATAGACACATACTATCAAAAATAATTGATTGCATTCGTTTCTGTGGTGCTTTCGAACTGGCATTGCGAGGCCATGATGAATCGGAAGGGTCCACAAATCCTGGAATATTCATGGGTCTTGTAGATTTAGTAGCAAGCATAGACAAGGAAATGGAATCACATTTAGCAAGTGCTACAGTCTTTAAGGCACCTCTAAAACGATACAAAATGAACTCCTGGAGTGTATGCTAGAAATTATGAGAAGCCATATTGTCCAAGAGTTGCAAAACACAGACTTTGTGGCTATTCAGGCTGATGACACCACTGATGTGGCCACACAAACGCAGTCCGTATTAGTCTTTCGGTACCTGGACAAAGGCTATAATGTTGTGGAGCGGTTCTATGGTTTCACTCATTTAAAAAACTCCACTGCAGAAACCATTACTGCTGCTATACTGCATCAACTCAACTTTATTTTCCCAGAGGTGCATCAAAGAAAAAAACTTATTGCACAAAGCTATGATGGTGCGTCCGTAATGAGTGGAAGCCATGGTGGCGTACAGAAAAGAATTAGAGATGTCTACCCGTATGCTCATTATGTGCACTGTCATGCCCACCAACTTAATCTTATCATGCAACAGGCAGTATCGAAGATCCGAGAGACACGAATTTTCTTTCAGGATATAGGAGGCATGGCAGCATTCTTCTCACGTTCCCCAAAAAGAATGGAAGCACTTCAGGAGATTGTGGACAAAAGGGTTCAGAGGGGAGCCTCAACTCGTTGGAACTATAACATACGTACAGTCCAACTAATATTTCAATATAGGGAGGACCTTGTGAAATGTTTTCAAGCCATAGAAACCAATGAAACCTTTGATTTCAAAAGTCACAGTGAAGCCCGTGGCTTTGCTAGAACACTAAAAGATAGAGAGTTTCAGTTCTTTCTATTTTTATTTGATAAGATAATGTTAAATGTCGAGAGTTTATACAATCAGTTACAAGGACGAGACATAGATACTGTCTTTGTGAAAAGATGTACCACGGACTTTGTCGCAAGCATAAACAAAGTGAGAGATGAGGTTGACAATTTAGACAGCCAACTGCCAGCCGGTTCAATTTTTTCAAACCACAGGACAAACATCACCACTCTGGTACGAAGGGCAAAAGAGATATGTGACATTGTAATTGTACATGCACAAGACCGTTTTGCTTTCACAAAACATTTGGAGAGTGCCGCATTATTGGAAAGTACATACTTTGCCAAATATAATGAATCCTTCCCTGAGCATGCTCTGCATGCGGCTGTGGAAGCTTATCCGATGCTCAACCAAGAGGACCTGAAAAGTGAGTTGACAGTAATGTACTCAATGCCTGTGTACCAGAAGGCCACAAATGCCAGGTCTTTGCTGTCTTTAATTCATGAACTTCATATGGAAAAGACATTTACAGAGACAGTAGCTTTACTAAAAATAGTAATTACCACTCCTATGACCACCTCAGAGGCAGAACGATCTTTTTCCACCTTAAATAGGATTAAGACATTCCTGAGGAACACCATGCTTCAGGAAAGACTCAATGCATTAGCAATGCTCTCTATAGAGAGCGAGCTTGTTCAAAATATTGCTGACTTTAACATTCAAGTAATATTTGCTGCGCTTAAAGACAGACGTGCTGAATTTAGATACATAAAGTAAATATGTTGAATGGTGATAGTTTGTGACCTGTTTAGTTGGTTCTTTTGTTTGCAGTTTAAATAAAAACAATCTGTGAGGTTCTCAGCATTGTATCTTGAAGTCTGTTATAAAGCTCTGTGGTTATACTGAATAAGCAGCTACCTATGTTATATGACAGCTCTTTAATAATGTAATACCTGCACTTTCACAATTGCTTTATTAACCTTCCTGCTTCCTCAAATTTTCTTGAAAATGCACCATTTTTCCACTAATTTTTCAAAATTTTCTCGGGGGGGATTCCCCCCGAACCCTCCTTAGGGGGTTCGGGCTCGCTCGCTACGCTCGCTCGCTACGGTGCAGTATGCTGACGAGTTTCTGCCTCACCACTTTCAAATGTCACCAGCCGCCACTGTCAGAGCTGAGTGAGATATGATGGAAGTTCGGTTTCTACACATTTCTGTTGCCATTTTATTGAGAGCAAGGGCTGTTTGGGAGCAATCTAAACTCTGCATTTTATGGTTGCCAGGTCACGATCTCCTTTGTGTTTTTACATCTGTTCACAGAGTATCGGGCGTGAAGGTTTTCCCCTACCGCGAGCCTATGTGGCATTTTCCACACATTCAGAGAGTGAGTACTCTCCTCTTCCATTTTTAAGTTGTAGTTTGTGGCACTTTTTATGAGTTATTTCCCGCACTATATTAAATGGTGGGGAATTGGCGGTATGGTCAGGGTGCAGTACTTTTCGAACTTACATAGCCTGCTGAACTAATGGTTCACTCACATTTTGGAATGACCAAGTAAGATTGGATGATATATAAACACAATTTGAGTGATTGTTTCTAAGTGGTATATACGACTTCATAGATAAGATATTGGAATAACCTATGAATAAATGTCCTTTAACAAAGGGCTTCCAATTATGTCTTAATAAAAGCGTGGTAAAGGGGCTTTTTACAATTAAGTAGACTGGTTAATAAGGGGTGTCTCCACCACAATGTGACTTAACAAACAAGCGGTAACTGTCAAAACCGTATATTTTTGGAGTAAAGCCGTTGTTGTTGTGTACATGTTTACCGTAACAAGTCATGTGGGTTAACCCCCTTTTTGTTTTCCAGATCAAAAGACCCTTGGCAAAACAAGGAGAGTCGACACGGAAAGTCCGTGAGTTTGTGTTTAAGTAACAAGAGTCCTTGCGGATTGGACACGCCTTAGCGTGCGGGGTCCTCCGGGGGACAAAAAATTGGTCCTGATGAATGCTGAGCTGACTTAACTCACAATAGCAGAAACATGTTGACCATGATCACGAATTAAGGACACTTTGGCTCAAAATTGCTCAGCCATTGGGTCCGTTAGCACTTTGTTTTTACTGTTGGTCCACGATCCCTCTATTAAAACTGGTATAGGGAATTGTTGGCTTCCTTTTAACTTCACTGGCACTTTTTTCTTTAGGCACATTCACTATGCCTTCTTTGACCAAACAGAACCCGATGATGAAACCAATCACCAACTTTGTTGGGAGATGAGGGTTCTTATTTTTGTCAGAGTCCCTTTCACTAACATTTTGTACTAATTCTCTGGGCTGTAAGGAAATAGTATCCTTTCACCCGTTTTTGTAGTGCACCTTGATTGTTGCTCTTTTGTTGTTGACAGCAGTTGAGAAATAGGCCAGATGGGCCAGAGTGAGATCTGTAGGTGTTTATGTACTCGCCGTGAAATTCAGCAGAGACTGCAGCAGTTTAAATTTACATTGCACAGGGAAGGGTCACTGCACAGGCTGCTTCCGTGCAAGCCTACCTCACTAACAGAGCATTGAAAGAGGTGGTAACATCATCTGTGCCGTACTGCGCTTTGCTCAAAACAGGCGCAGCATCAATATAAGCTTCAATTATAGACAAACCAAGTGCATCATGCTCAGCATTAGTGCAAACTTCCATTTAATACAGAACAAGCGTAGCACTCACAGCATTGGTGAAATCTTCCACATTTGTCCTCACGGTTGCGTACCAAATAGATTTCTGGTCATGCAGTCTGTGACTGTTACCAAGCTCTCTTACGTTCAGGGGCAAAGTTCACACTAAGTAAAACTGTTAAAACTCTCTAATCTGACCCATCAATAATTAGAAACAAAACATTAACCGTAGATGTCAGAAAGAGATACCCTTCAAGTGGCTGATTTGAGCAGTGTGAAAGGGTAAAATCTGGTATCAATTTTGACTTCCCTGTTCCACCAAACAGTGTGATCCAAAGCAAATACTGTATTTCACTAAGCCTCCTTTTTATTAGGTCAAAGCCTAGCAGACAGTGTAGCTGGTTGGGTGTGAAAGGACTTCTTGTGGGCCTTCTGAAAGCTTCCCTGGTAATGCATTCTACCCATTGCTTCCCATTGGTTTTGTGGTTTGTAACTCCCATTTTCTGGCTTTGTTTGTTTTAGGTTGCATAGCATGTCTTCATCCCTCCCAGGGAGCAAGGCTGGTTCACCATTGCTCCCTTAATACTTCCACGTGCCCTCGCTTTCTGTAAAGAGGCCTTTAAATGTTGTTCTTCTCTTGTCACATTTGCTGTCTGTTCAAAGGCAGAGCTCAAATGTCAGGCTCTGTCTTTCAAGGAAGCATGCTATTTACTTTTCTTTCTCTGACTTCAAAGTGAGAGGATTTATGTGACAATTTTTACAAGTACTGGGAAAGAAAAAAAAAATTCTAGCACACAACAAAATGTAAATGTCTGTATATGAATTGTGCATACCTTTCAGAATACATCAGAATTAGGAAAGCAAAAATTAAGCACATTTTATTGTATTTCGGTAGGGTGGTGGAAACATATTTTAATTTGATCAAAACAAATCAGTACACTAGGTGAAGCAATTTTCAAACATTAACTTTTGTGAGCTGTATAGATTTATCAGTAAAACTGTATACTCAAATGTAATTGTCATTTTAATTGCAAATGCGTTGTCTCTAAAAGCAATGCACTAACACACCATGCATACTCCACTCTACGCCACTCCACTCCAATCTATGACACTTTACTCCACTCAACGATGTTGCACTCTCCGACGCAACATTCCACTCCACCACACTCCACTCTACACCATTCCATAGGGCACTCCACTCCAAGCCACTCCATGCTACGCCACTCCACGAAATTTTACTCCACTCCACGCTATGCCACTTCACTATATACCACTCCACTCTATGGAACTCCACTCTACACTACTCCACTCTATGGCACTTTACTTCAATCTACGCCCCTCCTCTCCATGACACTCTACTTTACTACACTCTACAATACTCTACTTTACAGCACTTTACTACACTCTATGCCACTATACGCGACTCCAATCTATGTCACTTCATTCTAGGCCACCCTACTCCTCTCCACTCTATGCCACTCCACTCCACGACTCTACTCTACAACTCTGCTACACTCTATGCCACTCCATGACTCTCTACTCTATGCCGCTCTACTCCACTTCTTTCCACTCTACACCCCTCCACTCTATGCTCCTCCACTTTACACCCCTCCGCGACACAACACTCTTCCCTACTCCACTCTACTCCACTCCACTCCACTCTATGACACCTTGTTAATGTATGCACATGCAGGTGACCTAATCTTTGATGTACCTCACACGGACTGGCCTGCAGAGGCAGCTCAAGGCCCTCGAAAGTCAATTGGTTCATAAAAGTAAGGCTAAAATAATGATCATGGGGCTTTAGGAGTAAAATCTCGATTTCAGTGGTTCTATAATGGTTCAAAACTTGAAACTGTAAAAACCTATAATTATTTAGGGATGAACATCTTCAACAACTTATCTTGGGTGAACCATGTTAAGGGACACATTTTTAGAACAGCCGCTACTGAGTTTGGTCTCAAATGTTTTTTTCAACACTAAGGACTAGGGATAATCTCTTATTTAAGATATACACTGCAAAGATTCTTCCTATGGCATTATATGCCTCGGAGGCTCATTCAGCTGCTTCCCTGAAGAGATATGCATATATCGAATCTAAACTATGAAAATCATTCCAAGGTCTAGGGCAGTCATCATTGATAGAGATGATTAGATCAGAGCTGGCTTTAATGGTCAATAATTTCAAAGCAAATGCACAGATCTTACTCTATGCCTATAGGTTACCTACTGAAAACTCCATTCAAATGTATCTGGAATGCCTTCTACCATGATGTATCAAATGTTTTAATATTTTCTAAACTTAATTCACTTAATACTCTGCAGACCAACTTAATCTGTCACATGAGGAACGCTTTACAAGCCTTTTGATTAATAGTGTATTACGAAGAAAGTACATAGTTAGGTTATTTGTGAAAAAAAACTGATTTGCAGCGGTAGAATTGAATTATGCTCCAGCAGGACTGTGCATGGATTTTGCTCAAGGTGGAGTGTGGAAGTGGATCTGATTCCTGAACTTTACTGTTAGGTATTTGCATTTGGACGAGGGTATTGTTTATTTATCGGATAATGTACTTTGCCACATCCTGGCCATCTTGGATGGTTTGAGTCAAATCAACTCAAAATTCTTTGGGGACTGTTGGCAAGATCTCTCTGGCCATGTCTGACAAAGCATGGGTATACTTCCCCAGTAAACAGCTGGCATTGACCGACTGGATGGCTAGGCTGGTTGAAGAAAACATCTGCTTCCCAAAGGTCTAAAATCATTTTTACTCTGTCAGGATGAGTTGATGTGGAAAAAATTGGGCCTCTTCTTACTGGTGGAAGTTTGGACCGCCAAACGCTCTTGTATAGGGTGCTGTGTGAGAGAATTGTCGCTTCTTGATGCCTGCCTTTGGCAAAATGCCTGTATACTGGAGGGCAGGCACAGGACTGAGACCAGGTGCCAGTAGGGGTGTCAATGAGGGCCTCGTTAAATGGGAGTAAAGGCTCCAATAAGTTTTTCCAGAAAGCAATACCTCTGTTAGAACATTGATTTTGACCACCGTAGTAGGCAGTTGCAAGCCTAAAATCTCTGTTGTGTGTCTCATCACCATGGTAAAGAAGGAACTTTCTTCAGTCATCGGTCCAGAAAACAACCCAGTGTCCGGGGAAGTGTTAACCCACCTACATCTCTTAAGCCCTAATATAAACTATCATCCTATATTGTTGTGGAATATACTCTCCCTCATCACCATCATCATCCCCAAAGGCAGACTGGCTATGGTCAGAGTCTGAACCATAAAGTTGTTTGAGCTCTAGAATGTAGCTCCGGGATAAAGGCATGCACGTGTCTGAATCATAAAGGATTGGGGTCGAGTGCATCAGTATGGAATCGATATTTAACTTTGGTTGAGGCAGAGATGGTTTTGGCTTGGAGTAGGAGAGAACGATAGGCACCAATGACGTAGATGTCACAGGGACCAGCACTGAGCTTGGTAATGGATTGGAAGTCAGTTCCAGTGTCGATGCGGAACCCGAGGCTAGTTTTGGAGGCACAGATGATGCCAAGGGCAGAGTCCCAGTAGTCCAGAGGGAGCCGGTAGGGTTCTGCAGATTTGTGACATGCCTCTTTAAATGCCTTATTTGATGTGATGTCACCAACAGCCTGAGATCTCATAGTCCATCGTAATCATTTGCAGAATCAGATCTTCGGCAGGGGCAGTTGAGGGAGCGAGAGATCGCGAGGCACCTTGAAATAATGCAGTTTCTCAGACAGAGTGGCAGACCTGAAGTAATTACTGACAATCCCGTGGCACTTGCCCAAGTGTGCTTGAAACAAATTCTGCCATCACAGCCCTGGCACTTGCCTCAAGTGTAGTCATGCAGTCTACACCACTGAAGAAGATATTTTTTCCAGGCTCTTGCCACTAACTAAGGGTGCAGGAACTGATTTCGTGGTGGTTAGCCCAGCTGCACTTGAGCAGACTACAGACCTAGGTGAAGCTGCTGCCTTGAGGCCCTTGACCACTGGTTGACCGAGTAACTGTGTAGATCCCCAAACCACTGAGTGGAAGTGTGCCCAATCGCACTATACCATTGCCACTAAACTGGGAAGTCTCTAAAAGCAGACCAACTGTCTCCCCTGAAAGCAGAGTGCATTGAAACCTCTTTGTATACAGCCTGCAGCCCATCCCTCTGGGTGAATCCAAGCTCCAGAAAAACTTCTAAGACGAAAGGTAAAAATCTTCATCGGGCTCCATGATGATCAGCAGTCCATCGATGACAACAACCTCCTTGGCCTGGAAATCCAGCTTCTCTCACTCTGAGCTGTTCCTGCTTTCGTCGACAGCTTCACCAAGACCTCGTCCAGCGGCTCCCTGTCGTTGATGGCTTGTCGTTGATGCCTTGACCCACTGAGACACTACCGTCTCATTACCTTTTTCACCATTTTTTGAATGTCAGTAGGTATTCCAACAGTGGGCCCAATTGACCCCTTGTATCTGTCCCGTGCTCCATCTCGATCAGCCTTAAAATTTGACTTTGACCCAGTTTCATGCGACCAGATACCCATGGTTGGCGCTTTGATCTTTAAGGTACTAGATTTAACTAATAACTTGAAACATGAATTACTCCGGTTCTACTGATTAGATTTAATTCATTCTGGTAGCACTTTATTTATTACATTTTACTTTATTTTTCTAAATTGATTTGGGAATTTTATTTTGTTGTGTATTCACATTATTACTGTTTGTGTGTTGCATAAATATTTTACACATTGCCTCAAAGTTAAACCTGACTCCTTTTGTGTCAAGCTACCAGAGGGATAAGCACAGGAAATTTTAATGACTTCTAGTGGTTCGCCCTGACAAGGGCGTCCACCCCTCTCAACTAATAACCCAATTTAATACGGTGTGTATAGCTGCAATGGGGGGGGGAGCACATGCCATAAAACAGTCACATGATTTTCCCAAGAGTCGCCTGGAAGCCTGCAACTGGAATAGCTTTCAACATGCACTCCTGGAAATGTTTGTGAATTGCACATAAGCGTACATTTAAGCGGAGGCTTAAATCTCTGCACATACATTCAAACTTTTCTTGGTAATTGGGCTTTCAGTATTCTGTTTTAAAATATTATTTTGTGAAATATGACATACTTTTCACATTGCATATTGTTTTACTGAAAGCACCTTACCTGTTGCAGTTTGTCCATTGCTAATGAAAGCGCAATGGTGTGGTTTTCTCCTTGTATGGCAAACAGAATTCCACTGAATACCGCAGGGCGAAAGAGGAATTTGACTGTCAATGACCATGCAGTGGAATTTTCGCCATCTCCTTTGTTTGGTTGGAATGCTGTAAGAGGCACACAACAAGAACTTGTGATGTGACGTGAAATAGAAGCAATATCCCTGTAGGCCACTGATATGGCAATATAACAATATACCCTATTTTATTTATTTTGAAAGTTTTATAGAGCGTGAACCAGATCCTTGCGGATATCAGAGCGCTTTACAGGCAGTGAAACTTATGCAACAAACAATATAAAATAGCAATGTGTAGCAAGCGGTGAGCGTTATAGAACATATTACAAAATACAAATATGTGAGCACAAGGAGTGCGTAAATACAACAAATTAGAGAGGTAGAACAAAACTCAATCCTACTTTGTGCCTAGTAGGAGACAAAGAAAGGTGCAAGCCGAGAGAGCCTGATTGTCATGTAGAATGTCTGATTGCATCTATATAAAACATGGCCTTCAGTGAGGCTCATGTGAATTTTTCCATGAGAATCGACTTTACTTCCTTTTTGAACAGTGCAGTTGATGTGGTTAGTCTGATTTCTGGGGGTAGTGCGTTCCAAATCCTAGGAGCCATCCCTGAGAAGGAGCGTTTATACGTTTTCACCTTATTAAATCTGTGAGGTTTCAGTAATATGCTTCCTGCACTTCTTGTGGATCTCTTGCCTCCAGAGATAGACAGTTTCCGGGAGAGATAGCTGGGTGCTTTATGGTGAATGGCTTTGTTGGTCAAGCATGCTATTTTTAGGTGAATTCTGGCTTCCCATGGTAGCCAGTTCAGAGCTTTTAGGCCAGGGGAGATGTGGGACCTTTTTTTTTAGCCCGTTATGAGCCTGGCTGCCGCGTTGATGGTGGCTCTGAGTGGTGCTGTTGTAGCTTTGGGGAGACCACAAAGAGAGACACTTCCGTTTCGATCCTGGGGATAACTAGAGCTTGAACTGCCGTTTTGAAGTCGTTTTTTGGTAGGAAGGGTTTAAATTTCCTTAGGATATTAATCTGGTAATTAGCTCCTTTTGTTGCGTTGGCAATGTGTTTATGCATGTTGAGGTTGCCATCAAGGGTTATACCCAGAGACTTAGCTGAGTCAATGATTGTAGGTTGCACGTTGAATGCTGTTAGGTGTTTGAACCAGTCTTGGAGGAGGGGAATTTTGGAAGGTGGAGCTATCAGTAGGAATTCAGTTTTGAGTGAGTTAAGCTTGAGGTGGTTCTCAGCTAGCCATACTTGGGTGTTCAGCAGCGTTTGATTGAGTAGTTTGACATCTTCAGGAGTATGAATCTTCAGATAGAGTTGTGTATCATCTGCGTACATGTGAAATTGGACATTGGATGATTGCAGCAGGAGAGTGAGAGGTTCCATGAAAAGATTGAATAGTGTGAGGGATAGTGCGGACCCTTGTGGGACTCCAAGAGTTACAGGTACAGGTTTGGAGAGGGAGTTATTGACCTTGAATTTTTGGGTCCGGTTATGAAGAAAGGAGGTAAACCAATTGAGCACCCAGCCTGATAGACCCATTCTGAGGTTCAGCAGTTCAATCAGGTTCTCGTGTTTGACCGTATCGAAGGCAGAGGAGAGATCTAGCAAGATGAGTAGGCATGATCCATTCTGGTCGAGAATTTGTAGTGCATCGTCTATAATGTGAGTCATGGCAGTTTCAGTGCTATGCCCTGCTCTAAAGCCAGATTGGTGATTGTCAAGGAGGCCGAAGAGGTCAATGTGTTTTGTCAGTTGTTGGAGAACGCATTTTTCCAAGAGTTTGGCTAGGGTAGGGCTGTTCGAAATAGGGCGATAGTTGTTAAGGTCCATCGGGTCAGCCGTGTTTTTTTTTTAGGATGGGTGTGACTTGACCAATTTTGAGGACGTCAGGGATGATGCCTTGATGTAGAGAGCTGTTGATGATCCTGGTCCAGAGCGGCAGGATCAGAGGGATTAGATCTTTAACTGCGTTAGCAGGGAGAGGATCAGTGGTATGGTTGGCTGGCTTGAGGGTGCTCAGAATCTTGCCTACAGCTTCTTCGGTGTATGGGGCGAAAGAGGACCAGGTTGCCTCATTTTTTAGTTGAAGTTTAGAGGGTGTTTGTTGTGGAGGATTTGGAGGAGAGGGAGGGATTGTTCCGAGAGGGGAAGACTGTAGGATTGTGAGGTCATTGAGGAGATCCCTTTTGATGTTTTTTGTTTTTAGGTTAAAGAAAGCAGAGAATTCGTCACAAGTGGGTTGGGTGCCTGAGGTATCTTGTGGTTGTTTAGGTTCATCTCTCGATTGTGATTTGATTAATTCAAACAATTTTTGGGGTCAATTTCTTGCTTGATCTAGTTGGTGAGAGAAAAATTCGGCTTTAGTGCGTTTGATCTTTCTGTAGTAGTCTTTTCTCTTACTCCTTAGAATTTTCAGGTGTTTGGCAGATGGGGCTGATCTCCAAGTATGTTCTGAGGTTCTGAGAGCGCGTCTGTCATCGTTCAGAAGGTCATTAAACCAGGGTTTGGAGTTTTTAAGAGGAACTCTCTTTAGTTGTAGAGGAGCGGCATCACTGATAACCGTAGCCATAGCGTTAAGGTAATATTTGGTGAGGTCGTTTACGGAGGCCAGGTCATCCGGAGGCTGGAGTAGTTTATGGGAGTGAGTGGGCAGAGTGTTGGGCTTGAGTTTTTTCAAGTTTCTTTTCCAAATCATTGGTTTAGTGGATTGGTATGCGTTAAGTTTCACTGTTTCCCTGATGAAGAAAATAATGATGTGGTGGTCTGACCAGTCACAGGGGAGGATTGAGTCAAGCTTAATGGAATTGTTTTTGGAAATTATTAGGTCCAAGATTACACCTTTTTTTTGTGTTGGGCTGTTGCAGGTTTGGGCAAGGTCAAGCGCGCCTATGAAGTTTTTGAGACTGTTGACCATTGAGTCATCATTGTCATTCCAGTGGAGATTAAAGTCGCCTAGGAATATTTGGGTGTTTTGACGTCCGATGTTTGTGGTGACCATGTCCATGAAGTGTTCAGTGAAAGTAAGGTTATCACAAGGTGGGTGATATATGATGTGAAGGGAGCAAACTGGCATACCATTACTGGTGATGTCGATGCACATGTATTCACAAGAGGAGAATGTAGGGGATATGGCTCTATTTACCGATATGCTGCTCCTGTGGATGCATGCTATTCCTCCCCCAATTTTTTCACTTCTGTCAAGTCTGATGATGTCATAGTTGGGTGGTACCAAAATGTCCAGGAGGGGAGATGAGGATTCAGTTAGCCATGTCTCTGTTAGCAAAATCAGGTCCAGCTCATGAGAGATGATGAGGTCGGCGACATCTACTGCGTGTCTGGCGGGCGATCTACAGTTCAGAAGGGTGCATTTGAGAAGGGGTGTAGTGAGAGAAGGGGTTGGATCAAGTGTGAGTGTGATTCTTCTAAGATTATTATCACTGATTCCTCTATTGTTGTGCATGGCTGGTCTGAATGGATTGGAGGTGATAGCCTTAATCGTGTGAATCGTGGCGCTGGGCGAGATGAGAAGGGGATTGTAGGAGAGTAGGAGGGAGCAAATATCATTCTCCGAGAATGGGTTAGTGCAACGGATAGGTCGGGAAGGGGAATTGGGGGATGGGATGGAGTTCCATGAGAGGCGATTGTGCTTGGGGGGGTGTGAGCGGTGAGTATTTGGGTGACTTGATCTAGCCGTGTACGCCGTTCTGGAGTGCATTGGCTGTCTAGAAATCATCTTTTTGACAGTGTTGAGTTAATCTTTGATTTGTAGGAGTTCAGAAATAATCCTATTGAGACTGAACCTTTCCCTTGTGCTTGGGGTAGACGTAAGTGGTAATTCATCCATCCTGGTATCAGGTCCGGATGTGGTTGGAGTGGGTGAATGAGTTAAGCATGAGTGGGGTAGTGTTGTAACCTGGGTGTGCCCAGGACGAGTAGTGGATGGTGTTGTATGGATGGGTGGAGGGACAATTAGTACGGGTACCAAGGGTGATAGGGAGGATTGTAATCGGTGAGTAGCAGTAATGGGTGGAGCTGGGAGCGGCACAAGGTCGGGGGGGGGAACGTGTTCAGGGACGGTGTGGGGGAAGCCGATTTGTGTGCCAGCATTCGGTCTGTGTGGTGATGTCGGGGTGTGTTGGGGTGTGTAGGTGGCTGAGGCGTAAGGGGTTGTGTGGGAAGTGACGGTTGAGCTGTGGGTTAGTAGATAGCGGTGGGGTGGGGATTGTATGGGGAGAGGGTAGTCTGGGAGGTAGGGGTGGGTGGAACATGTTCAGGATCGATGAGGAGGGAAACTGATGTGTGTGCCAGCATTCGATCTGTGTGGTGAGGTCGGGGTGTGTTGGGGTGTGTAGGTGGCTGAGGCATAAGGGGTTGGATGGGAAGTGAGGGTTGAGCTGTGGGTTGGTAGATAACGATGGGGTGGGGTATGTAGGGGGAGAGGGACATCTGGGAGGTAGGGGCCGGTGTGTGCGATGTATGAGGATGGTGGGGAAGAGGTGGGCGGGAGGTAAATGATGGGGATGTTGAGGAGGCGACATAAGTGTTGGCAGACGAGGTGGGTTGGGTAAGGGTGGAGTGTTGGGTTGAGGTAAGGGGATACATGATCTTTAATGATGGGGAATATCTTCTCTAGTAAGTTTAGATTGTGGTTCGTGGATTACATGAGGATAGTTCCATTATTGTAGACAGAGATAGTAGCTGTAGCTTGGAAGAACTGAGATTGTGCAATAATGATTGCTAGCCCATGTGGGGATTTTCTGGTGGAGGAGATCAAAAATAATGTTAGGAATGCTTTGCGCCATTGGGCTCTGCGTTTGGTGTAGAAAATGATGTCGGTAGTGATGTGACCGCTGTGCTGAGAAAAGTATGGGTCAGCGAAGAGGGTTTCAGGGTGCAGTTTTAGGAAGTTATGTTTGAAGCGTTTAGAGGCTTTTTGTGAGAGGTGTGGAGGGTAAATGATATTAAAAGTATGAGTGCCTATGGGTTCCATGTTACCTGTAGAGCAAAGGTAGCAGTGTGGGTGTCAAGGGGCGTCGTGGGATAGGTTGTGTGGGTCAGGGACTAGGATGGGATGATAGTGATCAGATTGCATCAAATCAGCTCAATTTGATTTTAAATAGTAGGAGCATAGATGTAAAAGATCTGTATGTTAAGATTTAGCAATATAAGAGTGAATAATGCTGATAATGGGATAGTGAGATAGAAAATAGGAGGGAGAAGGGGGGTGGGCGAGTGTAATGGGAACACTCTAAAATGGCTGAATCAATAGTAAGCCTTGATGCCTAGGGAGGTAGTCCTTTGTTTATGTCTAGGACTTGTGAGTCCTATTCCTATGTTTAGTTGTGAAGGCTGTGGTCTTCTTTCAGTTTCTAACTTTGTTACCCAGGTGTATAGTCCTTTGTTTGTGTCCATAAACGTAGAGTCCTATTTCAATGCTTAGTCTTTGGGGAGGTTAGGCTCCTCTTTCAGTTGCAATAGAGTGATGAGAAGAAAAACAAAAACAACAACACCAGCGGCCATTTTACACTTAAAATAAGTAGGTTGGGGAGACATCAACAGCCAGATAACACTTGGCCATCTTGTTCTATGTAGCCAAAAATGCTTAAGTATAATACCTATCATGTTCCGAGGATACACAGACTTGGCGCCCCTTGCAATAGCAGGACCCGGGACAAAATCTAATAATGCAGCCTTTATTAACTGGGTTGTTGTGGGATCAGAGGCGTGGAGATAGTATTGACAAAGCAGCCCACAGCCCGAGCGCAACCCGTTGCAATTCTGCAGTTTGTTGTGGCCTCCACCGCACCGGCCTCTATTGTGGTCGATATTCCATAAAGGACTCGACTCTTCATGACGTCCACACGCCGTTCGGTCGTAGAATGTTGCTTGCTCACAAGTGTCAGTGGCCGTATCCCCCACACAGGCCTACCTCGCAGCGTGAAGCCAGCCGCTCGCGCACCCAGTTGCCTTGATGCGCTCTCCGGTTCCAGAGCGCGCACACCCTCGGGTCCTCCGGCGCTCAGGATAAGCACAGGCAGTCCCGCTGAAAAGGGCAATGCACAGCTCACCGTACCAGGGGCGTTCGTCACATGCCGCAGATCGGCATAGGGCGTCGCTGTAGGCTCCACATCAGGGGTCTAGCACTTGGCTGGATTCGCTGTCGGCGGCCTCCCAGCCGCCATCATGGCCCCGGGCGATGCCGCCAGCGATTCTTTTTCTGAGCCCCGCGGCCGTTTTCACAGCCTCATACTTCACCGCTCAGCTGCCCCGGACGTCAGTAATCACCTCCGCTCAAAGGACACCTTTGATCAGCACATTAGGAGTAGGATAATGAAAGAATTGTTGCGGCGGCCGGCAGAGCTGTGTGGCCATCTAACGTGGCCATCAACGGTTCAGTCTTCTCCGCTGGTCAAAGCTGCACCCAGGATTGCTGCCGGACCATCGACAACTCCGAGGATCCGAGTTCAGGTAAGAATGAAGAAATTCATCCAGTTTATTTTTGAAGTCAAGATAGTTAGTGCTAAATCCAGTTACTTTTATGAAGTCGGTCCCAAGATAGTTAGCGCTGACTGGGATTTTTCCCACACGTGGATCCCAAGCGTTTGGAGCTCCTTCTTAGAGCTCCTACTATGAAGAATGTTTCCTTTTGGTCACGCACGAACTACGAGAACTTTCAGTGCCCCTCATGAAGACCTGCATGGTAAAGAGGGTCCAATATTACCAATACCACAGAGTATTAGCACAGTTTTTTCTGGGCCATTATGAGTTGGCACACCTTGAATGGCGAATAGCATGCTGGAATTGGTGTCCCTGTGTGGGATCCTGATTAATTGAATAAAACAATACATCTTCAACAAAGGTCCTATTTAACCACTGTATGAAGCTGGCTCTGTATATACTATACCAAAGTAAGTTATGGTGTGCACAGAGTCCAGTGGATCCCCAAAGGTAGGCAGAGGTAAAAGTAGATAGGACCTTACTCTCTATTTGTGGTAGTGGGGCTAACAGTAAGGCTTTATCAGAGGGTAGTGTTAAGCATTTATTGTACACATTAGGCAAGAAATGATGTCACACACTCAAAGACTGAACTCAGACTAATTTGTTTGTATAAAAATATTATTTAGTTATATTTTATTTTCTAGAAGCAAGCCAGGCCTGGTGCAGGTAAGTATATCATGCTTTGCAGGAATTATGCAGTTAAATACAATTTGAGGGCAGTTGGATTGGTTTACAGGTAAGTCAGTTATTTATAAAACAGTTGAATTACTTTTCAGATTACCTTTCAAGTTACTTTACAGATTACTTTTAAGTTACTTGTCCTACTCAGTGTGATATGCCTAGATATCTCACAAGTACATTTCCTAGAGAAAAGGTAGGTAAATCAGTTTTTGTACATATCAGTTTCTTAGCTTTTCATACAAATCAACTCCACACTTCAAAGATTTTTCACAGGAAAGCAGTCAATGCAGTACTATGGGAGAAAACAGTGTTATTGGTTTAACAGTAAGTACTTAGGTTTTGGAGTTGGTTTTTTGGGGGTAGAACCAGGGTTCCCCGGGGTCAAGGATACACTCTCAAAGCACCCTTAGTGTCACTAGGGCGGCCGGGTGCAGAGTGATGAGGCCCAATGTTATCCAACGGGGAAAGGGGGCCTCCTGTTGGTGGCTGCTCACAAGCAGGCAACAAGGTTGTGGGAGCAAAGCTCCTGGACTTAAGCTCAGGCCAAAGAGGGATCCGAGTTAGCACACTAGCTGGACCCACAGCGGCACAGAGGCGGCCGGGTGCAGGGTGCTGTTTTGGCGTCAGGTGCCCTGTTGTTTTCAATGGGGATTGCCAGTTTTGGTTTTTAGCTGCAGGCTCGGTCCAGGAAGTCTTCCAGGAGGAACCAACAACTGGGCAGGTACATTGGAGGGCTCAGGACATAGGGGCACCTCAGGTCCTCTTCTCCAGGATACAGGGTGGCTGGATGTAGGGGTATCTTTTGAGGTCGGATTTCACCTTACCGGGCCACTCACAGTTGGGGGGTTCTCAGTGCTGAGGCTGCAGGCGATGTCGGGGAGTCCTGGAGGGGTCAACCCGCAGTGGACTCTGACTCTGGAGCATTGGGGGACCTTGCTGGGACTTGTGGGCCACTCGAATTTGGGCCATAGGTGACGGGTGCAGGCGTGGTTCCAGGTGTCGGTTTTCTTTGTCCTCAGGAGGGTCAGAGTCTGTCTTGGGAGTTTCTTTTGAACAGAGCTGCTGTTCACAGGAGATCCGATCTTTGTTGAAGGTGGTCAGTCCTTCCAGGAGTTCTGGAGGTCGCTGGCTGCAGGACAAGGCGACTTTTGGTGCAGGATCTCTGGAAACCTCAGACGGGCCAGTAGGGCTGGGCCAAGTCAGTTCATGTGTTAAGTCTCCTCTGCTGGGCGTCTTATTTCGTCCTTCTTCTTCGTGCGTTACGGAAATCTGTCTTCTTGGTTCAGGGCTGTCCCCTAAATCCTGTATTTAGGGGGCGTTTTAGGGGTCTCAAGGTCAGTAGCCAATGGGCTACTGACCTTAGGGTGACTACACCCTTGAGGTGATCACCCCACTTAGGGGAGTCGGCACAATCCCAAATCCTGATTGGAGTGTGCCATCCATCTGCAATATGGAGGGCACTGAAGAGTGGGCTTCACCCCACCTCCCCCACCTGAGGGGTGGGGTTGGCAGAGGCGGGCACACCTTCTGGGCTAATTCTTTCTGCCTGTCTTCCCACCGAAAAGGAGGGTAGACAGGAAGGGGGCCTGCTCCTGATAACAGGAGAGGCTTGGGGGTCGTGTTACAGCAGCAGCAAGGCCTTTGAAACTCCCCTGCCACAGATGGCTCTTCCTGACCTGGGGGAGATGTGACCACCTCTGCCCAGCAAATGCTTTGTTTCTGGGCTCAGGTAGCGATGGCTCCCACCCCCAGGAGTCCAGAAACATGTCTCTTGGTGGCAGGCCGGTGTTTACCTGTCAGGGTACCCACCGGAGGCTGGTTGTTTTTCAGGAAGCATCTCTAAGATGCCCTCTGAGTGCTTTGTATAATAAATGACACACTGGAATCAGTGTGGTTTTATTATGCTGAAACATTTGACACCAAACTTCGCAGAATACAGTAAAGCCATTATGGTGCCGTGGAGTTCGTAATGACAAACTCCCAGACCATATACTCTTTTATGGCTTCACCGAACTTACAATGTCTAAGAATGGACTAATGCCCACATGCATCAAACTGAATTGCATTCGCAAACGGTGCGAATCGCAAAATTCGGCCGTTTGCGAATGCAATTCATTGTTTTGGGATGCATTAACCTTTTTGGCTTTTTCGCAATTTAAGAAATCGCAATTTATTTGTGATTTCTTAAATTGCTATTGCATTTAAGAAATCGCAATTTTGCGATTTCTTAAATGCAATGCATCATCTTAAAAAAATTGCGAATTCGCACATTAGAAGCGTTAAATTAACATGAAGTCAACCTTCATGGTAATTTTCAAAAATGCACAAAAGTGCATTTTTAACACTTTCATTTTACACTCACACATGCCCTTGGGCATGTATGTGTGAAAAATGGACGGTATGTTACATTTCAAGGGTGCGGGGGGGGGGTCCTTTGGACCCCCCTGCACCCTAGAAATTGCATTCTCATTTTGCGATTCCTGAATTGCGAATCTCAAAATGAGAATGCCTTCCCATTGATTCCTATGGGCCTCTAGGCCCATAGGAATCAATGGGAAGGGATTCCTTATTTGCGATTCGCAAAATTGGGAATCGCAAATAAGGAAAAATAAGAAATCGCCCAAAAAAATGCGAATTTTTAATGCATAGGTATTTGCGATTTCTAAATTGCGATTCCTTAATTTTCGCAATTTAGGAATCGCAAATACAAACAATGATGCATGTGGCCGTTAGAGACTATAGGGGTACAGTGCTCATGCAACTGTACCCTCACCAGTGGTATAGTATACTCAGCTAGAAGGGTATCTTACCTATACCATAGGCAGTGGTTTGCAGGCATGGCACACAGGTATGTGTGCCATGTCTACTCTTCACTTTTCTTTGCACCAAAACACATAGCCTGCAATGGCAGTGTGTGTGTTAAGGTACAGGACCTCTAAGGGTAGCACAATATGTGCTGCTGCCCTTAGAGGCCTTCCCTGGGCACAGTGACCTTGGTACCCATGGTACCTTTTACAAGGCACTTGCATGGAGCCAGGGAGGTTCCAATTAGAGGTACACAGGTAGAGTTTTGGGAAAGAACACAGACACTGAGAAACAGATTTGGAGGGACCCAGGTCACATCAAGCCAAAATGTATCAGAAATCTCGCAAAAATTGTGGGGGCGGTTACTGCAACAGAAACCAAGCTTCCTACAACCACACTATCCAAATAGTTTTACTCCTATTATACACACTTTCCCCACCTCCATGGGGTCAGTTGTCCAAAACCCAAACACATAACTAATTGAATTTAGAAACAAGCGTTAACAGAAAAAAATGTAATGTGGAACCAACAGAACAGTCTGGACTCTGCATGCCTTTCACAGGTAAACGCTCAACATTATGTGTCAATTCAAGTTAATTTATTCATGTTTCGGAACTCCAAAGAGATCCACATAAAAAAGATCATACGGATAAAAACATGTGCTGTTCCTGTAACAAATTAAAACAGAATCAGATCATTTAACCCAAAATAGTATATATAAATAGGTACAGCCTGTATTATTTCTCTAAAACATAAAAAAACATAAACATAAAGTACATTAAGAGGGCTTCATTTGTAAAAAAAAATAAGTGCCAGGACTCTCGACAGGAGGAACTGACAGTTTGAGGAAAATAGGCTTCAGCCATTTATGGGGATGCAACAATAGAGCAGGGCAAACAAATAAAACATGATTTAAATCTTGGATCCCATTCTGGCAAAAGTTGCATACTTCAGAGGTTTCACACCATTTAGATGTTAGACAATTTAGAAGAAGGATATCCCATTGCGCCAGGATCTAAAAGCGTCTGACACCATGTGGCATGTTCCAATTGACATATAGTTGTGCTTTGTTCATTAACATGAAGTCTTTCATCTTTTGGTATCCCCTTTTTTGACACAGGCCTTCCTATCCAGACGAACACTTATGGCACACCTTGAATGTGGAATAGCATGCTGGAATTGGTGTTCCTGTGTGGGATCCTGATTAATCGAATAAAACACATTCTCCACCTCCATGGGTCAGCTGACCAAAGCTTAAACACATAACCAAATAAATTTAGGAAAAAAGCGTGAACAGAAACAAATGTAATGTGGAACCAAAAGACCATCGGCTGTGCTCTGCACGCCTCTCACAGGAAAAGACTCAACACTGTGTGTGCTGGGAATACTTGTAAAGTTGACCTGTTCTGTACAATCTGCAGTCTAAAGACTGCCTATACAACAAACAAGATTACAATTCAACATTAGAATTGATGGACTCACAGTAAAAATTGTGGATTATTCCTAAAACCATCAGTGAACCTCATGTGCAAGCACTGAGCTGTTTAGACCTGAAGAAGCTCCCGGACGTGAGAGCAAAATGGGTTGGCTGTAATGCTGGTTTTATGTCCAACATCTGATTTGAAATAAAGACATTTTTCTCATCAAGGACTTGAGTCTCTGGAATATTCTCTAAAGAGTTCTGCGAACTCTCTAATGAAAAACTGATCACAGTGATAATCCAGATTAATGACAGTTGAATTGGATTACTGGGGCTATTGAACTAATTCCCTTCCTGGCATGCCGAAAATGGTGACCCTTAGGGTCCTATTCATAAATATTCACAAAGCTTTTGCTGTGACTTACCCATGTGGCACTACTCACTTAACCCTAAAGCCCAGGAGTAAGTCAGAAGTACTCCTGGTTTACTCAGAGCAAGTTAGGGGTACTAGTAGACTAAGGCAAGCTACTTAAAGCCAAATCTATGTGCATAAAGGCCTGCAATAAACTTTTTCAGGGCTTTGGTCAAAACTGAAGGGTATTAGCGAAACTGGATGGAACTTCGCTTTGCAAACTCCTCAATTCATATGTGTAAAGTCATATTTTGTATTCTCAAAATATGAAGTTACACTTGTACATGGATTTTTATCCCCAACTGGTATTGTAGTAGTCTGGTGTAATTTTATGCATGAGATAATTTGCACAGAAAGATGGAGTGTGAATATGTTTTTTTTTTGCTAGGGGTGGGCGATAAATTCTGCTCCACCAGTGGAGTTGACGGAGTTTTGGCCACTCCGCGTTACACATGTCACATGGAGTTCCGCGCAAATTCCGCCAACTGCCACATGGCAGAGTTTTTTTTCGCAAGCAGCTTGCTAACGGTAAGTTGGTCAGCGGGATAGCACAATTTTCAGTTGGTAGGAGGGCACCCAGCAAGATTTTCCCAACAGAAAGCTTCCACTAGAGTCGAAAATCGACTCGAGTGGCCGCAAAATCAGCATGAGAAGCAGCACTCTCTGGCATGCCACGTAGTGCACTGATTTTTCAGTGCAGAATGAGCTCCCGGCACTAAAACTCAGCACAAGCAGCATGACGTGCCTAATTTCACCTGATCACAGAACTCCGCTGAATCCCACAGAGTTTTCATGTAACTCCGCAGACTTCCGCAGAGTGAAACTCCACGAGTTCCGCCCACCCGTAGTGTTTGCCTGCCACCCACAAACACAAATTTACTGTTTTCAGTGGGAGGAGCAAAAACTTATACAAGTTGAATATCGGCAGAAAGCACCCCACAAATTGATCGGGATGTAGTGGAAAAGGTTTCTCGACGGGAAAATATTTCCTCTTGGACATGTGAAAGAGTCAGCGCAAAAGGATACTTACCACATTTACGCATTTGAAAGGCATGAACGTAATTCGAAGTTCACAAAGATTTCCTGCACTATTACTGGATGTTGCGACAGTCAAAAGTTTCAAGGAGTTCTTATGGAATTCTCTATGAGTTCTCTGGCGCTGCTACTCCATAATGGCGGAGGAGCGCCCCCGCCTGCTAAAAGTTGAAAAAACAAAATGATAATAAAAGCATTTTATATTCATTTTTACAGGCATGGTGGTGGAAGAGTGTTGGGCACTTTTAAGTGCACATCAGTTTGACCTGCAGTATTAAGTCGGCCAAACAGACATACGCATTCTCCAACCCAGCTGTGTTGGACAGCTGGGTTGGAAAAATGCCACAGGCTTCTAGGCACTGTCTGAGCGGCAAACCAGGCCGCTCAGACCAATCTCAGTGCTTCTCTCATGTTGGGAATAGTATTCCCATCAGGAAACAAGCACCTGGATTGGCATCTGGGAACCTGCGCAGTGTGCAGCCGTATCCAGGATTGCGAGAGAGGAGCAAGGCGGCAGCCGTCGGAGTGGCAGGTAAGTGGAATTTTAATAATTTTAATTATGTTTTTCTTCCCCCAATGGCTCACCACTAAGCAATGCGAGCAGCCGCCACAGCAAGTTCCAATACGCCCCAAAATTTACTCCAAAGGCATGAGCCAAGGGAAACAGTCGGAATAATGCGGTCTTAACCATGTGTGTTTTGACTACACAAGTGCAACCACGCTTGCCTTAACCACACATATGCCTAAACCACGCATATGCGTGCTTAAGGCAGTGCTTGGTCTAGCTGCTGGCTAGACGGAAGACGGTGAAGACGCTGCGGTGAGGTGAGTGGGGTGGGGAGTCAAGGTAGGTTTCAGGGCTGTGGAAGGGGTTGGGGTAGTTTAAGGGACTGTGCGGGGTGAGGGGGTAGTGTAAGTAAAGATGCTGGAGTTTAGGCCTTAGGGCATTGGGAGGGAAATGGGTAGTCAGCGTAGTTTTTAGGGCTGGGGGTTTAGGTAGGTTTCAGGGGTTGGGGTATGTTTCAGGGCAGTGGAAAGGGTTGGAGTAGTTTAAGGGACAGCACCGGGGTGAGGGGGTAGTGTAGGGCAGGGTTTTAAGTCTTAGGGCACTCGGAGAGGAATGGGTAGTTGGGGTAATTTTCAGAGCAGGGGGATTGGGGTATGTTTCAGGGCAGTGGAAGGAGTTGGGGTAATTTAAGGGACAGCACGGGGTAGGGATATCGAGGTTGTGTAAGTAAAGGGGCATGGTTTTAGGCCTTTAAGGGGAATGGGTAGTCTAGGTAGTTTGTATGGCTGGGGGGTCGGGGTAGATTTCAGGGCAGTGGAAGGGGTTGGAATAGTTTATGGGACAGCGCAGGAGTAGGGGGGTTGGGTAGTATAAGTAAAAGGGCAGGGTTTTAGGCAGTAGGTTAGTGGGAGGGGAATGGATATTCAGGTCGTTTTTAAGGCTGGTGGGCTCGGGTAGGTTTTGGGCCAGTGGTAGGGGTTGGGTTACTTTGAGGGACAGCACGAGGGTGGGGAGTACTGTAAGTAAAGGAGCACGGTTTTAGGCCTTAGGGCAGGGAGAAGGGATTAGGTAGAGTCAGCACTGGGTCGAGGGGGTCGGATAGTGTTAGTAAAGGGGCAGGGTTTTAAGAACAGCAAGGGGGTGGGGAGGTGGTCGGGGGGTCAGTGTAGTGGCACACTTAGCCACACATACCCCATTACCATTCATGCCTATACCACGAAATTGAGTGTTAAAGGAATGCCTGGTTAAGACGCATTCGTGGTTTGGGCTGCGTGGTAGAAGCACGCGTGGTTTAACCAGGCATGTGTCTATCGTACAACCCATGAGCCAATGTCTATGGAAGTTCATTTAACACCTTAACGGCGGTCGCGATTTTGCGGAAGCGCGGCACTTCCGCAAAACGAATGGGGCTGCGTCGGCCATTAGCCGACGGCAGCACTGAGGAGGTAGTGCTGCCGTCGGCCAATGGTCGACGGCAGCACGGAAGGGGTTAAGACATTTTTAAAGACGTGGGCCCACAACGTTTTACGAACCTTAAAAATTCTATACAAGGTATTTTAAAACATTAAATACAAATATTACAACAATAATTAAATGTACACCTCAATCTGTTTACGTTTTAAATGTATTTAGAATTGTACCACAGAAATAAAGTTCATTCACGTACATTTAATTTTTTAAAGCGGGCTCGACTTGTTCTACAGAGTGATTCACAAAGAGAATCGTGAATTCGTCCCAATATATATGTACTTCTTAATACTGGTGTTGATTTACGATTTTGTATTCTACACTAACCTTCCCGTTAGCACTTTGGTAAAGCTGTACTTATTACACCTTTCCAAGTGTGCTGCTGGGACAGTCATGTCATCTTTTAAGATATTACTAATAACTGATCAATTCCTTCTCGGAAAAATGCAGCCTCGCTTTACTGTTTTCCTCCTGCAGAAATACCTACTACTACACCCATACAAGTTTGAAGGTGTTTCCTTTCACTTCCTATTCTGGAGGGGCATTTACTCCAACCTTTGGGAGATGTAAATGTCTGACCGTTTACAGAGTGGAAAAGGGTTGGAGAGAGGTTTGAAAATGACCACACTGACGGGGCCAACCACGCCTTTTTACAACGACTACCCACTTCTCATGTCTGTGTTATTGTATGCAGTTGTGGCATACTATTACCCGCATTAAATGGACATATACCTGTTAGCATGGCCGGGTGCTGACTGCCAGGAGGCGCCCTGTTTGCAACTTAATTAAGTTTTTAAAACACCTTTTGCCGCGTTCCTGGCCTCCAGCAAATTCCAGGCAACAAAAAAAGTAAAGATAACTCCTGTGATTAATGTTCTTCCTGGAGAGAGATCTGAGTTTTGTCTAGTAGAGGTTTTGACTCACTATAAGGTAGTACAGAGTATAATATTGCAAGCCTGATGCAAAGAACGTGTACCATGCAGATTACAATGTGCATATAGTGTAAATAGGTCAGTGGGTTACTGCTTTTGTTACTTGAAATTTAGAAGTTAAAATCCGAATACAGAACTTCCTGCGCAATACAAAAGATGGTCAATGCGACCGCCACAGTCTCATTATAATTAGCCCTGTGGGACCGCCGCCTTGTTGGCGGGTGGTCACAATCCCTGATATGAAGGTGGACCATTGTAATCAGCCCCATAATATTCAAAAGAGAAAGATTATAAAACCTGTCCTAATAAACTAGACCACGATCACGCTTTCCTATAGCTCGATAAAAGCCTCAAATACTTCAGGATTTAGATTTAGATCACAGAGAGAAAGTCATTTTACACAGAAAGATATGCAGTCAGAGTAGATAAGAATAAAATATCTAAACACAAATACTGAAGACGTAAAGTTCAAATACTGTTTTTGAAATATTTCATGTTGAGATTGCATTCTGATTTTTTTCCCGAAATCTAAAATGTTTATAATCAGAAGTTTAACTCTTAAAATATTATCCGGACCTTTTTGGTATCTTTTTAGTGTTAGTATTAAGTTCAGGGCTATGATTAGGGTTAGCCTTAGTCTAAAGTCTGACTTTAGGGTTGGCTTAAGACAAAATGTGATGGCGCAGTGCTCGGTCTAATTTTACGCTCAGAATTATGGTTAGGGTTATGTTTAAGCTTACGGTTAGCATTAGATTTAGGTTTTAAATGTGATTTTAGCTTCATGTTGGATTCCTAAATATTTATTTGTTTTCTATATATTCCTGGATTACATTTTCAGGATTACAGTGAAGTCATTTATATGATGGTTCAGAGTATTAGTTTTCAATAAAATTGGTTTTGGCATTACAGTTTAGGCATTATGATATACAGTCCCATAGAATTCTCTTGCTGGTCACATACTAAAGTTGGTGTTTAAGTCAATTAGATTGCAACTTGCTGATGTCCAACATTAACTTTTGCACTAGCATTTTTATTATTAACAGACAATTTGCAAATTAGACAGATTCTGCTTCTAGGTCTCCTCTATAACATGCAAAAGCGAAGCCAACCAGTCACTGAAGGGACTGAAAGCTCAAAACAAATAAGTCTTTACAGCAGGTATCCAGTGCAAAAACAGTTTATAACCTTACTGTGGGTAGCAGATTGTTAACATGAATTAAACGCAAACCTCTAGGTCAAGGGAAACTTAATGAATTATCTTAGACTCAAATCTCCGAGTGATGGAGTAAGAAAGTGTCCGCCATGTTGAATAGTTTACTTTTTTCAACAGGGGAAAACAGTAGTTTGTAGAACACAGCATGGGCTAATCAAAAGGGGCACTGGTTGGTGTCGGCAAATTGTAGTGACTGCTATTCCTATAATGCGACCGGCAACCTTTAGGCACTGATTTGCAAAAACTGTGATTTAACCGGTCCTACTGCTGAACTTTAAGATTACACATTAGCTTGTAAGAATGTCCTTAGTGGCATCACCTGTGAGCCAATTAGCAGTACATTGTACAGAGTTTTGGTTGTGTTGGTCATGGCAATTTGAGTGGAGTTTAGGATTTCCATTGTAACCATAATGAATTCCTTTTGTAGACACAAACAAAAGGAAGTGAGCAAATGAGGGCAAAGATTACAAAATCATTTCCCCACTATATTATCTTAATTAGACAAGAAATGTGAGTTCTAACATTGCACGCAGAGCTTAGGTGCAGACTTTAATCATCCAATCCAAGCTATTTTAAGAGGAGTGAAACTCTGACCATTGGTTCTGCAGTATCTTTATGCCAAATCAGGTTAAAAAAACATTAAAATCCAATAGTTTTGTAACATAAAATAAAGCAGCAACTGAAAGATGAAAACATGTGATAATGAGTTTTCCTTTTTTTTTTATATTTATTTTATTGCCTCGGTTCGGTCAAAATAACAAAATACATTCTTCACGTATAGAAACTCATTTCAATACATTATAAAAAACTCAGAGATTATTTCTCTATATGTTCTTTAAGAGCTCCCCATGTCAATAAGCCAATCTTTTTTTTCCTTGCCCCTTTTAACGCATATAAATTCCACTCTAATTCATAGATATTAAATAATTTTCTTCTCCAAAACTCAAACGTAGGTGCTTCCGGTTGTAGACATTCTGTAGCAATACAGAGCCGAGTAATAATCATTAATACAAACAGAAAATTCTTAAATTTACACAAATCCGCATTATCATTAATAGATTGGCTCACCCCAGTTAACATAAGAGCTGGCAAAATTTTTATAGGAAAATGAATAACTTCAGTAATAAATCTTTCTATATTAGAAATGAATAACAGCAATTTGGAACATTTATAAAAAATATGCATAATATCTGCCTCTTCCGCTTTACAGCGAAAACACTTCCCATCGTATTGTGAGCCCCATGTGGCCATTCGTTTGGGAGTATAGTATAATCTGAACAAGCCTTCATATTAGCTGACAGACATAACTCTTTGGCCATCAAGATGGTATCCAAGATATTCCAGACATTTTCTTCCAGCTGAGCCTGCCAAAAAGTATTATATTTATCCAAGTCGTCAGGCTTGTATTCAACTAATAGCCGATATATTAGGCCAATCTTTTTCTTTGATTGAATTGCCTCTATTAAACTAATAGGGGTCGGTTTCTTTAATTTCTTTAAACAAAAGTCTCTGAGTTGAAGATATTTAAAAAAGCTGACGTGGGAAATTTGATATTTACTATTCAAATCAGAAAAGGCTCTGAACGTTCCATCTGTCTCTAACAAATCTCCAATTCGAACCACTCCTTTCCTGTTCCATTCCTTGGCCACATGATCCCAAAATATAGAGGGAAGTATCTTCTTTGCTGAAAACGGGGTATAGTAAGTAATTTTCTCTATTTTTATTAAGGACCTAATTTTTCTCCAAACTTTATATACTGATTCAATCACCTTGAATCTGGTGTGCTTGTAGTAATTACCTTCCAGCTCTTTTAATAAGCAACCCTTTGAATATTCTCCCAATAGTAAATAAAAGATTGAAGGGGACTCTGCTGGATCCTCTATTTGTTCTCCAGTCAATAGAATTTGCATTCGTTGTAAGAAACACACATAAAAATAAAATAAGAAATCCGGTATCCCCCGCCCTCCTCTCTCTATCGGGAGTGTTACCCATTTCATCGCACGCCTTGTTTTCCCAGGCGCCCATAGAAATTTTGTACACAAAGATTGGAGTTTAAATATATGACTGGTGGGGATTTCTAGGGGAATACTACGAAATATATAAAGTATTTTAGGTAATACATTCATCTTAATGATGTTCCCTCTTCCAATTATGGAAAATTGAAGTCGCCCCCACCTATCTAAGGATTGCTGAATTTGATGTGATATATTGGCCCAATTAGATTCCACAATCTCTTTTGTTTGTGATTTTATAATAATTCCTAAGTATGTCACCTCAGATGTTACCCTATTATCGTTAAATTGAGTGCTGTCTGAGCAGAGTATCTGCGTTTTCGACGCGTTCAGTTTGTAACCAGAACTATTTCCGAACTCAATGGCTAGCCGTTCTATCTCTGTAATTGCCTGATTGGGATCAGTGGTGACTATGGCTATATCGTCCGCGTAAGCGAATATAGAGTGGGGTATATTGGCAACAACGAATGGTTTAATATATGGTGATTCTAGTAATTTATTTAAAAAAGGATTAATAAATAAAGCAAAAAGAAGTGGAGAACAGGGACACCCCTGTCGAGTACCTCTTGCAATAGTTATTCTTTCTGATTTTTGACCCATAACAATAACTCTCGCATAAGGTGATCGATACAAAACCTTGATGGCTCTTACAAAATGTGTGCCAAATCCCATTCTATCCATTACTTCCCACATATAAGCCCATTCTACGCGATCGAACGCTTTCTCAGCGTCGAGTAGTATCAGAGCAAAGTTTCTTTTCTCAGTTTCTGCTATGTCTATTAAAGTAATCACCTTGTTAATATGTGCTACAGTTCCTCTATTAGGAATAAACCCATGTTGGGTCAAAGAAACTAGTGGTGTTATTATCCTAGACAGACGATTTGCTAACATCTTTGAGTATATCTTGCTATCACAATTCAATAGGGATATGGGTCGATATGATGCGGGTTGCTCCGGGGGTTTCCCTTTTTTTGAGAAAACCGCAATTAAGGCATCATCTCATGACTGTGGAGCTTTCCCCAACTGTGCCATTCTAAAGGTCTCCAACATAATTATTTTTAAGGATTCAAAAAAACATTTATACACTTCAGCTGGAATAAAATCGGGGCCAGCTGCCTTACCATTAGAGATACTTTTAACTGCCTTCTCCAATTCTTCCATTGAAAAGGGTTGCTCTAGAGCCATCTTTTCCATGTCCGTTAATTTTCGAAAGGTACCTCCATACAGAAAAGTGTCAGGTACTAGATTGGATTGCTTAGTATACAAATCAGAATAGAATTGGTAAAATATTTCTAATATTTTCTGTGGATCTTCATATGTTATCCCATTTACATCTTGTAATCTAACAATTTTACAATTAGATTCCTTCATTTTTAATTTTAAGGCCAAAGCCCTACCTACAGCTTCTCCATATTCATGCACCTACCTCCTGTATGTTAAGTATTTCCGCGCTATCTCCTCAGACCAAATTCCTGTAATGTGCGCACGGCGTTTGGCAACTAAACCCTCATGCTCATGAATTTTGGTTAAATTATTGTCTCCCTTCTTAATCTCTGATATTAAATTTTCTTCAGCTTTAGAGAGATGATCATATAAATCTCGCATTTTTCTTCGCTGCAGGTTCTGATAGTAAAGCCCATAGCTCGTTGTTTCCCCTCTAAAACACGCTTTCCATGTATCCCAAATTATCGTAATATTAGCAGAGCCTAAGTTGTTCTGTATAAATTCATTAGTCCATTTATTTATGACCTCTCTATATTCTATATTCAGACATAATTTTCTATCAAACGAAAAATTCTTATTCTGTTTTGGTTCTCCTATATGAGCTATCTCTATTATCAATGGGGAATGATCCAATGTTATCCTGGGATATAGCTAAATTTTTATATTAGAATGAATTGCAGTTGATATGAAAAAATAATCCAGGCGTACAAATTTCTTATAAGGCGAGGAATAATAAGAGTAGCCTGGTGTAGTAGGGTGGTTTTTAGCCCAAATATCAACCAATGCATGATCCTTCACTAGATCATGTAATGCTTTAAATACACGAGGTTTTCTACCCTTATAGTTCTCAATTCCAGCCTCAAGCTCACCTCCCATCAAATTAATGTTTAAATCCCCACATAGGACTAGGGGGGGATCTCCAATTGGCAAGTTCCATATTTAGGTATTCAATTATTTCCCCTTCATCCAGATTAGATCCGTAAATAGAGCAAATCGTGATATGTATACCCCCTATGTTTAATGTGACTATCACCCATCTGCCCCATTTATCCGATAAGCTTTTTACAAGAATACCTAACCGTGGTTTTATCAAAATCATTACCCCTCTGATCATAGTTGTTTGTCAAGATGTTGCCAAAAGTAAATACCCTAACTCAGATGCTAAAGCTCTTTTCTCCCAGGGAAGATGAGTTTCCTGTAGACATACAATACCCGGGTTCATAAATCGAATTTCAGTAGCAATCCTCTTTCTTTTATTTATATTATTGAGACCCGACACATTGAAAGAGCATATTTTAGGATTCTTAGCCATTACAATAATAACAGATCTCCATTGCATAGATTAAATTGCAGCATCCCAACTTCCTCCTTACAGGCCCTTTGATAGTAAATCTGTTCCTTATTATTGATGCTATACATTCATCTGACCCCCCCCCAGGCATTTTCCCCTTTTACCCACTGTGCCACCCTCAACCTACACCCCCCTACCCCAACTACCCCCCCCCCCCTTTACCGAGGCTTTCGGACTCCTGGTCCTGATGAAGGTACTGACCTACATCTCTCCCCTGTTGTACCTCACAGGTCATCGTTCCAACGTATAAGTATACTGTGCAGCCTAACTTTTTCACATTTTCTCTATCTTGACAAGACTTCATGAGTACTTCATGAGGAAATCTAAGAGCATTCAACATTCAAAATCTAGAAATCTTTTAGCATCGTACAAGTGAATTTTATCAACTATCAGCCATAATATTAAACTTATACAGTTAACACTTGTGAACCTTGTAAAACTATTGCATTATATTTTCCCCTCCTTGATATTTAACAAAAAAATATACTGCACAGTTAGAAAAGGAAACGAAAGAAAAGCTGAAATCATTCTTATTCTAAACATCTTTTAGATCATGCAGATATACTTTGGCGGCTTCAACATTACTAAAGAAGCGAGTACTCTCTTTATAAATGACTTTCAATTTGGCCAGGTTCATTATGTATGCTTGTGCACCCTTCCTTTGAAATTGATTCACTAATTGTCTTAGTTGCCAACGCATATCCATAGTATATTTACAATAATCCGATGTCGCAAAAAATGTAAATCCTGCTCCCATGCCTTTGCTGTTTGGTCGTGTATTCATATAGATATCTTCCCTAGCACGAAAGCTGTTGAAGGCAACCAAGATTGGTCTGGGTTTATTGGCATTTTCCCCCTGCCTAGGTTGAATATTAAATGGAAATCTGTGGGCACGTTCAATCTCTCGCTCCCAGTCCCACCTCTTCATCTCCGGGAATGCCCTTTGAAATAGTTCAATGACGAACTTGCGTGGATCTTGACCTTCTTTCCCCTCGGGAATTTGCATTAGTCTAAGATTATTACGCCGAGAGCGATTTTCGAAGTCGGCCATCTTCCAGAGTATGTCCTCTTTATTAGCACTAAGGTTTTCAGTAACCGCCTTTTGTTTTACCAGTTTATCTTCGATATTAGACACTCTAGTCTCCACTTCATTGAATCTCTCCCCAAAGTCAGATTGGGATTTTGCGAGCCTCCGGATAGAACTTTGCAGCTTCCGGCAAGAATTTTGAATTTTTTGACTATCCCGTTCTGTCTTTTCCATGTGACTCAAAATGGTCTGGTAAATTGTAGCTAAAGTGATGTTTTCATTTAAGTCTTCTTGGCAACCTCCTGTAGCCCCCTCACTTAGAGAAACATCACCCTCACCCCTAACAGTAATGGGACTGTCTTCAATATCTTCCTCAGCCTCAATTTCATCATCGTCATCTACCTCACTCTCGCCTTCCTCCAGCTGCATCTTTTTGGAATATTGGGCAGCCAAATCTTCACATGAGGAGGCTGAGTTTTCCGAAACTGAATAAAAATCCAGTGATTCTGCCTCATTAATTGCATTCGAATCGAGGCTGCACTCAGGTAGATTAGGCATTCCCAGAGCAACTATAGCGTCTCTCCCCAGTACTCCAGAGCTTGAGTCATTTTCTATAGGAATGGGAGCGGGGGTGGGGGTGACAATTAAACTACCATTTGGCAATAAAGCGGCTCCAGACGTAGTGACTGTTTGAGGCAGCATTTTTGATAAAGGTTCTCCTTGCAGCCCGGGTGTTGTTACATTAAAATTACATTAGAATCTCCATTAAGCTCTCCAGTAGTTTCTTGTAAACCTTGTGGGGCAGTCTGTGGGCTACTAACCAATTCCTGACGTTTTTTTGCTTCAACTGCCTTAAACAGCGTAGAGATAGTCTGTTTATTTGACCCACCTGTGGCTGTATTAGGGCTATCATTCACATTTCCAGCCGAAATCAGTCCCCCCGTTTTTTTTAATACAGTCCCAGTCAAGTCTTTCTCAGCGTGCGTACTCACTGTTGTGGTCTCCGGGTCCCGTTTTATGCGAGTCCCCTTAGGTGCCATAGTTATTTCTCTTCTGTCGTTTGCTTCTCAAAGAGCGAGTGCAACAAACTTGCAGCGCTCGTCAAGGACACCGCCCCGTGAACTCGGCGTTCCCAGCCGTAATCAATCTCCAATGCTCTCAGTGTTCAGCGTTCGGCTTTTCAGCGTTCTCCGGAGCACTCGCCGAGCTCAGCGTCTTCAGCCGTAACCACTCTCCGATTCGCCCAGTACTCCCGACGTTCCCGGTGCCCGGCGTTCAGCATTCAGTATTCAGCGTCTTCACAGCTCTCCATGCGCGGTGTCCCTCGCGCTTAATGCATCGTGCTCAGCCCTTCACAGGTGAGTCAATTTTTTTTCCCCTTCACTTTCAATCTCACGGGCGCTCCATTAGTCCTTAGCCGCTATCAGATTACCTTACTCGCGTCAGCCTTCTCTCTCAGCCACCGATAGCCTGTGAGCAGAGGAGAGGGCAGCTCACACGTCCGACACGTCTCGGCGTTCGAGCGCCATCTTGCCTCTCATCGCCGATAATGAGTTTTCCATCGTAATCATAATGAAAGCGAGCCGAACATGGATGATTTCAGGAATCAAACACTTTGAACATATTACACGAGTCACGATCACCCATACATGGTTTCCACTTGAAAGCAGGTGTATTTTCAAGAAGTCATGTATTATCCAGGACTTCATTCTGGTGCACCAGCAAACTAGCTGAACAATTGGTAGTCAAAGGGGGTTTGCTACCTTCGATGTTCTCGTACCATTTTCTAGTCTTCAGAAAACAAAGAGCTCTAACTCATTCTTTCTCAGTGAGTGCACCCTAATTATGAAACACTGTTCCACTCCCAACTGGGAAAGATCCCTCCTAGGAAATCTCTTTAAAAAAACAGATCAAGTGTCTGCTGTTTCAGCCTCATTTTCACCTGTGACCTTCCCTCTGATTGCAATACTTTTGATTTGTTGCCTCTTTAGTGGGTCCCTGATACTTTTCTGGTTATTACATGTATGTATTCATCTGTAGATGAAATTGCGAAGTGCCTGCTTTTTAGACTTTTGTTCCCAATTATGAGTGGGACAATGCATTCTGATATGTCTGGCAATTCCTGTTATCGCGCAAATTGAAATTACGAGTTTTATGATAAATATTGGCAGGTCTAACTTGGTGATATTTATTCACTGGAAATACCTGGTAAATATTGTAGCATGCGGATCCTAGAGCAGGAAGCACTTAAATCCACGTAATTTTTGAAAAACTCATGGTAGGCGATAATTATTGCACCCAATAAATATCAAACAACTCTGTGTGTGCTTTTTGTAAGTGGCCATCTCGCAATGAGGGACTCAGAGTGAACAATTTTCTTCAATCTTTGGCTGATTACCAAAGAAGACGGTCCCCCGCGTATCCAGCCATGCATAGAGTACAGCAGAACTTGTGGTTTTGCATTTTATAGCAAAGCTCTGCAGCATGCTTAGTGGTAAGGTGATTCATTCATGCCCCTTGCCCCACCAAAAACCATTGTTAGTACTTGCTTAAAATGAAACTGTGATATGTGTGAATGGTGCTGTCATTTCAGACACAATTTTTTGAATGTGGCTAATAATATCATAGTTAAGCAACTTAGTGACTCTTCAAACTACACTTCCCAACATGCTTTGAGAGCTCCAGTGAGGAAAGAATGTGAATAAAAAGCATGCATCCCATAAAAAGAAAGCATCTGGCTCACATTGCATCTCCTACATTGACCTGATTTCCATTTAAACAAGTTCTATAGAAGTGTGAAAGCAGTTCTTTATTTGTAAAATAATAAGTGCTGGTGCCCAAAGACACCTGCGCCCAGCGCTATTAAATATCAGGGTGCCGAATAACAAGGGTGCTAGTCCTGAATCCACCCCATGCATCTTTAATTCGCTGACAGGCACTCCCTGACCCATTATCACACTCTTAAAGGTTTCAGCTTTCTACACTGGTGACAGATTTCTGTCGTTCTCTTCCTCTTCCTCTGTCTTTCCGTTTTGTATGCTGTTTCCCTCTCTTGCTCTCAGGAAATGTCTGAAGTGGAGAAATAAGAGCTGGTCCTCAAAAATAAGTTCAGCTGGCCCCCACCGGGTCAAATTATGCACTGTACAGCAGCCAGAAACATTTGCATCGCTATGTTAATATTACATGTCTTGCACAATCAGCAAAAGGTGAGCTGCACTACATTTCTTTTCTCATTACACCAAAATAATGACTCAGGAGCCAATTACAAATTTGGCGGACAGGGATACTCCATCACAAACCTGACGGATATCTCATCCGCAAAATTACAATTCCATTACATGCAATAGAATTTGTAACACGGCGGGCGTGATATCCATCCCGTTGGTGAACGAGTATCCCATCCAGAACTCATTTCCTTGATACGGTGGGTACTTTTCTAGAAGAAGCCCTCTGTACCAAGTCCTTCACAGTTTTAGGAGACTTTAACTTTCATTTAGAAGGAGACTCTGACCCAGACACGTCAGCTTTGGTTGATGTAATGCTTGCGGCAGGACTGACTCAGGTGGTAAGTGGAGCTACACATTCAAGGGGGCACACTTTGGATGGTATTTTCACAAATAATCCAGACCTTCACTTTAGTCACTCGGAGCCCTTGGTCTGGTCAGATCATTCAGTGGTCCTTTTTAAAATTCAACTACCCCAGCTACTTAGAGCTAGACAGGATAGGAAGCCTGCCAAGCTATATAGGCCATGGAAAAAATTGGATTCCAAAGCACTGGAGGATTATTTTTCGGCCTCCACATTTACACCACCCATGGATGTAGATGAGGCTGCTGAAAGGTACTCCAACTGGATAAACCAAGCATGTATTTTTCTAGCACAGCCTAAACTTTGTCGCCCCAAGCGGACAATACCATCTGCCCCCTGGTTCTCTCAAGAGCTAAGAGATCACAAGGTGACCTGTAAAAAACTGGAGCGCATATGGCGTACAGAGTATCTACAGGCAGATAAAACTAAACTTAAAGCCAGCCAAAAGATATATAAAGAATTGATTAAGAAAGCGAAAAGCGCGTATTTCTCTGCTAGAATTGAGAAAGCAAAAAACTCCTCTAGAGAACTCTTTGAGACAGTGACCAGTTTGATCACTCCCAAATCAGTCAGTGTTCCCCCAAGTTTAGAGCTCTGCGAGAGTCTCGCTAAGTTCTTTTTAAGTAAAGTGGAGCAGATCTTCTTAGCCTTAGAACATCGAATGGGGGTGTCTCTTCTTGAAGGAACACATAGGACCACACTGATGAACCCACAAAAGGCGGAATTCTCAGAGTTTCATCCGGTGAAAGCGGAGGAAATAAAAAGGCTGTTATTAGGAACAAAATCAGGTTCACCTCATGATCCCTGCCCAGCCTCAGTGGCACATCTCGCAGCTACTCCCATTTCATACATGCTAACCGACCTATTCAATGTGATGTTTGAACGTGGAGAATATCCACTATGCTGGAAACAAGTTTCAATTGCTCCCTTGCTTAAAAAGCCTACTCTGGACATCTCTGATCCCAATAGCTATCGGCCCATAGCCAGGCTTCCACTTCCGGCTAAACTCATTGAGAAAGTCATGAATGCTCAGCTTTGTGACTTTCTCAGGTCCTCTCAATGCCTTGATGTAGCTCAACACGGGTTTAGGGAGGGCCACAGTACCGAGACTGCCCTTATTAAATCCATGGAAGAAATCAGGAAGGTGATGGATGCAGGAGGACGGGCAATCCGAGTGCTCCTTGACCTTTCCGCGGCCTTCGACACGGTCCATCATAACATCCTGGTGGACCGTCTATAAAGCTGCGGAATTCGAGGGGCAGCCCTGAGCATGCTGAAATCCTTCCTAACTGACAGGGTTCAGAAGGTGGCCCTGGGAGATTTTGAATCTAGACCTTTCAAACTCCCAGGAGGGGTTCCTCAGGGTTCTTCCCTGAGTCCCACACTATTTAATATTTATGTTCCCTCTCTCGCCCCGGTGATTCGTTCATTTGGTTTTGAACTGACATCTTATGCAGATGATACACAAATTGTGGTATCTCTGCTCCCAGGGCGAGAAGAAGGAACAGCGGCTAGGTTTCAGGACTGCATGATTGCAGTGAGTTCATGGATGGCTACTAATTGCCTTAAATTGAATTCCTTAAAAACTGAGGTTCTTCTCTTTGGCAATGATGCTAATCTCTGGACCCCCAACTGGTGGCCTCAAGAAATGGGAGCACCACCCATTCCAGCCACGACAGTAAAAACCTTGGGTGTGCTCATTGATAAGCAACTATCTTTTAAACCACAAGTTAATGCCCTAACATCCTCCATTCACTGGACAATGAAAACCATTAGGAAAATTCTCCCTTTTCTATCTGTCAGCAGCAGGAAAACGGTGGTGACAGCACTTGTGCTGTCCCACCTTGATTACTGCAATAGCCTCTTTCTGCAAGCTCAGCAAGGGACCCTCAATAAACTGCAGATGCTGCAAAATGCTGCTGCTCGACTGATCACCGGCCTACCCAAATTTGCACCGGTGGCTCAGGAAATGAAGAAATTGCATTGGCTCCCAATACGGAAACGTATTATGTTTAAATCCCTATGTATGGTGTTCAAGGCAATGAATGGACTCGGTCCATCCTTCCTTCAACAACATTTCCAACGATACACGCCTGGCAGACAGCTAAGATCAGCTAACAAAGGGCTAATTAAGATTGATCGGATCAAGAAAGCTCGATGGGGAGGACGTAGCTTTATCTTCGGAGCCTCCACTATTTGGAACAAACTGCCCTTGCCACAGAAACAAAGCACTAATTTGCTGAGTTTTAGGAAAAACATCAAAGCATGGCTCTTTGACCTGTAAAAAAAAAACAAAAAAAAACCCAACTTGTTCTATAGTGGAGAAAACATATCGTTTCAGCGCCAGGACACCGCCCGGCAACAGCGCGCTTTACAAATGATATAAATAAATAAAATAAATAAATAAATCCGCCAAAATCAAAATCAGGCCCTAAATGATTTAAAGCTTCACACACTGGGCGGTTCACTCAGTTTTCATCCTTTACTGACATCTGCATGCCAACTTTCACAATTAATGGTGGGGAAAAGAGACGGGCAAAGAATAGAAAACCAACTTAACTGGTATATGTTCTGTCTCTTGAAGTTCTTGTCTGTACTATGAGTCCATACGCAAAAAGTGGTCGCAAATGTTACACCAACCTTTTTCCGAACTGACTCTGATTTCGTAAAGTGACCTATACAACTGATAGGTCGCACCCCCGAATCACCATTCACCATTCACAGGAGGTGGCAGATCAACCTGCCTAGTGAGTATCAATTATGCAGGTCGCAATTTGTAAACCCATGTGAATGGCTACAAATATAGGAATGTTGGCCGCAAACAGACAGTAGACTACCTTCCCTGTGTTTGTATTCTTAGATGGATTTTATTTTTTAAAGCAGCCCTAGTTATTTAAATGAACATGTGCTCCTGTAAAAAATATGTTTTCCATATGGAAGGACAAAAGGGGGAGCACTCCCCCCCCCCCCCCAACCTGAGGCTGCCAACACAATTCTCAATGGGTAAGGAGTCCCTTCCCCTTTGTGAATGAGATACCACCTCCTTTGAGGACTCAGGATGTGGTCAATGGTTGGAGACCAGAGTTGCATTTGCAAGCCATTGGTACATTGTATACCAAAATACAGTTTGGAAGGAAAACTTGTTTAATGCCCTGTCCAAATGGGAATCTGGTATTGTCGCAAAGCCGATTTTACAAGTCAGAAAACATTTCAAATTGTGGGTTTGTGATCACAAAATCCTTTCAAACATCTGGCCATGTCAACTAAAAATGTACTTGGTCATTTGAAACTCACCTATAGTGACACAATATGGTTAATCAAAGCCAGATTAAATTCCAGACTCCGTCCCCATACAATATAGATGATTAATTATTTGCATACAATTCCTTCTGGGGGCCCTAATCAAGTAACAAGGCCTCAGAGAAAGGATCCCCTGGGTGTTTGATTCATTCTTGTCCTTCCCACACAACATACGTCTGCATGCCTTAAATGGTCAGATCCAGCAGGTCCAACTGCTATGTCACACGTGAGCCTCCACCAATATATCAGCAGTGTTACACTACACTTTCGCGTCACTGCAATTATTTCTAAATTTAAGGCACTATAGTATAATGAAAAGCTGCAAAAGTGATAGTGGCATTAACAACATGAACCCGCAATGGGAAAGTTGCTTTTCATAGGGTTCTGCATCGTAAATGAGAGATTGAAATAAGATGGAACCCCAACCTGCACTTTGTAGTAGGTTTTGTAGTGCTACAAAAAGTAAAGATTATAGTAGTAAATGTAGGAGGGACACAGGGGAGTAAGTGAGAAAAAAGGCGGATTAGGGAGGATTAAGAGATGTTTAGGGAGGATCAGAGAGAGGTTTAGGGAGGGACGTTACCCACCCGCTTACTCTACGTGTAATTTACACTTTTGTAGTGAGTTTACACTTGGAGTCTCTGAATACTGAAAGTAGCAACCTTATTACAAAGTGCAAACTTACTCAAAAGTATAACCAACCTTTGGGAATCAGGCACTTACTTGGTTGACCGGATATCTAAATATAAGGACCTAGGTGTTTGATTCAACGAAAGAGGTGGTCACCGACAACACCTAAGTTCCCTGAAACCAAAAGTGAACTCTTTGTGCCTTGCCTTCAACGCTTTACTGAGGCTGGTTAAAAAAAAACATATTATCACCAATACGTAAAGCAAAAAAGTCGAAGCTAATTTGCATTCCAGCATATAGGTTGGAAGCTTTTCAGGGCAAATTTTGATTTTTTTTAACAATCTGCAATTTACATCTACAAGGCATTGATTTAGGCTCCACAAAGTTTACTGCAATGCCAGCTTAGAATCGAGTCAGGCCTTGTGGGCCAACATCTAGTGCAAAATCTATCTGGTATCTAAATATTTCCTTTAAACTGAGAAATGCTCAAATGATTTATTTGAAATCTTTTATCTGGGAAGACAGTAACCTCGGGAGAAGCATTATATAAAAAAAGTCATGGGTGATACTTACAAGGTACTTCAAATTCTGCAAACCCATGTCCTGGAAAATAGGCTCCCGGCTCCTCTTGCTGGAAGCAGCGCCTGTGATCTCCGCTTTCCATTACACTGGTGAGAATGTTTGCTTCCTTTTGGACCCAGGACCAGTCCCGCATACAGGCGTCCAAAGATGGGTTCAGCTGAAAAACAGTGGACCAAAAATGATGAAGCACAATTTATTGTGGTCATGCCTATTTCTCTCAGATCACCCTTCCATGACTCAAACATGCACTCAATAATGTTTTTTTTGTTAATGATGCTGCATTGGAGGAAGAAACAGTATCCATCAAGTCAACTCACTGCTCATCAGTGAGGGCTTCTGGAACTATTAGCAATTGAGGACACATTTAGGAAGCTGAATTGATTAAGTAATGCTGAAAAGGAATGGAAAATAATGGGTTAAAGAAAGCTTAAGTATTTTCCATATTGTGTGATTGAAGGGAAATTACATGATAACGTTATTAAGTACATTCACATTACTAACCAGCTATTTTGACGTTTTAATGCACAATAATACAAACACAATAATAATGCTACAGAAAAAACTAAGGGCTCTTAAAAATTAAAATGTATACATTGAGCTGATCATATTCAAAAAGTTATTGCTAAGATTTAAAGAATATTTTGATTTACATTTACAAGTGTAAGGTTTTGATTTTGGCCCGTAGACCAAAGCCATTTCCCTTCTCCCTCAATTAACATTGTGAGGGCAAAATTGTTACCTCCTTAAATATCTGATTACAGCCATCAACCCCTGAAAGGGGGCTAGATGACATCCGGTACGTGTCTGGAGTAGCACTGCATTCTGTTTGCAAAGTGTTTACTAACTTTTGATCCATTTAAACTCAAAACCATTTTTCTTGATTAAAATCTGCAGTGTATGCAGCAGACAGTGGATTGTGTGACAAGTGCTGAAAATGAATACTCTCGCTGCTAAAGCATATAATTGCATTGGCTCCGTCTGATTTGAATGCAGGTGTTTTTTTCTACATCATCAGTTGTGTTGCTGCCCAAATTGATTCACTCATGTGGCTACCCAGCCCGCCTAATTTTTCTAATAGCGGAGGCTGTTACACTTGCCACATACATGTCATGGGTGCCCTGGTTTAGGACATGTATGCATTCCTTTGAATTCATGGCGGATGCTGGTCCTATCGATTAAAGACTTCTCTGTAGAACTAAGACTGGTTATAAGACTATGGCGGACATCACTTCCTACAAGGCCTGCTGCCATCATTCGATAAAGGCAAAGCGTGTTAATGACATCACAGTAGTATTTCAGCTATTTCCCATTAGCAAATCAGAAGGTACACCCTCTCATTAATGATGCCCCTGCGCTGCGCCATTCACCACCTGGCCAAAAACAAGGCCCCAGGTTACGATGATTTTCCCATAGAACTGTATGCCACGTTCTCTCAACACTTAGTCCCACAGCTAGATGCCATCTTTCAAGAAGCGTTGGAGGTAGGGCTACTCCCCCAGTCTATGCTGGAATCTATATTGGTGACGTTTCCCAAGCCAGATCAAGGCCCTCTACTCCGGACCTCATACCGCCCCATCACTCTTCTGACAGCGGATTGCAAAATACTCGGGAGGATCCTAGCAGACAGAATTACGAGGTACTCCCCAGACTAATACACTCCTACCAGTGAGGATTCGTCCCTGGGAGGAGTACCTCCCAAAATATACGCTGGCTGTTCCAGATCCAGGACAGTGTACGAGGCAGGTTTCCACATGTGGCGTGCCTCGTGCTGGATCTCGAAAAAGCTTTCGATACCCTAGCATGTCAGTATTTGTTCGAGGTGCTCCAGTGGGTGGGCTTGGGTCCCCAATTCATAGCATACACTCGATTATTGTATACCGGACTCACCACGCGGGTCAGAATAGACCGGCACATCTCACCCCCCATCTCGATCATGCACGGAACGTGCCAGGGATGCCCCCTGTCTCCCGTCATATTTACCATAGCCATGGTACCGCTGGCGATACGACAGAGAGATGGGCGAGCACTGGGGTATAACCACTGGGAGGCTGTACACATAGTGTATCCCTGTACGCAGAGGATCTCCTCATCTTTGTCAGGGACATCACAGCAGACCTCACTACTCTCTGGACCACTCTCGTAGACTTTGAGAAAGCCGCAGTGTTGAAAGTGAACTGGGACATCTATCCCCTACACCCGAATGCACCTCACCAAGAAATTGGGTTAGGTGACGCCATACTGGCATGGACGGGGGATGCCCCATGATACTTGAGTGTGACTCTATCACATACCCCAGGACCTCCTGGAGGGCAACCACTACCAAGCCCTTCGTGTACTCAAAAGACAAATCAGCTTCTGGCGGACTCTACCTCTAGCCCCAATAGGAATGGTAGCACTGTCAAAAATGATCATGGTGCCCCGGCTCCTTTACTATTTCGCCAACATCCCGGTCATCCCACCACGCTCTTTTTTTCAAGAGCTCAACTCATTACTAATCTCCTTGATCTGGGAAAGGGTCGGCGCAGAGTGGCCCTATCAACCCTACAACTACCATGAGATCGGGGAGGGCTGGGCGCCCCGTCCTTCGAAGCTTATTTTCTCGCATTGCAGCTGCAGTGGTTGTCGCGTTGGACAGCGAGTCACAACCTCTGGGAAACGGACACCCAAACAGGACAAGTAGCACTCCCTGAGTTAACCCGGATGCTCCTCCCAAGGACCAAACCCAACCCTTGGCATTCTCTGTTGGTTAAAGTGGCCAGATCCTGCTTCCTACGAATTCATCGCCTGTCCAGGTCAACACCCATTTACTCCCCATTGCTGCCGCTGGTGGGCCTCCCCAAGGGACAAGGGTATTACACCACGGGAGAATTGCAAATCTGGACAGAGCATATGCTTACCGAGATCGAAGCCGTGTTCACTGACGGCCAGCTGACATCGTTTGCAGGATTGACCGAAGAGAGCGGGCTCCTGGTAGGCCAATTCCTGCTACGCCGACAGCTGGTGGCGGACTTCAGAAGGACCTGGGACCTCACGAATGGAGAACACAAGACACACCTGGTATTTCACACACTTCTATACATGGGGACGGGTGGGCCTCTAGTCACGTGGATCTATAAATCCATTATGGAACTTACACGCACACCACTAACACGCCTGCGACTCCACTGGGGGGAGGAGTTTGACCGAGCCCTCCATGACAGAGAATGGCTTACGGCCCTAGAACACCACAAGAAAGTGTCCCGCAACCAAAGATTAAAAAATATTCAGTTTAACGTTCTACACCGCGCCTACCCCACACCGGCGCGGCTTAAGCGCTTCTTTCTGACGACACACTTCGACTGCCCCACTGTCACACCCCTGACGCCCCATTGATCCACATGTTTTGGACGTGCCCCACACTACAAGCCTTCTGGGCAACAGTGTACACTACACTACGAGAAGTCACGGGCCTGACAGAACTTCACTCATGGGAGGCGTGCGCCCTCTGCATTTTCAAGAGACAGAAGGTGACAAGGGAAAAACGGTAGCGTCCAAATTTGCAACACTAGCCATACTCCTCACTAAACGTAGCATAGCTATGCACTGGCGTTCACCGGGCCCCCCCCCCGCCCCCGACGGCTGCATGGTGGGGGGTGGTCAAAAAATGGGGCGCGGCCGCCTGAGTTATATGTTCCCAGTTCGGTTATGAACATGGATTACCCCCTCTGCACTACCAAATACAGACAATAACAGTGGTAATTGCCATAAGGGAACGGGTGACACAGTAGCCCTCTCCTTGTCCCCTACAGGCATGTTTCCAGTATACCATACAAAGGCAGAGTGGCACATCCCCCCCTCCTCATCAACGGACACGCAGCTATTCCCTGTTGAAATGTTGATGCCTGATGTACTTCATTGAAAGATGTACCTGATTGTTGTGTAACATGTATGACAAGGTAAAAACAAAATCCAATAAAAAAGGTTTTCCCCAAAAAATTACGCCCTGCGCTGCATACTACTGTCTGCTGAGCAAAGAAACTACAGCATGGATAGAACTTGTAGAGACGGTCGTATCAGGCTCTGATCTTCATATTCAAACAAGATCAGGTAAACCGCTTTATTGCACTTTTAGGCTCCAGTTTGGATAGCTTAAACTTAAACTGTGAAGAGCATGTCTATGTGAGGCCATGACTTGTGTTATAGCAGAGTTTAGATCTTCCTACCAACCCCTGTTCCGATTTGAAGCTGGTGGAGCATAAACTCGCAACTTTGTGAACTTGGTCCTGGGTAGTGAAACAGGGAATAAGATCCCAACGTGTTCCACCACGGATTTTAAATCTTATAGCATGCTCAAAGCATAAAAACAATTGTGGTAGGTCTCAGTTCTAAAGAAGGCGAGCATCAATTTTTAAGCTGAAAATCTAGAGGCAAGGGTGGTTTCTCCCTTCTCAACCAGTAGCAAGGCATTCACCCTCAGGCAATGGATCTGGGGTCGTGGGTGATTCTGTCTCAGGAGAAGGGGTTGTAGGAAGAGGCTTGCAATACACTGGGAGTTAGTGGATTGTGCACCCTGAATCTAGGACTGGTTTTCCAGCTGGCTCATGCTGATTGACATGGCTCTGCAGATGAGTGGGGAGATGCTAAGCTTCTCGGCTTTCAAATTCCTCAGGAGAAAGGGATGTGTGCTTTGGTGATTAAAGGGGTGGGACGCCAATCATGGTGGAATTGCATGACAAGGCCACTGGACTGGGGACTCCCTTTGTTGTGCTGGTGGGCCTCTAATCAATGTAAGTGTTACCAGTGCTTTAAACCACCTTTTTAAGGTAAGGGATGTTGACAGTGCATCATTATGCCCAGATGGAAGATACAAAATATAAAGGTAAATCAATCCATGTATAATTGCTGAATGATTAATGAGTGCGGAAACACATGGTCAATTAGCCTCTGCAGTATAATAAATAACTGCGGTGCCTGTCATTCGGCAGGACAGTCCACCGGAGCCCCGGCGGACACCAAAGAGCAGGGGGCTAAATCATAGATGACTACAGCTTAATCCTGTTCCACTCTATGATCTCTGTAAGCCCAAATAGGTCGCTTTTCTCTCTATATATCCATCGTGCTTCCTTAGCTAGCAGCACATCATCAATATTTTGTGTGGTGCCCTTGACTTTTTCTAGCACCGTCGAAGTGAAGCAATGTTTTTCACTGAAGCAGTGCTGCACTAATTTTGTCGTGAGCTTCCCTGCCCTTATGGTGCTCAGGTGTTCTTGCACTCTAACCTTGATTTTTCGTGAAGTGAGCCCAATGTATTGCAGGCCGCACTGACAAAGCAGTCGATACACCACATGGGTGGTATTACAATTGCTAAAATGATTCAAGAACCATTCTTTGCCTGAAGCCAATGACACTTTTTATTTCTTGTTTTTTTGTTTGGATACACTCTAGTTTCTCTCTTTTTCTAACTGAATGACGACCAGTGATGAGAAAAGGGGCCCAGTCTGGTGAGTTCTTGCCAGTTACCCCGAGGGTAGTGTTCCCGTGAGGTGTCATTCTGTTCGCCACACATTTTTTGCAGAATTTTTTTTTCTGCTAAATTCCAATTTCATTTGGTGGATGCACTGTGTAGATTAAGGTTTCAGACATTCTGTGTTGTTCTATGTGAGTGTCAAGAGACGTTGGCCAATATACCTTTTTTAATAATTCTCTAAGATATCGGACGTATTGCAATAAGATACCCCCAAAAAATGATAGTGGATAGGGGAGTGCAACAGTGATCACTGACATGAGACTGATCTGTTGCAAGGCATACTGACATAATTTACGCCCATAAGACAGGGTTTTGTGGTTGTTGACGTTTTCTGATTGGAGGGCAACCCTGTTCTTTCTTTTCCCTCTGAGCTCCTTTTTGTGATAGATTACCCCTTGTGGACAAGAAAACCAACAAATCCACCTGTACAATTGTTATTAGCCTTTATCAAAGCTGCATATGTTGTTTTTTAACATTATGAAGATCTTTATACATATGGATGCCAACCTACGTGGAACGGAGGCCTACTTTATCCAATGGACGTATATTCACCAAAACACCAGGGGTAGCAGTCTTTGCACTCTTTGACTACTTATGTCATCACAGGGTTAACACCTTGCCCCAATTCTTGCTACTGAATAGCCTGGGATTTTCTGCAGAGAAGCTAGGAGTTGGGCAAAGAGTCTAAACTACATAAAGTAAGTAGAACTCTTCAGGTCATACATAGACACAAAGAAAAGTGGGTGTGATTATTCAATCTGCACATCTACTGACCTTCTAAGTCTACATCGGAATCATCTGAACTCCACACAGTAGGAGGTGCTCAACAAAAATGGCGTCTTGACACCCACCCACTGGGGTGTAGATCAATCTATGGACCTAAAAGATCCAGATCAACTATTATACACACTACACCAGAGCACACTCAATCATTATATCTATAATCCAATCAAAACACATTTTGAAGGGCTCACCCAACCTATTAGTCAATATCTCTATTTTTGGTAAGTAGCAATATATTGTCACGCACAAGTTCCATGCAGCTGGGGGAATGATTCAAAGCATTTTTGATCCAGGTGACATCACGGGGCACAGGGGAACATATGCAGATTAAAGGGTGGGGTCATCAATGCAGGCTAGAAACAGTGTGGCAGTCATTTGCCTATCAGTGGGCAACGACAAATAAAACCGGTTTCTTACTGATAGCAGAATTATCTTCCAAATCTTTTTCTAATTTTAGGGATGCAATCCACAAAAGTTTAGTTTTTTGATTGCTGTGGTGACGAATGTAGACAATTGTCCTCAGAGTCACAGTTGTAATTTGTATTTTCTTTTTGTACCTTCTGTTGAGCTGGACACCCATAGGGGCAGATTTACAATAACTGGCGCATCCCTGCATATCAGCAGGGATGCGCCAGTTATTATGCGTCACGGCTCCGCCACCATGGATGCACTGCATTTACAATGCGGCGCACCATGGTGCAAAAACGGACAGATGCGTGACGCATCTGTGCCGTAAAGGTGGCGCATTGCTGGAGTTGTGTCGCAAGCGCGACGCAGCTCCAGCAAGGCTCCGGGGGGCCCTCTCTTTTAAATGCTGCCCTCATCCTTACGCCTGCTTCAAGCAGGCGCAGGGTTTTGACGCAGCTTGGGCTTCAAAGTGACTGAGTGAAATCTTGTAGATTTCACTCAGCCACTTTTAGGAGGCGTTCCTGCGACGGAACGCACCCCCTGCGCCTGAACGCCTACTTCTAGCGCAGGGCTTTACAACGTGACACATCTCCCAGATGCATCACGTTGTAAATACCCCACAGCATGGCGCCTCTTTTGCACCGCCGCTGCGTCACAAAGGTGACGCAACGGCGGCGTAAAGAGGCGCAAGGGGCTTGTAAATCTGCCCCATAGTCCTCAATGGCTTTTGTGAGCACGCAGTTCCTGGGCTAAACAAATATCTGCTTGTACAAGGCAGCACATTTTCTTGCATCGGTTTTGCAAGATTGTCACATCCTAATCTCACTGAAAGCATTATTAAATAATTAGGTGGTTACACTTACCGGCCTCAAAAGCTGAGCAGTGCTATTTAGGGGCAAGTCCCCAACAAAAATCCGAAGCTTCCAGTCAGGGTGCCCACTGAACGCCGTCTTGATATAGTGCATTAAACTGACCACCACTTCTTCATCCACTCTCACTTCAATAGTGTTGGCATTTCTGTCCACGGAGACCTTGAGAACATCAAACAGATCTGTCACTCAGGGAGCCAATCCTGGCCAATTATTATCTAAACAGCAACCAACCCCATTCATTTTTAAATGACCATTTCCGGAAATGATGATTTAGAAAAGGTGAAAAAAAAAAAGATACAGGCACCAGAGGGCAAATTGACATATCCAATAATAATGTACTAATCTACTTTGTTTTGCGTCTAAAATGTATAGATAATGCACATAAAAATACTGAATTCTTGGAAAAGTAATATTTTTCAAGTCTTTAGAAAAGTAACCATCTAAGGAAATGCCATGAAGGCGCCCAAATATGTTATACCTTTCATGCCCACATAGGTTTTTTTTGTGTTTACCCTCGTTTTGTTGAATATATAAGGATGAACAACGCATGCAAATGACACATCGAAAATACATAAAAAATATACATTGAAATACAGGCCAAACCATTTTAAGTGCTCAAGTAACACAAACACACATTCAATTTCCAGCAGAAATTAACAAATTAATTTAATGATGAGTGAACCTTTGGAAGGCCTTGATCAGGGAAAGCGCTTGGGGAGCGATTACAAGTGCTCGGGTAAACCCAAAAGGACTGGTAATAGGAGTTAACGCCCCATCTCGATTACGGTGTTATGAATGGTACATTTGTGGTTCCTTTGCATTTCACACAGATTTCCACTGCTGAAAGTAGCCAAAATCTCTTTTGAGAAATACCAGAGAGAAATTAGGAATAACACAAGATTCCATATCCTCGGTATCAGCAACTCCAGGGTGGTGGAGTTAATGAACAAAACAACAGATTGCCTTTCTGAAATTCACTAGCTCTGTCTCACCAGAAGCGCTGGTATTCTTAGACTTAAACATCTCACCAGAAGCGCTGGTATTCTTAGACTTAAACATCTATCCGAAAGGACTACAACCCATTTCAAACCGACCACGAGAA